>NC_064849.1:133485074-134195074 GCF_024139225.1 Suncus etruscus
GTCCTTCTCTCAGGGCTTACTCCTCAGGACCCCTTTCTTCTTTATGGCAACATGGGTGATGGTAGCATCATCTAATTCTTTTTTACGTCCTTACTCTCTTAACTGATGGAATTCAGAGGTGTAAACTTCCACACCTCTAAGACATGCAAGTCATTGGCAGCCAGACCTTATTCTTTAGTATGTCTGGAGGAATCTTGTTGAGCCGGAGTGCCTGCTGGATGTTGGCTTTGGGAACAAAGAAACACAGGAGCTTTTGGTGAGGCAGACCTATTTTTCTAGTGCCATATGTATGATCCTTGGAACTGCTGAAGCCAGTTCCTCAGTTGTCACCAGAGGTGGGTTTCTAGGGTATTGGCTAAATATCTCGATGCAGTGAAATCTGAAATAGACTCAGAAGAAGACTCAGAAGAACATCTTTTCCACAAGCCTCATTTTCCTACATCTCCTTCTGTAAATGATTTCTAGGTCAGGGAAGTGGATTTCAACCAGTAGCTGGCAAACTGCAGCTTATGTTTGGTTGCTCCAGCAACCTAGATACTCCAGCAAGCTAAGATACTTCTTCCCAGAGTTTCTGACTTGGAAAAATCTGTTTGAGGCTAAAGATATTCTGGGGGATGAGCCTTCCCAGCAGAGGGACCTCAGAGGCTATACCAGATTCTGAACAGTAAGGCAATTGTTCCAGTTCTTTGAGTTACTTTCTTAGTTCCTGCACTATATCTCAGACACAGTGCCAGCTGGTGCTGCTTCTCTGGCATCATATTTTGATAAGTACTAACTTTCATTGCCCCTTTCATAAGCTGAGCTGAGCTTTCATGGGATTCCAAGGTCCTCTTAGAGATCTGAAAGAGAAATGAATAAAGTCTTAGGCTCATATAACTTCCCAACATTCAACCAAGATGATTTTGAATACCTGAACAGACATATCACTATTGAAGAAATTAATGGTAATCAAAAGACTGTCAAAAACAAAAGTCTAAACCCAGATGGATTTACTAGTGAGTTCTTTCAAACCTTTAAAAGGACCTATTTCCAATCCTTTTCAGGCTCTTCCAGGAAATTGAAGAAACAAAAACACTCCCAGCTTCTATGAAGCAAACATCACCTTGATATCAAAAGCAGAATGAGACACAAGAACAAAGAGAATGAGAGAGAGAGAGAGAGAGAGAGAGAGAGAGAGAGAGAATTACAGGCTAACATTATTGATAAACATACAGTTGCAAAGATCCTCAACAAAATGCTAGCAAATCAAATCCAACAATTCACCAATAAGATAACATCATGATCAAATAGGATTTATCCTAGGGGTGCAAGGATGGTTTAACATATGGAAGTCAACCAATTTAATACACCATATCAATAAAAGAAAAATTAAAATCATGTGATTATACCAATTGATGTAGAGAAATAATTTTGATCGATCCAGCACCTACTCACGATAAACTCTCAACAAAATAATAATTAAAACAATTAAATAGGGAAATACTGAAAGCCTTTCTTCTAAGATCAAGCACAAGACTAGGCTGCCTACTCTTGAAACCTCTATTCAATATAGTGCTGGAAGTACTTGCCATAGCAATTAGTTAAAAAAAATATTAAGGGTATATGTACAGATAAGAAAGGAAGAAGTCAAAACCTCACTGTAGACAGATGACGTGACACTATATATAGAAAATACTAAAGTCTACAAAAAGCTCCTACAAATAAAAGATTTGTATAGTAAAATGGAAGTCTACAAGAGTAATATGCATTGGAAGGATAAGTCCAAGACTTTATCCATTTCTTTTAAGTTCTCTGTTTCATGGCATAAAGATTCTCAGATTCTCTGATGACTCTTTAAATTTCTGTGGTTTCTATTATGATATCATTACTTTAATTTATTATTCTTATTTGGGTTATTATGGTTTTGTAAATCACCCCATGCTCCATATCTCCAAGCCCAGGTGAACGAGTCTGAATCAGGATCGGACAAGAAGCAATCTACCAGGCTGAGGGTGAAACATGTATCGTCTGGCAGTCTTCTACCTAGTAAGGAGCTAACTGCCTGCTAGAACTACAGTTTTTATTGAGAACAAAGATCCTCCCTGGGTGGGACAGTAACCCACACAGTTTTACAAATAATAAAATCTTTGTTTTGGATGAAACCAAGCTGTAAACAAACAGATACAAAGAAACCAGGGCTAAACTTTGTTTTAGGTAAAATAAGTTGTTAACCCAATATGGTTCTTTCTCTCTTTTTTTGTGAGTGCTGCAAGAGGCTTATCTATTTTGTTTATTTTTCAAAGACCTTATATGATGTTGAAAATTGAACCCAGGGTGGTCTATGTAAAGGCAAGGAACCTACAGAGTATATTGTTGCTCCAGTCCCAATCTTTATTTTATGAATTTAAGCACTACATTCATTTTGGATTTTTTTGCACTATCCCCCATTATTGTTGTTACAATGTTTAGAAATCACCCTTTTGGTTATGGTGCTCACACACTTGTTATGGAGCTCCCTGGGAGTCATACATTTGTCACACACTTGGTTGCAGTGCCAGAGATTGCACATTTTTGTCCCCAGGGATCCCAATGACAGGGCATTGTACTTGGAAATGTACAATCCAAATGATAACTTCATGCCTGTAAGGCAGGTCCTCTATAACTAAGCCACATCCCTTAGCCTTTAATTTATTTGGAATGCATTTTTTTTATGACTAACTATTAGAGAATAGCTAGTTTCACCTTCTTTTCATGTGACTTACCTATTTACACACCATCATTTACTGAAAAGATTTTGAGGGTTCAGAAGCTTGCTTTCCACGTGGTGGACCCAGTTTAATCTCTAGTACTGCATAGATTTCCTGAACACAGCAGGAGTGCTCCCTGATCACAGAACCAAGATTAAGCCCTGAGAACTATGGGGTATGGCTCTATATCTCTCGCAAATGGAGGGCCCAAATATTCTCACTACCTATTTTTTTTGTTTTGTTTTTGTTTTTGGGCCACACCTGGTGGCACTTAGGGGTTATTCCTGGATCTGGGCTCAGAAATCGCTCCTGGCAGGCTTGAGAGACCATATGAGATGCTGGGAATCAAACCAGGTCCATCCTAGGTCGGCCATGTGCAAAGCAAATGTTCTACCACTATACTATTGCTCCTGCCCCTCTCGCTACCTATGCTGATTCTCACTATCCAGAGATAAATGCTGTTAATAGTTAAGTGAATCTCCTACCAGACCTCTATAAACATGATAATATATTTACATACAAATATATTAGTGTGTGCATGTATATACATATGTAAAATAAGTATGTCTATAGTTTCTTTATTCTATTGATGCACAATCATACTTGTCATGTTATGTGATTTTTTTTGTTCACCCAAAGTTACTGACACTTTAATGTCTTTAATGTCCTATAAGGCATTAATATTACTTGTCAGAAATAATCTAGATGATTCCTATGTTGTCCCACAATAAATAATACTTATAAATTCATATCATGTTAAAAAACTTTAAGTTCTTTTTAATTTGGCTAATGTAGTCAGAGACTTTTAAGAAAAGCTGCAATTTATTGTGCCACTAAATCCAAAGCATTTCAGTGTTTTACAATAGAAGTTTGGCTCAGAGATAAAAGCATACACATGCATCACAAGTGCATCTGCACAATCAGCACATATGTATATCACATACATATGTATATGACCTAACTTTTCTCCTCTTTGCTCAAGTCTAAGCTTATTTTTGGCTGTTGTATATTTTTTCCTAAATTTGACTTTCTGTTGGTAAAAATGAAATTAAAAATTACCGAATCAGAAGATTGTTCATAGATTTGTTTGACCGAGGAGAGACCTCTATGAATGACCTGGGGTCAGAGCTCTATATTTAATGTGAATACACAGGCATGCTCAAGAGAAGGAAGATCACTCTACGGTTAATTGTAAGTAGACAGTTAGGATGCCTTTTTTTGTTGTTAAGCTCTTCTTTGACCTCTTCTCTTTTTTCATTGGAAACATGTTTTAAGGAAACTTATGGGGGCCAGAAGGATAGTATAATTGTTAAGGTGCTTGCCTTACATACAGCCAGAGTTTGATTCCTGACATCACACATGTTCCCAAAACATCTCTAGGACTGATTTCTGAGATTAGAGATGCAAAATGAATGACTAAAGAACAAACATGTATGTATACATATATATTATATCAATATTCTAAGTTTCTGAAAAACAGAAAAAAGTGTTTTCTTTCCTTTATGGAAATCCAAGCATTCTCACTATTTTTTTTTATAATACTTTGCTTTTTAGTTTCTACTGATTCAAAGAAAGAAAAGAAGTCCACATTATTTCACTATACTTATTTTTTTATAGGGTCTACAAATCATTTTATTGAAACAACATAAAAAACAACAGCCCTTCCTAGATTGAGGGTCAATCTTCCCAAGCCATTTTTCACATTTCTGAAGCACAGAGCTTGTACAATAAAAAAATTTTAAAAAAGTTTTTTCAATGTAGAAATCAGACTCTGCCCCAACATCATGGACTATAGACTTTCATGTTGAAGTATTCCTTTTATGTTTGTTCTTTCTTTTCTGTCCTTACTCAGGGACTGCAGAACTTTTATTTGACTGACCCTGAAGGGGTGGGGAGACTGTGGGAGGGGTGTTTTGAACTCCTTAGTATAATTGGCATCAACCCTAGGGTGCTTTCTCTCATTACAGGGTGGTAGAGGGTCTCTTACCAATGGGGGTGGCCCTCTTTTGGGTAGTGTGGGGAGACCTGATGAAAAGTGGGTTATATAGGTGGGGTGGGGCAGTGCTCCATATCAGGCATTCGCCCTGTCCTGGGTGGGAGGAAAAGTCTCTTTCACAATAGTGTCTACTCCTCTTACAGTACACTGTCCATCTGGAGATGGGACCATGTAGGCACAATCAGGCTTGTACTGCCTCCAAGTATCTGTCCAACATAGAAAGAATCGAGGTAGCACAGGGCTGAAAAACTCTGACAAAGGGGTTAAGGGAAAGCAAGGAAAGGAAGTTCCCACTGTGTACAGTTCCCAAAACGCAGAGGCTGGGAGAAGGAAGACCTTGCTTGTAGGGCAAGGCACTGATCAGACAATCAGGCAATAAGGAAGTGCAAACCTGATTGGCTCTGTGTTTGGAGGTCACTTCTAGTTTGGTGCTCAGGGAATCTCCTGTTGCAGAGAACTTAAATAGGCCTTTCTGCAAGCATGCACACTAAACCTTTGAACTATCTTTCTTACCCCCCTAATATACTTATTTTAAAGTATATTGAAAGTGCACGTGTTTTGAACATAAAATTTAGTATATGTGTTTTGTATGTAAAATAACTAACATACTACACATTGTTCTATCAAGATGTGCTGGCACATAAATAATAGTTTTGCACAAGTATTAATGGCAAGACCTTTTTAACTGATAACCTTTTTTTACTGTGAAGATCATCAAATCTTTGACAGGAGAGAAGAGAAGAAAAGAACCTTCATCCTTAATTTGATCCCCTGTGTGAAAGTTCATTTTCTGGGCCAACTTGACTGGACCCAGGTGGCCAGAAAGCTTGTTCAACATAATTTCTGGGTATGTTGGTGAAGATATTTCTGGAGGATGAGATCAGCATTTGAATCATTGAACTAAATAAAGTAGATAGCCTTCCTCAATGTGAGTGGGCAACATCCAATTAATTGAGGTCTGGAAAAGAATAAAAAGGTGGATAAAAAAAGCCATTCACTATCAATACCACCCCCTTTTGTTGCCCAATTATATGAACGTATCTGGTGTGTGTGTGTGTGTGTGTGTGTGTGTGTGTGTGTGTGTGTGTGGGAAGTGGGTTGGGTCATACCTGAAGTGCTCAGGGATCATTTTTGGCAGTGCTTAGGAGACCATATCTGGTGCTGGAGATTGAACCAGTGTCAACAATTAGCAAGGCAAGTGCCCCAAACACTCCTTTACATCAAGACTAAAGGCATCTTCAAGGAGGAAACATCACTGTCCAAAAGCAGAGATAAATAAATGGGACTACATTAAACTAAGAAGCTTCTGCATCTCAAAGGAAACTGTGACTAAGATACAAAGGCTACCCACGGAATGGGAGAAACTATTCACCCAATACCCATCTAATAAGGAATTAATATCTAAGATATACAAGGTGCAGTGTCAGATATCATCTGGGGCAGACAGCCATATACAAGGCAAGCACCGTATTTCCTATATTCTCTCTCTGGTCCCAAGAACTTGTTTTGCTAAGTTTACACTTAAAATTGTTCAAGGGCCTAAGAATATGTTGGTAGTTGGTTTAAGAAGACAGGACATAGCTATGCTATGGGTGATATTCAACTTGGTTTGGGTGTGCTGTTGAGTCTCCCTCCATGATGTCTCCTGGGTCACCTTTTGATTTTGTCCTCTATTTCATCATCAAGTACAACCTCCTGTATCACTAAGACATGGTCTGCCTCAGCCTCTACCTTATCTGAACCCACAATCCCCATCTTTCTATGACCCTGCCACATTATACCAAACAAAAGGAATGATTCTGGGTAAAGGTAAGTGGGAATGTTGGGGAAGTGACTAATAAAACTGCAGCATCATTGACTCACACTTTATAAATTAAGTTCTTTAGACACAATGTACCAAATAATACTTTGGGTCTCTGATTACCATGCTTCTAATATTTTATTGGCCCTCAGTTCAGATATGAGTTTTTGATTTATCAATGCTATGTGCTGCCTCTTTAATTAAGACTAAAATGTATGAAAAGGCTTTCTAATCACTGTGTCATGGAAAATGCTATGATTCATCTACTTATGATGGAATTAGAATTCTGGAAATAAGATGCCAATTTCTTTGCTTTTTGAGAGGACTGAACTGATAAAAAAAATACATTGCCTGTTGTTTATGACTCAGGCCTAAGATTTTTCTTGGTAGACAATCAAATCTTTACATACAGCTATTAATCTCCTAAAGTAGTGTTTCACTCAATATTTAAAAAAGTTGACATTTTATAATTTATTGCTAAAAGAAGCCCCCCAAATGAGAACTCATCATTTCATTGTTCCCTGACATTGGATCAGCACAATTTGATACTCACATTGCATAATGGTGCAGTTTAACTTTCAAGCACTCTGGTATATTAGGATCTAATCACATCCTTTTTTTTTTTAGGTCTTATGGGAAGTTAGCAGCATTTTATGATCTATGGATCAGCAGGTGATTTATGTAGGGGTCATCTATAGAGGGACAGAGAGATATTTAGAGTGGAAAAGCTCTTACTGTGCCAACCCAGATTCGATTCCTGGTACCATTACGTGTTCTCCTGGGCTTAGACAGAAAAGGTCTCTAGTATAGAGCCAGGCGCAAATCCTGAGCACTGTTGAGTGTGGCCCTCATTCCTACCACCAAAAATTCCCCCAAACCAAACCTCACAAAAAGCGTGTGGATCAAGCATTTAAAGTGCTTATCACAGAGGAACTAATTAAATGTTAGCTATTAGGATTATTAGATTAATTTGGATAATCTTGCTTATTTAATGCTATCTAATTGCATGAAGTACTTGAGTTTGACACAGCTAGATTTTTTTTTTGTATTGTTAAAGCTTTTGCAATTTAGTCCCTCTTTTCCCCCCAGTAAAATTATGATTCTCAGGGAATATGGAAAGCTAACGCATATTTATTGGCTTGAAGTCTGTATTTTGGGAGGTATGACAAACTTTCCCTGATAGAAGCCACCTTATTGCATTCTTTTGGCATAAAGTAGAGCTGTAAGATATTCTTGAGGGGGTCAGTGCAATAATACAGCAGGTAGGATACTTGTTTTGCATGTGAATGACCCAGGTTCAATCCCTGGTCTTGAGCTTTCCATAAGATCTTAAAACCCCCTGGAGTGATCTCTGAATACAGAGCCAGGAGTAAGTCCTAAACATTGGGTATTACTCCAAATACAATTAAAAAAAAAAGTATATTCTTATATTGGGTCTAGAGACATAGTAGATAACACAGTGATTAAGGTACTTGTCTTGTATGCAGTCAACTCCAGTTTGATCACTGGTACTGCATATGGTTCTCCTGAGCTTGGGCTAGGAATGATCCCTGAACACAAAGGCAGGAAGGAGTAAGCCCATCCCAATCCCCAGCCAAAAAGATTATTCTTGAACTGCTAAGACCATTAGGCCTGTAGAAACTGCAGCAGAGCCCATCTAACCCACTCGCCTTCTTTATCATCACCTAATTAAAAAACTTCCGATGTACCTTCCTCTGCAGTCTTCTATACATATATGTTCATTGCATATTCCTTACTTATACATGCTTACTGTTCTTCACTGAAAATGTATGAGTTTCTTGAACACTCTGAGTATGTTGGAGCTGTTATCACCCTATCTCCACTGGACATAAAACAGAACCCCTGCTCATTATAGCTTTATTTTTCAGCCTCTTAAGTTGCTTTCATGCCCATCAAGGACCTCTTTTGTATTCAGTTGTTGTTAGGCATTTTCAGATTACAGTGTTAATTTCATTTTAAATTATTTTCTGTATTTTATGATTTTTAAAAAATATTGGGCCCTGGGGCCAGAGAGATAGCATGGATGTAAGGCGTTTGCCTTTCATGCAGGAGGTCATCGGTTCGAATCCTGATGTCCCATATGGTCCCCCGTGCCTGCCAGGAGCAATTTCTGAGCCTGGAGCCAGGAATAACCCCTGAGCACTGCTGGGTGTGACCCAAAATCCACACATAAAAAAAATATTGGGGCCTTATTGATCTCGGGGTGGGCGGGCTGCCTTTTAGAGTTAGTAAGTTCCTGGAAATAATAAACTAGTCTGTAAGCTAGCCCTCACCTGTTTAATTCTTTTCATTCTCCAGGCCCCATGAGTTTTCCTATGCTCTTTCCCAGACTTCCCATGTACTCTCACTGTTTACTCTTTGGCTGTTAATCTCCACTTTTTAAATTTATAGATAATAGCCTATAACTTACGTCTTTTCCTACACCTGGTGATGTTTAGGGGTTACTCCTAATTCTGTGCTTTGGGATCATTCCTGGCAGTGCTTGAGGATTGTCAGGGACTGAATCTGAGTTGGCAGTATGCAAGGCAAATGCCTTGCATGCTATGCTATCACTCTGGCCCTTTACATTCTATTTTTTGCAGGATGTCCTCATCTAGGTTTGGTTGATGGCCTTGTAAACTGTGTTTGGGAGCATATCTCCTTTTTGCTATTTTTGAAGAGTTTGAGGAGAGGTATTAGATTCAAAATTTGAGAGAATTTGCTACTGATGTCATCTGATACTGGATTTGGGGGGGGGGGTCACACCTGGCGGCACTCAGGGGTTATTCCTAGCTCTGCACTCAGAAATAACTCCTGGCTGGCCTGGGGACCATATGAGGTGCTGGAATTCAAACCACCATCTGTCCTGGATTGGCTGCATGCAAGGCAAATGCCCTATCGCTGTGCTCTCTCTCTGGCTAGTGATCTTGGATTTTTTTAATAAAAACTTTGATTATTGGGGCCGGAGAGATAGCATGGAGGTAAGGCATTTGCCTTGCATACAGAAGGACGGTGGTTCGAATCCCGGCATCCCATATGGTCCCCTGTGCCTGCAGGGGCGATTTCTGAACATAGAGCCAGGAGTAACCCGAGCGCTGCCGGGTGTGACTAAAAAACAGAAAACAAAAAACTTTGATTATTGTTTCAATTTCATTACTGATTCATCTGTTCAAGTTTTCAATTTCTTACTCAATTTTGGAAGGTTGTAGGATTCTAAATATGTACCCATTTATTCTAGATGAACTAATCTTAATATATAGATGTTGGATCCCCATTTGTGCTGTGTGAGTCAAATTGCCTTTTTTCTCTTTTTGGGTGGGGCATACCTGGTGGCATTCAGGGATTCTGGCTCTGAGGTCAGAATTAATCTGTGTGCGCTTGTGTGTGGGGAAGGGAACCGTATAATATGTCAAAGATATAACTTGGGTTAGCTGTATACAAGGCAAACATCCTACCCACTGTACTATGACTCTGGCCCCTCTTTTGTTTTAGTAGTTTTCCCTATATTAGTCAGAAGAAAGCTTTCCTTATGTTAAGAAGCATCTAAATGACTTTTTCCTTTAATAAACTCTAGCTCCAGAGCATTCTAAAGTTGTTTCTCAGAGTTAAAAAAAAAAAAAAGCCTCGCTGGAGTATTCATTATTATCTGGAGGGTAAGGATAAATAATTTTTCCTAATATTCTTTGCCATTTCTTAGATGAAGAACTAAAAATAAGCAATCATAAAAGAATGCAGTAAAACAGATATGTGTAAAGTTTCATCCAACTTAAAATAACACGATGGCAAGAGCCCAGTAATAATTCCATTTATACAATAACATTAATTAAAGTGTATTTTTTTTTGGATTTTTAGGCCACACCTGTTTCATGCTCAGGGGTTACTCCTGGCTAAGCACTCAGAAATTGCCCCTGGCTTGGGGGGACCGTGGTCCTGATCCTTGGCTAGCACTTGCAAGGCAGACACCTTACCTCCAGCGCCACCTTGCCTGCCCCAATTGAAGTGTATTTTATTGAAATAAATTTCATGTCAATTTCCTCTTATAATGGCTGAAAATGGGGAACTTTTTCAGATAAATGACTTTGTTCCCAGAACCCCAAGCTTTTCCAACACTGCCCTAAGGTTAAGTAGTCAGTCAGTCCTCTAATCTGACTACTTGTAGGGGAAGGAACAGAGAACTGAGTGGAGTTGGGAACTGCCCATTGTGAATGCACACAGTCATCTAATTTCTTTGTCCCTGAGGATCAGGCACTGATGCTAGATGGGAAAAGGCTTTAAATAATATTTGTTTTCTTGAATATACAATACCTAGCCCTATTAGTTCTTGGACCTACAATATTTGCAAACATTAACGCTTTAGTGCCACCTTCTGGTCAAAATAAATTCTGTTCTTTCTTCAAATTGTCAATTAGTTCCAGTACAAATAATTTGAGAAATTAAGTCAGGTTAGTTATTCTACTTCTCCAGAGTCAATGAATGCATAATATAAATGTATAATATATCTATACATATATCTATATATAATTTTGAAGAAAATTTCTAAGTGTGTGCATGCATCTGTCTACAATATCTAATATACAAATGAATATTAATGAGTCTGTTCAGTATAGGTTTTTTGTTTGGGGCTGCTCCTAGTTTTGTACTGAGAGGATGCTCAGAAGATCATGCAGTAATAACGATGAACCCAAGCCTCATGCATGTTCCATAAGTATGTGTTGAAAGAACAGAGGGGCCGGAGTGGTGGCGCAAGCGATAAGACTTGCATGTGCTAACCTAGGACGGACCAAGTTCGATCTCCTGGCATCCCATATGGTCCCCCAAACCAGAAGCGATTTCTGAGCTTATAGTCAGGAATAATCCCTGGGTGTCACTAGGTGTGCCCCCCCCCCCAAAATAAAGAACAGAGGGATTCCAGGGGCTAGAGAGATAATATACAGGATAAAGGCATATATCCCTTGCACATGGCCAACTCCAATTCCATCCCTGGCATCCCATGGTATTCCAGGTATTACCAGGTACAGCCCTGCAGGTCCCTAAGCACCACCAGAGTGGCCCAGGTAATAATCCTTGCACCACAGGACCAGAGCGACACTAGCCCCTTATATCAAGATGCTGGCTCAATTGACTGAGAATTGCCAGGAAGGACCCCAATTCTGAACACTTCATAGGAGACTTCCCCCAAAAAAGCCTAGCAAGGGACTGGGTAGGACTCTTGCAAACTTGGATTTGATTCTTCAATGCAGAGCCAGGAGTAAGCTTTAAGCATAGTCAGGTGTGGCCTAAAACAAACTTCAAGGATGTAATTCCTTTTTTTTTTTTTTACTTATACCTGGCAGTGATGGAAGTAACTCTCATCTCTGTGCTTGAAGTCACTCCCAGTGGAATTGAGGATAGTGCTAGGGATTAAGCTCAGGCCTCCTGCATGCCCTCAGCCTGTTGAGCACTGACTTCTGGAATTCTATTTTATTTGTATTGAAGATTTTATGCATATTATATTATTTATTTTATTTTGGTTTTGGGGCCACACCTAGCTAACTATTGGCTCTGCACTCAGGGGACCACATGGACTGATGGAGATAGATCTGGGTCAGTCAGATTCTAGATTTTATGCATAGGTGTCCTGTGTCTCAATTCTGGCTTAGATCTTGATCTCATATGTGATATTTCTCTGACTGGTTGCAGCCACACGGAAGATCTGTGCTGAGGGACTGAGAAGGAAAAAGAATTTAAGTCTGGACTTTAATCAAAGTGGTAACAGTGCAGAGTGGCTGCCTCTTTGTTTTACATATGCTGATTATATGTTCTGTTGGAAGGCAGAATAGTCCTGTTTTCCATGACTGTTTTAATTTGTAAACTGTGGGGCCGGAGAGATAGCACAGTGGTAGGGCATATGCCTTGCAAGCAGCTGATCCAGGATGGATGGTGGTTTAAATCCTGGCATCCCATATGGTCCCCCGTGCCTGCCAGGGGCGATTTCTGAGCGCAGAGCCAGGAGTAACCCGAGTGCCCCCAGGTGTGACCCAAAAACCAAAAAAAAAAAAAATCTATTTGTATACTGTGAGTTCCATAGGTTCTACACTACTACAACCACCAGTCTGTAAATAACTGGTCCTTTCTGCACTTTATGTTTTTTGCCTCTAGTTCAGCAAACATACTGCATTGTTCACAACTTCCTAATTTTTTTTATTTTGTTTTGTTTTGGAATCACATCTGATAGTGCTCAGAGCTTACTCTTGGTTTTGAGCTCAGAAACCACTCCTGGTGGGCTTGGGGATTATAAGGAATGCCATCTTTGGATCTGGGTTAGCTATAAGCAAAGCAAATGTTCTACATGCTATACTATTGCTCTGCCTTTCATTTGTTTTTGTGGACACAACCAGGGATCACTCCAGTGGGATCATATAAAGTGCCAAGATTGGCTACATATATAGCAAGTGCTCAGAGACCATTTAAAGTGTTGGGATTTGAAACAGCTTTGGCAGAATGCAATACAAGATCCTTAACCCTTGACACAAGGTTACTGCCCCAAGTCCAGTAACTTTGACTCATTATATACTTATAAAATGAAGGTGCAAAGTGAATTTCATTTTCATTCACCACCTCTTCTTTCCATTAACATCTCTGGTGTTTCAGCATCTTCTTGGGCCCATTCTTCCATGGGCCTCTAGAGGGAGGAAAGATGAAAGAGTCAATTGATCAAAGTTGATGCGGGGTAATAAAAGAGAACCACTGAAATGCTATGACTCCACAGATATTCTTGTGATTTCAAATGAGAGGATCAAACCGGAGACAGTTGGCTACTCACCGGATCCAACAAAAACTGACATACGCATGTCCATTACATATTTGAATTATACCACTGCAATAGAAATTGGATGTAAATGGTTTTATCCACTCTTCTGTGGAATAGAGTAAATGGGGCTTAAACTTCAGCGTCTGTCACCCAGATTCCCGATAGATCTAGAGCAGTCGCTGTCATATAAAAAACGTCCAAATTCGGTGTCTTCCCACAACCATCAATCATTATTAATTCTGAGTCTGGGGTGGGGTGGGGGAAACTGGCATCATTTGCATTTGTTAACTGAGGGTTTTTGGCACTTCTCCACTGCGGTCAGAGCAGGAGAAACTTTTTTTTAAATTAATATCTTTATTTAAACACCTTGATTACAAATATGATTGTAGTTGGGTTTCAGTCGTAGTTGAGTTTCAGTCATGTAAAGAACATCCCCCTTCACCAGTGCAACATTCCCATCACCAATGTCCCAAATCTTCCTCCTTTGACACCCCACTGGCAGCAGAGAATAGAATTGAGCAGGTTTATTTCCCACTATATAAAAAAGACATATTTATTTTTAATATCTTTATTTAAATACCTTGATTACAAACATGATTATGGTTGGGTTTCAGTCATGTAAAGAACACCCTCCCTTCACCAGTGCAACATCCCCATCACCAATGTTCCAAATCTGCCCCCCCCCCCCATGTACTCGAGACAGGCTTTCTCTTGCCCTCATTCATTCACATTATTAGGATAGTTGTCAGTGTAATTATTTCTCTAACTGCATTTACAACTCTTTGTGGTGAGCTTCATGTCGTGAGCTGGACCTTCCAGCCCTAGCTAGAGCAGAGAGAATCTTCACTGCACTTGCTCCATAGCTCTCTTACCCTCCTTCTGACACCAGCAGGCATGTGTGGCTATGCCATTCTCCTGGCAGCAGCAGGCAAACAACTAAGGCGAGCAGAACCAGGAAGGCCTTTTAAATCCTCAACTTGGAACTTAGACTCCTTTTTAGGCATTAGCACCTCATTTAACTGGCCCACATAAACCACACAGCCAGCCCACATTCAAAGGAGGAAAGTGACAGTGCCTCGGGCGACAGGAGAGCCACAGGCCGAGTCATTGGAGAACTGGAGTCGACTGCTAGAGTGTCTTTCACTGGAGAACTGGAGTCGACTCTAGAACTGCTAGAGCGTCTTTCACTGGAGAACTGGAGTCGCTTCTAGAACTGCTAGAGCGTCTTCCACGCGCACTAGAGGAATGCGCACTAGAGGGAATGAGCGTGTGTCTGACGGAGACCCTCTCTTCCGGCTTCCGGTCGCTTCCCGTTCCGTGCGTGGCTCCGCCCACCCACCATCGCCGCTTCCGGTTCCGCCGCGGCCCGGCCCTTAGAGCTTCTCCGGCCGCCCCTCCTCCTCCACCGCACTTCCCGCGGCTGTCTGGGCGGTCTTTATTGCCAATAAAGTTTTCCGGTTTCAAACTCGAAGGGCCCAGCTCCGGGCCCCTCTATCTCTACGTCCTCCGAACTCGTTGCCCGCAGTCCCCCGCCGAGGAGGGAGAGAGCCTCGGGGCGCGCCATGGCCCGGGACCGCCGCGGCGGCCGGGCGGGGGTGAGGAGCCTCTCGCCGTTCGCTCCGCGCGCGCTGCCTCGGCTGCTGCTGGGCCGGCCGGAGTCGGCTTCTTCCGTGTGAAGGCAGGCGGCTCGGCTTCTCCGACGCCCCCATGGCCTCCTCCGAGGCGCCGTCGCCCGCTTTGTCGCCCGCTTTGTCGCCTTCTCCGTCCCCCGAGCCCGAGCTGGCCAAGCTGCGGCGCAAGGTGGAGAAGTTGGAGCGCGAGCTGCGCAGCTGCCGGCGCCAGGTGCGGGAGATCGAGAAGCTGCTGCACCACACCGAGCGGCTGTACCACAGCGCCGAGAGCAACAACCGGGAGCTCCGCACGCAGGTGCGCGCTGCGCCCCCGCCGAGCAAGGACCCGCTGGGGACCCCGCCCCGCCCCCGAAGGGCCTCCGGGGCCGGAGGGAACTTGGCCGTGGGCCTTCGGAGCCACCCCCGGAGTTGGTCCTTGCTGCCCCTCCGTGCAGATGTTTCAAGTCCAGCTGTGCAGCTCAGCCCCAGAGTGAGGAGGACCTGGCTTCTGCAAAGGCTAGGTCGAGCCCTTGCAAGGCCCAGAAAGAAACCGAAAAAATGTCGCTTCTTGCCCGAGTTGGAACCATGTGCATGGAACTCAGGACTTCAGCCTCTATAGGCTTCGAGTGTCTCAGACCCTTTCTTTCTGATCGGGGCCCTCTCTGGGTTGCTCTCTCTGATCTAGGGGTTGGCCTTAGGTTTCATGTATATGACCTTCCCCTATCCAGCCCTCTTTTACACGATTTTCTTCGGTTGCCCCCCTTTGGAATATCCTGGGGACCCGGGGAGGGGTTCTATATCTATCTATCTATCTATCTATCTATCTATCTATCTATCTATCTATCTATCTATCTATCTATCTATCTATCTATCTATCTATCATCTGCCTATATCTGTTCATCAATCCATCTACCCACCCACCCATCCATCCATCTCTATCATCTATCTATCTATCTATCTATCTATCTATCTATCTATCTATCTATCTATCTATCTATCTATCTATCTATCTATCTACCTATCTCTATCCATCCATCTATCTATATGTGAGTCCAAGATAGGCAAAATAAGTCAGCACTTCTCAACTGAGACTGAAATTTCTTGCAGTCTCAGTTGAGAAGTGCTGAGTTCTTTTGCCTAACTTGGACTCATAGGCTGTCTTGCATCCCTTTTCTTACTTCTGAGCTCTGCATTTGGGTCAGTGTTTAACTGACTCGTTTGACACGTGGTCTCAGAGCTAGCTAGCCGTTCATCAAATGAGAAGCCTGTTACTACCCAGGTGAAACTTTGACAGCTTAAGCTTTGGAAGAACTCTTTTGGACAGTTTTCCAGATTCAACAGTACCTAATTGTGACAGGCATTTTTCATCTTGAGATTGCTGGTGGAAGTAGGAACAAATAACACATGCCATTGTTAGAATCAGCAGCTAACCTCGTTTTTATAAAATAGTCATTCTGGAAGGGTAGATACTGGAAGGGGCACTTTGTTTTCTTTTAAATAAAATAATATGATGTTCTCCCCCTCCTGCTCCCCCCCATCCACCAGTTTGATTTGTTGGGCAGTTCCATTTTCCTGACAAGTTATTTGCACATTAAACTTAATTTTTATATTACAAAGAACTCTTGAGTAGTTCTTTTGTTTCTAAAACCACTTTTGGAGTCTGAACGCTAAAGGGTCCTCAAGCTTCCAGCTTTGCTATGTTTTGTTATTAAATTAGCTATGAAAATTACTGCTGAATTGTAATGACTTGGTAGCATCGGGTGTTTTACGCCACTAGTTCTTGAACAATTGCAGTGCATTTTGGCACTGTGAAAGAAATACAGAATTCGGCTCTAAAACCAAATTAAAACAAAAATGTCTAGGGGCTGGAGAGATTATGTAGTGGGGATGGCGATTGCCTTGCACATGGCTGTTGTTGTTTAATCCTGGCATTCCATATAGTCAGTCCCTTGATTCCCGCTAGGTGTGATGCCTGAGCTTAGCCAGGTGTGGCACATAAATATCTAGGAGAGAAAGGAACAAAATATAATAAAATTTTAATAAACTCCCCAGATTCTAAATTGTACTCCTGGCTATAATTTCCCAATACAAAACATTTCAAGAGCCAGCATATTTTGTACTTTTAGAATTAATTGGGTAGTTTCTAATATGAAATATTTAAATGCATAGGAAATTTGCACTGTTCTGGTAATAGTAATGGCTCCTAATCTTTTCTACAGTCTCCAAATTTCTAAGTACTACTTTATTTAGAGCAGCAAAAAGCTTGAGAATTGAGAGGGGGGGGGATTGTATATATATGCATTTGTATGTATGTATGTATGGGTACAGACTTTACAGTAAAGCATTTAGTTTTCAGACTTCATGTAAATGGATCTTGGGGCCAGTGATCCTGGGTTCACCAAATATATATGCAGGGTTTGTGCTAGGTCCAGCTTTAGTTTTATCCATGCACACCCCCACTCCCCCCCCAGTTTTTCAGAGAAAGGTAAAATCAATTACAGTATTTATAGTTTTTCTAAAAAGGAAACTAACTGCTATTGGTACTTTTCTGAAATAAAAATAAATTTCAGGAGAGTGGTGTGCATATAATTTGGTTTGTATATGACATATTCCTACAATCTTTCTTTCAGGTAGAAGAACTCAGTAAAATACTCCATTGTGGAAGAGCTGAAGATAGTAAAAAGTCTGATGTAGAAGTTCAAACAGAGACTCACCCTCCTTGGTCCACTTCAGGTATTCATGCTATTTAGCTAATAGTGAAGATATCTTAATTGCATTTTATTTAAATTAGGTTAATAGGAATTAAAAAAAAATCAACTCAGTAAATAAGAGAACTTTCAGTGTTGATTCCTTATTATATGGTTTGGTATTTTCAGATACTCTTATTTACTTTTCTGAAGGGAGAGTATAAATACATTGCTATTCCTGTAAATACATGCAACCCATAATATGTTTTAAGTGGCACATTAACTGAGTAGTTTTTGCCGTACCTTGAACCACTCACATCTGGCCTTTCTGTTCTTGGACAGGGATTGGTTCTTGTGGGGACTTCCACTTAGGGCTTAGTCTCTTAGGTTCTTGTGGGAATAGTGAGCTCAATATTACTGCCTTATGAGTGACATGTTATGCAAAATAACTGAACTGCTGAGTTTTAAAAGGAAGTATAGTAAGTGATTTTTCCAGATAAATTTTGGCTTGTTTTATTCAGTATGTAATGTAAATTAAATTACCCAACATAGAAATAGTATTTACTTTGTATATCTGTTTGGTGCAATTTATTTCTTAGAAGTTACCATTATCAGATAAATTTGTGAAGAAAAAATTAACTGACGTGACTTTTTATTCAGTTATGTGACAGGCAAAAATATTTTAACATGTGATTTAAAGTTAAGTGTTACTTTTTTTGACAGAACACACCCACCCTGTGTATCTACCTGTTTTTATACTTTTTTACCAGAGATAATTTAATATCCTTACCTATTTTTTCCTCAGCATGAAAACTATTATTGATAATAGCAACAATGATATTACATCTATAGATTTATTTGCATCGTCAACTTTAAAATGTATATAGTTCTAAGAATATAACTTAATGGGGCTGGAGCAATAGTACAGCCGTTAGGGCATTTGCCTTGCACTTGGATGATCCAGGTCAATCCTTATCACTCATATGGTCCTTGAGTCCACCAGGAGAAATTTCTGGCTCAGAACCAGGAGTTAACCCTGTGCACAGCTGAGCATGTCTCTAAAACTAAAACAAAAAACCCAAAAAGAATATTACTTATTTACCTTTCTGCTGTTTTGTATTTAGTGTCTTGGAAGTACATATTTTTATTAAACTATGTTAATGATATCACTTATTTTATTACAGACTATTATTATCAGACATACTATAAGGATGCTAGTCTTCCAAATAAAGAAACTGAGCTCTTGGTTCATCAAGATCAGGATGCCAGTTCTAAAGACCAGTCGGAAATAGAAACTGATGCTTATTCAGGTACTGAGATAACAGAAAATAATAGATATGGACAAGAAGACCATTTTGCCTCAAATTCTCAGGTATAAAATGCCACACATGAAACTGTTGATAGCCCCAAATTTATCTTCCTTCATTATTATGTAAAAATAGATCTCTTTGGTCCATCATGACATATACCAGAGTCAGTAAATTTGGTATGTAATTATACAGTGGATATTAGTTTGAGAAGCAAAAACTTCTTAGGACTTATTCATATGTGTAATTGTTTCCAGTTTTGTTCCCAAAATTTGTGATATACATAAATCAAAACAAATTTGTCAGTATATTTTGATTTAAAACATTTTTAATTTAATTAAAAAAATTTTTTGTTTTGTTTTTGGGTCATACCTGGCTATACTCAGGGGTTACTCCTGGCTCTATGTTCAGGAATTGCTCCTGGCAGTGTTCTGTGTACTATATGGTGCTGGGGATTAAACCCAGAATAGCCGCATCTAAGGCTTAAAGATTATCTTTAAGAATATTTCATATTAAAAAATGTTAAGGGGCTGGAACGGTGTGGCACAAGGCCTTGCATGCCTAATCTAGGACGAACCACGGTTCGATCCCCTGGCATCCCATATGGTCCCCCAAGCCAGGAGCGATTTTTGAGTGCAGATTCAGGAGTAACCCCTGAGCATCACTGGGTGTGGCCCAAATAGAAGAAAAAAAAAAAAGAGTATTTCAGAGGGTGGTTTTTTGTTTGTTTGATTTTTGGTTTTGGGCTACACCTGGCTGCGCTTAGGGGTTACTCCTGTTTTTAAGCTCAGAAATTGCTTCTGGCAGGCTCAGGGGACCATATAGGTTGCCAGCAATCAAATCCAGGTCCATCTTGGGTCAGCATGTGCAAGGCAAACACCCTCCCGCTGTGCTACCACTCTGGCCCCTCAGATGGTGTTTTAAGGATTGTTTCTCTGTGGTATTTTGAACCAACTTTTAGTTCTTTAATACTGTACTGGGTCAAAGTTGATGTAGCTGATGCTCTGAGAAATAGCCATCTCTTTCCATTGCAGAAGTTGAAGTCTTACTTAAAGTAACTTTTAAGTGTATTATTTTAAATTCTGCTAACTTGTAAACCGACAAAAGGAAGTTTTTGTCTTATTTGACATGAGTATTTCTTACTCAGGAAACAGCATCTGTATTAGCCACAGAAGATACTCACTTAGAAGGTTCATCATTAGCTGAAAGTTTGAGAGCTGCAGCAGAAGCTGCTGTATCACAGACTGGATTTAGTTATGATGAAAATACTGGACTGTATTTTGACCACAGCACTGGTTTCTATTATGATTCAGTAAGTATCTCAATGATTTTAATACTGTATAGTTGATAGACTTAATTGCTAGACAACAAATGTTGAACCCTATACTGAATTAAGAAAAGCATGAAGCTATGCTTAAAGATTGTTTGATTCATGCTGGGCCAAAGAGCTAGCTCAACAGGCTGCGTGCATGTTTTGTTTATAGGAGGCCTGGATTCAATCCACTGTATAACATGGTCTTCTGAATATTACATACATGGCCCAAACCCCAAAATGTCAAAAATTATACTTCTTTTGTTTGATCAAGGCTATTTAGCATGAGTAAAGATTTATAAAATAGTTATGTGCCATACCCCTAGGGTTTTAAATTGGTTGTAATTATAGGTTCACACTTCAGTTTGTTTTTTGGGACTGCATACAACAGTGTTTAGGGGTTACTCCCAGTTTGGTGCTCAGAGGACCACAAGGTATTGGGGATCAAGCTCTCAGGGTTTCCTGTGTATGCAAAGCATGCACCCACTATAATATTCCTGGCCCTAGATTAATTTTTCTTTCTGTTTTTGTGTGTTATACCTGGCAGTGCTCAGGGGTCACTCTTGGTGGTGTTTGGGGGACCACATGGGGTGCTAGCGATTAAATCCAGGTCAGCTATGTGCACTGTGAATGCCCTACCCACTTATTATTTCAGGCCCTTATATTTGTATTTTAAAGATACCTAATAATTTTTAATAAAAGCATTTATTAATAGAAGCAGTCAACTATGTTACAAAATGTTTCAGAAACTTAGTTTCGTAGTTTTTATAAAATAACATTGACCTGGGGTGAGTTTCTTATTTTTGTTACAAACACAAATAATTACATATTTTTTTAATTTTTTTTTTTTTGTGTGTGTGTGTGGTTTTTGGGTACACCGGCAGTGCTCAGGGGTTACTCCTGGCTTCATGTTCAGAAATTGCTCCTGGCAGGCATGGGGAACCATATGGGACGCTGGGATTTGAACCGATGACCTTCTGCATGAAAGGCAAATGCCTTACCTCCTTGCTATCTCTCCGGCCCCATAATTACATATTTTATGATTTATTTGAGGTTACAAAAGGAAGTAACCAGTGACATTTTATTGATAGTCAGTATTTTATGTTCTGTGGCATTTAACTATCTTGGTATTTACTTTTTGAGATTTTTGGTTTGCACCAGTAGTTTTGAGGTTCAGGGTAGAATTGTGGGTTTTTATTCTTGAGAATCACTCTGGCAATACTCTTGAGACTGTGTGGTTCTAGGATTAAACAAGGCGCATTTTCTCACACAAGGTATTCACTTAGGTTCTCAGAGCCCTTTTTCTGACCCTTCATTTCAACATTTTAAAATCAGTCTGTTAACAGTGCAAACTAGGAAATAGTGTATAAATATCATGTACCACTGACTCAAACCCCAAACGAAAATTTGTTGTCTATATATTAAAATTTGTTGTCTATATTAAAGACTATATAATGATAATGTAACTCACATATATCCCTTAATCTGGAGGGTCTAGGCATGTGATATGTTATAGGATGTGTATCTCAAATGAAGCGACGGTCACTGACCCTTTACTGGAACTACTGTTAACTAATCTAGGAAATAGTATGACAGTACTGAATGGATTACATATTACATTTTTGTGAGTTTGAAGTTGGTATACTTAAATAATTTGTAAGGAGGGGTTTACTTTGAAAAGAGTATGCCAATCTTATAAATTATTTAAACATTTATTAGAGACTAGCTATAATTTGGTTTCTAGGAAAATAACATTTTCATGTATATGACATCCTTCGTCATCCTTTACCTTCCATTCTGCATCTCTTCAAATGACTTATTTTCTGTAAGTTAGTAATTGCATCTGTACACTCTGTGTCTCATTTCATTATAAACTTCAATATTTTTTTTGCCAATTTTATTATAGTAATTAATAAAAGTGTCTATTTTTGAAGTTTGTCTATTTTGGACCAAAGATATTACATTAAACAAGTTTGAGCCGGGCCTGGAGAGATAGCATAGCGGTGTTTGCCTTGCAAGCAGCGATCCAGGACCAAAGGTGGTTGGTTTGAATCCCGGTGTCCCATATGGTCCCCCATGCCTGCCAGGAGCTATTTCTGAGCAGACAGCCAGGAGTAACCCCTGAGCACCACCGGGTGTGGCCCAAAAACCAAAAAAAACCCCAAAAAACCAAAAAACCAAGTTTGAGCCACTGCCAGAAATAGTTAAAATAGACAACAGGAAAAACTTTTTTTTTTTTTAATTCTTTTGGCCACACCCAGGGTCGCTCCTGGCTTGGGGGACCATATGGGATGCTGGGGGATCAAACCACAGTCTGTCCTAGGCTAGCGCACGCATCTGCCTTACGGCTTGCGCCACCATTTTGGCCCCCTAAAGAAAAATCTTAATAGTATTGGTAGTTAAGAAAAATGATTCTGGGGCCTAAGTGATAGCACAGTGGGTTGGGTAGTTTGCTCTGCACACAGCTGGCCCAGGTTCGATCCTGGCATCCCATATGGTCCCCTGAGTTTGCCAGGAGTAATATCTGAGTACAATGTAGGAAGTAATCCCTGAGCACCACTCGGTATATCTCCAAAACCAAAACCAAACACCCCTTCCCCCCCCCCCCCAAAAAAAAAAGAAAAGATTCAGGTAGGACACTTGCCTTACACACAGCCAACCTGAGTTTGCTCTCTGGCACACTGAACCTGACAGCAGTAAGCCCTGCGCACAGTTGAGGCCCCAAAACAACAAGAAAAATATCAAAAAGGATTACTTGTAGAAAATTTGCATTGTTTAATCTTAGTAAATTATAATGCATCTTTGGTCTTGATTTGCAAACCAAATTTATGATGATTTATGATGCACGGTACATAAAATATATACTTTTCTGTTAAATCTTGGTTATAAGGTGCTGTCTAGCTTTTATAAATGTGGATAATTACATAAAATTTTATCTTTCTTTTATCCATAATTCTTAGAACTTAATTTTGTATGGTTGTTTTACATGTCTTACTATTTGCTAAGTGAGATGGAATTAATTAGTAAAGCAATTATTTATCAATTTCTTTATATAGAGCCTTCTGTATGCTATTTATGAACTTCACAACTTTTTGTTTCAGGGTTTTTAGTCAAGAATATTATTAAAAGGCAAAACTTTGTTTTATGGTTTGACAGGAAAGCTTAGGGGTTTAGGCTACCTAGCAAACTATTAATATTTTATTGTATGGGTAAGGAGTCTGAAATTCTTTTTATGTAGTTAACTTTTTTCTGTTGCATTCCTTAGTTTATATGACTTCTGAAAGGGATTTTTTAATGTGAGGTTGTGGTAGACACTTCCCATTGTACTGTTCATTAGGTCTGAGACTATATCCAGTGATATTCAGCCCAGCCATGTTGTCCTAATTCTTTGCTTGGGCCAGTAATTCAGGAGTGCTTGGGTCTAGTGCTTGGGGATTCTCATGCAGTGCCAGGGATCTAATTCGAGCTAAGTATATGCCAGGCTCAGAACTCAGCCCATTGAAGTTTCTTCCTTGCTCCTATAAAGGGTATCTTACATTTTTTATTAATTATAAGTGGAATGTTATGAAATATCTCTAAGTAAAAACAATGGTCAAATACTGGTGATTCCATGTGATATGAATATTAAAGTATAGTCACTTTATATAAGTAAAAATAGAACATTAATAATAATAAATAAAATTAGAATATTAAGTGATAAAGTATTTGGAAATTACATTTTTTTTATGTGTTTTGAGGCCACTTGCTCAGTGCTGCTCAGGGAATATTCCTGCCTTGAATATGTGTTCTAGGGATTGAACTCAGGTTGGCTGCTTACAATATAAGAGCCCCTGTCTGGGCCAGAGCGAAAGCACAGCAGGCAGATTGTTTTCCTTGTGTGTGGCCAAACTGGGTTTGATCTCTGGCATCCCATTTGGCCCCCCAAGCCTGCCAGGAGCAATTTCTGAGTCCAGAGCCAGGAGTAATCCCTGCGCACCACCTGTTGTGACCCAGAAAGAAAGAAAGAAACAAAAGAGCCCCTACCTGTGGTACTATTTCTCTGGCCCCATCAGCCTTTTTATTATCTTCATATAGCGTTATAGTTCTTAAATAATTTACTACATTTGAATATATTTGCATTTGTGTTCATTTTTTTTTCTTTTATTATATGTGACTAGAACTTGTTTTCTTGATTTTGAAAGGAAAATCAATTGTATTATGATCCTTCCACTGGAATTTATTATTATTGTGACGTGGAAAGCGGTCGCTATCAATTTCATTCTCGAGTAGATTTGCAGCCTTATCAGACCTCTGGCACAAAACAAGGTAAAGAGAAAAAATTAAAGAAGAAAAGAAAGGACCCAGAATCTTCTACAGCAAATGAGGTAATGTCTTTATAATTTTTTAACATTTTCATAATTGCAATGGGACCAAATACCTTTCTGTTTTTGGACTATCTTTAGTAGTGCTCTGGAGCTATAGTTCCTAACTGTTGTAGGACCATGAGATTCCAGGGATCAAACTTGAGCCTCCCACATGTAAACTCATTCTGTTGAGCTCTTCTCCAGACCTAAGTCAAAAGTTTTTCAGGAGATTGAAAATAATTAGCTCTATATTTTAAATAAATCCACTAAAATGAGAAAATAGTGGAACTTGTAAGTTAAAAGGAATGTTCATATGGGCTAAGTCTGGGCTTTTTACATAATTACTCTTGAAGTTGATTTCTTAAAACAAAATTTAAAGAAGATATTTCTAAAAAATTTAAAGATAGATTTAGAATAAGTAAAATGCTCTATCATTTGCAAGAATTTTTTGGATTGCATTTAAGTAATTAATGTATAATTCACAATAAAAGAAAAGAAAATTCGGCTTTTTTTAGTATAGAGCAATTTCTTACCTTTTTTTTTTTGTTTTGTTTTTGGATCACACCCAGCAGCTTTCAGGGGCTACTCCTGGCTCTATGCTCAGAAATCGTTCCTGGCAGGCTCAGGGGACCATATGGGATGCCGGGATTCGAACCACCGTCCTTCTGCATGCAAGGCAAATATCCTACCTCATTGCTATCTTTCCAGTCCCTTACCTTTTTTGGGGGGTTTGTTTTTGGGCCACACCTGGTGTCACTCAGGGGTTACTACTGGCTATATGCTCAAAAATCGCCCCTGGATTGGGGACCATATGGGATGCGGGGGAATTGAACCGTGGTCCATCCTAGGTGAGCCATGTGCAAGGCAAACACTATCACTTGCAGCACTGCTCCGGCCCCCTTACCTTTTTTTTTGTTTTGCAAACAAAAATATATTGCTGGCAAATACAGAATATGGACTATTTACTATGAATTCAAATGATTATGTATCTTATTGGAAAATTGATTACTTATTTATATTTATAGTCATAAAAGGCATTAGTTTTTAATATTTTGTACTCATGTTAGTACTTTAAGAAAATTCAAAGAAAAATTTCTTTGTATATATATATATATGAATTAAATAATTCAAATGGCCCATAGGATATTGGTTAAGAAAATGATAGGAGGGGCCGGAGTGATGGCGAAAGCAGTAAGACATATGCCTTGTCGGTGCTAGCCTAGGATGTAACGTAGTTCAATCCCCTGGCATCCATATGGTCCCCCAAGCCATGAACGATTTCTGAGCACATAGCCAGGAGTAACCCCAGAGTGTTACTGGGTGTGGCCAAAAAAACCAAAACAAAAAAAATGAAAATGATAGGAGAGCAGAAAGAAAACTTCAGTTTTCAGAAAGAAAACTTTTCACTGAAAAGTTCTGTGGGCTGGACCACATGTTTTGCATGAAGTAGGCCTGAATTTGATCCCTGCTCTGGCATGCTTCCAGGAGCATGACCTGGAGCAGTCCCTGAACATGAGCTGAATGTAGCTGCTGAACACTGCCAGTGTGACCCCTAAACAAAAAGTACATTTAATTGAAAGGATGATATTATCTAGGGCAGGTGTCTCAAACTCACGACCCGCGGGCCATTTGCAGCCCTCCCTACAACATTTTGTGGCCCTGCCCTAGAGGGATCTTTTTTTGTTTTGTTTTGTTTTAGTTGTTTGGGTCATACCCCCCAATGTTGAAGGCTTACTACTGACTTTGCACTCAAAGATCACTCAGACTTTGCCTCCTGCAGCCCCCAGGTAAATTGAGTTTGAGACCCCTGATCTAGGGCTTAATTATTATAAAGACAGGAGGATTTGTCTTTATAAGGGCAGATGCTCCTTCCCTCTTCTTGCAGTGCTTAGGGTACCATGTTGAACCAATATGGTCACATTCAAGGCAAACATCTTACTCTACTATCTCGCTAGTCTTACTTGAATTATATATACATACATATATGTGTGTGTGTGTGTGTGTGTATAATTTCTTTTCTTTTCTTTTCTTTTTTTTTTTTTTTTTTTTTTTGCTTTTTGGGCCATACCCTGTGACACTCGGGTTACTCATGGCTATATGCTCAGAAATCGCTCCTGGATTGGGGGACCATATGGGACACCAGGTATCGAACCATGGTCCGTCCTGGATCGGCCACATCAAGGCAAATGCCCTACTGTTGTGCTATTGCTCTGAATTATATTGCCCTTGAATTATATTTTTTATTGGATAGCTTTGGTGATGCTGTTGCATGGACTAAGCAGTTGTGATGTGGACATTAGGCTAGAACTGTTTGGGAATTGAAAGATAAAGGGCCCGGAGAGATAGCACAGTGGCGTTTGCCTTGCAAGCAGCCGATACAGGACCAAAGGTGGTTGGTTCAAATCCCGGTGTCTCATATGGTCCCCCATGCCTGCCAGGAGCTATTTCTGAGCAGACAGCCGGAAGTAAGCCCTGAGCACTGCCGGGTGTGGCCCCCCCCCCAAAAAAAAGAAAGATAAGGAAAGAGGGACAGGAGCTATAGTACAGTGGGTAGGCATTTGCCTTAGGTTTGAGCCTGGCATTCTATGTGGCATTTCTGAGCACTGCCAGAGTTTAGAGCCAGGAGTAATCCCTGAGTACTGCTCAGTTGTGGCCCAAAAACAAAAAAGAAAGATAAATTTGGGATGACATATAAACGTGTCTATAGTACTTGGCAGTTGATTCCACATGGTAGTTAAATAGATGTCAAAGATTAACTTATTTGCACAAATGGACTGTAACATTTATTTGCACAAAGGGATCCAAGAAAAGAAATAGGAAATGAAGAGAATACAGATAATACTTACATTTTATTTCTGTACATATGTCTTTGCTAATTCATTGGAATATTCAGGTCAAAAATTTTGAATTGTGTTTAAGAAGATTCTCCCATGTTCCCGTCTCTCCATCCACCCCATCCTAGGATTTTAATTCAGAAGATCAGAAAGCATTCAGTGCTGAATACAAAAGCTGCAGTGATGGAGAAGATTTTGCAAATGTGAGAAAGAAGGCCAGAACAGATACGCATTACAAAAATAGTTCCTCCAAGTTCACAGTTCCATTTACTGGAAAAACTATAGATTCTCCTCTCCGTGAAAACATAAAGTATTCAACTTCATTTAAATATGAAAAAATCATAGAGACTGATAGTGAACCAGAAGAAGGAGAAATTACAGATTCTCAGACTGATGATAGTTATGAAGAAGATGTTACCAGTGAAGACAATGTAACTGCAGAAGACACTGAGGATGAAGGTGAATAAAATAACAATTATTTAATTTTACATCACTAATCCAGTATAGTTATTGTAAAAGATCAACACGATTAAAATCAAAGTGGCTTAGAAATTTGCTGAAAGGCAAACTTGATTGCTTTAAGTTGATTAATCCCATTATTGAAAATTATATGGGTTATCAGTTGTTTGTAGAGTAGGTGTGAATAAATACTTGGACTATGCGTAAGATACTTTTTGAGACCAGGAAGATAGCTCAAAGGGCTGGAACAAATATTTTGTATGCTGTAGGCCCAGGTTTGATTCCCAGTACGTCTTGGTTCCCTGAAAATAGTGCTGGGAGTAGCCCTTAAACACTGTCTGATGAGGCCCCCCTCCAAAATAAGAAACATGTTACTTGGAATGACTGTTGATGTAGTCAACAGAACACAAAGTCAGGTGATCTCTATTATAATTCTAAAGTAATTTTAAGTCTTTCTTAATGGATTAGATATCTATGTTCCAGTTTTTTTAAATAGGGGGTGAGGGAAAGCCACTAAGGACTAAGGACTAAGAGTTTGGTCCTTGTTCTCAGCTATATCAATATTATGATAAATATAGTTATTTATTACTAAATATGAAAATGTGCTTTTAAAAAAGATTTCATTATATAAGAAATTATTTTGTTCTTAATGGAATTTTTCTTTATTTGAAAAAATAATAAAATATATTGAATTTTCCTAACTTAATGTGTATTTGGGACATTTTTAGATTTTCAGATGTTAAAGAACTAATAATTTTATAATTGTTATAGATGCTTAATTTGTGGGCTATCTTTGATTGATCACTTTAGAACAATAATGTTAATAGTGTTAAGCCTTACTCATTATGTATATCATTCAGAAAATTTGAATTCTTAAACATTTTATCTTATAAATGTCTTCTACTCAGCCCTAAATATTTCCAGTTTTTTCTGTAGCATTTGAATTTTATATTTGTCTACTTTTTTGCAGATGAAGAAAAAATTTGGCCTCCATGTATCAGAGTAATTGTTATTAGATCACCAGTTTTGCAGACAGGATCACTTTTTATCATTACAGCTGTAAATCCTGCTACAATTGGAAGGTAAAATATATTTAATATTTTTTGTTTAAATACTTTATCATTTCTGTGGTTTATATTTCTTGATTAGTTACTATGAAGCAGATATTGTACTTACTGAAGAGGTAGAAACAGATATTTCATTTGCTTTTTTATTTATATTCAAAACTAGGTTGACTCTTTTTGTTGTTGTTGTTGTTGTTTTTGTTGTTGTTTTTGGGTCACACCCGGCAGCGCTCAGGGTTACTCCTGGCTCTATGCTCAGAAATCGCTCCTGGCAGGCTCAGGGGACCATATGGGATGCCCGGATTCGAACCACCGTCCTTCTGCATGCAAGACAAGCCCCTTACCTCTGTGCTATCTCTCCGGCCCCAAAACTAGGTTGACTCTTTTTTATTTTTTTTATTGAACTTTATTTACCCCTCGATAAAGCTTTCTTTATCAAGTGATAAAGATCTCCAAAAATTAGCTGTGTCTTTAGTTTGAATCTTAATCTTATCTCTCATGTATGGGAATCAGTGGAGGGAATGACTTCATTGTTCCTAAGGGGAGCTGGCAGACTCAGTTTGATCCCCAGCACTGAGTATGCCACGTCCTGTCCCCTACCCTCAACACTCTGTAGCTCTGGTGACCCTTCAACACTGCTGGCCTGAAAAGCAGCACCACATCCTCAGGTCTGACCCTGGTTCTCCCAAACTGTGCTGGGGAAAAACAAGTAATTGGAAAATAAGAAATAAAATGCACAGTCCTAATATTTAACTGCCCAGACAATAGGATAAAATGTTGATGTTATCTTCCCAGGAGATTTTTGTCATTTTGTTGTCTTTTGAAGTGTTACTTTTTAGTTTCTTAAATTTATTTATTTATTTATTTATTTATTTATTTATTTATTTATTTATTTATTTATTTTTGCCACACCCTGCGGTTCTTGAGACCGCTTGGGCTTGGGATTGTTCTAGGCAGAGCTCCAGATCAGTGTGGTGATCTAACCTTTAGTTGAATGTAAGGTTAATTCTTAAATGATCTCTTCAGCTTCTGCTTTTTTGTATTTTTAAGTTTCTGACCTAAAGTCATTTATTAACTTCCAACTTTTTTTTCTTTTTCCCATTTGTAACTCATAAGAAAATTGTTAGAGAGGTATGTTTTATTTATCTAAATTTGGGTCATGTCTGGTGATGGTGATACTTGGAGTTTCTCGCATCTTGATGTTCAAGGGCTCTACGTAGTGCTGGGTGATTCTCTGGTATAAGGGATGAAAATAGGATAACCGAGGCAAGCGCTTTAGCTTTTTGAACTCTCTCTGGTCCCAAGAGGTAGGTTTTAATAATAATAGATTTCTTTTCTTCCTAATGGGAAAAGTAATCTATACTATAATTTGGATTCTAATTTCAGAGTGGGATTAAAGATTTTGGATTTAATATGATAGAGGGACTTGTATTTTAATCATACCTTTGTGAAATTTTTCTCCCATGTTCCTGTATTACTTTAATTGCTTCAAAAATTATTAAAGACATTTTACTTAACTCTGCAGAGAAAAAGATATGGAACATACTGTTCGAATCCCTGAAGTTGGTGTCAGTAAGGTGAGCTCTTTGAATGTTTAAATGTAGTGTGCTAGATAGAATTTACAAGTGGCCAATATGGTATGAAGCTTAGGGTTTTACCAGTTTAGAAGAAAGGTTGATAGTTTGGTTGTGTCAATGAAGGCCTTTAGATTTGTTTATTCCTGTGTTTGAGAAAATAAATTACTTTGTTACAGTTTGGGTAAACTAAATTATGTTTATCTTTTTATGTTTATGTTTGTCTGAAGCAAGAATAGAAAACATTGATTTAAATATTTTATAGTATTGATTTTATATTGATTTAAATATATTATAGTAGCAACCATTTAACAAGTATTTATTTTCAATTTGTTGAGGTAACATTGATTTACAAAACCAAAAAAAAATTTTGATTTACAAAAGTGTAAATGTTTATGTTTTAAGTGCACCTTTTTTTAATTATAAATTTTTATTTTGACCATATTGACTTACATATCTTTCACAGTAATATTTTAGGTACATATTAACATAGACTCAGGGGAGTTCCCATCACCAAATTTGCCCTCCTTCCACCCTGCACCTTTTTTTTTTTAATTTAGATTTTTTTTGTTTTGGTGTTTGGGACACACCTGGCAGTACTCAGGACTACTACTCCTGGGTCTATGCTCAGAGATAATTCTTGGCATGGCTTGGGGAGCCACTTGAAGTACAAAGGATTGAACTGGAATCAGTGATATGCAAGGAAAGTACCTTGCCTCTGTACTATTTCTCTGGCCCCATAGGAGTAAATGTTTATATGAGTGTTACCATTTTCATATAATTCCAGTATCTCTTCACTATTATTAATAGGACCCTTTCATCTCCCCTCAGTTTTATTTCTGTCATTGGAATCTAGTGGTTGATTTTTATTTGATGTCCTTTTCTTTGTTTTGTTTCTCTATGTACAAACATATCCATTGTTTATTCTTCTCCTGAATTATTTTGTTTAGCATTACTCCTCTAATTTTGACAATGTTATAGCAAAATAACCATTATTTCTTGAGTTAAATATATGCTAGCCATTAAGCAATTCAGAAATGAGGGGCCAGGGAGATGACTCAAAGGGCTAGAGCATAGGCTTTACTTGTGAGATCCCCATGGTCAGTCTCTGGTACTGCCTATTCCCACCACTGGGAGTGCTCAACAATGCTCAAGTGGTAAAGCACATGCTTTGAGTTTGACCCCTAGAAACTTGCTGGGTATGGTCCTGATGGTCCCCTGCAACTTCCATCTTGAGTGACCTACACAAGAATACAAAGAAGTAAATAGGGCTAGAGTTAGTACAAGAAGGTAAGGTGCTTTGCACATGGCCAACCCAGATGTGATCCCCAGCATACCATATGGTTCCCCAAGCCTCACCAGGAGTGATGCTTTATCCAAGAGCCAGGAGTAAGTCCTGAACATCACTGGGTATGTTTTCTTACAAATAAAAATAAGGGGCTGGAGTAAAAGCACAGTGTACACCATTCCACATGGTTCCTGATCATGCCAGGAGTAATTTCTGAGTGCAGAGCCAGGAGTAACCCCTGAGTGCTACTGGGTGTGGCCCAAAACAAGAACAAACAAAAGTAAAACAAGTCAGTAAAAATACTGTAGGATTAGAGTTGCAGCTTAAATGATATGTATAAAAAAAGGCTGGAACAATAGCACAGTGGGTAGGGCGTCTGAGCACTGATGGGGCCTAAATCCCTCCCTTCAGCCTCCCCCAAGTCCAAACCCCCAAAAGTTTACTGAGAGTTCCTTATTTCCTATTTCTTTACATAACCATGTTTTCTGAAGTTTTCCTCCCTTCCCACCACTCTTTTTCAGTGGTTGTTCTCTTTTTTTCATGTTCCTCCTTTTGGGAACTTTTTAAATCTCCAGTTTGTTTCTCTTTATTATACCTATTTCTGTTTATGGATCTAAAGTGTATATATTTCGTGATATTTGTTCTTTTGGAGTGAAATGTGTTGTCCAGTCTTAGTTTGAAAGTCTTACAACTGACTCATTTTAATAAGTCAATAGTCATAAAATTATTTTAGAATAAAGTCACATCATATATAATACCTGAAAATAAATTATTCTAAGATTTTTCTGTTTTGTTTTGGGTATGATGCCTGGTGGTGCTCAGGAGCCCATGCAGTACTGGGGATCAGATCTGGGCCTCCTATCTGCAGACCATGCACTCTTGCATATTTTGAGCAATTATCAGTGTATTAAGTTGTGTGACTATCGTAATTAATTTTAGAATGTTTTTTCTCGCGATAGAACTATCACCATTTACTAAAGCACTTCTTATTTTCTCCCAACCCTACAACAGTCTGCTGTCTGTATGGATTTATTCCACACATTTTATGTAAATGGAGTCAGGTTAGAAGGTTTTGTAATTAGTTTTCCCTTTAACAGGTCTTCAGTATGCATCCCTATTATGACATGTTGTTCTGTAATTATCATTCACTGTAGCATATAGCATATTATAGCATATATACTTCATTCCTAGGGGCCAGGAAGCATGTTGGGATACTCAGAGACTGCTCCTATATCAGTGTCTTGGAGGTTGCATCTAGCAGTGATCAGTGACCATGAGGTGCCCAGTGTCCAATGTGGGTCTCCCACATTCAAAGCATTTACTGCAGCCCTTTGAGCTGACCCAGCCCTCTTCATTTCTTTTTATTATTAAGTGGTCTGATGTTATATTAATATTATTCATTTTGCTTACTTGATTAATCAACAGACATTTCAGCTTTACTACTTTTTTTTGCCCTCCCCCTCAGCTTTACTACTTTTTGACTTTAAGTACTGTATGAACACTTTTGTATAAATTTAATTTCTCTTAAAAGTCTAGTAGAAGAATTACTGGGTCATAGTATAGCACTTTAATATTTTAAACTGCTAAATTGTTCCAAAACAGCTGTACTATTTATATTTCCACTTGTGGTGTATTAAGAAAATTAAAAAATTTTTTTTCAGCTCTTTATCCAACTAAAGAGACATGTATTAATTTTCCAGTATATGAGATACTTAGTTATGTAGTGAGTGGTCAGCAAAAATGAGCTAATACAATGAGATTCGCAAATACAGTAGCCATAGTATAAGTATAATATTATATACAAGTTTTATATAAACAGAATACGGTGGAGTAGGGAGAGTAATTATTTGTCTGAGTGTTGAAAATCTGGAAAAATGTGAGAAATTGGTCTTGAGTGTTTAAATAATCTTTTGAATTAAGAAGAACTATTAAGGGACTAGAGAAAGAGTATAGTGCATAAGGCACTTGCCTTGCAAACTGCTAACCCAGGTTTGATCTCTGGGAGCATATATGGTTCCCCAAGCATCACGAGGACTAATTTCTGAGTGTAGTGCCAGAAGTAACCCCTGAACACTGCTGGGTGTGACCCCAAAACAAACCCCCCCAAACCAAACCAGAAAAAAAAAACAAATAAGAACCTTTAATGAAGTGAAAAGATAGATAAGGTAAAATATTTTTAATTGTAAATAGGTTAATATTAACCATATTCTAAAAGTAGAAATTTTAGGACACATACTACATTCTCACTGGCAGGTTTACATATAATTAGTTTTCATGCCACATCTGGTAGTTCTCAGGGCCTGTTCTTGACTCTGCTCAGGAGTGACTCCTGGCAGTGCTCAGGGACCATATATCATGCTAGAGATTAAAACCAAGGTTGGAGGAATGTGAGGCAAGTGCCTTATCCCTGTACTACATACTCGAATCCAGAGATGATAATTTTTTTCTATAACTTAAACATTTTTACCAGAAATATTTAATATATTTTGTAGTAAAGTTATTAGAGACAGAAATCCACTATATCCCATTATATCGTAATTGTGATTTTAAAAATAAACAGAACCTTATAACTTCTTGATAGTTGTTTTGTTTTGTTTTTCTTTTTAGTTTCATGCAGAAATTTATTTTGACCATGACTTACAAAGTTACGTTCTTGTGGATCAAGGCAGTCAAAATGGTACTATTGTTAATGGAAAACAAATTCTTCAGGTGAGTATACCTATATTTTTTAATTGTTTCTTAATTTCTTGTTTTTTAACCTCTCACCTTCTGCTTTCCTTTCCTTTGTTGGTGTTTCTGTGGCAGAAGTTGAAAACACTCCTGGCTATAGTGCTTGTATATCAGGGCAAGTGCAAGCCTCACTCTTTAGTCAGGTGCTTATATGGGAGTTGAATTCCTTTCATTGTAGTGTTTGTGTACATACCAGGAGTAATGATCACAGTGGGGTCACACTGCTGATGGAGTAGTGCTTCCACATCTTTTACAGTGGAGGTGCTAAATAAAGTCAGATTTCTTCATTATTGTGTGCATATTCCTGGCCAATGCAGCTGGAAGTTCCTTGTGGCATCAGAGTTGCCAAGGTTCCTTTCTACTCACAAGCTTCTGAGGCAGTCCCTTTACTCTTAAGACAGATAGCTGCTAGTGAGACATGACCTGGGTCCTTTTGCAAATTATTTTTTGATTTCATGGAGGACTACAAAGCAATGCATAGTAGGCTCAGAGGACACTCCTGGTGATACTGGGCGTGGCTGTGAAGGCTGGATGTTTCTTGGACCCTATGAAGTTGTGCTGCTCAGACTCCATCAGTGCTGCTGGAGGCTACCAGGGCTACATTTGGCATGTTAGAAAAATATGTGGTGATGTCATGGATCAGATTCAGGGCCTCGAACATGAGCACCAACTCTTTAAAGTATTTATTTCCCTTTATCTCAGAACACTATTTTGAAAAGTTTACTTGAACTTTTTTTATTTATGAAGATCAGAATTTATGTATCATCTGGTTTAGATTAGTTTTCAAGCCCAAATATATTATTAGAAGAGAATTCTAAGTAACACAGAAGTTTTGATTTCACAGAGCACTAGAAAATATTTATTACTGGGCCGGGCGGTGGCGCTAAAGGTAAGGTGCGCCTGCCTTGCCTGCGCTAGCCTTGGATGGACCGCGGTTCTATCCCCCGGTGTCCCATATGGTCCCCCAAGCCAGGAGCAACTTCTGAGCGCATAGCCAGGAGTAACCCCTGAGTGTCACTGGGTGTGGCCCAAAAACCAAAAAAAAAAAAAAAAAAAAAGAAAAGAAAAAAAAAGAAAATATTTATTACTACCAGGGAAATAGCTCAGAGGACTGGAGTCCATGCTAGAGCTCCGGCTTTGATCCTTTTCACTGCATGGTCCCCAGCATCACAAAGAGTTCCTCTGAGCAACTTTTTAATTGTGACCTACAAGGGGAAAAGAGACGCCCCACTCCAAATCCCCTAAGAATGTATCATTATTGGATTCTTGACTGTTGTGTATTTGCCTTTTTGGTGGGGAGTGGGAGAGGGGTTTGGGCCACATCTGGCTGTTACAGTACTTACTCCTGGCTCTGTGCTCAGGGATCACTCCTGGAGGTGCTCAGGGGACCATATGTGGTACAAGGATAGAATCTGGGTCAGCTTCAAACAAGGCAAAAGCGCTTTACCATCAGTACTATCTCTATGACCCCTAAACTTCTTTTTTTTTTTTTTGACCCCTAAACTTCTACTGTTGATTATATATTCCCCCCTTTATTAAAAGTAGATACTTTTTTGGTTTGTTTGTTTTGGGCCACACCTGTCAGTACTCAGGTTTATTCCTGGCTACCTCCTGACTAGTATGGGGAACCATATGGACTGTTGGGGATCAAAATTTGGTTGGTTCCATACAAGGCAAGCACCCTTCCCACTGTATTATCACTCTGGCCCCAGTAAATGCATTTTAAAGCTATTCAGAGTAATAGCTTTACTATTTATATTTATATATATTTATATATATTTATTATATATAATACTTTACTTTTTATTATTATATATAATACTTTACATTACTTATATGTAATAATATATTTATATTATTTATTTATATTATATATTTATATATAATATATATAATATATATATTATATATTTATATTATATATTTATAAAGTATATATATACTTTACTTTTTATTATTATATATAATACTTTACATTACTTATATGTAATAATATATTTATTATATATTATATATACATATTTGTATTTATATATATTTTTTTATCAGCTTTCAGGACCTTCCTCTTTGGATTTCTATAAAGGTTTTCTAATGGAATGTTGTTGATCTGCAAAATCTTTGAAGCATGCGCTTAGTTTACTCACTTAACTTTTCTGTCTCCAGGCACAAATAATGAAGTGCTTGGCATATAAGAAACTGTATGGCTCATTAAATAAATTAAAAAAAAAGAAACATAGCTAAGGAGCAATTAAATGCCCAAAGGCCACAGAGGGTTGTGCTATAGTATTGAACAGGGGACAGATGATGGAGATTCTTTGGGACATTGGTAGAAAGAAGAGAGGGCAAGTGTGGTGTTGAAATAACATGCATGGAACTATCATTAATAGTATTGTAAATCACTGAATCTTCAATAAAAAAAGGAAAAAGTAGTGTATTGATGGAAGGGAAGGAAGCCTTATTCTATTTATAAAGAATAAAAATGAGGGATTGGAGAGAAGTACAAAGAGAAATTCAAAGGTTATAGTGATTGTCTTGCATATTACTGATCCTGGTTCATTTCCTGGCTTGGAATATGGTACATTGAGTGTAATGCCAGGAATGATGCTTTGATTTTGTATTTTTTTAACATGATAATTCATTTTGGTAATGTTTCAAAGTTGGGTTAAGGCTGACTTTGATAGAATTGATCTTATGTGTTTCTCATTGAGGGTCACTTTAATAGAATTAATCTTATGTGTTTCTCATTGAGGGTCACTTTAAAAACTTTTTGGTCATGATCAGATATTTCTTTCAATAGACATAAAATGACTATGTGTAACTGTCTTGGATTTGTGTTTTGTGGCTTTTCCCCATTAGCCAAAAACTAAGTGTGACCCTTATGTACTTGAGCATGGAGACGAGGTGAAAATTGGAGAGACAGTGTTATCTTTTCACATTCACCCTGGCAGTGATACCTGTGACGGCTGTGAACCTGGGCAGGTTAGAGCTCACCTTCGCCTTGATAAAAAAGATGACTCTTTGGGTATGTTGTGCGTGAGAGTGATAACTTTCCTCTTTTATTCACTGAGTGTTCTAAGGTATCTTGTCAGCTACTTGCTTCATATCTAAATACAAGATACTACGTATATTGATATCTTTCTGTTTCAGTGTATACTAGCAAAATATACTTGTATATACTTAAGAAATTCTATATATTTGAAAATTGTTACATATTTCAATTATTATTACTATAGTCAATTTATCTATGTAACACTTCATATAGTTATGTGCTTTTAGTTTTAGGTAAATTTCTAATGGTCAATACTCATCAACTCTGTTCTAGCAGGCTTTTGAAATAACACTGGAATGGTAGCCAAATGTTCCCCAAAAGGGTAATTGTGTGGGGAAGGAGAGATAGTACCAAGGGATAGGGTACCTGATTTGCATATAGCTCGTCCTGGTTCCATCCCAGTACCACATAATGTTGCCCAAGTACTGTTAGGAATGATCCCTGAGCACAAAGCCAGGAGTAAGTCCTGAAAACATTCAGATGTGGACCAACCTTCCCACACTTAATATAAGGGTAGTTGTGACCTGTGATAGAAATCGGTAAAGAGCACTTTCTTGGCTTGTGTGAGGTCCTAGGCTCCATCCCTGGCACTACAACAATAAAGAAATTGTGACACAATTATATTTACCTTGAATAGGTTTGCTGATATGAAGTTACCTAGAGTTCAACTCTCAGTAATAACCGAAAATAATAGGTGAGAGGCATAAAGAACTATTAGCCAATGATACTGTCCTATTTATATTTCTGCTAATGTCATTTGTAGTGATATGCCTCTCCACTTGTAAGAATTACTCCCTTGTTGGGGCCGGAGAGATAGCATGGAGGTAAGGCATTTGCCTTTCAAGCAGGAGCTCATCGGTTCGAATCCCGGTGTCCCATATGGTCCCCCATGCCTGCCAGGAGCAATTTCTGAGCCTGGAGCCAGGAGTAACCCCTGAGCACTGCTGGGTGTGACCCAAAAACCACACACACACACACACACAAAAAAAAAAAAAAGAAAAAGAATTACTCCCTTGCTTTCAGTGCATACATAGGTCTGTAGGCTACATTCTGAATAGTTTCGAACTAGTAAATAACTTTTTCACATGTAGTTTCTCCTGATACCACATATAATTCACCATTTGTATATATGACTTTTTTTATGTATACATGACTGTTGGTTATTGTTTCTGATGAAAGATTATGAAGATTGGGGCCAGAGAGATAGCATGGAGGTAAAGCATTTGCCTTGCATACAGAAGGTCAGTGGTTCAAATACCGGCATCCCATATGGTCCCCCGAGCCTGCCAGGAGTGATTTCTGAGCATAGACCCAGGAGTAACCCCTGAGTGATGCTGGGTATGACCTCAAAACCAAAAACGAACAAACAAAAAACAACAAAAAAAGAAAGGTTATGAAGATAGTATGATACATTGTACAGAAATAAGAGCCATGAGTACTCTGGTTTTTCTTTAGCACATGTCTGTTCCTTTGAAAATTTAAAATATTTCTGTATTTGGGATTCTATTACATAGGTAAAAGTTAAAATGTTTAGTGTTTCTTTTATTATCCTTTTTATTACATTCTTAGAAGTTTCTATTTTGAGAGATTCCAGTAGAATTTAATTAACTAAATACTTTCAAAAGAAAATTATTATAACTCAGAAAATAATGTTTGCTTCAGTTTTTGATAGATGGGTAGTTTTTGCAGATGGGTCACTAATACAATTGATTTTTGTGTTATTAAATAGCAAACTATGTACTAAATATTGATTTATTACTTTAAAAGTTTATGGCTTTAAGAAAAAATTTATTCTTTTAGTTGGTCCAGCACTCAGTAAGGAGGAAAAAGAATTGGAAAGAAGAAAGGAATTAAAGAAAATACGAGTGAAATATGGTTTGCAGGTAAGGATGTTAAGATATTGGTAGATATGTTAAATTATATCTGGTTTTTAGGGCTGGAGAGATAGCATGGAGGTAGGGTGTTTGCCTTGCATCCAGAAGGATGGTGACTCGAATCCCGGCATCCCATATGGTCCCCTGAGCCTGCCAGGAGCGATTTCTGAGCGCAGAGCCCCTGAGCACTGCCGGGTGTGACCCCAAAACAAAAGCGAAACAAAACAATTATATCTGGTTTTGAGTAAAAATGTCAATCTTTCATTTTATATAGAGGAGCTATTTATGATTTTGAGATAAACATTAAAAATTACAAACACACAGGGCTGGAGTAATAGCACAGTGGTAGGCATTTGCCTTGCACGAGGCCAATCCAGGACGGACTTTGGTTTGATCCCTGGTGTCCCATGTGGTCCCCTAAGCCAGTAGTGATTTCTGAGCACATAGCCGAGTCACCCCTGAGCGGCACAGGTGTGGACCTCCCCCCCCAGAAAAAAATTACAAACACACCCTAGTATTGCAATAAAATGGTGAGATTGGAATAGAAAATGGTAATTCCTGACATTTGAATAGCCATTTTTATTTAAAAAAAAATAAAACTAGTATTAAAGTGATATCACTAGAATTAAGAGATAATTCAAGAGGCTGCCATGCTTTGCAAATGAAAGTTCTGAGATCAATCCCAGATATTTCTTGCTGCTCCTCTCCCAATTCCAGCACCACTGGGTGTAGTCTATGGCCCCCAACATTATGGGTCTGACCACAGCACTGCTGGGCTCCCTATGGCACTGCTTGGGAACTCCCCCTTGATCTCAAAATGAAAGAATAACTTCATTTAAAAAACAGAAATGGGTGGGGGGGGGGGTGGACAGAGTGATAGCACAGTAAGTAGGGTGTTTGCCTTGCATGTGGCCTGGCCTACCCAAGTTTTATTCTCAGCTTCCCATATGGTCCCAGCTTGCCAGGAGTAGCCCACGAGCGCCACTGAGTGTGACCCAAAAACCAAAAAGAAAAACAAAATAAAAAACCCAAAACAGGGTGGGGGTGGGGGAAAACGACACACCAAAAAAAAAAAAAAAAAAAAAAAACCATCACAAGCCAGAAATATACTACCTGGTTTTTAGATCTATAGTAATTAAAATAAATAGTATTGGTTTAAAGGTAAGCAAATAAGTTCATGAAACAGAAAAAAGGAGTCCAAATTAAATACTATACATGCATATGTACGTAACATGCTTCATTGTTTTTTAACAAAAGCATGAGGACAACTTGGAGAAAGAATGGTCCCTTTAAACAAATAATGCTAGAATAATTGGAGAGCCATATGCAAAAACAAAACAATTTGTTTTACACACTTTCTAGCATATATAAAACTGAGCTAGATTGAAAAGAAATTTTGGAGGAAAACTTGAAAATACATGAGGAGAAATGAATTGTTTTCTGAAAAATGTCAATACAATTTCTGTTTCTTTGGGGGAAAACCTATTTGGTTGGTGATTCTATATTTTCCTTATGTGTTTAAAAATAAATTATGTAAAAAGCTCAGTGGTACTTTCTTTGACTTGCTCTAGCAGTCCTTATGTCTGGATGAATGTCATATTTTCTATATGCAAGTAATAGCAAAAGGGAAGAGAAGCCTTCTGTGAGGACCCAAGCAGAGTGGATTGACTCTTCTCTAGTGCTTCTACCACGTCTTATGTATACTTTTATTGTTGAACTGGTCATACTATTGCAAAATATGTATGTATGCTCTCTGGGATTATAAATTTATCTGCATTCTATAACCTAAAATGAAGCATAATACATTTCACTGTCCAGTAAATAACTGTTGGGTAACTGGTAATTATGTAAGTATGAAGTAGTGAAACAAAAATGATTATTGATTATTGCCAGAGTATTTGTGGGACTTGGAATATGGCTCAGCCTCAGTGATGATCTCCGCCTTTCCTACGTTAAATTCTGGGTTCATCCTTGGCATCATAAACAAAAACAAAGTATTATTTTCATTCATTTATAAAAGACTTTTCTAGATTTTCACTCTCAAAAAACATTTCAAGCTATTTTAGTTTCTGTAGAATGTCCAGTTTTTTAAAAAAACAGAGAGGGACTAAAGCAATAGCACATTGGGTAGGGTGTTTGCCTTGCACGCGGCTGACCAAAGTTTAATCCCGGGTATCCCATGTGACCCTCCAAGCCCGCCTAGAGTGATTCCTGAGCACAGAACCAGGAGTAACCCTCGAGCTCCGCTGGGTGCGACTCCCAAAACCAAAAACAAATAACTAAATAAGAAATAATAATTTTCTTTTTCTCCATTACCAGAGTGCGTACACATTTCTTGAATGCTGGTAGTTCATATGAGGAAAGTACTTAGTATTAAGTCAAAATACACCCTCCTACAATTATGTATTATTATTTGTGTTTTATATACAATTTGTATAGGTCTTGAAATAATACATTTTTTTAAACTTTATTTATTAATTGATTGGTTTTTGGGCACACCCAGCGGCGCTTAGGAGTTACCCCTGGCTCTGTGCTTAGAAATTGCTCCTGGGCTGGAGAGATAGCATGGAGGTAAGGCATTTGCCTTGTATGCAGAAGGACAGTGGTTTGAATCCTGGCATCCCATTTGGTCCTCTGAGCCTGCCAGGAGCGATTTCTTAGCGTTGAGCCAGGAGTAACCACTGAGCGCTGCCAGGTGTGACCCAAAAAAAAAAAAAAAAAAAAAAAAGAAATTGCTACTGTGACCATATGGGATGCTGGGTCCCTGCTGGGTCAGCCGCATGCAAGGCAAACCACTGTGCTATCTTTCCGGTACCAATACAAACATATTGTTGCCCAATTTATATCATGACTAGTTTTAATTATTTGAGACCAGATGAGCCATATTTGCTAAGTAAGGTAGCTATACAGACACGATGCTTTTATTTATCAGCTTTGTTTTCCTCAATGAATATTTCATGTTTATAAAGAATACAGACTATGAAGACGACAAAGCACTGAAGAATCCAAAATATAAAGATAGAGCTGGGAAACGTAGGGAGCAGATTGGAAGTGAAGGAACTTTCCAGAGAGATGATGCTCCTGCATCTGTTCACTCGTAAGTCTTACAGTTTTATTGCTTGCAGCATTTTTTTTCTATATCATATATGTTGTACTTTCTGAATTTTAGGGCTTTTTACTCTGAATAGGTAGCCTTGTGATTTATATCAAGAACAAAACACTAATTTCCCCTTTAGTATTAGAATATAGTATATATAGAAAACATCTGAATATGTGTAAGTACCTATACACACATGCATAACTAGCATTCTAGATACTTAATTGAGTGAACTTATTTTCATAGATAACGAGATATCTATTATGTTACTTGTGGGTTTCCCCCAAATATAAATTCTGGATTTAAAGTTTTAATACAGAATTGACAAATAATGATGAAAATTTGATCAAATGTATTTGTATGTGTGTGTGTGTGTGTGGTTTTTGGGTCACACCCGGCAGTGCTCAGGGGTTACTCCTGGCTCCATGCTCAGAAATTGCTCCTGGCAGGCACAGGGGACCATATGGGACGCTGGGATTCGAACCGAAAACCTTCTGCATGAAAGGCAAACGCCTTACCTCCATGCTATCTCACCGGCCCCTGATCAAATGTATTTTATTTGATTCTGAGTTGTCCTACTTAGACTCTTAATTGGAATGGCAGAAAATTTTAAATAGTATAGAAATAATTCCTTATAATTGATGGAGTGAGATTTGACAAAATATATTACTATACTTAAAACACATGGCATATTTTAAAAGTAATACTTTTACAATAATTACTGGAGAGTATAAAGCTTGCATCAGGGACCGGAGAGATAGAATGGAGGCAAGGTGTTTGTCTTGCATGCAGAAGGTTGGTGGTTTGAATCCTGGAATCCCATATGGTCCCTTGAGCCTGCCAGGAGCAATTTCTGAGCATAGAGCCAGGAGTAAACCCTGAGTACTGCCAGGTGTGACCTAAAAAAAAGTGCAAGTGCTAGAATTGTCAACTCTGCAGGTAGTTGTTGCAATATATTATACGTATATCCACATGCTAAGAACTTAAACATACATAATAGTATATAAGTTATGTCTCAATTCAAAATAATTTTGTAGAACTGAAAAGGCCACGATAGAACATTAAAATTCCCATATAGAGAGCTTGAGGAAATCTGGTGCTTGCCATGCATTATGGCTGACCCCATTTTGATTCCCATAAGCTTCCCTGAACCCCACATGAGCATCTCATATGCTCCTCTGAACACTGCCAAAAGTGACTCCTGAGCACTTCTGGATATGACCTCAAAAACAAACCAAAAAAAAATTATGTTCATATTAGCAGAAGGCTTTGTTTTATATTTTAACTTTTTAAAATTTAGTATAAGACATGAACAGAAAAGAACACAATTATCAGTGAACTATTTAGCTATTTAACATAGGACAGAGCACATATTTCTTAGTGAAGAAATAATCAGTAACCCTAAAGAACTACTAGATTCCTAATGCCTCTCTTGACTTGCATATATGCAACCTAATTTCACTTACTTTTGATCTTTAAAGGGAATAGTTTAGTGTTTTATTTTCCAAATATTATTTTATTAGATTTACTTTCACTGTTGTACCATTCTTTTAAATGACTACCACAGTTAGCTATTTTACCTTTGATAGATATCTGGTTTTGTTTGTTTGTTTGTTTTGGAGCCACACCCAGTGATGCTCAGGGTTTACTCCTGGCTCTGCACTCAGAAATCGATCCTTGCTTGGGGGACCATATGGGACACTGGGGGATTGAACTGCTGTTCACACTAGGTTAGCCACGTGCAAGACAAACACCCTACCGCTGTGCCACTGCTCCAGCCCCATATTTTTAATGTCCTTATTGCTAGATTTGCTGCAAACCAGCTATTTTTCTTTCCATGACCAGTGCCAGAGATCATTAAACCTAAGGACTCATATATACAACCCATGTCCTTTACTACTAAGCCATATCCCCGGCCATGCAAAAAATGTCTTTTTGGTGAACAGTGTTCATGCTTTTCTATTAGGATATGTGCGAGTGGAGTTTGTATATCTTCAGTTATGTTTGGTAATGTCAGATATAGGTTTAACAAGCGACATTAATTTGTTAATGCCTTTTAGAAGTGATGCACATGGTCTTTTCAAAGTTAACCATTATCTTTATTTCCTTTATAGTGAAATTACAGATAGCAACAAAGGTCGGAAGATGCTGGAGAAGATGGGGTGGAAAAAAGGAGAGGGCCTGGGGAAGGATGGTGGAGGAATGAAAACTCCGGTAGGATTTGCATTTTCTTGTATTCTTTATTCCTACAGTCGGAATTATTTATTTTTTTACTTTTTGGGCCACACCTGCTGGTGCTCAGGGGTTACTCTTGGCTATGCTCAGAAATCGCTCCTGGCTTGGGGGACTATATGGGATGCCAGGGGATCGAACCAAGGTCCGTCCTAGGTCAGATGCATGCAAGCAAACACCTTACTGCTGCACCACTGCTTCGGCGGAATTTTTTTTTTTTGGCTTGTTTTTTATGTTTTTAGGAATTTAGGAGTGTTCTACTTCATCAGGGTAGTATAGTGTCACTTTTTGAGCCAAGGATTTGTCTATGACTTTTAGTTGTTTTTAGTGACTTCCTTATTGTATTATAGTAACAATCAGTCCTACTTTATAAACAGGGAAATTCTTTATACACAAGAAATATGTTTTAGGTTCACGAATCAGAACATGTAGTAAGAGAGAATAATGCTGAAAACAATACTGTGCTTTTTTTTTTCTTCAATCCTTTGGTTCATTGAAGGTTCAGATTATATTTCACAAAAACTTTACATTTTTCCCCCTTTTTTTCTTTTTGAAGAGAGGATCCCTACAAAGTAACATGACTAAAGAACTTTCTTTTTTCCCCCATTTTTTTCTTTTTTGAGGAGAGGATCCCCCAGAAGTGATACTCAGGAGGCCAGTGGCACCTTCTGGCGATTCTGAGCCTGATGGGTCTGTGCTGGAGAATGCTTGGGCTTCCTCAGTGAAGCTCGGGAGCCTCAAGTCTCTACCCAAGTGATGCTTGTGCAGTGCTGGGGATTAAACCAGAGTCAGCTGCCTATAAGGCATACATCTTAACCCTATACAATCTTTCTAGACTCCCAAAATTTTCTTGATAATATTGTGATATCTAAAGAAATAAAGGATGGGCTAGTTAATGCAAAATAAAATTTTCTCATTTTCATTGAGGTAGAAATGGAAAGAACTTGAAGTTTTAGTTTGTGAGATTTTTGTTGTTGTTTTCATTAAGGAGGGAGTCAGACACCAGTGGCACTCAGAGGCTATGCATAGCTCTGTGCTCAGGGGTCCTTCCCCAGAGGTGACTGGAACCATGTGCTCCAGAGATAGATGTGGGCCTCCTTGTATGAAGCATGTACTCTAGCCCTTTTATCTCATTTGTCCCAGAATATGGACTCTGTATTCAGTCCATGAATATAAAGAACACATTCACATTCCAGAATGTGTTCTAGATATGACTTATGGCAAATTTGGACCTCTGTTTCATTATATAAAAATATAAGAACTGGTTTTTGGGGCCAGAATGATAGTACAGTGAGTAAGTAGGGCATTTACCTTGCACACTGCCAATTGGGTTTCATCCCCAGCTTCCCATGTGGTCCCCCGAGCCTGCCAGGAATAACCCTTGAGTGCTGCCTGGTGTAGCTCAAAAACCAAAAGCCAACAAAAACCAAAAAACAAAACTTTTTCTGGAATATAATGAAGATAAACCTTTTCTGTGGTATCTAACATATATTAGGCACTCAGTAACTGGTAATTCTAATTGGTTCTTTTTGCTTGTTTTTGTTTTTGGACCATACTTGGAAGTATTTAGGGTTTACTACCTGTTCTCTCAAAGATCACTCCTGGCAGGATTCAGGGGAATGTCTGGTGCTAGGGATTGAACCTAGGTCAGGCTTTGCCTGCTGCTGGATATATCTGGCCACTCTAACTGGCCACTTCTCTAAAATATTGAGAAGTTCTGGCCATCTAATATGGAAAAAAAAAGTATTTTCTGTGATTCATTGTTTAACTGAACACTTAGGTAAGTGCTATTTTTGTAAATTTCCATAAATCAGTTTCTTTCCTTCTGCTTAGAGTGATAAGAGATAATCCAGTATCCTTAATGAAATTTAGTGAGTGCTATTTAAGGAGTGCTTGTCTTTTCTCTAGAATTAAATGTACTTAGGGACCATCCAAAGTACTTTAGAGAAACTGGTTGAAGTGTCATGTATAAACGACATATAGATAGATGTATGTATATGTTGGTGCATTTACTGTTTTTATTTTTTTATTTTTGCATCAACTCTTCTAATTTTAAAGAATTAGTTTAATGAGTACAGCAGATTTCAATGTATTTAGAATGCTGAAAGTTTTGTACTTCACTTTTGGTTATAGATTCAGCTTCAGCTCCGAAGAACACATGCAGGCTTGGGGACAGGCAACCCATCCTCAATCGAAGATGTTCACCTTTTCCAGAACAAAAGCAGAAAGAACTGGGAAAAGGCTCGAGAGCGGTTTGCTGAAAACTTTCCTGAAACGAAACCTCAAAAAGATGTACCAGGGACCTTGCCTTGGGTAAAAGGGACTATAGAGTGAAAGTCAATCATTGAACAACAGTCATGGTTTTTTTTCTTTTTAAAAAGGAACCTGGAAACTTATTTCATGCAGAACTTTCCTCTCCAAGAGACAGTGGCCTGATGGATCTTTGTCACAGCTCTGCCTTTTGATTGAGAAATGTGTAGTAAAGTTTGCAGCTTTTAAGACCATTTTTTAAAGTTAATAAATAGTGACTGCAAATCAAGTAATGCTGAGGGTGGTCTAAAGTTCACAGGACACAGATGAACTTTTATGACCTTACTTTTTTTTTTTTTTGGTCATTTATAAGACTCATATATACAACTAGCCATATAAACAAAATTCATGTAATTACTCATGACTTAAATATACATTTGTCTTTGTCTCCATATATTCATTATTACAATATGCACATATACAAAGTTTCTAAAACCAATTTAACTTTATGCATCTTTGTTTATGCCCTTCAGAACCTAGATAAAAATGTTGAAAAAACCTGGGTAGTGGTGCATAAATTTTATGATCCTTGAAATAACCTAAGTAATATTATTGAAGAACTAATGAGCAGTAACATGTTGTAGAAAATTAGTCTTTCATTGTTTTCTTCTGTGAAGAATCTTGTTGGTTTGTACTATATATTAAGCATTTACATTTGATTTGTTTCATAACTGAAATATTTAGATACGAACAATTGAGTACGCATTGAACTAGTCAATGTACTGTGCAATTTGTAGTTTTGATAAATCCCATTGCTGGCAATGGAGTTGTGCCAGAGAAATCTGACTTCTAGTGCAAGATGATTACCTGGCCAAGACCTCAAATTCAAAATATTTATTGAAAGTGTTCTCAAATGCAATAAAAAGTATTGTAGCATCAAAAAGTGTGATCATTGAGCCATTGATTTAAATATAATGGTCTGCTTTAAACTCCATAACCAGAATTTTTTTCTATAATTTGGGGAACAGTCACAAAAGACTGGTTTGTAGTACTGTAGAGACTGCAGTGCAGTTTTCTGAGGACAGATGTCACTGCTTCGCCAGTTATCAGTATTCTTTTCTGTTCAACTTTTTTTCTCAGGCTTTTCTGAGAAATTAATACTGAACTGATTCTTTTCTGCCATTAACTATATGCTGTTGCTTCCCATCTTACTATAAGAAATGCCTTCTAGATTTAGAAATAAGGAAAGGAAAGCTAAAAACAAATTATAAAATAGGGAAGATAATTCAGAAAGGCTCTATCAGAACTTCTAGTTTAAATAGATTGAATACTTATGGAGAGAGGGAAAGAAAAATTATTATTGGAAAAAGAGAGAGCTCAGTAGGCTGAGTCTGTGCCTTGCATGTAGAGTTTGATCCCTAGTACTTTCGTGATCGAAGTACAGAGCTAGGAGTATCCTTGAGCACTGCTAGGTAAGACCTCCAAAGCCCCCTCCCCAATTAAAATTAAAATGACATTTGTGGCCAAACAAGCTATCAAATTTCTATAGACCTAATCTGTGATAATTAAAGGCCTTGTAACTCTAAATCTCAACATGTTTTCCTGTGTCCTTCCTACCACCTGCAAATTTAGCTTGAAGGAAATGTGAGTGTCCAGTTATCTTTTCTAAAACAGAATAAATTACTCTCCTAGATGCAGTTCTGGTACTTGTGCCCTTTTCAAAGTTATAATTATTAGACCCCAAAACAGACTGCTTCTGGCAAATCTTATCATTGGATTAGTTTGCAATTGTCTCTATGTTAAATATTTCCTGTTTTTATTATTAGCTTAGGAAAAAGTTTTTTCATTGTTTTAAGAAAATGGAAACTTGAAAATGGTGATAAAATAGAAATATATGCGAAACTTTGCATTATGAAAAATTTGCAGATCTAAAGTCTCAGGGCTACACTTTGTAGTGGTTATGGCACTGAATAATGTCTGGGTCTATTTCCATCTGTGAAATAAGTATCTCATATGTCTGTCAAAGAAATAATGATGAAATGTATATAAAAGCATTTGTAAACTGTATAAGTAGAACAAATGTAAGCTTCTATTTGTTTAGAAGTGTAGATGTGAATTATGTACAATTTGGATTATACATAAAATTGTTTTGTGTCTAATATTTTAATTTGTAGCTTCTATTTTAAAATTTATTTACCCACTGATATTTTAGATGGAGCTATAAGTTATTAAATATTGAGAAATATACTGTGTAGAACATTAAAACTGCCAAAACAAAAAAGGAACCACCAACATTAAGAAGGAAAAAGGGCCCGGAGAGGTAGCACAGCGGTGTTTGCCTTGCAAGCAGCCGATCCAGGACCAAACGTGGTTAGTTCGAATCCCGGTGTCCCATATGGTCCCCCGTGCCTGCCAGGAACTATTTCTGAGCAGACAGCCAGGAGTAACCCCTAAGCACCGCTGGGTGTGGCCCAAAAACAAAAAACAAAAAAAAAAAAAATGAAGAAAAAATTGTTTTCTATACTAGCTAGGAGACTTGTTCTAAAAAAAGTGGATTTTTTTTTCTCTGTTCCAAATTGTTTTAATTTTGACATTTTCATTTTTATTCTTGTTGTGAACTTTTTTAGTTTATCCAGAACAAATTTACCAGCTTTTTCAGATTAATATGGCACATTTTCAAGTAGCAGAGAGATGATAAAAGCTAAGATACCCCGGAGAGATAGCACAGCGGCGTTTGCCTTGCAAGCAGCCGATCCAGGATCAAAGGTGGTTGGTTTGAATCCCGGTGTCCCATATGGTCCCCCGTGCCTGCCAGGAGCTATTTCTGAGCAGACAGCCAGGAGTAACCCCTGAGCACCGTTGGGTGTGGCCCAAAAACCAAAAAAAAAAAAAAAAAGCTAAGATATGGGAAATCAAGACTTGCCAGAGGTAGTGTTTAAAGGTGGTCTTCAGGTTACAAAACAGAAACATATATATGGATATCTTGATCCAGAAGTAATTCTAGACCAAACAACTTCTGAAGTTATTTCCAGGGACAAGAAGAATTTCTGCATTATCTTGTTTTAAGTACACTTATTTTTGTAGGACACCATGTACATCTCTGAATCTTTGACCCAAAATTTTCCAGACTTGAAAATCGAAATACACAGTTCGGAGAGATAGTACTGGAATTAAGGCACTTATCCTCTTTGCAGCTAACCTCAATTCATTACCCAGCAGTACATAGTCCCCAGGCACCACCAGATGTGAACCCTCAGCACAGAGCCAGGATTAAGTCTCAGAGCACTGCCAGGTATGACCAAAAAGCCAAAAATAAAATAAAAAAATTTAAGTTGAAATACATTTAAGTTTTTAAAAATGAAACATTGATTATATGTGTTGCCAGACTTTCTACATTTGTTTTATTTTTTTGTTTGTTTTGTTTCGTTTCTGTTTTGGGGCCATACCTGGCAGTGCTCGGGGTTTACTTCTGGCTCTGCACTCAGAAATAGCTTCTGGCAGGCTCTGGGGCCAATATGGGATGTTGGGAAATGAACCTGGGTCAGTTGTGTGCAAGGCAAATGCCCTACTGCTAAACTACAGCTCCGGCCCCTATGTTTTGCTTTTTTATTTGGCGTTTCTAGGGATCAAAAGCAGAATATCACACATGCCAAGCATGCATTGAACCACTAAGCTACATTCCAGCTCCTTGTAGTCTTTTTTTGTTTGTTTTTGGTTTTTGGGTCACATCCGGCAGTGAACAGGGGTTACTACTGGCTCTGTGCTCAGAAATCAATTGCTCCTGGAAGGCACAGGGGACCATATGGGATGCCGGGATTCAAACCACCTTCCTTCCTGGATAGCTGTGTGCAAGGTCTACCACTGTGCTATCTCTTTGGCTCCCTCCTTGTAGTCTTGACTTTTGACCTGATAGTTATAAAATGACTCTTGGAACTCCAGGCATATTCATGTCCAAAGAGAAGAAAAGAAAGTATTAGTACTCTCTTTTGGGAGGGAGGGAAATATTTAGGCTACATCTGGCAGTGTTCAGTGCTTACTCCTGACTGTTAGGGATTTCTCCTGGCAGTGAGCAGGGAACTAACTGTGGTCCCTGGAACTGAGCATGGGTCAGCTGCTTGCGAGGCAATGCTTTTACTCCTGTACTTCTACAGCCCTAATACTGTTCTTGTTTAACAGGAAAACAAAGCTTACACAGAAGCTCTCAGTAGATTTCTTAAGACCATTCTTCAGAAACTGGTTGCATGAGTGCCCATATTGCAGGAGAAATTTGAAAAGGTGGGTAATAGAATGGTTTCACTTGTTAAACAGAACCACAGACCATTAATAAATGCTGAAACAAAATCTAGGTTCACTGAGCAATGCTTCTAGAAGGTGATAATTGGAGACTGAATGAGAAATAACTGCCAGCTGGATAGTGCACCCATCCATCAATGGGGCCTGGGAGGTTGGTTCAGTTGTGATGCAGTCCTACTATATAGTGCTGTGTGGCTGTTCAAAGGAATAACTATGCCTTATGATATTTTTAGTACATTTTTCTGATCATTGTACATTGTAGTAAATTGTATGTAGCATAATCCCATTAAAAATTTTTGAGTTGGGAACCAGTGGAATAGTACAGTGGGTAGGTAACTCACGTGGCCAATCCCAGCATTCCATATGGTCTCCTGAGCACCAACAGCTGTGCCTAAAAACGGATTTAAAAAAAGTTAAGAATGCATGCAGGAGGCCAGTGATAGTGTAGTGGCAGGGTGTTTGTCTTGCACGAGGCAACCCTGGATGGACCCTGGTTCAATTCCCGACATCCTATGTGGTCCCCGAGCCTGCTAGGAGTAATTTCTGAGCACAGAGCAAGGAGTAACCTCTGAGCACCACTGAGTGTGGCCCAAAAAACAACAACAACAACAACAACAACAACAAAAAAAAACATGCAGAAAATCTAATATTTGGAGTTTCTTTTTGGCTACACCTGACAGTGCTCAGGGTACTGCACCTAGAAATTACTCCTAGCAATGCTTGGATAACCATATGGGATGCTGAGGATCAAATCCATGTTGGCCATGGTAAGGCAAAACTGCTGAGCTATCGCTCCAAGGAAAGTCTGGTTTTGATCCCTAGAACTGCATGGTTCCCTAAGAACTGTTAGGAGCATAAGCATAGAATTGAGTTTGGCCCCTGACCACTCCTCTCAAAACCCAAAAATTTTAAGGGACATAAAGAATTTTTAATTACTAGGGAGTGAGCACACTCACTTTTTGTTGTTTGTATATTTGATTTTTAAGACAAGTATATTTGTGTTGTTTACTTTAGACTCAGAATAAGAGCAGGAATAGACTACCAGAGGGTAAAGAGGCCTTCAGGACCTACCCCTAGGTGCATGTCTTCACGTATGACCTCTCATAGATGGCTGCACCAAGTGGTCCAATGTGGAAGCCAGAAAACTACAAAACTATTTTTTTGCTCCACTCCCTTCTCTCCCTCCCAGGTAATTTTTATTGTGTTAATTGTTATCAACTTACCTAGACTCCTACAAACCTAACTGGTATCTCTATAATCACCCTCCAGATGCCTTCATACTACAGACACTGCCTTTACAACTTCTTTCCATCATTTGTTTAAATCCTCTTACATCTTCTGATTACTCTGAAGACAGACAAGAAGCAAAATCATGGGCTGGAGAGACAGAAAATGAAATGAGGCACTTGTCTTGCATGTGGATGGTCCTGATGTTTGATCCCTAACCCCACGTATGCTTCTGTGAGCACCATTAAGAATGTTCAAAAAAAAAGAAACAAATGTTCCATGAGGGGCTGGAGTGATGGTGCAGTGGTCCGGCGTTTGCCTTGCATGCAGCTGACCCAGGAATGACTATGGTTCAATCCCCCGAAGTCCCATATGGTCCCTCCAAGCCAGGAGCGATTTCTGAGTGCAGAGCCAGGAATAACCCCTGAGCATCACTGGTTATGGGCCCCCCCCCCCCCAAAAAAAAATGTTCCTTGAGCAAAAGCCAGGGAAAGTACGCCCAAAGCAATGCTGGGTATGGTCCAAATCTCTCCCCACAAATAAAAACTGCAAGAAAAATAGCAAAAAAGAAAACAAAATACTGGTACCTAGTTTCGGCCAACTTTCCTGTTTTGTTTCACTCATGCTAGCTCATTCACTGGGCTTTAGCATGTTAACCTATGTATTTCCAGTTCCAGAAACTGCCATGGCCTCTCATCTCAGGACCACTTACATTTTTTATGTCTGGAATGCTCTTTCTCTGCCTTTAGCCTTACCCTACATTTCTGCTAATTCTTTTAGAATGCTCCCCTTGTCTCCCGTGTCTCCCTAACTAATTGTTTTGATAAATGTTTTTGGAAATCCATATTTCTTACATTTAGACTATATTGTTTCAGTGCAATTATACTGTCTGGATTCTGAGTGGCATGTAGCCCGGACTGTGGTTTTTCTCATGACTATCTTCTTGTTGCCACACACCATGCCTGAAATTTGGAGGCTCAGAAGAAAAGAGAAAGTGGGCTCGGGGAACTGCAAGCGGCTTGATCCAGATGAAGTTTGACATGGCTGAGGAGACACGGGAAAAACTGAGGCACTATTGAGGGTCTGTAAGTATAACTTTCAAATTATTTTGGCTGTGATCCATGATTAGAAACACAATTTATAACATAGCTCCATGCTTGTCTGTGTTTGCATACCTAACAGGTTTTATATACCAGTTCTTAGCCATTAGTTCATGTAATGAAGTTCCATTTTTGTTTTCCAAATGACTGGTTTCAAGTTACTAAACTGATTTTGTAATCCACTCATGAGTTTTGTCCTCCAGTTAGAAAAACACTAATTTCAAGTTAGTTTTCCCCATAGTTTTGACAGAACCAGCGGCATTGATTTAAGTACAAGGCGTGTGTATATTGTGTGTGTTTTTGTGTGTGCATGTGTGTCTTCTAGAGAGATGGGTTGAACATACATTTGTGACATGCCAGCACTATTCTAGGATTATGGAGGTATTTGCTTTTATTGTAAAAAAAAGTATTTTTTTTTATTTGTTTTGTTTTGGGGCTACACCCAGTGACGCTCAGGGGTTATTCCTGGGGTTATGTGCTCAGAAATTGCTCCTCGCTTGGGGGACCATATGGGACACTAGGGGATCAAACTGGGTACCATTCTAGGTTATTGTGTGCAAGGCAGACACCCTACCACTTGAGCCACCACCGCTCTGTTTTTTTTGTTTTGTTTTGTTTTTTTTTTTGCTTTTTGGGCCTCACCCTGTGACACTCAGGGTTTACTCCTGGCTATGCGCTCAGAAATCGCTCCTGGCTTGGGGGGCCATATGGGATGCCATGGATCAAACCACGGTCCATCAGCCATGTGCAAGTCAAAATGCCCTACTGCTGAGCCGTCGCTCCAGCCCCCAAAAAAGTAGTTTCAAATCTGTTTGTAGTCCAGATTTTAGGGGGATGCTATCAACTCTGCTTTTAAAAACTTTTGTCCAAAAAAAAAGAACCAAAAACCTTTTGTCCAATGCCAGATTGATAGTACAGTGGGCAGGCTGTTTGCCTTGCATGCAGCCAACTATTTTGATCCCTGGCACCATTATGTAAATATGATCTCTAAACCTATGAAGAGTGATTCCTATGTAGAGCCAGAAGAAAAACAAAAAGATTAGCTTTCTTCTACACTTCCAAAATCCTAAAAAAAAAAAAAAAAACCCTAAAAGCAAATTTATTTTATTTTTTATATTTGGCTATAAAGGCTGGGTCAGCCCTTCCACATCTCACTGTCTTCCCAATGTACAGGATCCTCATCAATGCACAAATGTGCCACTGCTCTCACATGATGGTTTTCCATGCTGCCTGCATTGGGCAAAGTCCAGTCCAGTATTTAAAGATGGCAGGGCAAGCCATAAGGCTCAGTAGTAGAGCCCTCCCCCACTTTTTCTATGTGTAAATCTCCAGGGTTGATTCCTGGCACCACACACACATTATAAAAGGTGGAGAGATGAGAACCACCACTCATTAATTTCTGGGGAAAAGGTGCTCCTTCAATCACTTTTTTTTTTTTTTTTTTTTGGTTTTTGGGCCACACCTGGTGAGCTCAGGGATCACTCCTGGCTATGCACTCAGAAATCGCTCCTGGCTTGGGAAACCATATAGGATGCCTGGGAATTGAATCGCGGTCTGCCCTAGGCCAGCGCACACAGGTTGACGCCTTATGCCATGCGCCACGGCTCTGGCCCTTCTTTTTCTTTTCAGCACTATGGCTTATAATATTATTAATGGTAGAGTTTCTTGAATAAATCATTTTAGCATCTTCACCAGTGTCCACATCTTACCACCACTGTGGCAAGGAGCCCCTTTATTTCTATTTCCCCCCATTTGTTTGCCCTTCCTCAACCACTTAACCCCCATTCTCCACCTTGGTAAATTTCCTACTGTATACCAGTTCTCAGGTTCTGTGGTTTGGGGGCATTTCTTATTCCTCTATGTTTCTTCATATCCTATATATGAGGGAGATTATTCTGAGTGACCTCCCTTAGCAGCACAGTATTTTCTTATACTTCAGACATAGTAGACAGAAAATACAACACTCTAATCCTAGGAACCAATCATGGGTAGAACTAAGAGAGAATTGGTTGCTAGCTAACTTACCTTAAGATAAAAGGAGAGTGTCTTGTACATGTGGGAGAGGAGGACAAGAATACATGATGTGAGAAAGGGATCCTTGCTCATCTGGAAGATGGAAGCCAAGGAATGTAGGCAGCCTCTAGGATTAGGAAAAGAAAACAAAATATTCTAGAGCCTCTAGAAAAGGGGGGCAACTCTTCAAATACTGATTTTCACTTAATATTTCCGTAAAACCGGAAGAAAAAATTTGCATTGTTTTAAACCACCAATTTTTTAATTATTAGCTACAACAGCAGTAGTAAATTAATTCTTCTGGGAACATGGGCTGGCTACCCTCAGCACCGGCCTCATGAGTGGGGACATAGTCAATATCAGCTCATATCAGCCGGCTCTTACGCCGGGACACAGACAGACACAACCACTTTGCTAAGTGGTTGGCCAGCCTCAAGTATGACCAAGATCTAGGAAGGAAGCCCCACCTGCTGCTTAACCATGGAATCTTCTGCGGGAAACTTCATTTTGAAGTCTGGGACCACATTTATGACATGTAGACAGTTATACTGACTTTACCTGCAGGTGTTGTGAGGACAAAATAGGGATCATGTGGATTACTTACTGCTGCAAACATTTCATTCTAAGGAGTAAATCTGATTGCACCTCATACCATGAAAGCCTTCTTTTTCGTTTTGTTTGGGGACCACATCCAACAGTGCTGGTCCTGAGGAAACCCTTCGTGTGGTGTTTGAGTCACTCCTATCAGTACATAGGGCACCATGCAGTGCCATATAAAGAGCCCAGGACACCCACATGTAATGCATGCCCTCTAGACCTTTAAGCCATATCCATAACACCCTTTTCTAAAAGTTTGTTGTGCCACTATTATTTGTAGTAATAAACATGCAGATGTTGTATTCAATATTTTCTTCAAAATATGCAGTTAATAAGAAAACCCAATAAAATAGACCAATTGATTGACTAAAGGGAATTTCACTGCATTTATTGTAATATAGCATATTAGAGACAACGTGAATTTTAATGGCATCTCATCTATTTTCTTTTTTTTTAATAAATTATCTTTATTTAACACCGTGATTACAAATATAATTGTAGTTGTATGATTACAGTCATGTAAAGAACACCCCCCTTCACCAGTGTAGAATTCCCACCACCAATTTCCTGGATCTACCTACTCCCCACCCCGCCCACACCTGTACTCGAGACAGGCTTTCTTTTTCCCTTATTCATTGACATTGTTATGATAGTTTTCAGTGTAGTTATTTCTCTAACTCACTTATCACTCTATGGGGTGAGCTTCATGTCATGAGCCACACCTACATGGGAAGATGGGGGAAATAAGGGTTGGGACTGAGGCAGTAAAATATTAGAAATGATTTTTGTAGGGCAGTATCAAGGTCACAATACAAGATGGATGTTATGGATATATAAAATATATGCATACAATACTATCAATAGGAAAACAAGGAGAAAAAAATTCCAGTGACTGTCCCAACATAAACCAGTACTAGAACAGCCCGCCCTCTTCACAAAACGCATTCCCATTAGTGTAGGGAGAGGTAGGGGGGAAGCCTGAGGACCACTAAGAGTCCACCTGAACCCACTTCTGGCCATCTGAGCTGGCACCCAGGGAAGGCCTGGAGTCAGGGGAAAAAGACAAGCATAGCTGGGGGCCTGCCAAGCCTCCCAGCATTCCCCAGGCCAGGGAGAAGGACTCCGGTATGGGGCCTCCCCAAACCCCATACCTGGCAAGAGCTGGTCCCCAAAATAAGGAGGAAACCGGAAGCCAGATGTCTGCCTGCCCTCCTCCCCATGCATCTCCCCCTGGAGTATGGAGGGAGGGGGGAAGCCTGATGACCACTAAAAGTCTACCTGAACCCACTTCTGGCCATCTGTGCTGGCACCCAGGGAAGGCCTGGAGTCAGGGGAAAAAGACAAGGACGGCTGGGGGCCTGCCAAGCCTCCCAGCACTCCCCAGGCCAGGGAGAAAACAGAGGAACAAATTTAGGCAATAGAAAGGTAAAAAGCTCAAATCTTTAGAAAGAGAATTCCCTAATAAGACCCTGGTAACAGGCAAAACAAGTCAAGTGTCTGTTTCTGAGACAAGAAAGTCATTGGCGGAGATTTATAGTAGAAACTGAGTCCAAAGCCAGTCAAACCCTCCAGTGAGGGCAAATTAGATTATAAAGGGCCTTGATTGTTTCAAGCTCAGTAGTCCTTTCTCTGCTTTTCCCACATCCCTCCTCCCTGACCAGTTGGGCCAGTGAAGGATGCTTACATGTAGAAGGCCCCGGGTTAACTCTCCAGATCAGAATATGAATAAAAAAGACCTATCGGGGATGGAGCAATAGCACAGTGGTGGGGCGTTTGCCTTGCACGCAGCCAATCCTGGAGACAGACCCCAGTTTGATTCCTGGCATCCCTTATGGTCTCCTGAACCTGCCAAAGTGACTTTTTTTTTTTTGGTTTTTGGGTCACATCCAGCATCCAGCAGTGCTCAGGGGTTACTCCTGGCTTTATGCTCAGAAATCGCTCCTGGCAGGCATGGGGGACCATATGGGATGCCCGGATTGGAACCACCATCCTTCTGCATGGAAGGCAGACGCCCTACCTCCAGGCAATCTCTCTGCCCTGAGAGTGACTTCTGAGTGTAGAATGAGGAGTAACCCCTGAGCGCTGCCACCAGGTGTGAGTCCGCACCCTTCCAAAAAAAAAAAAAAACCCATCACTTGAAGTTAGGTACATCCCAATTCCGCCGCATACCTTACCTCACCCTATACTGTTCTTAGGCAGCACCTAGGTGATGCTAGCAGCAAGCTCATTCATATAAATCAGGGAAGTCCTACCAATATAGGCGAGACATCACCACCAGTCAGACAATGACAACTTCCTGTGACTGGGTTGTGCCTTAGCCAGAGTCCAGGGCAGTTCCTGGAGCCTTCCTTTGTATTCACCAATCCCTGTTTGCTGACGAGTTAGCAGCTTGGCTGGATGTGCTTAACAGTGCTGTGCTAGCTAAACTCCCATAGCCACTACCTTCTGAGAGTGACAAAGCCACTGTGGGGTTCATTTTCCCCCGTTAAATGGAAAGGACTGGATAAGGCTACATTAAAAGATTTTTCTGTAGCTGCCTTTCCTTTGTTGTGTGTCTCACATGCTTGGTTGTGATGCTCCCACACTTTAAGTATGGTGTTTGCAAATGTGGTCCCCACTTTGTCATGGTGCTTGCACTCATTTTGCTTGTAGTGTGCATTGGGGTTGCTGTGTTACTCTTGCTTGCTCACTGGGAGCTGTACTCTTGCCTGCAGTGCTCTTTATTATTTGACTGTGGTGCTTGTTGGGATAGCATACTTTAGTTTTGTGGCTCTCACACACCTGTATGTCTGGAGATTGCATTATCTTACTAGTGCCAGGGATCCTAGGCAGCACAGCTGTCCACACACAAAGTGCATATGGATAGCACTGGGGATCAAATTTATGATCTAAAGCTCTCAAGGCAGGTGCTTTCAGTCACTTGGCAACCTTTCAAGGGCCATTTTTAACGATGCTTTTTGGTAAGTGGGACCATATTAAGTGTAATGTTGGGAGTTTTTAATGAAGGAAGCTGAATGCTGATGCGTTTTTTCATTTGCAAAATGTAAATAACTTACTGAAGCAGTTTACACTTGGCATGAAAAAGTGACCAGTAGAGACATGTATAAACAGGAATTAAAATTTTTCCTTAACTCCCACAACCAGCACTTAGCCACCACTCAGTCTAGCCTAATATTTTGTCCCTGTAACAGGCTATTTGGACCTCCCATTTTCTTTCATCAGGGAGTAGTTAAGATATCAAATCTTGGGGCCGGAGAGATAGCATGGAGGTTATTTGCCTTTCATGCAGAAGGTCATTGGTTCGAATCCCGGCGTCCCATATGGTCCCCCGTGCCTGCCAGAAGCAATTTCTGAGCATGGAGCCAGGAGTAACCCCTGAGCACTGCCAGGTGTGACCCAAAAACCACAACCACAACAACAACAAAAAGATAGCAAATCTTTGATTTATTGTAATGATTGTAGCAATTTATGAATATAAAGAAAGGTAGTTTCTTTTTTCTTTTCTTTTCTTTCTTTTTTTTTTTTTTTTGGTTTTTGGGCCACACCTAGTAATGATCAGGACTTATGATCAAGGGATCATATAGGATGTGGTGGTGGGGTCAAACCCAGACTGGCTACATGTAAGGCAAGCACCAACCTGCTGTACTATCACTCTGGCCCTTGTAGTTTATTTTTTCTTATTTTAAAATCTTCTAATACAGACCTTATAATCCAATTTATAGACTCACATGAACTCAAATTTATAAATTTCAGTACTTAAAGAGAAATAACATGCTATGATTAGATGATCCATTTAATAAAAATATTACAAAAGACAAAACAATAAAATACATTAAGTTGCTAATAGCAATTTTACTAAGATAACAAGACAGCCATTTTCTCTGCTGTTCTCCCTTGGCTGCATTTGTGACACTTGTACAAAAATTAGTTTTAAGAAAACAGTCCTGATAATGACATGCTATGATAGCTGATTAGCTTCAAATCAAACAGCCCAATAACTGAAATGTAAATAAATCTTGACTAAAGAGCTTTCAATTATCACTATTTTTAACAATCTAGTTTTTATATATCCTGTGAATTAAAGATAAACTGGTAATCATTAAAATTACTGTAAAAGAAACTCAGGACAAACTTAAAAGTACAGAATGGGTTCAATGTATCAGATATTTTTTAAGTAAATATTACAGGGCACTGTGGTATAAGAAGGATGAGAACTAGATCTTTACCCTCAAGTGCTCAAGACCTGGCCAGGGAGATAAGATAAGAATCCACTTAACCATACACTCACAGGCTTACTCTAAGCATTATGGATAAAATATGCTGTGAGTTCAGAGAAAGAAAGAATTGCCTTCAAAGAGGAGGGCTCAAACATTTGACAAGTTGAACTTAGTGTAAGAAAAGTGGAATTTTTTCCTTCTTACAGTCAAAGAGCTTTTTAGTGGAGGGAAGCCGAACAGATGTGGTCATTCTAAGACCAAGGCACATAGAAACAAGAGGATGACGTGGTAACACTGCACCATTCGTGGTGGATTGGGCAGGGTAGGAGACTAGAATATCAGGCTGCCCAGTTGAACCTTGTAGGTGATGGGGGAGGCTCTTTTGAGCAGTTAAGGTGGTATAATTAATACTGGTTTAAGGCACTTACTTTGTTCAAGTTGAATGTCAGGTAGTAGATAGCAGGGGCAAGACTAGCTTGGGAAGATGAATTCCAAATGAATAATCCATGGGTTCTAGGCATGGCAGGTGGCGCCAGAAGGAAGCTGATGGCCTAAGACTCAGTGGGACTGGGTCTAAATGCCTCTCTCTTAGCTATATGACTGGGAAAACAGGTCTGAGCTCCCATTGGCCTGTCTCATCCTCTACATAACCATCATAAAAGCATTGAGGTGGTGAGGCTATTGTGTAGAAGGCCATTGTTCTTGTAGAGAATTTGGCCTGCTCTGGTGTGAGAAACTTGGTACATGAAAACATGTCATTACTTGGTAACAGAGTTAGGAAAGAAACAGGTATCATCCTGAAACTAAGGAACAAGAACAACAGGTAACAGCATGGCACCTAGAGTTGGAGACTTGATTTACATCAAAGTTCTGCAACTTGGTTTGGTATGTAGCTAGATCAAGTAGTAAAGATCAATTTGCTCTTAAACAAACTACTGAGCCTCTTTTGGCTTCCATAGCCATAGAAATGCAGCTGCCAAGAGTAAGGGTGATAAAAAGTGGCAAGTGTGCACCAAATACCTTTTCTCTTTTTTTATTTAAATGACAGACATTTATTAGAATATATAACGGCAAATCTTACACAGTGATATTTAAGGTACACAGTGACAATAAATGAGGGCCTTTCTACCAGCAGAGTTGTCCTCCCTTCATCCCTGTTCCCAAGCATATATCTCTTATCTCCCTCCTTTATCCCCCAGAATGCTAGTATAACTAAAAGCATATATGTTAACACTAATGTAAACCTTTTTTTTTTTTTTGCAATTCCAGATATTTTTACTACTGATTTCTTAAAGGTTTGGAGTCAAAGGAGCACTGTAAAAACAATGTTAGTGTGGCAATTATCGTTTGCATGGGCCCACTAAAGTATGGAGGTCATGGAAAGGAAAAACTTTGGCTTAAGTACAAGGAGACCCTGTCCCTGAAGTTTCCTGACATATGACCATTTCTAGGCTCCAGGCAAACTAGTTTGTCCAATCCTGGTCATTGTCTGTAGTGCCCATACAGTTATATTTTTCACAGTCTCTGTTGTTGATCTCACGTTTCTGTATTGAAGGTCCTGGAATCTGTATATCCTACATTGAAGTCAGGATGTGCACCAAATATCTCTTAAGAACCTAGTCAAGTTAAGTTATTGGAAGTGCTTCTCTCTCTGTCTCTCTCATTCTCTTTCTCCCCTCTCCCCTTAGGGCCTCTTGTCTCTCTCTCTCTCTCTCTCTCTCTTTCTCCTTTCTTTCTCTCTTCTTTCTTTCTTTCTTTCTTTCTTTCTTTCTTTCTTTCTTTCTTTCTTTCTTTCTTTCTTTCTTTCTTTCTTTCTTTCTTTCTTTCTTTCTTTCTTTCTTTCTTTCTTTCTCTCTCTCTCTCTCTCTCTCTCTCTCTCTCTCTCTAGAAGAGAAAATATTGTCTAAAAACTAAATGTCATCAAAGAAATAGTAAGAAGATCTTCTGAACTAACAGAAAAGTCTTCAAAAGTAACATATACACCTTTTCTGGATACTGCTTTTTAGTAAAAGACATTTGAGACAGCTGGGAAGTTTTGATGAACGTTACTTATAACCCTAAGCAGGAGTTTGAGGCAGGAAAGGATGGGGTGTGAAACAGAACATGGAGGTAAAAGGATGCAAAGGGTAGACTGGTAAGCAGGAGAGAGGGGGAAAACTAAACGATTGCTCAGTAAAGCCAGAGAGGAGGAGGGCAAAGAACAAAGACAGACATTATATCTCCCTGCCCCTAGTTATATCCTGGGCAAAGACTCCTCATCAAAGATTCACTGGGCAGTGAGTTGATTTTCTTTCAGGAGCATTGTCCTCATTTTCCTGGGTGGCCCTGGCTGGTTGCGGAGCAGCTTCAAGGGAACGCAGGCTGTGTGCTCTAGATCTGGGGGTTTCCTTTCTCATTAGGCAGTCCAAGGAACCCCCTCCAATGTCTGGTAAACCCCGATGCCAAGAAGGCTTTTGGAGCTTGCACTTCTAGCTACATGGTAGGTTGGGGATGCTCAGGGATGGAGGCACCAGCAGGGGGTGGTCTTTGGCTCTGTCCTAGCATCTCAGATTCAGCTGGAGATGGAACCACATGGGTTGTAGGGCCTGTCCGAAGCCTACAGGAAGACCTTTGTGATCAGATAGCTGTCCTCCTCGCTCTCGGGCTCTTCTTTGAATGTGCCCTGCTTCGGATCAGCAGCTAGGGCTAGGGCACATTCCCGGCGACTCACTTCCCGCAGCCGTGCTTGCAGCAGCTCCCTATCGGCCTGCAGCTCCCTCCGTGCCACATCTGCTGCGCACTCCTCGGCCTGCAGGGCCCTGCGACGGAGCTCCAGGGCGCGCTCGGCCTGCTCCACGGCAGCCTCTCGCCGTGCTAGCTCCCGCTCACGTAGGCTGCAGCGCAGAACCAGAGCACTCATCTGCTCCAACAGGCGCGCCCAGTCGCCCTCGGCCGTGAGGCCAGGGCCCGGCTGCGCTTGCGGTAGTGGTGACTGTGGTGGCACTGGCTGCTGGCTAGGAGGGCCTGGCGGGGAAGGCTGTGAAAGGCGAGAGCCACTCTTCTCCAGGTCCCGCTGGTGCACGTTCTTCAGGTGCTTCCACAGCTCAGGGGTGCTAGCGTGGAAGCTCCAGCCTCGGCTCACCTGCTCTCCACACAGCCTGCATGTTGCCCAGGGGCCCTCCTCAAGGTCCTGGCGAGCAGGAGCTAAATGAAAGTAGCCCCAGAGCTCAGAGTATGGTGCCCCCAACTGGCCAGGAGGCATGGGTACGAAGGCCTGGGCAGCAACTTCGTTGGAGGCCTGTTTGGCGGCCGCGTCCTGCCTGCAAGTCTCCTCCATATTCTTGACCTGTTGTTCTTCGCTCTTCATTCTGTCTGCAGCTTCAGCGGCTTAGGAAGGAGGTAAAGCACAGTCACAACACTGTATACACAAACATGGGAACACGCAATCAACTCTAACATCTGTGCCTACAGTTCATGTATGAAGAAACTACATCACCCTTTGACTACAGGTAGCAGATCCCTGGTGACCTCTCTTTTTTGGTTGATTCTTCAGTAAGTTAAAAACGCCAGATCTCTCCTTAACTATGGATTCTTAGAAATCAAATGTGCCTCCAGTTCACAAGTACTTATACGAAACTGGGAAGCCAGCTTCCTGAGAGGCAGTGTTTAACTTTTTAAGTGCTGGGAATTAAATTCGGGTCTTCACATGACAAAACAAGTGTTCTCTCACTGAACTACATCCTGCCTCTGGGAAGCTTAAGTGGAGAGAACTAGCTGAGTAAGTACTATTATGTACAAATCACCTTTAACCAGTCTCACTAAATAAAAAAGTTCCCCTCTTTTCCATTTAAGAGCAAAGCTCAGTTTTATATTCTCTCAGTGTTGCGAAATAAGACTCTAGAAGGGGCAGTGAAAATGTGTTTCTTGCACTTTAAGGAGCAAAAATGCGAGTTGGTGAACAGATTTTATGGGGCACAGGGCAGCGGAAGTGCCTAAGCAGGGCATGGAGTGCTTGGTGCTACTCTATGGTTCCATGGCCAACTCAGTTCAATGCTCCCAGGAAGTCATTAGGGCGACATGGAATGGAAGATCAAAATTGGGGCCTTGGGTATGTGAAACATGAGCCCCTAAGCCATCTCCCCAGCCATGATCAGCTTTTAAAATGTATTCAAGGAATTTTTTTTTATAAGTTAAAAATCTTTACTGTTATGAGACAACTGGTGATATTAAAAGCCTTAGTTTTATCTTTTTTTAAGATATGCATTTTTAGGGAATTGCCTTTGATAAAGCAGCTTTCTAAACTTTTTACCTTTGAATTAGATGTAGACCAGGTCTTCAGGGTCTTCTGATCTGTCACTGCCTCCAGGGATCCAACCAACCCAACTATTCTGTTAGGAATGTTGCAGCAAGACTCCTGAGTTCTGAAGAATGATTAGCAGTGCTAGGTATAAATTCAGAGGACAGGCAACTGAGTGACAGAAATGCAACAGTCTCAAAGACAGATACTAGAAATACTGATAGGAACATGTATTCCTATTGTTCTTTTTCTGATATATGTTTGAATAATCAAAGTATTAGTTTCTTATATTGCTCATCCAAACCAAAATGCCCTCTCTAATTTTTGCCTGATACCAAAACTTGGTCATTACTTTTTAAGTTAGAAAACTCAAGAAAAATAATGGCAGGGGCTGGAGCATGGAGGTAGTGCGTTTGCCTTGCATGCAGAAGGATGGTGGTTTGAATCCCGGCATCGCATATGGTCCCCCCAAGCCTGCCAGGAGCAATTTCTGAGCACAGAGCTAGGAGTAACCCCTGAGCTCTGCCGGATGTGACCCAAAAGCCAAAAAAGAAAAAGAGCGGCTTCTTGCTTTGTTTAACAATTAACTGTGGTAAAAGAGTCAAACAATCAACTACATTGTATTTTCACTGGGAAAAGCATTTTGCCACTGTAGTAACTTATTAAATGAGGGATACACATAGGTAAAGGTTATCCTTTAGAAAATAATTTCAAAAGTACCAAGTACTAAGATTTTGTTACCAAATCTAAAGTGTTCATCACTTTAAGGACACATTTGTCAAGAGACAGATTACTGAATGCAAGATCAATAAAGGAATATAGATACAAAGGAAAGCCTGTGAGATACACAGCAGATCTAACAATTGAGACTCTATAAGCCAGAAGAGAGTGATAGCATATAAAAATTCAATGAAATGAACATTTCACCAAGAATACTCTACCCAGCTTGATGAAGGAACCATACAGAGCTTCATGAACAGACAACAACTTAGGAAATTCGTCTTAAAACCAGTTTTGCCAAGTGTGAAAGAAGCTTCTTTAAAGGACAGGTCAAACTTACCTACATGTGGCAGAGTATTATACTTGTTGATGGTGCATTGCCATCTATCAACTAGATTAAAAAGGTTTGTTTACTCCTATTTTTTTAAAGGGATTTTATAGATTTTCAAGAGTAAAAAAAGTAAATTGACATTTCATTTCTATACAGAGTTCTATGATTAGATTTTTTAAAATGTTTGAGATTTTTATTGCTATTTTTATCAATGCAAATACTTAAATAGTAAAATATCTCTAATACAGGGGTCTCAAACTCACGGACCGCGGGCCGTTTGTGGCCCTCCATATAACATTTTGTGGCCCGAGGCCGGCCTTCAAATATCGCAGTATTTGCGATTACTCACTTACCGAATAATCGCAATAAAAATCGCATTAGTAAGAAAAAAATCGCATTCAACATTCGCATACCCCGAGCAGTTCTGTTCAGGATATGCACATGTTTAATGTGATTTTTTTTCCTTAATAATGCGATTTTTTTATTGCAAATATTCGGAAAGCAAAATCCCTTATGCGGCCCTGCCTCACCCCGACTTTGCCTCCTGCGACCCCCAGGTAAATTAAGTTTGAGACCCCTGCTCTAATATAAAGAGAAAAATATAATATATTTAATATAAATATAAATTAATATGAATATACTTTGTATTTTTATAGGATATTTGGATTTTCCCCTAAATTTTGTTCACTCTCGCTAAATTTTAGACTTTTACTAAATTCTACATTGGTAGGATTTGCCCATTTTATGTAAACTCTAAAGTGTATTAGCACAAATTTTTCCTTAATATTATTTATTATAATATTACTAAAAAAATTTAAAAAACTTTTATTTACAAGTTTGTGAAATTTCAGGAGATGGAGGCCCACTGTCTTTTGTAACTGCAGACCTAAAAAAGGTTTCTGAAATGTGTTTGATTTTTTATGGGAAGGACATAAAGGCCAACTGTCCCTTGCCCAGAAAAGCTTGCTGGTTTTCAAACTTCATCTCTTTTATGGTTTCAATTCAAGACAAATCTGTTAAAGCTTTAAAAATAATGAAGAAAAACACAGCAGGCTCTTGGAGCTCTTCTGATAACCTGTGTCACGGGGGAAATCGAAGTCAAGATGGGAAAACCACATGCAGTGACAGAGCCCATGAGCAGGGTTTGAACCAGTAGTAGTGGAGATGAGAATCTCAGTAAAGGCAGGATTGGAAAGATCAAATTGCTGTAATAATAAAGCATCTAGTGTAAGCTTTTCCCTCTATCTCTTCAGTCCTATGTATTTCAGTGTGCCCATCTCCTGCCAACCCTCACTGTAGTAAGATTAGTAGTAAGATTTTAATCCAGTTTCTAATAGTTTCGGTACAAATACACCAGTTTCCTAAATCCCATTATTCTTATTCCTACTAAGCAAGTTTACTCAAGACCAGGCATGATATTTAACATAATCTCTCACAGTAAAAAAAAAAAAATCCCACAAACAACAACAAGATAAAATTTACCAGAATCAGCAAAAAAGGACAAGTACCGAACTTTTTGTTTTGTTTTTGGGTCACACCCAGCGGCGTTCAGGTGTTACTCCTGGCTCTGTGCTCAGAAATCGCTCCTTTCTGAAATTAAAAAAATGTTTTTTTTCAACTTTTATAAAAGATATTTAAAGTTTTGTAGAATACCAAAACTACAGATATTTATTCTCTAGCAGGATTGTGGTGGGGGAGGGTTTGAAAATTGCACAAAATCTATAAAGTATTTTACCTGTGCCAGAGTCTGCAAGTAATCATTACTGATGTGCTCCCTAAAAGTGCCAGAGGTGACCATTAAGCATCCCTAAAGGTGCCCCTGAGGTTGCTAAAAATCTAGTATGCCCAGGAGTGCCACATACAGGAATGTCATCTTTTACATGCGTGGAAATAAAGAAGACAAGTGTTGATTTGGGTGTCTCAATTCTTTAGACTTAAACTTAGAGCCCAGGAACACAGATGTTGGCCAGCACAGGGCTGCCCTTCTGAGGACAGCAGAGGGACACGCTCTGTTTTGGCTGCCTTTGCTCTTGGAGGTCTTAACCAGTGGAAGGAAGCACGGTACTGAGCTGCCTCACCTTCTCAGTCCTCCATACTCGCTACCTTCTGGCTCAACACTCTCCTATATTTAGGTGAGCAGTACTCTTTGGCCACAGGTCCTAACAGCCCGCCTAATTGCTGAATCAGTCCTGAGCTCATTTTAGCAACACCTTCAGTGCAGGGAGAGGAGTTACCTAGACAAATGTCTTGGCTTGGAAGAAAGAGAAGCCTTTGAAGACTCTTCCACTGTAGACCTAATACACCTAATACATGAACAAGAGAAAGACACATTACAAAAAACACCCATTCGGTGAGAACTGTGAATAGATAATTAAATCACTAGGCCATTTGTGAAAAAAGATGCAAAACATCAAATATTTAGGAAAGGCTAATAAAGGAACAACATGGCCTCACTTTCTATCCATCATCCTAACAAAAATGAAGTTTGTCAGCTAAAGTTAGAAAACAGGCAGGAAAAGGGAACAGCAAGGCATAATTGATATGCTGTGATGCCTTTGAGGAGAGCAAATTGGTTATTTCTATTAAAATAGAGAAGATCAAGAATTCCTGGGAATCTATAAAAAAGTATTAATATGTACAGTATTATATAAGAGTATTTATTATAGTATATTATATATTAGTATATATAGTATATATAATATATTATATTTATTATAGGAGTGGTTCAAAGAACCAGAGAGTGATGGACCACTAGGGAATAGTATGCAGTCAATAAAAATGGGCTGAAGTTTTGAAACTAGAGGGATCTCTGGAAGAATTACTGAGGGAGAAAAGCTGAGTGAAGAAAAGATATGATACAGATTGGTGAAGCAGAAGCTTCATGGCCCAATCTCAGGGGATTGGGCAATATGGGTCTTGAAGCAAATGCTGACAAAGGAAATAATCTGCACATGGTTAAGGAGATAAAACAGGTTCAGGAATTTCCACAGCAACCCTTCTGCTCCTAGAAAGCAGATAGTTCAATCATGGAAAACTGAAACTACAGTGGTTTCTCCCTGAGACCTGTGGGCTTTATTGGGAACCCCGGGTAGAAAACAGATGGTCTAAAGCACCAGTCCAAAAGGAGCTTCAATCCAAAGGTACTTCCATCCAATGAGTAATAAGCATCAGCAAAAAGGAAATATCCTGAATAGAATGGAAATCGGTAAATTCAGCAGGTCTATATTAGAAATATGTGTGTATGTATATATCTATGGATATGTGAAGAGAAATTTTCTGAGTTTGAGGTTGTAGCTCATCTTAAAGATAAAAAGTAAACACAAAAGAAAATTATAAAGTAAGCATACATGCAGTCCTATGTATACACGTAGGAGAATATGGCAGGATCTCTATATAAATAAAAATATACAAAACAATTCTAGGAGTTTGAGTTCAGGCAGAGCTAGGCAGTCTTAACTCTAGGGACTGATGGGGACAGTTCCATGGCAAAGACCCATGGGAGATCTACATGTGGGTATTGTCCTCTGGCCCTGAAAGGAGCCTGGTATGTATGATTTATTGTGTGGTATAGACCAGGAATTCTAGAGCCACAGAAAAATGAAGGGTGTGAAGGCAAAATAGCTTACTTCATGTATCTCCCTTTGCAAAGCAAAAGGGGCCTTGTACTGAATGAAATGTGTCCATTCACTTCAGTCCCATCTACCCATCTGTCAAGGGAAATTATGGTATTATCTACTTAAGACTTTTTGGTGAACTCAGATGAAAGCAATCTCACTTCTGACTGTGCATTGTTACAGAAAGTCAAGGCATGAGTAGAAGTCTGAGCATTACTGTTCACAATATGCCCATTAAGAGGATCTCAGTGAAAAGATACATTATTTTCCCTTTACCTAGAAATATAGAATAGAATATTGTATATAAAATGTGTATAGAATGTGATTGAAATTGGAAGACTTCAGTATTTTTTAGATACTAAAAGCAATTAAAAATAATCATAAGTAACCACATTTATTTTCACTTTATCACACAATATGTTGCTCATGATTTAAGAAGAAGATAGGGACATCTGGTTAGGTGAATTTCTGTGACAGGCATTTCTTACCTAGTACCCAACAGAAATATTCACTAATTATATGACTAGTTGATAAGATGAAATTGAAAGCTGAGTTCCTCAGATTTTATAAAACATTTGAAAAACTACCAGAAAAGTACCAATGACAGTAACCCTCTACTTATACTATTCTCCCACTCACTGACACACCATTGTCCAGGGTACATCGGCTCTTGGTCAACACCTTGTCGCTCAGGCTGTCAAGGGGCGCATCACATTGTCCCTGCCTTTCAAAATGCCACCAGCTGATAGGGAGAAATGTTCCCACCAATTAATCTAATACCCATAATAAAGACAAGGAGTGAGGAAGGGGTGGGTCTTGGAGTCCTACCACATATGTTCATACAATACCGTTTCAATTTCCAATCCCTCAACCCTGAAAAAGTTAACAAAAGCACACAGCCATTAGTGCCATCTCTCAAACAATTGATCTGTGTGTGTGTGTGTGTATTTTTCCCTTTTCATGGGAGGGATTGGACACACTTGGTAGTACATAGGTACTATTCCTGGCTCTGCTCAGGAGTCACCTCTGGCTGTGTTCAGAGGACTATTTAGTACCAGGGATCAAACCTGGGTTAGTAGCATGTACCGCAAACTTCTGGGCTCATATTTAGGAGTGATGCCTGAGTCCAGAGCCAGCAGTAAGTCCTGAGAACTCCTGGATATCGCGTGCCCCTCCTCAAAATAACAAAACAAAACAAAAGGTAAACCAATTAAACTAAGGACTAGAGATATAGGATAGAGGTAAGGTGCTGCTTTGCATATGACAACCTCAGTTCTATCACTGGCACAGCTTAACTCCCTTCCGTCCACCCCCAGAACTGCCAGTCTGATCCTGATCAGCTAGGAGTGTGCCAGGTGTGGTCACAACAGATCCTAACCCCAATTCAAAGCTAAAACTTCAGCAGGATTAATATGGCAGAGCTGTAAACAAATACGTTTAAGTCTGAGACTGAATCTCACTTGAGAAATTCATACTAATGAGACACCCACGCTAAAAACATTTTCTTTTATTTCATCCACTGTTAACTTTAATCAAAAGTGAACCTCATCATGACAACAAATAATTGGCCTTGACAAGAGATATATCAAGAAAGCCACAATTTGTTACCTACCCATCTTTGCTAAAATAGCAGTTTACAGCCATTAAAATGACCTGGACAATTAGAAGAATTATTCTGAAATCACCCTATTGAAAGGTGGAAGGCTCAAATAAAGTTTACAAAAAAACATAAACAAATGAAAAAGTCTTCAAACTGTAATTTGAAATCAGTGGATAAATGGTAAAGTGTGAAAATCTTTTGGAACCCCTGGGCTATAGAAAAAGTAAAGTGGAGGAGGGAGGATATAATAGTACAGAGGTGGAGCATTTGCCTTGCATACAGCTGTTTTAGATTCAATGGATGGCATCACACATATGTGAGACTCTGGAGACCCACCAGGAGTGATTCTGATAGAGCCAGGAGTAAACCTTGAGCATCACCAGATGTGGCCCTAAAACCCAAACAAAAAGAAAAAAGAAAAAGAAGTAAAGCAAACCAACCCCCAAACTATTAACTGGATGATCTCACTCATCTGGTATTTAAGGAAAACAAAACAAGCGTTCACATTAATCAATAATATAATACTGTTAATAATATAACAACACAATATTTATAATATTATAATAAACAAGGGATCATATTAATAGAAAACTGGGTATAAATTTGAGAACACCAGAATGGGGTGAAGTGAAGAGTGTGACATGGAGAATGGGGCATCTTGGGCACTTTGGTGATAGTGAGGTAACTGTTCCCCCATAAATGTAACAAACACCATGGTGAACACATTATTTTAACTATAATACTTTTTTTTGTGTTTGTTTTTTTGGGTCACACCCGGCAGCGCTCAGGGTTTACTCCTGGCTCTACGCTCAGAAATCGCTCCTGGCAGGCTCAGGGGACTATATGGGATGCCGGGATTTGAACCACTGTCTTTCTGCATGCAAGGCAAATGCCCTACTTCCATGTTTTCTCTCCGGCCCCTGCTTAAACTATACATTTTATTTTATTTTTTTAATTTTTTAGGGGAGGGAAGAGGGAGAAGGGTAGAGGATGGAGAGAAGAGGGGAAAGGGAAAAGGAAAAGGAGAAGGGGAAAATGGGAAGTTATAATACATTTTAAATTGAAAATAATTGATTAGGTCCAGAACTAATTATCTAAGGGATCAGAGATGTTCTTTAAACAGCCAACCCAAACTCTAGTCTAGCCCATTAAGAAACTTAATGGGGGTACTCAGCAGCACCACACTTCACTGGGAAATCCTGCTGGAGTTGACCTGTGTTTCGACTGCATTACTTTACTTACTACACTCATCCCTAAAAGGAAGGGCTCTGTTTTGAATCTTGAAAAGGCACCGTTTCATACAAACCAGAGAAATGCTGCCTTACTTTGAAGATCGTTGGAAAAGCAAAGATTAAGGGAGGTTAGCCCATTCCTGCTCAGTAATCTCAGGGCTCAGGGCTCCCTCCTGGTGGGACACCGGCCATTTGAAACGCGGATCAAACCTGGGGCTCCCTCATCATGCAGGGCAAGAAACTAGCACTCCAGCCCTCCCAAGAATTTTTTTTTAACTGAATTACTCGCTTCTACCATTTTTGCATGTCGAGTATTTTTTACTCGACAGTTGCATCTAGTTAATTTTGTCCCCCTTCCAAAAAAAAGAAAAGGTAAACAAAAAGTTTCAGGACTCCTTAGAGCAGACAAGAAAATCCCCCAACTCCGGTGCATTCATGAGATATTCCGCAAGGATTTCTCCCGAAGCCCATTTCTTAGTCCTGCCAAAGATGCTGGTGCAAGTTTGAGTGGAGGCTCCGGCTCCAGGAAATTCGAAAGGGCCAGAAAATGCCTGGATCCCTGCGGGGGTGAGGGGTACGGCGGGAAAGAGGACAGCGATTTGGGAGGGGTTCGAGATTGTGGCGGGCTTTCTGCCCCCCCAGTATGGACTAAGCGCAAAGTCTAAGCCGCCCGGCTCAATGCAAAGCAACGAACGTTCGGCTGGCTACAAGTGGGACGGCGGTGGGCGTCCGAAAGATACGAGGCACCGGACCCACTCCAGCAAGGCCCCCGCGGGGTTCAGGATCCGAATCCATCCTCCACAGCCATCACCCCCACACCTGGGAGAAAGGCCCCTTCGGCCCCCCGCACACCCGCACCGTCCCCCGGGGTGGGTTGCGGCCTCGGACGAACGCGTATGGGTCCCCGGAGCGCGCGCTAGGCCCGGGCACCCCGGCTAGGCCCGAGCCCCGGGCTAGGCCCCCTCCACGCCGCTCATCTGAACTTCGCCACATCCCCGACAGACCGCGCGAGCCGCCTAGAGCTCAACGAGGGGACCCCGAGTCTCAGCTGCGCGCCGCCGCCCCCGCTTCGAGCCAGCCCGCACTCACCGCACCCCTCTCCCAGCGAGGCGGGGATGGGGGAGAGCCCCGCAGACATTTTGTCCCGAGCGAAACCTCCCGCGGGGCCCCCCTTAAAGGCACAGAGTCCAATTCCTGAGGCTGGGATGGGGGAGAGGACTATTGGACGAGGGGGGCTCCCCCACCCGGCATTGGAAATGTGGGTGTGCCCGCCTGAGAAGTCCTTCCAGGTGCACGCGAGTAACTGACAGGTGTGGGCTGAGGTTTGAAAGTAAAGTTTAGGAAGGGTATTATTATTATTATTATTATTATTATTATTATTATTATTATTAGGTTTGGGGGTCACACCTGGCGCTCAAGAGTTAGTTACTCCTGGCTCTGCGCTCAGAAGTCGCACCTGGCAGGCTTGGGGGATCTAACCCAGGACCATCCTGGATCAGCAGCATGCAAGGCAAACCACTCTACTCCGGTCCCAATTATTTATTTTATTTATTATTAGAACTAAAAACCTCTGGTTTGATAGCTTTGCATGCACCTTCCAAGACCTAGCCCTTCGTGCTTGAGCCTAGTTTCCTCCTCTCCTGATCCCCGAGGTGTGCACCCGCTTCCTGGAAGAAACTTTGGGAGTTCACGTCTGAATCTAGGTCAGAGTGGAGCTCCTGGGTGTTGGCTCAAAAGGTAATCACTCCAGCACAGAGAATCGTTTAGTTTTTGCTAGCTACTGCGGAGCTGACTAATGCAGGCCAACTTTTGAGGGAGGAATCCCGATTTGTAGGGTTTGCAATGTCCACAATGAAAAATCTCCCTCTATAGCCAATTTCAAGCCGTGAAGCAGTTTAAGACGTGATTTGCCCATCCTTGATATCCTTTAAACCCGAAGTGCTCACTGTCTGCAGATCTCCCTCCCGAGTGCTCCGTTTGACCAAAAGTACTGTCAGTGGTGGAGACAGTCATGAGTCCTCTCCAATGAGACCACCTTGCAAGCTTCAAGTCGTGGGCAGAGGTTATGTTATCTTTCCAGGAGGATCGGGATGATGGATTACATTCTAAGACACTCCCATCTTTCATGTTTAGAGATGTTCTATGGGGGAGGGCTTATCTGACTAGACTCAGGGACTCTGCACTCAGGAATTCCAGGCTGGTCTGCTCCGGGACAATATGGGATGACAGGTCAACCGAAGTCAGTTCCCTGTAAGTGATATAAGAAGGAAGATTTGGTGCTACAGTACCCGGAGAATAGCTGCATGTTGAAAGTTAATCAAAGTGCAGCATTTAATCAAAATCTGAAAAAGATTTAGGCTCCTGAATTGCATACTTATTAATGCCAACAAAAGGTGTTTGGGATTTTTTTTTTTTGCTTTTGGGCCACATTTGCAGTTTTCAGGGGTTAGTCCCAAATTACATTAAAAAAAAAATCTGGGGCTGGAGAGATAGCATGGAGGCAGAGTGTTTTTGCCTTGCATACAGAAGGACGGTGGTTCGAATCCTGGCATCACATTAGGCCCCCTGAGCCTGCCAGGAGTAACCCCTAAGCCCTGCTGGGTGTGACCCCCCCCCAAAAAAAAATCTGAAATCTTTTTTTCTTGTAGCTTTTGGGAGGGAGTATTGGGCCACGTCCCATAGTACTCAGATGCTAATGTTTCTGGTTCGTTTCTTGTGTTTGGTAGATCTTGTGATGCCTAAGATGGAACCTCGCCTCATTCTTCTTACTTGCTCTGGAAATTGGTCAGGCACAGGATCTGTTCTTCACTGATTTTACAGAAAACTTACTTTGCAGATTGTGTTAGAAATTATAGCCTTAAAACCTGCTGGATCAAAAATCCAGCTTGAGGACACTATGTAGATTGCCACAGAGATATGGATTGACAGAGCCCTGTTGGACCCGCTCTGTGGGGCATCACATTTGGGTGTCTTCTCGGCAGCTTTCTTTTCGTTTTATTTTTTGTTTGTTTTGTTTTTGGGTCACACCCGGTGGCACTCAGGGGTTACTCTTGGCTCTGGGCTCAGAAATCGCTCCTGACAGGCTCAGGGGGACCATATAGGATGCCAGGAATTGAACCTAGGTCTGTCTTGGGTTGGCCACATGCAAGGCAAAGGTCCTACTGCTATGCTCTCTCCGGCCACCAGTTTTCTTTCATTGTAATGTTACTGTTGGATTTGGTGTCAGGGTACTGAGGCCTCATACATTGAAAAGTATTCCTATTTAGGGAGAAATATTTATGAAGAATTAGCACTAGTTTTTCTTTTTTTTTTTTTTTGGTTTTATTTTTTTTGGGGGGGGTCACACCCAGCAGTGCTCAGGGGTTACTCCTGCTCTACACTCAGAAATTGCTCCTGGCGGGGTCGGGGGACCATATGGGATGCCGGGATGTGAACCACTGTCCTTCTTCATGCAAGGCAAACACTTTACCCCCATGCTATCTCTCCAGCCCCATTTTTTTAAATGTTTGGTAGAATTTAATATTGAAGCCCAAACTAGGCTGACTTTAGATGTAGATTTTTATCTTTTAAACTCCTACTCAGTCTTTTTATTTTATAAAACTATTCAGATTACTGTTTTTTTGGGGGGGGGTGTATATGCCACTTTTGATAGCTTATACCTTTTTAGGAATGCATGCATTACACCATATTGTGTGATTATTTATTTGGAGGGTTTCCTAAGAGGTACTCAGGAGACTCTGGTGCCCCTCCTAGTGATACTTGCACCGCCTAAATTGGGGTTATATGTGAAGCTCCAAGGATGTAGTTTTGTTTACCTGAACTATACTAGGACACTTGCCAGTCAGTGCTTGGAGGCCACCAGGGCTGCACCTAGCAGTCAGTGCTCAGGAGACCACCTGGTACCAATGATTTCACTGTCTTTTTTTTTTTTTTTTTTTTTTGGTTTTTGGACCACACCCGGCGGTGCTCAGGGGTTACTCCTGGCTATCTGCTCAGAAATAGCTGCTGGTAGGCACGGGGGACCATATGGGATGCTGGGATTCGAACCAACTACCATAGGTTCTGGATCGGCTGCTTGCAAGGCAAACACCGCTGTGCTATCTCTCCGGTCCCCAAAATATTTTTTTTTTTTGGCCACAACGTTTGATGCTCAGGGGTTATTCCTGGCTAAGCACTCAGAAATTGCCCCTGTCTTGGGGGGACCATATGGGACGCCAGGGGATTGAACCACCAGGGGATCGAATGGAGGTCCTTCCTTGGCTAGTGCTTGCAAGGCAGACACCTTACCTCTAGCGCCACCTCATCGGCCCCCTGTCTTAACTCTTTAAAAAATAAAATAATCTATTTCATTGAATCATCATGAGATACACAGTTACAAAGTTATCCATGATTGAATATCATCATACAATGTCCAACACCCATCCCTTCACATGTTCACATATCCTACAACCAAAGTCCGCAGTTTCCCTTCAGCTTTTCTCCTATCCTCTTCCCTGCCTGCCTCTACTGCAGACATTTTTCTTGTATCTCTGTCTTCCTGTTTTTTAAAAAGACATTGAGGTTTGCAATATTGTTATTAAAGGGGGTATCATGTATATTGCTTTACTCATTTTCAACTATCATTGTCATAATGACCCTTTCTCTGCCCTAACTGCATTCCCTCACTATTTGTGGGACCAGGCTGGCCCCCCTGGTTCTTTGGAATTATCACAATAATTACAATATTACAATAATTCTTTGGAATGATTACAATGCTATTTTTGTTTATTTTTGTTTTGTTTTTGTTTTTGGGTCACACTGGGCAGCGCTCAGGGGTTACTCCTGGATCTATGCTCAGAAATCGCTCTGGTAGGCTCAGGGGACCATAAGGGATGCCGGGATTCGAACCACCATCCTTCTGCATGCAAGGCAAATGCCTTACCTCCATGCTATCTTTTTGAACACAAACTCAGTGTCTTGTGCATGTTGGGTCTGTGCTTTACTACTTGAGCTATCACCCTGACCCCTATATGTGCTTATGATGAACTTCCCTTGGGGTCATGCCATGTGCCTTCAGTGTGACCTCTTTAGGAACTAGCTAATTAATTCATTATCAGGTTAGTGAGAGAGTATCCCCACAAAGAGTTACCTAGTGCTTCCCACAGACCCCATTCTGATCTCTTCATGCCAAGGAGATCACACTATCTCCTGAATCAATAAAACCTCTTAATCCTTTACGCACCCAATCCTTTATGCACTGTAGTACATAATGGACTGCTTGCTTTTGGTGCATGGAAGGAAAGCATAGAGTCAAATAAGGAGTTCTGGGGCCAGAGCGTTAGTACAGCAGGTAGGGCCTTTGCCTTGCACACAGCAGGCCTAGATTGATTCCCTGGCATCCCACATGGTTCCCCTAGCACCATCGGGAGTGATTCTGGAGTGCAGAACCAGGAGTAATCCCTGAACATCACCAGGTTGATCCAAAAACAAACAGACAACAAAACAAAACAGAAAAAAAAAGTTCCTAGTTCATTTGTTTTTTAGGGCTGCCATACAAGCATCACTAACCAAAACGTTTGAAACAAGTTGTTGGTCTGATCTTATGGTGTCAGTTGGATTCCCCACACAGCAGTAGAGAGACCTTTCTTGCCTCTCTTTATTTTGATAATGGGTAGCAAACCTTGGTTTGTAGTTGTCACTCCAGTTGCTGTCATTGGCATCCTCCTTGTATGTCCAGTTTTCCTCTTTAAAAGGATACCCTTCATATTGGATTAATCTTCATGCTAATGACCTCATCCTAACTTGATTACTGCTGCAAAAGCACTTCTTCCAAATAAGGTCCTGTTTATAGGCACCCAGCATTCTTTTGGGGGCAGGGCAAGGGTGGAGAAACACATTTCACCTCATAACACCTGCCAGTTCCACATACTCATATTTTCTGGGTGGTCATCTTTCATTTTCCTACCCTTATTTTCTTCTTGTCCTGATTCCCTACATTACATAGTTTTCCCTTCATAATATGCATCTTTGGCAGTGTCAGAAGGGAAGAAGGTATAAAAGAAGGTTGGAAGGAGTGAGAAAAGGGGAAAAGAGGGATAAAGAGAAACACTGGAGAACATTTTGCTCCCACCTCCACTCTCAAAACAAAAAAGGGAAAGAAAAGAAATAGACATGGAACTTGAACAGAGGGGAAGTTTAGGGAGCCAAAACTTACTGGGAAGACTAACTGGAAAAGAGTTTTACTGTGGGAACTTAATGAAATCTTTGAGATTACTCTTTTTTCAGGAGAAGAAAGCAATGACTAGCACCCACCCATAGCTTTTTGGCCTGGAATAACACTGGAATGTTATTGAGGAGCTGGGGAAAGGAAGGGTAGAATTGGACTCTTTTTGCTATGCACATTGTATAGACAAAGTAGTGCCAGGTTTATGGTCTTTGAAAGCTTATATGGGGTCTAGGGTCTATGTTTTCTAGCCATTGAGAACCATAAACCACCACTAAATGCATACAGTTCACCCTGTATGAGGCTCCCACTCATTCCTAGGGTCCTCACCCCACAGGACATTCAGCTGATACTCCTCTGGGCTTTCCTAGAGATCTGGCAGTCAACTGTTATTGCATTAGTGTTCACAGGATCAGTTATAGCAACTGTGTGAACCACTGTTTCTCTTCCACTTGTTCCCCATATTCCTGTTTCCTTATGTATGGAAATCTCAGTCTTGCCATTGCAACACCAAGTTCTATCTTTCCACTTACCATAAAAAAGTGGGGCCCTTGTAACCATGAGCTGGACTAATAATCCAGTTCAAGAACCCCATCCTAGGTTTTCAGAAGAAAGAGGTTCTACCTTGCTGCTTTTGGTAAGGGGTTGCAGTGTTTGCCTGGCAGATGGAGGACCTGAATTCAATTTATGACAATGTACGGATCCCTGAGCTCCAGTCAGATACTACAGTGCTGCTGGACCTTAGTAGTACTGAACCGTATCTTACCAAGAGTGGCTCAAAGACAATCTAAACACTGCTTGGGAGATGCTCCCACCCCACCAAAATTACTTGAATTTCTACTTTATACGGCCACTTCATAGCTTAGGTTCCCCCAGATGCAGTAACTAAGACAAGAACTAGAATAATATTGATTTCTGTTATGTATTGAGAAAGATAATTCTTTTTTTGTTTTTTTTTTTTTTTTCGGGCTACACCTGTTTGATGCTCAGAAATTGCCCCTGGCTTGGGTGGGGAGGCATATGGGACGCCGGGGGATCAAACCGCTGTCCTTCCTTGGCTAGCACTTGTAAGGCAGACACCTTACCTCTAGCGCCACCTCGCCGGCCCCAAGATAATTCTTAAAAATATCTCAGTCCTGGGTCAGAGTCCAGAAGTTAAGATTCATATTGGCATTACACATGGCCAACCCCAGTTCAATTCCCTGCACTATATATGGTCCCCTCTTACCCTGCCAAAGGTAATCCTTGAGCACAGAGCCAGAAATCAACCTTAAGCACTATGGGGTGTGACCCCTCTCCTCCAACTTCCTAAATATATCTAAGTTCTGACCTATAATATGCAGCAATCTAACTAGTCTACCTATATCTAAACTCTTCAAAGGCATCCCCCATAATCTCTTAAAGTGGTTTACTTAAAATTTGAGTATTTATACGACTCTCCCCAAACTACCTGTAGAATAAACTCTAAGCTTAGCTTGCTACATCAAACAAAAAGACACTTATACGTACATACAACTATAGTGAGAAAGTCAAATTTCTAAGATAAGTTTAAATTTCAGGACCTTAGTGATAGTATAGCAGGTAGGACATAAGCTCTGTGACCCAACTGGTGTGGCCCCAAAATTAAACTTCATAATATTCAAGCCAAACAATAACCCTCAAAATACACTTAAGACTGTTACAGGGCAAGACATTGTTTATTGTGCAGGAGAAACTGTGAATTATGTTTTGCATATGAGAGCTTTTGCATTTGAAGTAGATTTTGGCACTGCATAGTCCCTGCAACATTGGACAGAGAGAGGCCCAAGAACTGCTGGGAGTATTCCCCCGAAGGTGCATGTTAACATTTTTTCTATTAAGTCATAGAAAATATAAAGTTAAAAGATGAGGTAGTTGTGGGGTAGAGATATGATTGCAGTGGTAGAACACATATCTTGTGTGTGTGATGCCTACACTCAATTGCTAGCACTGCATGGCCCCCAGAGCACCAACACATGAGGCCATACATGAAGAAGTCCTGTAGCTCCTAGTACCACCTGTTATAGCCCCTCAATGTTATGGCCCAAAACAAAAAGAGTAGCAACATCAAACAATGAAGTTTGGGATGAACTGAAAATTGTTCACTAGGAGAGAAAAATGTAGTTGAAATCATAGTTACAAACATAAAATGAAGAAAAACACACCACTATTTATTTTTCTTATAGGGGACACTCTTAGAGGTGTGAAGCAATACCTAAAGATTTAGGGGTGAAGTGGAGAGTGTACATATTGCTGGGTATGGAAATCAGGGCCTTGTCCATATTCACCTTGTGATCTACCAGTTGAACCATATTCTCAGCCAGATATACAATTATCTATAGTAATAAAAACAAAGATCACAAAATAACAGGGAAAGGGCCACTAAATTGTGAGCAAATTACCAAAGATTTCAGAATATTGAGCCTCCAGTTTTATTTTATTCTGTTTCTGATCTGTGAAATGGGGATAACATAGGTCCTTCCCTAACAGGTTTATTTTGATGATGAGATGAATTGCATGAAATTCCTCACCTGAGACAGAATCAAAGCTGGAGAGTGTAAACTATTTGTAAGTGATGGATTAAGTATTTGATTTCATGACTTTAACTGAATTTTAAAAGAAAATAAGAAAATTTGAAAAGAAAAAGAAGAAAATATGCCTGGTATATCACAGATATCTCATGTCAGTGATGTTTCTTCCTGTAGCCAGATCCTGGGAGAGAACTTGCATGGTGACTGGAGGAAACCACTGGTTTAGAAATTTACAGGCCCAAAGCCCCTTCCTTAAATCCCTTGCCTCACCCTAGCACAGTTAGCACTGCACTCTTGCTTGGGTTATATGATTCCCCATCTCCCTATTGCTCTCTATAATTTAAAATATCATTGCCAGGGACTCAAGAGCCCCACAGCCTGGCTGATTTCTTCCACTCTCTATGGTTTGGGGGCAGCTTGACTATTCTCACAAGACCAAGAAGTTGCAATGAAAGAGAAGGGGGCAGTTTTATAGGTCAGGAGGATTACAGTCTGTGGGGGCGGGGGGAGACACCAAGATTAAAGAGAGTGCTGGGCAAAGAAAATGAAGCATTTACTCCCAATGAACTTTGTGTTGTGCTCAAGCCAGAGAGAAACCAGCCAAATAATGCCCCTCCCACCATGCACACATCCTTATCTTGTTCTTTGTACTAAAGCCCGTACATGCTGTGCATGTGATAGCCAGTTGCCAAAGGACTGCATGGATTTTCTCTTCAAAGGGAATCAAGTACATTGATCTTAAGGCTTATTCAGGTTGGCACCTCCAATTATATAACTGGGCCTTAATGGGGAGTGGAGAGGGAGAGACTTAGCAGGTTGTGGAAATGGAAAATGAAAAATGAAGTGCTTAATGAGAAATACTTGAAATAAAGTCAAGGCCACATTAACACTGGGTTTGTACTTCCAAACAGGAGCTAATTTTGCATCCCTGTTTACCAGCTGGTTAGATTATTCTTTCCCATGACTCAAGATGATGGCTCATTATCCCCTTTTTCCAATCATTCTCCACTTGAATGTGACACAGAGTTCCTATTTTCTCCATAAATTACATATTTATAGCACATGGGATTAGCCAGAATGCAGGGGTGTCTCTCTGTATTTGAGTTATAGAGAAAATGACTTGATAGGATTCAGAGCTTTGGGCACTTTTGAAGGCATAGAACTGAGAACAAGACTCTGTGTTCCAGGCCTGTGTCCTGTTCCTTTTGAACACCTTCCTCTGAGGCTGCCCCCGCAGGGGTGCTTGGTTTTCTGGAGGATTATGAGGGAAGGCTGAGCTGGTGATCCTAGGGAGCAGAGTAAAGCATGCGGTAGAGATTTGGGCTTTGACACTGAGGCAGTGTTACCATATTTTAGCTCCAAACTTGGGGCCACTTCTTGGCATTTTTGGTTCCTTTTGCTGCGTTCTCTCTCAACTAGCCTCCAAGGGGAAGTTTCACTGAGAGTTACGGAAAGATTAGTCAGGGATGTGGCTTGATGGCAAAACTCATGCCTCTCATGTCTGAGACCCTGGGTTCGAGGAGCAAAGAGCCAGGAGTAACCTTGAATGCCACTGGGTGTGGCCCAACCCCCCAATAAAAATAAAGTATAGAGTAAAATTTATGCACAACTCATTGCTCATAATTTTGGGGATTGTTTTGGGCCAAATTCAGATGTGTTTAAGGTTTACTCCTGGTTATGGGAGTTCATATGTGGTACTGGAGATTAAACCAAGATTTTCCTGTGCAAGGCAGGGTTCTCTCTGAACCCCAAATGTTTACATTTTTACATGAACCACCTGATGGGTACTGAGAAATAAATTCAGTCCAGTAAGCAACACCTTTATTCAGATATAGAAAATTTCTATAACTCAAAATTTCTTTATGTTCTATTCAATTAATTTTTCATATCACCACCCCCAGGCCTGTTATCTGTCACTATAGAATAGTTGATATTGTCTATAATATTTTGTAATTGGAAGGATTGGCTTTTTCACTTATTATCTGGTGCCTTTGAAATTCATCTGTACTGTTGACATTATCAATGGATTCTTCCTCTTTTTTTTTAAGCTGTGTTCCACTTTCTAGATATAGTACAATTTATTGGGTTGTTTCTGGCTTGTGGGCATTGGTATAATATATTCATAAATCACTGATTTGAACATTTGTATACAAGTATTTGTGTAGATATATTTAAACTTTGGATAAATATCTAAGAAACTTACTGGGCACTATGATAAGTATAGGCTTAAATATATGAGAAGTGGCCAAAATGTTTTCCAAAATAACAGGTCTGGTGTCTTCTCTATGAGTCAGTGTTGTCTCTCTCTCTCTCTTTCATTTTGGTCATTCTAGTTGGTGGTGAGTGATATCTTACTGGTTTTACTTCTTGTTTTCTTAGTTTCTCGTTGCTTAATAAAGCTGAGGTTGTTCAGTATGTTTACTGGTTACTTATATGTCTTTTATAATTGCAAACTACAGTACTTAAAAGGAAATATGGGTGGAGGAAAAGAGAGAAGAAAAATGTCTGTCTAAGAGGCAGGCAGGAGGTGTAAATTAAGGGCATTGGTAGCAGGAAAGGTACACTGGTAAAAGGATGGATGTTGGGCATTGTATGACCAAAACTCAACTCAATCATCATGAACAACTTTGAATCTACATGTCATGGGGATTCAATTAAAATGTTTATTGAGTAAAAAAAATTGCTTATATTTAATGACTCCTGTCTTCCTGGTTGAACTGTATCAATCTTTTTCTTCCCCTTCCTTTTCCTTGGTTGCTGTTGTCACTGTGATGACCACCTATTCTTGGTTTTGGTGATCTTACACTTGGCATCCATGCTTCCCAGGAATTACACATCTGGTTGTGACTCTCCTTTACTTGGCTCTAGGGCTCTTCCTGGGTCACATATTTGCTTACTTGGGGCATCGGGGTGGGAATTGATCTCATTTAATTGAGGACCTTCAGAACCACACTGATTAAGGTGCTTGCATCTGTTGTTTTCACACTTGTGCTTGCTGGGACTACACTTCTGGCTCTGGGATTCATTAGAAAACACACCCTTTCACTGCTAGGTTCACACACATCAGGCAGTGTGCTGGAGATCAGACACTGTATTGTGACACCAGAGACTTCACATAGCAGAGCTACTGGGATTGTACCTAAAATGTATAGTTTAAAAGCAGGTATTGACTCATGGCTCTATGCTGGCAAGACAGCTGCCTTGAACTACTGCGCCCTTCCTAGAACCCTCAACTCTATTTGTTCTATATAGACTGCATTTATGTGAGTTGTGTGTGTGTGTTTGTGTGTGTGTGTGTATGTGTGTGTTTGGAATGCATGAGAGAGACAAAGAGGTTAATTTGTAAGGTTTTCTAATGAAAATGCTATTTATTAAAAAAGGCACTTCCCCCCCAACAAAATTTTCATGCCTTTTCTGTTTTAAGGGAAAACTTCTAGGGCTGGAGATAGAGTTCAGGGGTTGGTATTTGCTTTAAATGCAGAAGATCTCCTCTCTGTCATCACACAGTCCCTGAGCTCAGAACTGAGAGCAATCCCCATATATGCAAGGTGTAGTCCAACCTCCATCCCCAATAAGCAAAAAAAAATTTTTTTTGTTGTTTTTTTTGGGCCACACTCATTTGATGCTCAGGGGTTATTCCTGGCTAAGCGCTCAGAAATTGTCCCTGGCTTGGGGGGACCATATGGGACGCCGGGGGATCGAAAAGCAGCCCGGGGATCGAAAAGTCCTTCCTTGGCTAGCGCTTGCAAGGAGACACCTTACCTCTAGCGCCACCTCGTTGCCCCCCCCCCTTTTTTTTTTGGAAAAAAAAATTTTTTGTTTGTTTTTGTTTTGGGGCCACACCCGGCAATGCTCAGGGATTACTCCTGGCTGTCTGCTCAGAAATAGCTCCTGGCAGGCACGGGGGACCATATGGGACACCGGGATTCGAACCAACCACCTTTGGTCCTGGATCGGCTGCTTGCAAGGCAAACGCCGCTGTGCTATCTCTCCGGGCCCGGAAAAAAATTTTTTTTAATTAAACTTTTTCCCCCTATCTTAGAACTTCTAGTACCAAGTTGAATAGAAGTGATAAGAGAGGGGACATTCTTCAGGAAAGATCTTTTCTCCACTAAGGATGAGGTCTCTCTCAGTGTTCTGTAGATGACCTAAAAGAGAGTCTGCTTTTAAAGACTGCTCTGTTTTGGTAATTTTAAACATGGGCAGTGTTGGATTTGGCTGTTGTCCAGTAACAAAAAGCACCTCCCCTGCAAATGCGGCTGTGAGTTCTGTCCTTGGTGCTTCTCACATGTGCTGAGTGCAGGCCTGGCAACTATGCTGTCTAAGACCTCTCTGAAGCACCTCACTCTCAGTATGTCCCCGCCAGTACTGCATGGAAACTGTCTGAGTTCCAAGGTGAGTGGGGGGGGTATCTCTCTGCCAGCACATACGTGAGGACGCTCCCCTCCCCAAGCAGGTACTATGGCCACAATGTGTGTCTGACCCACAGTGAGCAGCACACACAAATGTGTGACTCCTGATCATGCAACAACAGCAGCAGCAAAGGAAAAGAGAGAAATAGAAGTTAATCAATAATAAGGCTAATGGACAGACAGTATTACACAAACATTTTTAGTTGTTCTTATCTTTAATTACTGAAGTTCCTATTGAATTGTAGTAACATATCTGTAATCTTCATATTTGTGCATATGTACCTAGGTTGATATGGAAATGAAAAACCTTCGGAATTGTCACTTATCTGCATGTTCTCCCTGTCTCTGAGCTAGCCCATGCACAGACTTCGCTCCCTACATTGAGGCTAGATTTGTGACTAACTAAAACCATGCCAGCCATCTTTAAAGTTTATTCATATTAATTGAAAATCATTTAATTACTTTATGAATTGATAATAAAATAATTATTTAAAATAATCAAATTAATAATTAAATATAAAATAATTATAATTATGAAAGTTAAGTATGTGATATTTTTTTAAGATCTGGAAATGTCTGTATTTTTTAGAAAATGAATTCCAGGAAGGTTAAACAGCAGTACCAGATGTAGATGCAGAATCAGATGTCGTCACTTGAAGCATTCCATTAAGGATACAGCAATATAAATACCTAAAAAATCTCTTAGGTGTTCAAAACAAAATGTCTCAGGCATTCCTAATTTGATCTTTATAGCATTTTCTAGGAATGGGGAGAGGGAAAGATGAACAGTTAAATCTCAAAGTCCTGAAATCTTTTCCTTTGGTTAATTATATTAGGTGTAAATTGCATTTGATCACATTCTTTTTTTAAAACATGGATAAAAGTTGTTCCATGTTAACATTGTTCCACTGTTAAACAGACAAGTTGCAAATTAATTCTGGTATAATGTGGTCTAACAAAGCTTAGAAAATAAAAGATGTTTTGGTAGCTTTGGACTAAGTTTTAATAGTCATCTCTGCTGAAAACTTCTTTACATGTTGGATGTAACAAACTGTACTCTATGGGATCCTTTAATGTCATACAATGGCAGATATGAATCTACTATGCTCAAGTCAAACAGATTGTTTCGAGCTATTATGTGTTTACTTCTTCCCAAGTGATCGAGCCATCTACGGCAGAAGGCAAGGGTACCAGTTTTTTCATTGATGACATTGAACACATGTTTTGTTCATGGAAGCCTTATTGACACATGTACAACATCAAAGTTTTTTCATTTAATTTGAACATTCGACATCATCATGAACAACACCTTTTTCTTTGCTACCAAAGGGTTCAATAGCATAAAATTCTCCTTCCTCCATCCTTGTTGCCTCCCCTTCTTTCACAATGGGCACTGTTTTCCCTGTAAGTATTCTATATGGCCCAATTGAATGTTCATTTAGATTATGAATTGGCTTCACTTGATATGTTTTCCCATCTATTTCAACTTCATATGATTCCATAACTTCTTGGATGGCTTCACCAACATCATATAGACAGACATCAATTCCAGCACACTTTATTCCAGTGTGTGTGGCATCTTTTACAGCTTTTATCATATTTGGGATTAAAGTGACAGTAAAAGCACAATCAGTGATCATACCACTTATGTGTGTTCCAAAGCCTATCTAACAGGTGTCATCATACTGTAATACTGTTGTGTTGCCAGAATTGAGAGTGAAGTGGGTAGTACAGTTATTGAGAGAGCATCCTGTAGGGAATGACAGGCCTTCATTTAAGCCATTTTTCTTTTTTTTTCTTTTTCTTTTGTTTTGGGGCCACACCAGGTGACGCTCAGGGGTTACTCCTAGCTATGCGCTCAGAAATCGCCCCTGGCTTGGGACACCAGGGGATCGAACTGTGTTCTGTTCTAGGCTAGCACGTGGAAGGCAAACACCCTATCACCTGCACCACCACTCCGACCCCTTAAGCCATTCTCTTGTATTAGCTTTCGTGTACAGTCTTCCAGCTTTTCACAGATTTCTAACATTGTCATTCCAGGTTTGATCCAGCTCATAATGTATTTTCTAACTTGGCAATGTGCTTCTGCAGTTTCTCAAAAATCATTCCAAATCTCTTCACTGGCTTCATCTAATGCTTCCTTCTCTTTACTTATATGCTGTTCTCCAAGCAGCTGTCCTTCCATCTTGTGTGAATGGGTACTCACATTCTTGTCCTTTGGGAAATACAGCATTAGGATACAGGCCACATAATGGAATAGAGGGTGGGTCTGTTGGAACTTTTAGTCCTCTCCTCTTTTTCTTCTTTCCAGTTACCCATCTTCAGCACAATCTGTCTTCCTCATCTCTTTCTTTCTCATCCAAAGCTTGTCTTTCCAGTTGTCTTATAACCTCATCAACAGATTCCTGATTCCTTATCAGGTTCCTGTTGCCCTGCTTTGCCAGTATCCTCCTCCTTCTCCTTCAGATTCTCCTCCTCTACCTCTTCCTCTCCTCCACTACCTCCTCCTCTTCTTCCTTCCTCCTCCTCCTCCTTCTTCTTTTTCTTCTTCTTCTTCCTCCTCCTCCTCCCCCTTCTCCTCCTTTTTCTGTTTTTTTTTTTCCTTCTAGGCCTCCTCCTCATCCGTAAAGGCTGCTTCCTCCTTGTCATTGAGATCTAGATGGACATTCAAGTGACTTCTGGAGGACTCAGTCTCCTCCACATCCACCATATTGCCTGAGAGCACTCAAAAGTGAGAGAGCACCAAGGGTCTGCTCCTTCTTTCCACCATCAGTGTGCAATTTTTTTAAATTCCTGTAGTTTGGATTTGGGAGCCACACCTGGAGGTGTTTGGGGCTACTCCTCATTCTGTGTTCAGGGAATTTTGTGATGCTAGTCATTGTATTTACCAGGGTCAGCTGCATGAAAGGCAAGCAAGATATACAATTTCCCTGCCTGTCTTTACTATTTACAAAACATGAACAATATTAATAAAAAATAATGACATTTTTGCCTGTCTGTACTTGTAATACCTTTTTTTTTACTTTGTTTTATTGACATTACATACACAAAGTATAAAATAAGAACAGCTTCGTATTTGCATTCTTTTCTGGTTATCACGATGATTCACTTTAGTATAAAGGAAGGGAGTTGGTGCAGGGTCAAGCTTGCTGCCTGCACTGATGAGTTCACAAAAAGATAGAATGTTGTAGGACAACCAGGGAGTGGTCAACCTGTTGACCACTTCATCTATCAGAGTGGCTTGCTTGCTAGATTGTGATTTATTTGTGTCTGGGGAGCATTTTGTGTTTTGTCTTGTGGCCAACACATAGGTAAGACAAATTAATTGGGGCTGGAGTATAGCAGAGGGATCAGAGGTAATGCTTTCCTGCTCAGGACCTGATTCAATCCTCAGTATTGACTAGCTCCTGAGCCCTGCCAGACTGGCAGGTCTAATGTCAGATCCTTAGCATGTCAGGGTCCCAGCTGCTCTGAAAGAAATGCAGAAAGGAAAGGAAGGAGGTAGAGAGGAATAAAATTCAAACCATAGTAGGCTTTCTATTTCTATTGTCTCTTCACCTTCTGAATGTCGATCTTTCTCTGACTGTACTATGGACAACATGTCAGGGGGCATGTTTGTTTCTATGGTTAGTTGTAGTGAAGTACAGATAGGGAGCTCTGGAGAATTCCACTCAGCAGTGGAAAGCAGAACCACAAGGCAGTGGAATATTTTCAGTGGTCCTCAAACTATGGCCCACGGGACACATATTGTATTTGTATCTGTTTTGTTTCTTCATTGCAAAATAAGATATATGCAGTATGCATGAGAATTCATTCATAAGTTTTGTTTTTACTATAGTCAGACCCTCCAATGGTCTGAGGGACAGTGAACTGGCCCCCTGTTTAAAAAGTTTGAGGACCCCTGTAATATGTATAAAGGCAAGCAAGGGTCTTGTCATTCTCAGTCTTTCAGAGATGTTGGCATTTGACATTGCCTGGGACTGAACCTGGGACTAAGGCCTTGTGGCTTAGTCCCCCAGCACTGGGTGCCTCCTTAGTGAGTTCACTGGCAAAACTGGGCTTCTATGTGGCACGTCTAATCTCCAGAATCCTCAAACCCACCTCTGCCAAGACTTTTCTGTGGACTTAGGATCATTGGTGATTGGAGTATAGATCACTGGGGGCAGAATCACTTAGGGTGTTACCAGGCCTGCTGAATCTTCTCGTACATTCTTTGACACTTGCTAGAATACACTCTGAAGGTGGATACCATTCAGAGAAGTGTTTCCTGAAATGAGTGGTACGAATCCCTGTTAGAGGGGGGGCATTGGAACACCTAGGGAGGTGATGCAGTTTCTGTTGCAATTGGAAAGTGCTTTCTGTTTTCATAAAGAAGGTGATTTTCAAGAGGGTGTTGAGTATGGTTTTTCTTTTTCTGATAAGGGAGCAGAAGACTGAATAAATGCGTGGGGGGGCATCTCTGATACAGAAGAATGCCAGAGGGTAAAGATTTGGAAATGGGTTAAAGGCTGATACAGTGGAAACTAATTGCTAAACATATATTATATTGCCTTTATTATTTTGCTGTATCTTTTAATTAATAAGTAATACTTATTTTCCCTTCATCTCTGTCATCCTATAAAATTAATTTTAAGTAGTATCAAGTACTGTAAGATGAAACAAAGTAGTATGACATATTTGACAAATTATAAGGTGACATTCATCACATGGACTCCATGGCCCACATGGAAGTTTAGGGAAACTATAGGTTTCTAATGAGAAAGTCAAGTTTAATTAATTGTCCTCTGATGAATAGATTTGCATTGGGGTTTGGCAGCTGAAACTTAATAGCTAATTACAAAGTCTGCCAGAATGCAGCAGGTAATCTGCACGTTGGTTTCATGTTGGAGATGTCACAATTGTTGTTTATCCAAGGACAGCAATGCAGAGGGGATAAAAGCAAGGCTCGCTAGAGGCTTTCCAGGATTGAGATCTGAAGGTTGGTGCATGGCTTCCAGACGTCAGACACAGGCCAGGGTAGATTCATTTGCTTCAAAGGACATTTGCTGTTATCTGGCTACATTTGAATCATAGAGAAATCAGCAGCTGCCTATGGTGTCTAGTTTTCTGAGTCCATAACTCACCCAATCACCTTCGACAATATCATCCTCTCATGTCCTTCCAGTTCCTGTGTCTCATTCTGTCAAGTCTCTTCAGTGGTTGAGTACCATTCAGGGCTCCTACAAGTTATAATAACAAAAGGATTAACAAGACAACAGCTGCTCATGATAAAAGTTCTCAGTCATTTTGCAATAGAAGGGAAGTCCCTGTAGACTAGAGAGATTGTGTAGAGTTTAAGGTATGTTCCTTGCATGTATCTGAGCCCCTAGCCTTGCTGGGTGAAGTCTTGGAGGCCCGTGAGCATTGCTAGGTCAGTCTTTCAAGCACCAATAGGGTGCACTGGGTAATCCCTGGCACTGCAGGTCTGAATAGCACCATATCCTAGAAGTCTAGAAGTCATAAAATCTCCAGCACTGCTCAGGAACCCCCAAAGAAAAAAATAAATTCCCTAATCTAATAAGGAGCACCTACCAAAAAAAACAAAAACAAAAACAAATAAAGTTAGCAATTTCTGAATGGTGCAAGACTTTGATTGGAAAAAAAGTCGTTTCACAAAGAGTGGTGAGTGCAGTTAGAGAAATAACTACACTAAGAACTATCATGACAAAGGTCGTGAGTGAGAGAAATAGAATTCCTGTCCCCAAAACAGGCAGGGGGTGGGGGAGGAGGAGGGAAATGGAGGGCATTGGAGGAGGGAAATGGAGGGCATTGGTAGTGGGAAGGTTGCACTGGTGAAGGGGGTGTACTTTTTTTTAATATAATTTTTATTTTGATCATAGTGGCTTACATATTGTTGACAATAATATTTTAGATACATATTTACATAAAATCAGGGGGAATTCCCATCACCGATTTCACCTCCGTTTTCGTCCTACCTCCCATATCCTCCTCCCTCACCCCCCGGGGCTGCTAGAAAATGTGGTCCCCTCTGTACCTAGCTTACTACTTAGTAGTCTTGCACCTGTTTGGTCTTGGTGCCTCCCTTACTTCTGGGGGTGTACTTTTTATTTCTGAAATTCAACCACGAACATGTTTGCAGCCGTGATACTCAAATAAAGATATTACTAGAAAGAAAAAAAAGCCATGTTGGCTACAGAATAAAGCATGGATTGGAAGGTGGGCGTGTTGCGTGCAAACCACGACGTTGTGAGGTGCCTGCAATGGCGGCTGCGTCAGATTAAGCAGGAAGTTCCGGCCATAGGCCAAAGGTCATAGGTCATAGGTCATAGTCTTGGCGTTGCGGCGCGCCCATTTCCGGCATCCGGCATCTTGCCTCCCGTGAGGAGCTGCGACCTCTGGGCCTAGGCCTGAGAGGCCTTTTCTTCTGCACCCCTTCTCGCTGGGACCTTCTCCCTTGAAGGGAGTTAGCTTGGCAACATGAGTGGCGGAAACGACGAGTTTGAGGAGCAGTTGCAGATGCAGGAATTGTACGGAGACTCCAAGAACGAACCCACCGGGGACTATGAGGCTTTCAGGCAAGTACCCGCTGACACCCCTTACGAATGGGACCTGGCCCAGAAAGCATGGTTCCCAAAGATTACTGATGATTTCCTTGCTACGTATCAGGCCAATTATGGCTTTTCTAAAGACGGTACGCCTAGTTCCATTGCAGACATGCAAGACGTAAATGCTACAACTGCAGAGGAAGCTCTGCAAAGAAAAATTCCCGAACCCAGTGACCCCAGAAAGAAGGGTTTGGAAAAGAGAAAGGGTGAATCCGGATGGTTTCATATTGAAGAAGACAGAAATACAAATGTCTATGTGTCCGGTTTGCCTCCAGACATGACAGTAGATGAATTTGTACAGCTCATGTCCAAGTTTGGCATTATCATGCGAGACCCTCAAACGGAAGAATTTAAGGTCAAGCTTTACAAAGATGAGCAAGGCAATCTAAAAGGAGATGGGCTCTGTTGTTACCTGAAGAGGGAGTCTGTAGAGCTCGCATTGAAGTTGTTGGATGATGATGAAATCAGGGGCTACCAATTACACGTGGAAGTGGCCAAGTTTCAACTGAAGGGGGAATATGATGCCTTGAAGAAGAAAAAGAAATGCAAAGACTATAAGAAGAAACTGTCTCTGCAACAAAAGCAGTTAGATTGGAGACCTGAAAGAAGAACTGGGCCCTCCCGAATGCGCCATGAGCGAGTTGTCATCATCAAAAACATGTTTCATCCTAAGGACTTTGAGGACGACCCATTGATACTGAATGAAATCAGAGAAGACCTTCGAGCAGAGTGTTCCAAGTTTGGACAAATCCGGAAGCTCCTGCTCTTCGATAGACACCCAGATGGTGTGGCCTCTGTCTCTTTCCGAGACCCAGAGGAAGCTGATTCCTGCATTCAGACCCTCCATGAAAGGTGGTTTGGTGGCCGTCAGATCACCGCTGAAACGTGGGATGGAACTACAGATTATCAAGTGGAAGAGACTTCAAGAGAAAGGGAAGAAAGGCTGAAAGGATGGGAGGCTTTCCTCGATTCCTCTGATTCTTCTGAGGACCACAGAGATCTTCACTGCGTAAATCCCGTCAATATTTTAGAGAAGACTGGCCCTGCCAGAGTAAGGCACCTTTTGGAGCACACATCTACGTCAAAAGTGAATATCCCAGAAGCTGTCATGGAAATGGCATTTGAAGAACCTATCAATGAAAAGAAGTTTGAAAAAATAGAAAATGAGGGCAAGTTGGAAGAAGATGCTTCTGGGAAAGATGCTGAGGAAGGAGGCCTTCAAAATGAGGCTGGTGACGGTTGTCTCAAAAGAAAGCAAGATCCCTACCCTGATGGAGAATCTGGAGAAGACAGTACTAAAAACTTGATTAGAGATTAGAGCATTGACATTTTCATCAGTACCTCTACTTTGACTTTAATGTATGTTAATGACTTTAAATGTATGTTTTGTGGCTATTGAGCTAATAATGCAAATAAACCAAATACTTATTCTTTGTTAAAAATAAAAATGGTGCCTGCCTTGCCTGCGCTAGCCTTGGATGGACTGAGGTTCGATCCCCCGGTGTCCCATATGGTCTCCCAAGCCAGGAGCAACTTCTGAGCACATAGCCAGGAGTAACCCCTGAGCGTTACCGGGTGTGGCCCAAAAACCAAAAAAAAAAAATAATAATAATAAAAAATAAAAATGGATTGGAGAAGTAAACAAAAGTCAGATATAACATCATGCAGAGGTTATTCAGATATTTCAGATAGAGATGAAAGCTTTCAGCCAGGTAAATGGCTCAGGGGCAGAAGCATATGTTTGGCAAGCAGGAACCTCAGATTCCATTTCTGGCACCACTTAATCCAGAGTACTACAGGGAGTTCCCCATACCCAAAAGAAAAAAAAGTAAAAATAATTACACATGGGTTTCTTTTTTTTTTTTTTTTTTTTTTTTTTTTTTGGTTTTTGGGCCACACCCTGTGACGCTCAGGGGTTACTCCTGGCTATGCGCTCAGAAGTTGCTCCTGGCTTCTTGGGGGACCATATGGGACGCCGGGGGATCGAACCGCGGTCCGTCCTAGGTAGCGCAGGCAAAGCAGGCACCTTACCTCCAGCGCCACCGCCCGGCCCCACACATGGGTTTCTATAATAAAAGTGAGTGATATCTGAGAGGTAATATAAGCCTATTCACAGATTGGATTTGAGTATTGAGGGAATAATGTAAGGAGCTTCTAGGTTTTTTTTTTTTTTTTTTTTTTTTTAAGAACTATCCTTGTGAAAGTGGTTACAACTGTCAGCAAGTTAAAACAATAATAGCAACCCTCTTGAGTTTGGAAGGAATACTATTGGGCCCTATAACCTTAACTTTGGGATAATATCCTATAGTAACTAACATATGTAAAATTCTAATTTCTTATTATCTTGAGTAGTTTTATTCAAGGATAATTATGAGTTGTGTGAAAAATAAATCTGGTAGTGTGATATGCTTTTATTCTGCCATTGTGTATACAAAGGAAGGCAAACATGCCAGTACAACTTCCAAATTGACAGAACAATTTCACAAGTTTTTAGGCTATTTAGGAAATGATGTATCAGTTATTAAGTTGTTACCACTGTTAGTTATCAAGTGAGGCAATCAACTGGAGCCCCAAAGTTTTGTAGATTATTTCACCAGACTTTCCAGTCTTCAGAATCTGAAATGATAAAGTTATTAAAGTGATATTTCTTAGTTTTAAACAAGAGGAGAGCAAGCTGGAAGCTGTTGGAACAGTCAACTGCACAGGAAAGGAAGATTGAGGTTCTTCCAAATGTTCCCCACTGGAAGCATAAGTAAGTCTGAATAGCTCAACTTTTCCAGTAATCAGAAACCAAGAAAGCCAGAGCATTTTGCTAATATTAGAGAAATTAATGGCACACTATTCATCTTCCACTTAAGTAAGGTCACATGGGAAGGAGAGAAGCACCAGAGTTTCACTGTGTGTAAGGGACCCTTCTTAGAGCGCCATAGTTAGTACTCCATCCTTGCCTGCTTGCACATCTCCTGCCATCTCATTTCTCCCCCAAAAAATACATCTTGCTTTCTCCCAGAGGCTCTCAGCCACTGCTGTCTTATTTCTCTGAGATGCTGGTGGTGGTGTTCTGGGGCCACAATGGTCCTTTGGCGTGTGTGTGTGGTGACGTAATGCCAGGGATCAAACCCTCACAATACCATCATGTCTCTCTACATTTAGGCCCCATCTTTGGTTCCAGTCTTCCTTCTTCAACTCAAACTTTTCTGGACACATATCTCCCTCTGCCTTGTGCGCAGTTTTCTCTCCTTAGGACACACTTTTTCTTTTTTTCCATCTATTCAGAATGAGAGTATTCATTTCATCTAGGTCTCCTTTCCTTTGCCTGGGAGCTGAGGTATGAAGCAGAGAAGACAAGAGCCAAGCTGGCCAACTCTTCCTGGGCCAGGAAAGTCCCGGAGCCAAGGGAAACCACAAGACCAGCTCCTTCAGGTATCTCTGAGTTCTTGCTCACTTTCATTTGAGGGCATTTGGGGAAAGTGGTGGCCTTCCATGTAGGCTGCTGTGTTCTGAGAAAGAGGGGAGGTAAATGGACCAAGTTCTATGCTGAGATGGAAGTTTAAATTATGGTTGCTTCCATAATGAAGCTGGCATAAATGAATAATCAGGAGAGAAATGAAGTCAAGTCTAGTATTTCCACTCCTCTCAGCCATCTGACTCCTACCTTTGAGCTCTGCCAGGAAAGTTCCAGAAAACTTTATTTATTGGGTGCCATTATTTTATTCAAGCCTCAAGCCACCATCCCTGCTGTGAACTGTTCCAGGCATTCTTGCCAGGATAGCTTAAGTCGGGGAAGAGTGTTCTCAATGTCCAAATTCTCTGCTCCTCCATTTCCCACTACCCAACCCCCAGATCTTATAGCAGTAGCACCCCCCCCCCCACACACACACCTGTGCACACCCTTAGTCAGGCCTTCTTGTCCTTCAGTAAACAGCTTCCAGTGAAGCCAGAGCATGGTTCTGCTTATCCTGGGGAAATTGAGTGGAGCTGGGAGTGGATCTTGAAAAGAAGTAGCATCTTTCAAATACGATTCAGATGATGACTCAGACAAGTCTTCCAGAAAGGGGAGGGGCATGATTGTTTTGTTTTTTAGGGGATTAAAAGCAATCTTGTGATTGGTACCCACAGCCTTGTTAAACTCCCCCTCCACTCCCATACTGGATCTGAATAGTTTATTCTCTCTTTTTTTTTTCTTTTCTTTTTTTGAGAACTTTAATCTTTATTAGAAAAGGAACCAAAAAAAAATTGTTTTTTGGTACACTGTTCCTGGAGGTACTGCAATACCAGGTCGATGTCCGGAGCGGACGGAGCAAGCTCGTCTTCTGACTCCCAGTTCCAAAAATCCATTTAATATATTGTCCTCGGGTAGAGGACGTATCAGATATTAAACTAATAAGAACAGATACTGCTTTATCTTAGCCAAAAGGCCGAGAAGCGATTGGATCTTAAACCTCTTATCAGGCTCTTCCTTTGAATAGGGGTTCTGCTGACATTGTCGCCTTATGACTAAATCTTTGGCTTTATGTTCAAGTCCAATTTTGTTGTACTTGTGGAAGTGCAGTTTTTAAATGCTACCATAGAAATTTTCTGAAGTTTGTAGTGGGTTTGAACTGATAGTTAGCTCACTTGAATTTGTCATTATCTTTTCTCAAGACTTTCAGCACTCACGGCAAAAGCTCGTACTTTCTCTTTTCTGTGTAATGGTCACGGCCTCTGTGCTATCCATCGCACAGTTGCCATGTGCACCTCTTCTATCTCTGCTTCACTGCCTTATTTGTGTTTTTGTTGGATATACACTGACTGCCAGCCCTGGGCTCCTTATATCTGTTCCCCTATACTCCTTCCATCCAAAGGAAGCCTTAGAAGCAGAAATGGTCTGACTTGGTGTCATAGAAGCCCTGGATCTCAGTATAGTCTGGTATAGACTGGTATAGTATGGTATAGACTGTCAGGCTGTCAGATAACTCCAATTGAATCTGATTGAAGACTCCCCAGAACTTGTTACTCACAGCAGTGGGGAGGTCAGAGACATGTACAAAAAAACTTGGATACAGGAGTCCTGGATGGTTCAGTGATAAAGTACCTACCTTGTAAGGTTTCACCCCAGTACCACTACCCATGTGTCAAGCACAGCCCAGCAGCTCTGCTCTTGAGGATCCCTGACACTGTAATAGGTATGTAGTTTCCCATATCCAACCCTGTAGCTTGGTGTGTGTTAGAATCACAGCTAAAATGTGTGAATCCTGGTGGGTACAATAACCAGGAGCATTGCCTCCTGATTATAGAAGCAACAATAACAAAGGGAAAGGGAAGAGGAAACATTATCCAATAGAAATTTTGCCTAAAGCCATATGTTGGTGCACAAAACATTATCAGCTCACCCCAAGCCCTGGTAAGTTTAAGGTTTGTTCCTAGGTGTGCATAGAAAGATCTAGGTCAATGCCTGTTTGCCTAATCAATTTTCTGGCTTCTTTCATCTTTTTATTCTTTTTTTTTTTGGGGGGGGGTCACACTAGGTGATGTTCAGAGATTACTCCTGGCTCTAAATTCAGGATTTATTAATTCCTAGCAGTGCTTGAGGGACCATATGGGATGTCAGCGATCAAACTCTGGTTGACTGTGAGCAAGGCAAGGTCCTAACCACTGTATTATCAGTCTTTACCTTCCACCTTCAACTGGTTGGTTGGTTTTGGCCTGTGGACCTTATCTGTAGGCTAAAGAAGAAATCAGGCTAAAAATATCCACACTGACCTAATGACTATTTCATTGTGTAAAGTTGAGTAGTTTTCAGTACCAAACTTTGTCTCCATGATTAGATGTGTAGTTTTTAGATGTGTCACATAAACAAAAAAGACCAATATTTCCCCAACTAGTTCATTAATAAATGCACCTAACTTTTTAACTCAGAAAGGAAACAGAACAATACAGACCATCAATTATTTTTGGGTTTTAGTGGCCCTTTCCAGTGGTTCTGGGATACTCAGGCCCACAGTGCTTGGGGAACTACATGGTGCTGGGGATTTTATGCATGTAAAGCCAGCACTGTGATCAGCTCTCTGGTTCATCATTATTTGTCTCTAAAAGTTTGAAGTGGCCAACCACATTGCTCAGGGTTAGGGGCACACACAAAGTCTATGTCAGGATCCAAGTTTTAACCCTGGCATCACATGGCTACCAAAGCGCTACCAGGTGTGTCCCCCAGAGACCCAAAGGAACTGTATCCTCTTACATAACAACAAACCACCATCCCAGTTGGCTGAGTATGGCTAGAAAAGCCTCTGAGCCCCCTATGCATTATTTAGAGGTCCACCTCCAAAGTATAAAAGCTTTTAGTTTTGATTTTAGATCATACCTAGTGGTGCTTGGGGGGCCATTCCCAGGTTGGTGTTCAGCAGTAGTCACTCTTGCCTGTACTTGGAGAACCATGTGGTGCTAGACTCAAACTTGGGCTTCCTCCATGCACTCCAGTTTCTTTTTCTTTCTTTCTTTTTTTTTTTTAAATAAATCTTTGTGTTTTAATTTGGAAGCACAGTTACTTATTTTTTGTTTTCAGTTTAATGTGTTTTGTTTTGTTTTCTTCTTTTTTTATTTTGCAAATAAAGGTAGCCTAGTTTCTTAACATTTTAACAATTATTTTATAATTAGACAATACTACATGAGGTAGGAAAACATAAAATTGCCTATAGAAGAATTTTGCTTCTACATCTTTTATTGTTTAACTGTTCTTTGCCTGAGTTTTCACACCTTCATATACATATACGGTTAAGAGAATTAAACATTGTATAACAAAATAATTATTAAGAAAGGCTCAGTAAACTACATTAGGCATGGTATGTGGAAACATAAAAAAATCATAAAGTATTAATGATGCATACTATTGAATAACCACATGCATTTTGACACTGGGGTTCGACTAAAATATTTTCAAGTTATGTTTGATTTTTAGACCATTTAAAACCATAAATTTCTTTACTTTCATTTATTGATCAAACTTTTCAAATAAAAACTTTTTTTTCCTTCTGGTTTTTGGGTCACACTCCATGACACTCAGGGGTTACTCCTGACTACGCTCTCAGAAATCACTTCTGAATGGGGGGAGGGGGACCATATGGAACACTGGGGGATAGAACTGCTGTCAGTCCTAGGCTAGCGTACACAAGGCAGATGCCTTACCACTTGCGCCACCACTCCGGCCCCTTAAATAAAAACTTCTTAAAGTTAGTTTAAATATATTCTTTCAAGTTTTAAAAGTTCATTAGATTACTCTTTTTTTTTTATCAAGGTTAGTAAGTACTAGGAAGGAATACTGCTTTGGCTAATTTTAAAAATGTGATTCTTTTCTGAAAAGTTTTCTGCTTTTTTATTAACGCACTCTTTTTGGGGGGGGGTGCTGTTTTGTTTTTGAGTCACACTCAGCAGTGCTTAGGGATTATACTTGGCTCTGAGCTCATAAGTCACTCCTGGCAGGCTCAAGGGACCACATGGGATGCTGGGAATTGAACTCAGTTCTTCTTGGCTTGGCCACATGCAAGGGAAAAGCCCTACAATATGCCATCTCTCAGGCCCTAACTCACTCCTTTAAAAAAAAACCCACACGACTGACCCTATACCATGACTTTTGTCAGTATTTATTTCTAATTTATCCATCACTTAATTCTCTTACTATAGCTAAGCATGCATAGACCTAGTAGGTAAGGCCAGGATGATACTTCAGTAAATACTTGATAAAAAAAATACTTTATGGAAGATATCTCAGTAAGATTCAAATTATTGCTTTGCTGTTTTATGTTCCTCCATGCACTCCAGTTTCTTAAGGATGTTCTCCAGAGTTCCTGTTTTTAAAAGTTTTTCTTGAGAGCCTGGATCTGTAACTCAGTGGTAGAGAACTGCCTTGCAGCCATGAGGTCACATGTCGAATGCTACAGGGCATCCTCCATCTCTAATGCAGTCCCAGCAGCCTCAGTAAACCCTTGACCCCCCACCACACTCAAATGTGCAACCCTCTCTCTCCTTTTCCCACAGTCTACACAAGAGTAACCCAAAAGGGACATTGTTAGAACCTGAGAAGAACCTGAGAAGTTTTTCAAGTCTCTTATGAAAAAATTTAAGCACACAAGTTAGAAAAAGTTGAGGGGCCGGGCGGTGGCGCTGGAGGTAAGGTGCCTGCCTTGCCTGCGCTAGCCTAGGACGGACAGCGGTTCGATCCCCCGGCGTCCCATATGGTCCCCCAAGAAGCCAGGAGCAACTTCTGAGCGCATAGCTAGGAGTAACCCCTGAGCGGCACAGGGTGTGGCCCAAAAAACAAAAAATAAACAAAAAAAAAAAAAAAAGAAAAAGTTGAATAATGTACATTCATGTACCCTCCCAGCCTACTGCTACTGAAGGAGCTTTACCAAGACCCCACAGACATCTAGATTCTGGGCATATTGCAGGTGGCTGGATGACCAGTCCCAGAGAAGAGTGTTTCTTTTTCTCTTTATTTCTATCCTGCATGAGTGAGTGATCACATTGTCTCGCTCTGGAAATGAATTTTTTTTCCCCTCTTGGGGGTTTATTAGCTCAGGTTCTCTTGAGCCAAGAGGTCCAGGCTGGAGATAAGGACTGCAGGGTCATGTCCACTGGAGGCAGCAGTGTCCTCCCGTGTCTCCGTAATTCACTCCCAGTTGCTGCTGAGTTTGATATCTCTCCCTTCTTCTCCTTCTGTAGGAATATAATTCATTTTTCTTGGACTGTGGGAGATGATCCGTGACCTACACGCAGGCTTTGGCATTACTGTCTGTAATTTTTCCACAGTAAATGAATTGGCAGAATGTCGCCAACTTTTCTTCCACCCTTTTCAACTTTTACATTTTGATTGGTCTCCATTGCTCACTGTTTTCCATTGGAGTTTGGGGAAACCAGAAAAAAATTGCCTTGAAATAGTTATATTTTTAGTGTGTTTTTCTAATGAAACTCTGTGATGGCCTTGGTTGTGTTTTTCTAAATCTCCTCCCAAGCTCACTTCTGCTTTCATACCAAGAGACAGATGTTTTTCAGTCTGGAGCCCAGGGAGGAAAATGTGGAACATCCTCTGGGCTGGGCAGAAGATCCATGGTCCTTAAATTTTATGATTGGGGTGCTGAATTTAAAGGCTGTATTGGCAAACTGAAGTATTGGGGAAGAGATAACAGGGTGGTATAAGAGTAATATCTGAAGAACAATTAGTCATGGAGAAAAGGCCCAGGATATTCCTTAAAGCTATTTGCTGAGGCTATTCTGAAATCTGACTAGTACCCTGACTGCAAAGTGAGTAGAAGAGGAGTTTCAGTTTATAAAATTAGATGAAAAAATGAACAGCATTTAGACTCAACTATCTCCAAGAGAGAAAGAAGCAAATTCCCCTTCCTAGGAGTTAGCTAAATGAAAAATAACACCTCTTGGAATATATTTTTAAGAGGGTCCCCAGTAACAATACCAGGATTGTCCAGACATCTTATTTTGTGCACAGTACTACACAAAGCACCTTTCCAAAGGACTAATTTTACCCATGCAATAGCCTTAGGAGAAAAGCACTTCAGATCCACAGTCTGTGCTCCAGAAGCCCCAGGTTCAGATGTGTTTGAAAATTCTCTGGATGTTTGAAACAACTACATTAAGTCTACTTTATGTTAGCCACTACCACCCCCTATAAACCTGTCCTTCAATAAATTACTGCCTCTAAATGGAGATGTAGGAGCTTTTGTAATCAGTGGCATAAACACCTCTATGTTCATCAGATGACCTTTTTCTGTCAAGTGAATTCTAATCAACTCTTTCAAATAAGCTTTGGAATAATTTTAGGCCTTTGGAGTCTTAGTTATAGATACAGATACAGGGACTCTAATTTGCAAATGAGGAAATGGAACTATAAAACTTAGGCAACTTGTTGAGAGTCATGGAACTGCACTGCAGCAGATATGTGTGTTGAATCATGTTTCTTTCTTTCTTTTTTTTGAGGGGGTTTGTTTTTTTGGTCACACCCAGCAGTGCTCAGGGGTTACTCCTGATTCTATGCTCAGAAATCGCTCCTGGCAGGCTTGGGGGACCATATGGAATGCTGGGATTTGAACCACTATCCTTCTGCATGCAAGGCAAATGCCCTACCTCTGTGCTATTTCTCTGGTCACAAAATATGTTTCTTATTGCCCACAAGCTGCCCTATACGTTCTGGTGCCACCTTACCCACTGGACATGGCTTAACTTCCACAGATACTGTCTCTTCCAATTCCCAAGTCCTCTATTCCTTAACCTGTTTCCTAGCAGTCTTGGGTTCTCCCAGAAAGATCTGAGATCTGTTCCCCGAGGAGGCCAGGCTGGAAGGAAAGATTTCTCCACAAGGGAGAGTGTTTCCTCTTCCTGCTGAGTGTGTTGACTCCAATTCTGTCCAGGTCATTGCCTTGACAACTGGGAAGAACCAGTTGAAGACAGAATGACTTCGTCAAGATTTGTTTTCTGAGCTCTTTTTTTTTTTTTTTTTTTTGGCTTTTGGGTCACACCTGGCAGTGCTCAGGGGGTTACTCCTAGCTCCATGCTCAGAAATTGCTTCTGGCTTGGGGGACCACATGGAATGCTGGGATTTGAACCATCATCCTTCTGCATGCAAGGCAAATGCCCAACCTCCATGCTATCTCTCCGGACCCCCTGAATCCTTTATTGTGTGTCTTTCTCCACCTCCTGGACCCCCCAACACATTACATGAAGACCAATTGCTCAGGTAGACTCCTGACCCCCCAACTTTTAGGACTGTTTTTCCTAAGAAAGGAGTTCATATTTTCACTTTTTTTTAATGAAATAATTTTTATTTTGACCAAAGTGGATTACAAATTTTTTACAGTAATATTTTAGGTACATAGTGACATTGAATCAGGGGCATTTCCATCACCAGTGTTATCCTCCCTCCACCCCTGTTTCCAGCATGCATTACATATCCCCCTCCTTTGACCCCCGGGCTGCTAGATAAGTGGTCCCCTCTGTGTCTAGCTTGTTGTAGATTGGGTTTCAATTCTGTTGTCGTTGGCTTTGGATTTGGTGTTTATTTCCTCCTCAATTTGTGAGGCAGAACAAGATGGTTCAAGTTATGTGATTCTGTTTGGAGGGAAGAAAAAAGAAAGAAAAAAATGGGGGGATATTTTCACTTTTGTGATGGGATTGAATGGGATGGGCCCCTTGGATGAGCACACTTGGTTGTGCTCAGCCCTTACTCCTGGCTTTGTGTTCAAAGATCACTACTGCTCAAAATTCTAGCCAGGTCTGCTCTATGAAAGGAAAGTAACTAAAGCCCTGTGCTTTCTTTCTTGATTTAGTCTTTTAGCTTTTTTTTTTTTTTTTTACCATCTAGAGATATGGAATGGAGTTATAGAAAGGAAATAAATTTGGAGATTTGAGTACCTGAGTTTTAGGTAAGGTCAACAAAACTGGATCAAGTCACTTAATCTTATTCATCAGTTTATAAAGTGGAATGGCTAATACTTGTCAGGGGATGAATTCAGGTTTCATGGAGCCTGAAGTCCACACAACTTGGGAATGTTCTTTTTGTGCAAAAGGAAACAAGATTGTGAATACAAATGGGGTAGGTACAAAATGAATGGAGATTTAATAAGTTGTGGTCACTTTTGGAGAACTATGATGCATTTAAAGTTGTAGTGGAAAGAAGCAGACATTTTAACAAAGTCATTTTGTGCTTAATTCACAAGAATGTATGACTGTATGTATGAACATACTGCTGGTTCTTTTCCTGAAGTTGGAAAGTAGGCCATTTGGTGGAGGGGAGAGAAACTCATGACTAACTAGCATTATAGTAAATTTGTTCCTGCATCAACCTCACAGAGTTGTGAGAATTCAATCACGAGATTAAATGTATGGAAACCTATTTTTTAATCACTATATAGTGTGCAGTATTAATCATTATTATGATGTTTGGAGACAAGCATAAATATTTATTCAATAAATGACAAGATGGCTGAAATTTGCTCTCACATGATATGTACAGGTTTAGTATATTACTTTTCCCTAGACGTTTAAACATCTGAATAAAACTTGTATTGCAAAAGTGTCAAAGTACATTGTTATGAAAGAGATGAGTTTTTTTAAAGTTATAATTGAGATAGCATGGTTTGCAATGGTGTTCATGTTTATGCTTTGGGAATTCAAAATAGTGTAGCTCTACACCATCAAAGTGCTAATGTCAGATTCCATGAGTTTGTTTACATTGGCCACTGTTCATTCTCTGTTTTTGTTTCTTCATATACTAAGCATGAGTGATTTTAACTGGCATATATCTTTCTCTCTTTGACTTATTTCACTTACATTGACAAATTCTGGCAAAAGCCAGTTTTTCGTCATTTCTTATATTAACTATTCCACTGTGTGTGCTTGTGTATGTATATACATGTAAATACATGTAAATACACACAACTATTTTTGTCCATTTTATGTATCATTGGGCAGTTCTGTTGCTTCCAGACACCACATAATGAACACAGGTATGCCTTTATCATTTCAAATTAATGATTTTGGTGATAGATACTAAGGAGTGGAATCACTGGTTCATATGGTAGTTCCATATTCATTGTTTTTTTTTTTTGGGGGGGCCACACCCGTTTGACGCTCAGGGGTTACTCCTGGCTATGTGCTCAGAAATCGCCCCTGGCTTGGGGGGACCATATGGGACGCCGGGGGATCGAACCGCGGTCCTTCCTTGGCTAGCGCTTGCAAGGCAGACACCTTACCTCCAGCGCCACCTACCCGGCCCCTCCATATTCATTGTTTTATGAGCCACACCCAATGGTGCTCAGGGGTTACTCCTGGTTCTGTGCTCAGAAATTACTCCTGCAGGGGCCGGAGAGATAGCATGGAGGTAAGGCATTTGCCTTTCATGCAGAAGGTCATCAGTTCGAATCCCGGCGTCCCATATGGTCCCCTGTGCTTGCCAGGAGCAATTTCTGAGCATGGAGCCAGGAGTAACCCCTGAGCACAGCCGGGTGAGACCCCAAAAAAAAAAAAAAAAAGAAATTACCCCTGCAGGCTCAGGGGACCATATGGAATGTTGGGTATCGAACTTAGGTTGGCCGCGTTGAAGACTAACACTCCTTACCCGTTGTACTATCACTCCAGCCCCAGTAGTTTTGTTTTTAATGTTTGGAGAAGTCATACTGTTTTCCATAGAGACTGAACCAGAAAAATATTTCCATCCACAGCAAATTAGGCTTCCTTTATTTCCACATCCCCACCACTGGTTATTTCTGTCCTTATTGGTATATAAACTTCTGACTGGTGTGAGATGATACCTCACTGTCATCTTGATTTGCATTTCTCTGATAATGCAAAACAGGAAGTATAAAATCTAAAAAATATATATTTCCTCTTGTGAAGCCATTATTGTACTTTTTCAAAAATGAATATCTTTACTTTATTTTTATAGTGATACAAAAATTCAGTGATAGATTTTTTTTTTACCCAGAGATGTCTAGTAATTTCATACCATAGCCCTTTGGATGGGCTATCTTGATCTTTGTTATATTTTTTATTATGATTTCAAGCTTCCTATTTATTTTCTCTCCTCTTTCCCCCTCCTCCCCTTCCCTCCTTTCTCTTCCCTTCTTCTCCCCTTTTCTCCCCTCCACATTCTCTCTCCTCTTCTTTTCCCCTCCCCTCTCCATATCTTTCTCTCCTATTCTCCTTCCTCTCTCGCCCTATCTTCCCTCCTCTCTCCTCTGAGTCTCTCTTCCCTCCCCTCTCCTCCCTTCTTCCTCCCCTCCTTTTTCTTCCCCTCCCCTCTCTTCTCCTCTTCTCCCTTCCCCTCTCCTTGCCTCCCCTCCCCTCTCCTTGCCTCCCCTCTTTTTTCCCCTTCTATTTTTTCTTTTTAGGACCACACAGAGCAGTGCACAGGGGACCATGTGGTGCCAGGTATTGAATCCAGGGTTCCTGAATCCAAAAGTATGTGCTATTGAGCACTTTTTTTAGTAGCTTTGTTTACCATCTTTATGTTCTCTCTAAAATGAGTCAAATTTAGCTAAAACAACTTATGACCAATAAAAGAGCAGTTCTATGTCTACCCTTCATATGTTTTAGTTCTATTTTCCAGGGCCAATATATTTCTCAGTATTGCTAAATAATATATCTAGTTGATTTCTATTTGGTAGATAAGGATGCCTCCTTTACTTTTTATTTTACTTTTTGTTTTTGGGCCAGTGGTGCTAAGGGCTTACTTCTGGCTCTCTACTTAGGGCTTACTCCTGGTGGGGCTCAGGGGACCATATGTGGTACTGGGGATTAAACCCAGATCAATTGCAAGCAGAGCAAGCAGCCTACCTGAAGAAACTATCACTCCAGCCCCAGGGTTTCCCTTTCTCCTTTCCATTTTCCCAGTATAGTTTTAACAAAAATTTCATCACTTTTCTAATATGAAATACTGTTTATATATGAACCATAATGGGGCCATATTATTTATTTTTCATATATATCTTTTTTACTTTCCTGGAGTTAATAGTGGTGCAGTTCATTTCCATATAATTAGTTTCCCCTGTGTGTATTCTTGGTTTTCCTACTCTCTACAATAGTACCAAATGTATTTTTCAGACAGCATCCCACACTCTGGGGGAGGCTAGAGAAGAGGTCTCTTCTATTCTCTGCTCTGCTCTAGATTGTTCAGAATGCTCTTGGCATGAATTGGTTGAATTCTCATATGTGATGATGCTGGATATTTTCCTTAGTTCTCTCCATTAAATTTTATACATCCTGTTTTCCCCTTTTGGTTTATCACCTTTATTAATTTTTCTTTTTTTGGGAGGGTGAATTTTTTCCAGCAGCTTCCTGAGAAAAGCTTACATAGAAGGTAGATGAATCAGACTTTTATTACCTCCAAATGTTATTATTGTGTGGTGCTGACAAGAGCTAGTGGATATAGTTTAAATGGTCTTAAACAAAAAATCTGGAAGGTTTTTTATTGTTTTCTGGAGCTGCTCTGAGAATTTCTGCTATTCTTTCCCCTCTCCTTTGAACTAGTAGCTTTATCTGCATGGTGGTGATGTAAAATTCCACAAGAACAGGCATGGTAAATTAAATTGCCATTCAAGCATATTCTCTATTCAGGAGCTGGAAGTGTACTTCTCTTGTAGAGCAGTAGAGCACTTCTCTTGCATATATGAGCCCTAAGATTTGATTTCCGGCACTGCATTGTCTCTCCTATCCCCTGCAAACATCAAAAAATCCAGTCCCCCCCCTCTCATTCACTCACTTACACTCTCTTGCACAGACACATAAACACTTAACACACTTACACACGTGAGAGAAAATTTTATTTCCCTGCCCTTTGAGTCTCTGCCTGACCCCTTGATTTTTTTCCTTTGGCTGCTGGGATGTTCACAGGTAGATTGCAAGTGAAAGTTTGAAAAGCACTTGTACAGCTGAGTTTGTGCTCAGCTCTGCCAGCTGAAGCAGGAGAACATGCAGATGACTAGCCCAGTGGATCCAGAAGGAGGATGAGTAATGCATGAAACAAAGCCAATCGGTTCCAGCCAAGCTCAACTTAAATCAGCAGAGCTACCCAGCTGAGCCTGGCTGAGCTCTGCCAACCCTCAGCTGACTCACAGCTCACAGATCAAGGATAATAAATCACTGTTATTTTAAGCCACTGTGTTTTTGGATATTTGTCAGTTTGAGGCACTAGCTTTTAGGGTCAGAAATTGGTATCTAGTTGTATTAAAAATCCAGTCATGTAGCTGATCCCCAGTGTCCTCTGGCACTGAAATATGGAGTGATCCCTCAGCGCAGAGTCAGTCAAGTATACGACCTGAGAATAATTGGGTTTGGTCCCAAATAAAAAGAAAACAACAACAACAAAATATCACTGTCAAACGCAGGCTAGAGATAAAAAACAATAAGATATAAGTTGCTTGGAAACTGGAAAGAAACAGTGATCTTTATTACATGGGATGAAATATTTAATTCCAATGTAATCACTTGAAATTTAAATACCATATTTTCCGGCGTATAAGACGACGTTTGAAACAAAAAAAAAGTCAACCGAAAATCAGGGGTCGTCTTATATGCCGAATATATCCCAAAAAATGTTTCAATATGCTGCTAAACGAAAATTGTCTGAATATTGCCACAAAACAAATTTTCCAACTCGATCCTGCACCAATCACTGCAAGGCTGCTCGGACCGCCTCTCTAACTCAGCCAATCCAAGCAGGCTTTTTATGCATGCAAATTAGACAATGTTCTGGACCCGAATCTACACTGTAAGAAGCCTGCTCAGATTGGCCAGAGTCACAAAGGAAGTCTATTACAGTATAATCTTTGAACCTTTGCTTGTTGTGATTGGCTCACTGTGGTACATACAGTTGCAGCACAGGAACGTTCTGTCTGATACAGCGAATATAGGCCTAAACTTATGTTTTAACTGCAAAATTAGGGGGTCGTCTTATACACCTGGTCGTTTTATACACTGGAAAATACGGTAGGCACCTAAAATGTTTTTAGTGCTGAGAGATCCCAGATTTAAGGATGATGATGTGGACTAGTAGCATTTAGCTGTATGCAAAAAAGAGGAGTTAATAAATAAATCAGCCTGTTTTCAAGGTAAAGGTAGATAGAATAGAAGGATCAAAAATTCCAGGACTTAGTTGGAAAAGAAAAAGTTTTAGGGTCCAGGAGTTGGCTCAGTACATGAAGAATTTACCTTCTAAGCATGAGGCAGTGAGTTCAACCTTCAGTGCTACCAGATGCGATACAACCTTGGCTACTCTCCTGTCTCACATCCCTGGTACCACAGATGTGTGTGAATACCACAAGTGATGGATATCACTTCCAACAAGCATAACTGAAAAAAGATGTGCAGGCACTGAGACTAGAATTATGACCTCCCTTCCTGTAGGGTCCGACTTGACTCCCCAAACCAGCGCTGAGAGTCAAAGACCACCTTCGATAATGCAAGATGCAAAAGGGAGTTTATTTGGCTAGTCAAGATCCAAGTCTCATCCAATTCAGTGAAGTCTTTACAAGGACCCCAAACCAAATCTCCAACCTGTTTATATAGGGCTTTAAAAGCTTCCACAATACAAACATTTCATTGGTTAATATAAGCAGTTCATCCTTCTCAGTGTATATAATTGGTCCATTTCCATTTGAACAGACATTCCTTTGCTGACTCAGTTTCGTGTCAAGGGGTCCTTATCAGGTGGAATATTCCGGGCCCACTTAGTTCCTCTATTTTTTTTTTTTTTTGTTTGTTTTTGGGTCACACCTGGCAGTGCTCAGGGGTTACTCCAGGTTCTACGCTCAGAAATCACTCCCGGCAGGCTCAGGGGACCATATGAGATGTCATGATTCGAACCACTGTCCTTCTGCATGCAAGGCAAATGTGCTTTTTTTTGTTTGTTTTTTGTTTTTTTGTTTTGTTTTTTATTTTTGGTTTTTGGGCCACACCCGGTGACGCTCAGGGGTTACTCCTGGCTATGCGCTCAGAAGTCGCTCCTGGCTTGGGGGATCATATGGGACACCGGGGGATCAAACCGCAGTCCGTCCTAAGCTACCGCTTGCAAGGCAGACACCTTACCTCTAGCGCCACCGCCCGGCCCCGGCAAATGTGCTTTTAAAGGTACATTCACTGCTGGTGGAAATGCCGTCTAGTCCAACCTTTATCGAAATAGATATGGAGATTCCTCCAAAACCTGGAAATTGAGCTCCCATTCGATCCAGCTATACCACTCCTAGGGAAATACCCTAGGAACACAAAAATACAATACAAAAACCCCTTCCTCACATCAATATTTATTGCAGCTCTATTTACAATAGCCAGACTCTGGAAACAACCAAGATACCCTTCAACAGATGAATGGCCAAAGAAACTGTGGTACATATACACAATGGAATATTATGCAGCAGTCAGGAGAGATGAAGTCATGAAATGTTCCTATACATGGATGTACATGAAATCTTTTATGCTGAGTAAAATAAGTCAGAGGAAGAGAGATAGATGCAGAATAGTCTCACTCATCTATGGGTTTTAAGAAAAATAAAAGACATTTTTTGCAATAATTCTCAGAGACAAAGAAAGGAGGGCTAGAAGGTCCAGCTCATGACATGAAGCTCACGACAAAGAGTGATGAGTGCAGTTAGAGAAATAACTACACTGAGAACTATCATAACAATGTGAATGAATGAGGGAAGTAGAAAGCCTGTCTAGAGTACAGGTGGAAGTGGGGTGGGGAGGAGGATTTGGGACATTGGTGGTGGGAATGTTGCACTGGTGAAAGGGGGTGTTCTTTACATGACTGAAACCCAACTACAATCATATTTGTAATCAAGGTGTTTAAATAAAAATATTAAAAAATAAAGGTACAGTCCACAGTTTTTCTCTGGGCTAACTCCCTCTGCTTATGGGGAAGTGGTAGGGTGGAAAAATATTGGACTTTTGACCTGCAGCAGAAGTAACTTTACTGAGGGCTTGGGATCACCTTGATCCTAGGCCCAGGGGGCTTTGGTTCTCACACTCCCACCAGTACATGTGTGAGCACTACAGAGATCCCCCATTGGCATTATCACTTGAGGTTAGATACCCCATCTCAGAACACCATAGCTAAATGTGTGAGGAGGCATGTTTACAACCCCAGGCAATAGTGACAAATACATGGACAGAATGAATTTAAAGAAATGAAAACCTTTCCCTACCAATAAGAGACTTATGGAAAGTCAGTGGTACTTTCAGCAGATGGCTTGGTTTCTTATTGTCCTGGACGCTTGAGGGCTGGGGGACCCTACCAAAGGAGAGAGCAGGATATTTCCCTACCCTCTTATTCCTAACCATCTTTCCCAGACTTCTTTCATAAAATACTAACTATTCACTAATTCTGTAACTTAATTCTTATCACCCTGGAAACTCTTCTGCCTGGTTTGCAACATCATTTTTGGGGGGTAATTAAAAATTGTATTTGAAGAGCTATGATTACAAAGTTATTATTACAAAGTTATTGATAGTTGATTCTTAGACATCCAACATTCCAACACCAATCCCACTGTAGTATATGAGCCCTTACGATGGGCTTGGATGGTGGTGGATGGATGGAGGGACCTTTCTCTGCCATCCCAGGCCACGTGGCTCTGCAACCCCCTTCAGCCAGGGGTATCTGGGTCAAGGAGAACAGCAGGTATAGAACTTACTCACAGGCAGTCTTCCAGAGAGATAACATCTTTATTTGCCCTGGCCAACGTGTATGGCCTATATCATAACCATTTATGCTGTATATCTATTCAGCCCTGCATAGTACCTTCTTCCTTAGCCATCTCTCTATCTTGCTTTCTCCTCCATGCTGCATCCAGGCAAATGCTCTTGCCCTTCCAGTCAAAGGCCTTATCTAACCTTCCCAAGACCCCTCCCAGGAATGGGAAGATCTTGCAGGTAAGATCAAGTTACACAGGAAGAATGGGGTAATGGGTTACATCCCACTATCAGTGTCAGTCTCCCTTCATCCATGTACCTATGCTTCCTCCTGCCCCCCCAACCCCCCACCCTCCATTGCCCAACTCCCACTTTGACAGCACATTCTGTGGTTGTAATTTAGATTTCATGTTTTCAGTGTTGTTGAATCTGTGCTTTGGAATATAGCTATACCACTCTTCCACATCATTGATTTAACTGAGGCTTTGTATGCCTGTTCTTCCATTACTTCCTTTTTTCATCTGCTCAGTCTCCCCTTAATTTCTTTCCCTCTATGTCCTTTTCCTTTATGTAATCTTGGGACAAGGGTGATCAAAGCATTTCCCTTTACTACATTACACTTTCTTTGCTTGCTTTTTGTTTGGGGGCTACATGCGGTTGTGCTCAGGGATTACTCGTGGCTCCAAGCTCAGAAGTCACTCCTGGCATCATATGGGATGCTGGGAATTGAACCTAGGTCGGCTGTGTGTAAGGCAAATATGCTATCCACTATGCTATTGCTCTGGCCCCACACTATACTGTTTTTTTTTTCCTTTCTTGTTCTTTTGGGCCACACCTGGTGACGCTCAGATGTCACTCCTGGCTATGTGTTCAGAAATCACTTCTGGCTTGGGGGAACATATGGGACTCTGAGGGATTGAACCGAGGTCCTCTTAGGCTAGCGCTGGCAAAACAGATGCCTTACTGCTCCATGCCACTGCTCTGGCCCCCACACTACACTTTCTTATCCATATTTTCTATATATTACAAATAAGTGAGATCATTTCATTTTTGTTCTTTTTATGGCTCACTTCACTAATATATCCTCTAGTTTCAACCAGATCACATCAAATGAATTTTATGATTTCATTGCAGTTCTTTGCAGCTGCATAGCATTTCATTATACATTACATTAGATTGTGTGTATATATGTATGTGTGTATACCTACTATATTTTCACAATACTTTCATTTCTCTTTGGACACTTAGGTTGATTCCATATCTTAGCTATTGTATTAAGTGCTGCAATGAGTAACAGTGTACATATGTACTTTTGAATGATTTTTCTGTCTGGGGCATAGATGCCACAAAGTGGAATTTTGGGGTCACATGGCAACTCAACTATAAGTTTACTGAGAACCCTCCATACTGTTTTCCATGGGGTTGAATCTACAATATTCCCACCAGAGTGGATGAGAGTTTCTTTGTCATCATTTTGCTAACAGAGATTGTTCCCGTTTTGGGGGGTTGGGGATGGAGACCATACCTCACAATGTTCTGGGCTTACTCCTGGTTTTGCACAGAGAGTTATTCTTGGTGGTGCTTGGAAGACCAAGTGTGGTGCTGGGGATTGAAGCCGGTTTGGCCATGTACGTGTAAGGCAAGGCAGCTGTTCTTCCTTTGTCTTTACCTCTCAGTGGAATTCCTATAATTAAAAGATTATTCCTCTTTGCAGTTATCTATTTATAATATTACATTCTCTTCCACTTGTTTGCTTCTCTTTTTTTGCCACTTTATTATTTTTGAAAGCTAATAAGTTGTCTTCAACATCACTGATACAATTCTCATCTTGCTGAATTCTGTGACTTGCTATTGTCAGCTTTAATTCTTTCAATGCTATTTGTATGGACACTTTAATATCCTGCATCATCAGTTCAAGCTTGATCTGGTAGAAATTTCTTCCAGTGATTGTGTTATATCCATGGACATTGCATGGATTTTTGATTTGAGTTTCTCCTCCACAAGGCTTGAGACTTTATTTGAGCACAATGGTTTGCCTGGACTAGTGTCCTTGTCTGCTAGAGCAGGTAATTTCTTGGATTTTCCATTTTCTAATAAGTTGTGGGTACTTGGTTTGCAATGTCTAAACCCAAGAGAAAAGCTACTGTGACCCTGTTCCTGGAACAAAACATGCCCTCTGCCCTTCAGAAAAGACCCATGCTTCAGCGATGAGCTATGCTTTGTCCTGTTCCTACTCCTCTTGTCCAAAGTAGGTGAGTACACCTAGGAGTAATGTAGGAGTAACTACTCCTAGGGGCATGGCTGTAGATGGGTCAGTACCAGAACAGAAAGAGGAAGGCTGCAAAGTGTGGCATGGCCACATGGAACACAGGATCTGGAGAGTAACAAGACCACAAGCTCAGGCATGTTGTCTACTCCAGAAGCTTCTCAAAAGAACCATTGCCTAGGCAACAAGAAACCTTCCTGCTATCCTAACTAGCTTTGAGGCAGCCATGTGGACAATGTCAGTTTTCAAACTGTGCATCTGAGCTTGTGCTGTGACAAGGCCAAAGAGAGTCCTGAGAAGGAGTCTGGATAATGGAAACTAGTTCCCTCCTGGGAGTGGTGTGCAGTCCCCCCAGCCTGCCCAAGGGCCACCTCCATGATTTTTCATCAACCCACCCACAGCCCTTCACTCCCCAGCCCTGCTTTTGTGCCCTAATTAGAGTCTGACATTTCCTGGGCCATGCAACCATTTCAACCTCAGATGCTTTTTACATTTTTGCCCAGAAACTTGCATATTTTTAGAATAATTGTGTGGAGATTTATCTGCCCAAGAATGCTTTCTAGAACTGCAAAATGTTTCTAGATCTGCAAAATGTTATAAATGGACCTCTCTCATTGTAAAGTCTGTAGTGTTTGCTATTAAGATCTCCTTATTTCCTATTGGCTTTAAGTATTTTTATGTGTTTGTTTTTAAGCCACATCCAGTGATACTCAGGGATTACTCCTGGCTCTACACTCAGGAATCACTCTGGGCAGTGCTTGGGAGACCACACAGGATGCCAGGGTTTGTAACTAGGTAGACTACCTGCAGGCAAGCAACTTGCCCACTGAACTATCTCTCTGTCACCCCATCAGATTTTTAAATGAAACGTTCTAGTGGAGTTTATTTAGGGAAACAATTATGTTTAGCTTCTACATTCTATTTAATTTCTAAAATGTATATTTTAGTTAATGTTTATAATTTCGATATGCAACATTACTGACTCCCTCCCCTCCAAGTGCTCAAGACTTTCCATCACTGTCCTTATGTCTCTTGTCATTCTCTTCCTCCCCAGTACCCTTCCACCCCTGTTCCACCTTCCCCCACTGCTTGGTATTTCATAATATAGGACAAAGGGTTCATATTCACTCGATACTGTTTGTTCCCTTCTTTTGTTTCTCTTTATACCACCGATTAGAGAGATTATCTGATATTTGTCCTTCTCTCACTAATCTATTTTTCTCAACAAGATGCCACAATCCAAGTCACATCAAACTGTAGGGTTCCATCTTTTCTTACAGCCAAGCAATATTCCATATATTCCATTGTGTATCTAACCACAAGCTTCTTTATCTGTTCATCTCTCAGTGCTGGGTGTTTGGGTCATTTCCACATAGAAATTCTCTATTTTTCTCAGGGGTTAGGGAATCCCAAGTATAAAAATCTTAACTGTTTTCTTTCATTCCTTACAAGTGCTCAGGGCTCTGTGATCAGAGCAAACCACAGCAGTGCTCAGGGGACGGGGAGGTGCCAGGATCTAAACCTGCTTCTTTGTAAGTCACATTTCTTTTTTTCTTTCTTTTCTTTTCTTTTCTTTCTTCTTCTCTTTTTCTTCTTTCTTACTTCTTTCTTCTTCTCTTCTTTCTTTCTTTCTTTCTTCTTTCTCTTCTTTCTTCTTTCTTTCTTCTTCTTTCTTCTTCTTTTCTTTCTTTCCTTTCTTCTTTCTTTCTTTCTTTCTTTCTTTCTTTCTTTCTTTCTTTCTTTCTTCTTCTTTCTTTCTTTTCTTTCTTTCTTTCTTCTTTCTTTCTTTCTTTCTTTCTTTCTTTCTTTCTTTCTTTCTTTCTTCTTCTTTCTTTTCTTTCTTTCTTTCTTTCTTTCTTTCTTTCTTTCCTTTCTTCTTTCTTTCTTTCTTTTTTTTTGTTTTGTTTTTTGTTTTGTTTTTGGTTCACACCCGGCAGCGCTCTGGGGTTACTCCTGGCTCTATGCTCAGAAATCGCCCCTGGCAGGCACGGGGGACTATATGGGATGCCGGGATTCGAACCACCGTCCTTCTGCATGAAAAAACGCCTTACCTCATGCTATCTCTCCGGTCCCGTAAGTCACATTTCTGACCCTGTTTTCTCCTTTAATACATTTGAATTTTTAGTTTTTGTGCTTCTTTCCCCCTCACAATTCAGCCCCAATCATTCCCACTTTGTTCATCCATATTAATCTACAAGACTGTGTACATAAATTCTTATTGGTTCTCTTAAAAACATTGACCATAATTTCCCAAGAGAGGTGACTACTGCAGATTTTTAATATTATAGCTCCAGCAATGCACATTTAACACTGGCCAAAGTGATTTGTCTTTTATTTGGTTATTTTGAGTGGAGTTAGAGGGTGAAGTGGTCAAGGTAAAACCAACAATGAGTCATACCATTGCAGCAGAGGTGAGGAAATGTCAAGCGATTCGTCTCCAGCATCTCTCTTGGAATCAAGTTGATCTCAGTGAGTCAAAATCTGTCACAATCTGTGCAAAAGGGCAGAATAGGTGACACAGCAGCACTGCTGAAAACCCAGCCGCAAAACATTAGACCAGAACACAGAGACTGCGGGTCACTTGCAAGCCTAAATTGTCTTGGACGAGAGACATGATAGCTGACAAGTGACATGGAAACGCGCCCTGCAGGACTCTGCACTGTCCATAGAGTCTTCTCGCCTGTGTTTTTAAGTGGGCTATTGTGAGCAGGGCCACTGCATCTGTCCAAGCACCAAGGAGGCATGAGGAACCTGTCAGCCAAGCCAGGCTTTTCACCTGCAGAACCGTGATTGAAATAAATGGTGGTGGTTTTATTCACGGAGCTCTCGGGTGGTTTGTAAAACAGAAATAGATTTTGACACAGTGCATGACTGGATATAGGCATCTGTGTCCTTTGTCAATCTTGAAAACAATCTCATTCGTCATCACCTCAGGTATGAACTCTTTACAATTTCCATTCATCCCTTCCATAATTTCAATGGGATCATCTTTCCTTTCTGTTTGATTCCTTCCTTTGTGATTCTTTTTTTTTTTTTTTTTTTGGTTTTTGGGCCACACCCGGTGACGCTCAGAGGTTACTCCTGGCTATGCGCTCAGAAGTTGCTCCTGGTTTGGGGGACCATATGGGATGCCGGGGGATCGAACCACGGTCTGTCCAAGGCTAGCGAAGGCAAGGCAGGCACATTACCTCTAGCGCCACCGCCCGGCCCCTCCTTTGTGATTCTTAAGTAATCATCTTTTCTTCCCTTCTTTTTCTTCTTATCCCCTCCCTTCTCTATTGTAGTTGTGATTGTGATGAGCAAGGACAGCACACACTTAGCTGCAATGAGTTGGTGCCACAATCCCTGGTGCCACCAGGATGGTACTTGGCATATGGGGTGATGCCAGAGAGTGAACTTGTACCCTCATGCCACCTATAGCAGGCACTCTACTTTTTTTTGGCCTTCCTAAATATGTATGCTGCATTCTGAATTGTTTTATTTGTTTCAATTTTATTAATTTCTAGTGAAGTATTAAATACATTTATTTAGTTTTGATTCTCCCCTGCCCCTCTAGTTTTGATTTTTTAAAACTCATAAAGTTTCACTCATAAAACAAAGATTTGTCCCTTTCCCAAATATCTCTCTCTCTCTCTCTCTCTCTCTCTCTCTCTCTCTCTCTCTCTCTCTCTCTCCCCCCTCTCTGTGTTTCACAGCCTTTTCTATTTTCCCTATTATACTTTCTTCTTCTTTTACCTTCTACGACATTAAAAACATGTTTGAGCTGGAGAGCAAGCCCAGAGATTGGGGCCACATGCTTTGGATCCATCCCTGTGCATAGTCCCCCACATATAGTTATGTGTAGCTCTAAATGCTCCTGAGCATGTCTGGGGTTACCCTGAGAGATCTCTGGAACCACAAAGCATGAATATTTCTCATTCCTGGACTTTGCATTGAAATTGGGCAGTTTGGCTGAATATGGCAGGAAATGGCCCCATAAAAACTGCTTGGAAAGATCCTTAAATAATAATTATGAAAATAAATAAAACATACTTTTTTAAAAGTCATCTATATAATGTCCTATGTTCTTGAATTTTGTTTTTGTTTTGTTTTGAGGCCGCTAATGCAAGATAGTTTTTAAAAAAATTAAGCACAGCTGAGTGGTCTGAGTAATATTAAGTTTATAATAACAGCTTCTGAGTTTTGATGAGAACAAATGAACTGAGGTTGAAGATTTTGCTATTATCTTTTTAAATTTAATTTAATATTTAACCATTTTTATTGAGATACTAAGATTTACAATATTGTTAATCACAATTTTCATGCATACATCATTTCAACACAATATTCATTACCATTGAGTCCAATGTCTGCATTAATTTGTAATAAAAATCTATATGGAAGTGAACAAAAATACCCAACCAGACATAGATCATACTCATTTGTGGAATATAAAAAACATGATGGTATACTATTAATATTCAAAGACAATAGAATAGAGACAAGGGCCAGGAGGACTGTCCATGCAAGAAGCTTGCCACATAATGGGGGAGTGTAGTTAGGGCAGAGTGGGGACCACTCTGACAATGATAGTTGGAACTGATCATTCTGTACAAGAACTGGTGCTCACAGAAAGTAAAGTGATATTCATGATACACCATTCAGTAACAATATTGCAAACCACAGAGTCGAAAAGGAAAAAAAAAGAAAGAAAGTATGCTCGAGAGGAGAAAAATGTCTGCAGTTAGAGAAATAACTACATTAACAACTATCATGACAATGTTAATGAATGAGAGAAGTAGAATGCCTGTCTGAAATACAGGCAGGGTTTGGGGAAGGAAGGAGATGAGGGCATTGGTGGTGGGAATGTTGTACTGGTGAAGGGAGTGTTCTTTTTATGACAAACCCAACTAGAAACATGTTTGTAATCATGGTGTTTAAATAAAGATATTATTTTAAAAAATAGAATAAATGTAAGTGAAATAAAAAAAGAAAAATGTCTACCATGGAGAAGGCAGGAGGAAAACTGGGGACATTAGTGGCAGAAAATGTGCGTGGTACATTGTATGACTGAAATTTAATCATGAACAACTAATTTTTTTTTTTTTTTGGTTTTTGGGCCACACCCAGGGTTGCTTAGGGTACTCCTGGCTGTCTGCTCAGAAATAGCTCCTGCCAGGCACGGGGGAACCATATGGGACACTGGGATTTGAACCAACCACCTTTGGTCCTGGATCAGCTGTTTGCAAGGCAAACACCGCTGTGCTATCTCTCCAGGCCCATGAACAACTCTTTAACTGTGTATATGACAATGATTCAATTAAAGAATTTATTTATCAAACAAAACCAAACAAACATATATTGGCCTATTTGGAGCTGTAGTGACCAGGGGTCTGGCAGGAAAGGAGTCTCCCAGAGCTATTCCTGCTGATGTTGGGAGGAGGCATGAGCCAGGGATAGAGTCTAGAGCTCCCCACATGCTCGAACTTCTAGTTTGTTGCTCGAGTCATAGTCTTGACCCCCCACCCATAGAATTCCTTATTCTCTAAAACCAGCCTGTGATCCTCTGCTCCCTGGGCTAACTTGGTTTTGTTGGCTGATATGGGAGTCCTAGTTCCAGACATGACATTGTTTCCATAGGAAAATGTGCCCAAATGTTAAATGACTGCGTCTCAAAGAAAGTTTTAAAACATAAGCTGTTGTCAGTCACCAGGGACTCCTCAGGTACATAAATCTTTGTAACACTAAGCTATGTTGTAAAGGAAATGTTTTCACAGGTATAATTCTTAATCTATAGCCAATATCAGTCATTAAAACAGACTATTCAGTCTTGGGGCCCATAAGAGGATAATGTTATGGAGAAATTGGAAAGGAGCCAAGGGAGACAAAGTAAATGAAAGGTTTTGAAAAACAGCCCTTCTGGGAAAAGCCGGGATTAGTTCAGAGAGGAGAGGTGTGAGGAGACTGAATATGTCTTCCAACTCTAAAGGGCTGTTACATCACTGACACCAAGCCTTTTTTCCCTCCTCATCCATAGAAGGCAGACAGAGAGAAAAATATTAAATAATAGCATTGCATTTCCCAAAGCAGGTAATATTGCTCCCAGTAAAATTTCCAGGGCCTTGGGTGTAATTAGGGGGTGGGGTACATTTTTTTTTGTTTATTTGCTTAATGAAAGATTTCCATGGGAGTACATACTGATTTTTTTTCCTTAAAGCTGGGTTTGGGGGAGGGGGTGCCATAGGGCAAAGTAGTCTGACATGGTGGCCTTACAGAAAAGGTACAGACTGATGTGCCAGACACCCCACACCTGAAGAGGAGCATCCCTTTTCCCAGGATGGGAACAAAGGAGGTGGCAGGCCATTCCCAAGGTCTTGGGAGCTTCCAAAAAGAGGTAGGTGGAGTCCACCAGTCAGGGTTATGTGTGGCTAGCTAGACGTGGCTGTTCAGATTCACTGATTGTTGGGAAATGATGAGTTCTGCCCAATTTTAGAAAATATTTCCGGGATCCCAAGAGGGAGAGGGAAGCAAGCAGGGAAAATGCCTACAGGTAAGAAGATCTCAGCTTCCCTCCATTCCACTGTTTGACAAAGCTGCTTAAACAGTAGGTTCAGTGGTGGGGCCCTGACAACCCTCTGCTCCCAGAGCACTGGTGTTTGTGGAAGGGGGGAGGGCAGGTTTTCCATGACTATGTTTGCAGGATCTGCTGGCAAACTGGAATGCCTCCAGAAGAGCCGCTGGGACTGGAACTTGAAACTGGGTCAAAGAGATCCAGTTGAAGGATTTCATGAGTGCATTCTGGGCGAGGTAGATTCTGTAGGTGGAGGTGAGGGAGATAGGAAGCTGGTTTGAACTATTTTAAGGGCTCTGAGGTAGAAAAGAGATTTAAATGGTGCTGGAGGTAGCCCCTGAGGTTTTTGGGTGTGACCCCAAGAACAAAGAAATTTTTTTTAAAAAGTGGAGGAAGGAAGATGTCTGTGGCCAGGCAGGGTACAAGCAGATAGCCGGTTACTGTAGATCGAAGAAATAGCGCTGTAAGAAAATATTTTATCATTATAAAGATATTCAAAAAAGAATCGAGGCACACAGTGATGCAGAGGATGTTTGAGAAGAGAGTGGGTAAGCACCTCACATGAACACCGATGGAAGAATTTCTGGAAACTTTCTAGACAACCAGTGATCTAGTAATAATAAGCATTCCTCTGGTGCTCCGGCAGCGGGCTGTGCAGTTTCAGCCACTAGAGGGCGACAGACAGCAGCTTTGCGGGGCCGCCACCCAGGCCTTGAGTCAGCAGCGGCTAGAGGACTCGCACACCTGTCTGCAGCTCTCCTTTCTGCAGCTCTCCGGATCTCATGGTTACATCTGATAAAATTTATAATATCGAGACGGACCATCACTGCTATTTTAACTTTATATAATGCTTCATGTGTTAATTATAGCGATAAACAGTATTCATTTAAATCCAGAGACGCCCTATATGATTAAAAAGCTCTAACTTATGAATTTAACAAACCTGACATTTTTCATAACTTGAATATAATCAGCTATGGTATTTACATTTAACCAGTAATTTTCTAGATAATCACATTTATCCTATAGCTGAAAAATGTTCATTGTTACCAAGGCCTCACACAGCAGACACATGGAAATGAGTGAATCATCTCAGTGACCATAATACTTGCTGTTATATGTTTAAGTTCAAATTTGTGGATGCCAGAGAGGGAGTTCAGGGGTTAATGTGCTTGTCCTACATGTGACTGCATATACTCTGGCACCACATACAGTTTTTTAAGCACCCCCCAGGAATGATTCCCTGAGTACAGAAGCAGGAGTCACCACCCCTGAATACAGCTGGGTGTAGCCCTTTCCTTCACTCCTTAAATTCAATTTTTAGTCTGGAGAAATGACTCAATGAAATGAGCACATGCTTTGCAGGCAAGAAGCCTGGATTTGATCTCCAGCACCTCAAGTTCCCCAACCACAGAGCAGGGAGTAAATTGTTCAGCAAACCAAATCAAACAAGCAAAAGTTTAAAAAGAAATCAAATTTGATCATTTATATATTAAAATAATTTAATAATTGCAAATAATTAAAATTTTCTTTTATTCATATTGAAGAGTATTATTGTACTTTTCTGAGGATAAAAATATACATTTAAAAAAATAGATGTTGGACAGAATAGTCTCACTCATCTATGGGTTTTAAGAAAAATTAAGGACATTGAAATAATTCCCAGAGATGAGGGCCGGAAGGACCAGCTCAAGATATGAAGCTCACCACAAAGAGTGGTGAGTGCTGTTAGAGAAATAACTACGCTGAGAGCTATCATAACAATGTCAGTGAGTGAGGGATGTAGAAAGCCTGTCCTGAATACAGGTGTGGGGTGGGAAGGGAAGCGATGAGGGCATTGGTGATGGGAAGGCTGCACAGTGAAAGGGGTTTTCTTGTTATGACTAAAACCCAACTACAATTATGTTTGTAGTCATGGTGTTTAAATAAAGAAATAAAAACAAAAAACAAAAAAAAGATGTTGGGGCCAGAGAGACAGCACCATGAGTAGGGCATTTGACTTGCACACGGCTAACCTGGGTTTTCTCCCTGGCATCCTATAAGGCCCTCCTAATCCTGGCAGGAGTGATTTCTGAGCGCCGAGCCAGTAGTGACCCCTGAGCACCACCAGGTATGGTCCCAAACTAAAGTAAACAAACAAATAATAAATAACAGATGTTTCTTTATCTTCCTGATGATATCGTAATTTTCTTCAATTTAGAGGTTAAAATTAGGGCTAGAGAGAGCTCAAAAGACCTGAAGGTGTGTTTTTCCTGAGGGAGGACTCTTGGATGTGACTCCTGGCATGAATAATCCCCCAGTCACTGCTCGGAGTAGCCCCTAAGTGTGGCCACAAGCAAACAAAAAATCCTAATATTAAAAAGATTAAAATAATATAATGATCAGTCACACAGTCTCTCTTTAAAAATGTGAAGCATTTCTCATAAGCCTCTTGAACACATAGGTCTTTGAGAAGTTTCATTGAGTAGTCCTCAACCATCTCTGCAGGAAACAGAAATAGAAGGAAGTCTGTCTCAAAAAGGACTTTGATGTTGCTTGTGTGATGGCAAATTCACAGGGGACATACACAGTATTTAAGAAAGTAATTTTAGAAAAAAACTGAAAGGGTCAGAAAGAGTACACAATGAAAGGAAGCTAGTAGAGTTCCAAAATTTTACTGGTAGGGAGCAGGATGATAAAAATACTCCATTGTAAATTTATGCTACCTTTTATGCCAAAGGAAAGATGACTCAAAGGGCACAACCAAGAGCTACAGTGGATTATTTCCAGGTATTTAAAAGCTAAGCAAGTAACAACTCTAACTCGAGTTGGCTAGACTGAATTTTAAAATTGCCTTGCACTGAGAATTCCTATTATTATTATTATTATTATTATTATTATTATTATTATTATTATTATTTTGGCTTCTGGGTCACACCCGGCAGTGCTCAGGAGTTACTCCTGGATCTATGCTCAGAAATCGCCCCTGGCAGGCACGGGGGACCATATGGGATGCCGGATTCGAACCACCATCCTTCTTCATGAAAGGCAAACACCTTACCTCCATGCTATCTCTCCGGCTTAAATTCCTTTAATTTTTAAATTTTTTTGTTTTTTGTGTTTTTTTTTTTGGCCACACCCGTTTGATGCTCAGGGGTCACTCCTGGTTAGGCGCTCAGAAATCTCCCCTGGCTTGGGGGGGGGGGGACCATATGGGACGCCAGGGGATCGAACCGAGGTCCTTCTTTGGCTAGCGCTTGCAAGGCGCTACCTCTAGCGCCACCTCACCGGCCCCAATTTTTTTTTCTTTCTTTCCACCCTGTTGTCATCATTGTGGGCAATTGGTTGTGCTGCTGGGGATCATATTGGCAGTGTCAGGAATCATGGTAGAGGGCAATTTATGAATTGGGACTTTCAAGGTGACCCATGAAAACACTCTACATGAAGTTTCAAGTCCTGGCTCTGGTAAATCTATTTATTTTTTATTGTTATTATTTTTAAATTTTATTAAATCATCATGAAATACAAAGTATTTATGACTGAGTTTCCTTTGTACAATGTTCAAGCACCCATCCTTTCACTAGTGGACACTCCACCAATGTCTCTAGTTTCCTTCCCTCCCCACCATCATTTTTCCTTTTAGACACTGATTTGCAATATTGTTACTGAAAGGGTATTTATGCATCTCACTTTACTTCTTTAAGGTCTCAATTCTTGTTCTGAATGATCACTTCCTACTATCGTTGTCATAGTGGTTTCTTCTCTGACCTAACCACCCTCCCCAAATTTGGCAGGCTCTCTATTAAAGACCAGTCCTGCTGGTAATCATATCTGTCATCTTTGGGTATTACTCTTTGACAGTGTTTCTTTATATCACTCAAATGAGTGTGATCACTCTGTCTCTCACTCATTTTACTTCAGCATGATGTTTTCTATGTCATCTATGTACCAGCAAATTTCATGACTTCAGGGTTTTCTATTATTTATATTTATTTTTATATCTTTATTTAAACACCTTGATTACAAACATGATTGTGGTTAGGTTTCAGTCATGTAAAGAACACCCCCCTTCAACAGCGCAACATTCTCACCACCAATGTCCCAAATTTCCCTCCATCCCACCCCACCCCCACCTGTACTCTAGACAGGCTTTCCAGTTCCCTCATTCATTCATAACATGGTTATGATAGTTCTCAATGTAATTATTTCTCTAACTACATTCACCACTCTTTGTGGTGTGCTTCATGAAGCGAGCTGGAACTTCTAGCCATCCTCTCTTTGTCTCTGAGGTTTGTTGCAAAAATGTCTTTTGTTTTTCTTAAAACCCACATAGATGAGTGAGACTATTCTGTGTCTATTTCTCTCCCTCTGACTTTTTTCACTCAGCAAAATAGATTCCATGTACATCCATGTATAGGAAAATTTCATAACTTCATTTCTTGTGACAGCAGCATAATATTCCATTGTGTATATGTACCACAGTTTTTTTAGCCATTCATCTGCTGATGGGCATCTTGGTTGTTTCCAGAGTCTGGCTATTGTAAACAGTGCTGCAATGAATATAGGTGTGAGGAAGGGATTTTTGTATTGTATTCTTGTGTTCCTAGGGTAAATCCCTAGGAGTGGTATAGCTGGATCGAATGGGAGCCCAATTTCCAGTTTTTGCAGGAATCTCCATATCACTTTCCATAAAGGTTGAACTAGATGGCATTCCCACCAGCAATGGGTAAGAGTTCCTTTCTCTCTACATTCCCTGCCAGCACTGCTTGTTCTCATTCTTTGTGATGTGTGCCAATCTCTATGGTGTAAGATGATATCTCATCGCTGTTTTGATTTGCATCTCCCTGATGATTAATGATGTGGAGCATTTTTTCATGTGCATTTTGGCCATTTGTATTTCTTTCTTTTTTTTTTTTGACAAATTGTTCATTTCTTCTCCCCATTTTTTTGATGGGATTAGATGTTTTTTTTTCTTATAAAGTTCTGTCAGTGCCTTGTATATTTTGGATATTAGCCCCTTATCTGATAGGTATTAGGTGAATAGTTTCTCCCACTCAGTGGGTGGCTCTTGTATCCTGGGCACTATTTCTTTTAAGGTCCATAAGCTTCTCAGCTTAATGTATTCCTATCTGTTTATCTCTGCTTCCACTTGTTTGGAAAGTGCAGTTTCCTCCTTAAAGATGCCTTTAGTCTCAATGTCATGGAGTGTTTTACCTACGTGTTGTTCTATATACCTTTTGGTATCATGTCTGATATCAAGGTCTTTAATCCATTTGGATTTTGCCTTCATACATGATGGTCGTACATGGGGGTCTATGTTCGCTTTTTTGCAAGTGACTAACCAGTTCTGCCAACACCACTTGTTGAAGAGGCTTCTCCTGCACCACTTAGGGTTTCTTGCTCCTTTGTCAAAAATTAGGTAAGTGTATGTCTGGGGAACATTCTATGAGTACTCAAGCCTATTCCACTGATCTGAGGGTCTGTCTTTATTCCAATACCTTGCTATTTTGATAACTATTGCTTTGTAACATGGTTTAAAATTGGGGAAAGTAATGCCTCCCCCACAGCATGTAGTATTCTGTCAGGTAGATATACTATAGCTATTTTTTAATCCATTTATCTGTTCTTGTGCACTTGGATTGTTTCATATTTTGGCTATTGTATATTGCACTGCAATGAACGTGAGTGCAGAGGTCTTTTATGCATTGTATTTTGGGGCCGTTAGGCTATATTCTTGGGAATAAAATTGCTCAGTTGTATGCTCAATTCCTCCCCCTCTGACGCCCCCCTATTTCCAAATACATGCCAACAATGGTTGTTTTTGTTCTTTGTGATGGGTGCCAGTCTCTTTGTTGTGAGGTGGCAAACATTATTGTTTGTATTTGCATTTCCATGTGCCTTTTGGCCATTTGTATTTCTTCTTTGAGAAAGTTTCCATTCATCTTTTCTTCCCATTTTTTTGATAGGGTTAAATTTATTTGACTTTTTTTTTACCCCATTCTATTGCTTTTCTTTCCTTCAAACAAAACCACATTAACTCAAACTATCTAGCTCCACCTCTCAAATAGAGGGGAAACAAGGGAGGGTATTAGAACCAAACAGATATATGATCACTAATAGTAAGCTAGACACAGAGGGGACCACTTACTCTAGCAGCCCAGGAGTGATGGTGGAGGATATGGGTTGCAGGAAGGAAATGGGGGTGGGGGGAATTTGGTGATGGGTATTCCCCTGATTCAATGTTAATATGTACCTAAAATACTACTGTGAAAGATAAGTAAGCCAATATGGTCAAAATAAAAATTAAAAAAAAAGAACCCATTTCCTTGGAGAGTACTATTTTCTTGATTCTAGGACCTCATTAAACATTTTTTAAACAATGAAACAAAAATCACAGAGGGATATAGAGTTAAAAATTTGTTCATAGTTGAGTGTTGATTATAGAGTTTTCCAACACCTATTCCTTCACCAAAGTTCATTTCCCTCTATTTCCCTAGTTTTCCTCCCTTTGTTCCACTCCCAACCCTACTCCTAGCCTGCCCTGATGACAGAAACTTCTCTCTCTCTCTGTTTCTCTCTCTGCCTCTGTCTCTCTGTCTCTCTCTGTCTCTCTATCTGTCTCTATCCCACTTCTCTCTCTCTTTTTCAGGCATGATAGTTTGGAATAATACTGTTACTAAAGTTACATGAATACCATCTGATTCCTGTGTATGTAGCCCTACAGCCTGGGAACTCCAAGCTCTGTGGTTGATATTGCAGCTTTGTGGGATGCGGTTTCAGCTGCTGGGGCTTTCATAAGAATAAAAGGGTAAGATTTTGTACCAACTTTCTATAAAAGTTTCGTGTATTTGTGGGTTTGTCTGGTCTTAAACTAGTCCCTTTACTTCTTTCCTAAAAGATGTTTTAGAGTCTATGAAGTTTCCAAGCTGTCGTTTATCTGTCAAATTGTGTATCATTCCTTCAAATCTGAATAAGAGTCTTACTGGGTAAAGTATTCTTGAGAAGCTTCATTTCATTGAGTTTTTCCACCAGATTTCCACTGTCTTTGGGCCCAGATGGTTTACTTTTAAATCTGCTGTAAATCTTATGGATACTCCTTTGTATGTAATTTCCTGATTTCATCTTGCTATCTTCTATCTCTATCTATGGTTTTGTCATTTTAAATAAGATGTATCTTGAAGTGTTTTTATTTGGATCTCTTTTATCTGCCAGGGGTCTCAAACTCGCGGCCCGTGGGCTGTTTGCGGCCCTCCATACAACATTTTGTGGCCCTGCCCTAGAGGAATCTTTTTTTGTTTTGTTTTGTTTTGTTTTGTTTTTTTGTTTTCACACCCCCCAATGTTCAAGGCTTACTGCTGACTTTGCACTCAAGGATCACCCTGACTTTGCCTCCTGCGGCCCCCAGGTAAATTGAGTTTCAGGATTTGGGTGCATGCACTCTCCAGCTCTAGAAATTTCTCAGCAACGAGGTCTTTGACAATTGCTTCTTCATCAATATTGTCTTCCTGGCTCTCTGGCACCCTGACTATTTTTAATATTGTTCCTCTTAAATTCATCCCATAGTTCTCTTACTTGTTTATTTATTTTGATTTTTTTTTTACCATCTTCTGCTGTTTTCTGCATCTTATTTTGGAGCTCACTGATTTTCTCTTCAGCAACTGTTACTCTACTGCTGAGGACTTTCCATGAGTTTTTCATTTCATCCATCAAACTCTTCTGCCATTTCTGCTTGTCGTTTCATCATTTCTGCTCTCATATCCTCTTGCATCTTACTGGCTGTCTAGTCCATTGTTTCTTTGAGCTCCTTAAATATTCTCAACATTCCCATTCTAATAGCTGGTTAATATTGGTTGGGTTTTCAGGGCTATCATCATTCCTTAAGCATAGTATGGATTTACAGTGCTTCCCCCATTTAACTTTTGCACTCCGGAGATGAGATTTGTGTGTTGTTATGTGAATATGTGTGACAGTATGATATGTGGATATGTGTGACTAGAATGTCAATGAGATATAAAGAGGTGAAGAAATGCTCTGCCACATTAGTGGCTGCATTTTGCAGGGCCCTAACCTTGGGGTAAAATGACATATTTTGTTTTTTGTTTTTGTTTTTGTTTTTTGGGTCACACCTATTGACTCTCAGGGATTACTCCTGGCTATGCACTCAGAAATTGCTCCTGACGTGGGGGGACCATATGGGATGATGGGAGATCAAATCAATCTGTCCTAAGCTAGTGCTTGCAAGGCAAACACCTTACCACTAGCGCCACTGCTCCAGCTCTAAAATGACTAATTCTAAGTGCAGCTTCCAAACAGCTTCCTAGATGCTTTTGGGAGCTCCTTTAAAAAATATTTTTTTAATTTTTATTTTTTGTGATGACTACTTGTATACTTATGATTGTGGTATTCACACATTGTACTTGCCATGCATTCATTATACAATAGCTATGATACTTGCACACACATGGTTTCCTTGACATCACACTCTTTGGTTGTGGTTCCAGGAATTTCCAGACAATAGAACTGCCAGGATCTCAGTCCACATACTTGTGGAAAGATGCTGGGGACCAAACCCTTAACCTCATACTTACTAGCCAGGCTCTACAGCACTGAGCTGGTTACTCCTTTGACTTCCATTTCCACCTTGAAATGGAATATCTCTTAACTGTTTTCCTATACCTGATCCTTTACTGGGTCTTGAGGTTAGGAGCTGGAAAGCTTGTCTTTAGTTCTGTAAATGAGAGGAGTACTGCCTGAGATGCTGTCTCAGTGTATCTGAAACTGATTTAGAGGACTTGATTCTGACCTTGGAGTAGCTGCTATAATGGTATGAGGTTCTTAGTGACCTTGGGAAGAAGCCAACATAGTTTTTATGTGAGACAGACACAGATCACTGGGGACCAAATGTAGGTGTAAGAGGTGACCTGGGGAGAGGCAGTGCTTAGATTTTCAACTTCCTGGTTCCCACCATTGTGCCATCTTTTTCTCTTGAATGTGAGTGAGGCTGGGACTTCCTTTTTTTAAAAAAATTTTGTTTGTTTTGGGGCCACGCCCAGAAGTGTTCAGGTCTTACTCCTGGGATCACTTTTGGTGGGACTCAAAGGACTATATGGGATGCCAGGGATTGAACCTGGGTTGACCATCTAAGTGATAAGTGCCCTACCCACTCCAGTCCCTCGGATTTGCTTTTAACTAGTAGACTTTGGTCAAGGCAATGGGATATATGTGACTTTGTAAATATATTTATATTATATAAGATTGTGATTCATCTTGCTTGAAGACATTCTCCCTTATTGGCTTTGAAGGAATGAACTGTGATACAGTTTGTGGGAAGCACGCAATGGTTTCCCTGTGAAGAAATTTAGAAGCTGGAGGTAGCCTCCAATAGATAGCAAAAACACACAACAAAATACAACAACAACAACAACAAAAACCACAAGGTTCTTGGTCTGACAATCTGCAAGGAACAGAGTTTTCTTACCATACCAGGAACTTGGAAGCACATCTGACTAGAGGCAGACATTTGTCTATTCCACCGATAAGAAAGAAAAAGCTGAAGCAGAATCCCCAGAACATAAGTCAGGACAACCAGGGCTAGAATCCCTGAAACATGATTCAAGTCCCAGGAAGAACAATCAACATTAGTGTTTGCTCTTGCTACTTTTGATCTTGTTAACAGGGAAGGTGAGGTCCTTCATAATGAAACTAAATGCATACATCAGAAATCAGAAAAACCAGAAGTCCAGGAAAATAGCATAACTGTGAGCCAGAAGATAGCTTCATACGCAAAGCAACAGAATGACTTCTGCAGGTATTCCCCCAATATAGCAACACACAGAGAGGCTGCAACCTCTTAACTGGGGACAAAGCTAGTAACAATTCCATCAGAATTTTAGCCTTAAAACCCCAAGGCTAACCTGCATACTGGGAATGCTGACTGGAGTAGTGTGTAGTTGTACTATGCTGGGTTTTTCTTTTGTTAGTTAACCAGTTGTATTTTGACCTTAAGGAATAATGCTGCCATAAGTATTGTACAAATTTTGGGTGGATATTTATTACTTTTGGGTGAATTCCTAGGCATGAAATCATGAGGTGGTACAGTGAATGGGTGTGTCACTTTGGGAGAGGGTTTGGACACACTGGGTGGTGCTTAAGGGTTAATCCTAAGTGTGTTCAGGAATGACCCCTGGCTGTGCTCTGAAGACCATATATAGTGCTGAAGATTCAAATCAGGATAGCAACCACTGAAAGGCAAGTGCCTTTTTCACATACTATGGGTAACAGATTCAGATGTTTCACTTTTAAGGAAACCATCAAACTATTTTTTAACATACTTTTGGTATTTTATAGTTCTATTATTCACAGATAATGGCTCTATTTTTTCCAGATTCTCAACAAAACTTGATACTGTTTCTTTTACATAAGATATATTCCAGCTAGTATACATACATATAGTATACATACAGTATACATACATACATACATAGAATTTCACAACAATTTTAATAAGAATTTTCCTAATGGGCAATGACTTGAGCATTTTTTCACATGCTTATTAGACATGTATACACTTTTCTTTTGGTTTTTATTTTTTGCAGTATGGGAAATCATACCTAGGGTCACACATATGCAAGGCTCACACATCTGAGTTGCTCCCATGATGGCACATGTCATTAATTCAAACATTTTGGAAATTGAAAAATTGGTTAATTGGAGAAAGAGAAAGAGAGACTATAGGTGTATATCGCTTGTCTTGCATGCTGCCAATCACTATTCAATTTTCAGCACTGTACATTGTCTCTTGAGCCTGTCAGACTGATCTCTAAGCACAGAGCCAGGAGCACTGCCTGGTGTGACCCCCCAAGCCCCCCCAAAAAAAATTAGTTTGTTTTAGTATTGAGTTGTAGGAGATTTTTAAAGTCTCTGTATGTAACTTCTTTGGAAGTGCTGATTCTGTTTATTCTTGGTGATGTCTAAAAACAACCATTAATTTTTTTAAGAAAAATTTTAATTATATTCTATTTATCCTTTTTTCTGTAAGTTTTACCTTGGGGCATTATTTCTAAGAACTCTTTGTCCACCTCCAAATTATAAAGATTTTCTCCTGTGTATTTTACTAGAAACATGATTTTACCCCCTGATATTTGATGTATAAATATTTGTATTTTTATTAGTTTATTTGGGGGTCTGCTCCTACTAGTGCTAGGGTTTAATTCAGGCCTTGCCTATGCAAAGTCTGTGCCCTTTAAGCCATCTTCTGGCCTCTTTTGTGTCTATCTTATGGGGCGGTTTTCTCAGCCATGCTCTGGATCCAAGGGCTGCCTGGTTATACTTTGTCTTACACTGTGACTGTGGTACTGATTTAATCCAACAGAGTTGGAGGCTACCAGGGTCACACCTTTCAGTTCTGGGGCTCCATATAATTCTGGGGGTTTAATTCAGGGACTTGTACATGCTAAATGTATGCTCCAGCCCTGTATTTTCTTTTCATATATATTGTGATATAAGTTGAAATTTTTTATGTGAATATGTAGCAGTCTTCATTCTATTTCTGGAAGTAAAAAACAGTATTCATTCTCTCATTGTATGGTTTTGGCCTTTTATAGTCAAAATTCAACTGACCATATTGTTAAGTTTTATTTCTGTATTTATTATATCTGGGCTCCATATTTTCATCCATTGTATGCATATTTTATTATATGCATTTATTATATTATATGTATGCATATATTTATTCTTGTACCAATATCATACCACATTTATTCATGTGGATTTATAAAAAAGTCTGAGACCAAGAAATGCGTATCTCCCAACTTTCTTCTTCTTTTTCCAAATTGTTTTAAGTATAGCTTGCATTTCCATGTAAAATTTAAGTTAGTGTGTCATATTTAAAAAAAATTGATCAAACAGACTGCAATTTTGATAGGGACTATGTGGAGTACATAACCATTTTAGGGGAGTATTTATAGCTGGATAATATTGAGTATTCTGTTCTATAATACTATGAGTATTATACTATTGAGTATTCCATAATATGTTTACATTAGTTTAAATTTTTCAGTAATGTTTTATATATATGTTGGTATGCATTAATCTTGTACTTCTTTTTATTAAATTTCTTCTTAAGTATTTAATTCTGTTTGTGTTATATCATGCATAGAATTTTTCAAACTTTGATTTGCAGTATTATTAGTACTAATATTAAAATGTAAATGGTTTTTTTTTGGTAGAGATATACCAGGCAATAATTAGAGTCTTTGTGGTCTGGGGATAAGACTAAGATATATACACATGCAAAGCCCCTATTCTACCCCTTGACCTATACCCCTAGTCCCTATTCGTGCTTTTCAGACATATTGATTTTTGTGTCTTGTAACCTTGCAAAACTCTTCAATTAATTCGAATCACTTTGTATGTGTATTTATTAGAATTTCCTATGAATAAAATGCTATTAAAGCAATGTTATTTCTTCACCTTGAGTGTCCTTTTTCTTGGAGAGGGTCCCTAGTGTTGCTCAGGGACCCAGTTCTAGAAACAGACAGGCTCAGCATTCTTAGTGTAATCAGAGGGGCACTGCCAAGGAAGGGTGCAGTCTCCAGTACACCGCAGCTAAAGTGTGTGAGCATCTCCACCAAGTGTGCGACCCCATCATAATGACATCGAGGAAAGGGCAGGGAAATTAACTAATATCTGGGCAAACTTCATGCTGAGGAGAACTCAAGAGTCCAGGGGGCATTAGTGTGAACTTCTGGGTTTCAGAGCTAATAATCTTCAGCATGCTGATATATGCATCACCTTATTTCAGCTTTAGAACTACTCATGGAGCTAATGTCCATCTTATTTTCTCCAATGAGAAAACTGAGGCAAAGAGTATTTCAGGAATCTGCCCAATGTCCGGAGTTACTAAATATACTCTGAACTAAGATTCAATTGTCCAGCCCCCTCCCCACCAGCTGGCGTCTTCCTGCTGCCCTGGGATTCCCTAAGATTCTGTGAGCTTTTTGAGACAGAAATTAGTATTCAACAGTCAAGGCCATGATAAAAAAAGATTCTTGGGAGGGCCAGATAACCTGTGACAAAAATGGTTCATATTTCTTGAGCTATTCAAGGTCAGCCAAGTGCCCACATTCTCTTATAAGGTCTATAATATGCTTTATTCTACTCATTTGTGAGACAGGAAAAAACTCAGTGATCACTCCTGGAGAAACTGAGATGATCATGTGGGGTGCTGGGGATTAAATCAGAGTCAGCCGTGCACACACCAAGTGCCTTAACTCCTATATTATCTCTCTACCCCATTCTTCCTTTCTGGCAGTTTGAAGGCATAATGGAGATTGGACTGGTTTAATCCATACAAGGACTTTGGGATTTAAATTTTCAGCCAGTGCTTAAATATTAAAACATTTTACTGAAGAATCTGTTTCCCAGCTTATCTGAAAAAAATTTCATAAAGTCTGATAAACTGGACTCTTTGTGTGTAGGCCCATCTTTCCCAAAGGGAGCAAAACCCGACAGGTGTGAAAGCTGTGGAATAATCTGAAGGGAATATAATTGCATCGGGTGATTGAGGGGCATTTTCTTTAAGTTGATTAGAAGAAGGTAGATTTCTAGGGGACACTAACATTGTTTTCTGAAGTTGGGGAGGTAGTTTAGGAACCTCCCACTGGCCAATATGACAACAAACAGCAGGAACTGAGAGGGTCACTACCTTTAGATGGGGCTTAAATATGACCGTTGGTTTATGTTGTTACCAATTCCTGGAAAGGCTTGGTTTTGTGAATCTGGAAAGGTGCCATCTAAAGTTACATTCTCCCTCGATGGGCATCTCTCAGGGACTTAGTAAATGTTTGGGGATGAGTGAGGAGAGGCCAATCTCTCTCTCTCTCTCTCTCTCTCTCTCTCTATTTCTCTCTCTCTCTCTCTCTCTTTCCTTGCTTAGGTGTTAACACACAAGAATCATCTCCTTTGTATTATGTTATATGCTGCATCTAATGGCACTTGAAGGCGGCCTGGGTTATGCACAATAACTGCTTTGTCAAGTCCTTACGGCTGGGTATAGATGATGGCAGGTGTGCCCTGTTCCAGGGCAGGAGACTAGCTCTTAGCTAGTTTTAATCCTCCTGGTTTAGAGGAGCCACAGACGGTGAGGATTTAGATGTGAGCCTGTAAGCCCAGTGAGTAAGTCTCATCTGGGGCAGTGCAGGTCAGAGACATGGCCTGGATCGGCAGCCATGACGCACAAAGTGTAAGCTCCCTGATCCCCTTAGCGGGGTCCCAGTCTGCCCATCCCGGGGCTCTGCCTCCACAGACAGCATTGCCTTTCCCTGGAGTCTCCTATTCCGGCATCAAAAGGTAGATAGATGTTCTACCTTCACATCGAGACTCTTCTAGGAGAAAACCACCTGTTCATTTGCCTGGGGGTGAACGATAGAGGGACCTCCCCCAAAACTTACATTTCTGAGCCCCCTCTTGTGAGAACAAAATGTATTGCTTAACTCAGGAGTTTTCAGTCTGAAGCAATTTTGCCACAAATTCCTCCCCCGCCCCCATCCCACAGAAACCTGGGAGTATTACAAAATCTCAAGGCATTTTGTTGTTAAAGGAAAGACAAGTTTTTTGATAGTTGGGGAAATGTAGTTTCTTGTGGGTAAGGGCCTAGGATGCTGAGGAATCCCTACAATGCATCAGGCAGTTCCCCCCAATTATCGCTCCCCAATGTCAGTAGTGCTATAATTGAAAATTCTGACAATGAGAATGTATGAGGGAAATAAAAAGCCTGTCTAGAGTATAGACAGGGGTGGGGTGGGGAAGAAGGAGATTTGGAACATTGGTGATGGGAATGTTGCACTGGTGATGGGGGGGGGTTCTTTACATGACAGAAACCCAACCACAATTATGTTTGTAATCAAGGTGTTTAAATAAAATATTATTAAAAAGAAAAAAGAGAAAAAAGAAAGAAAATTTTGTCCATCAATTAAAAAAAAAAGAAAATTCTGGGCTTTATTAAAGCATGGCCCGCATTCTCTCTTTAAGCTTCATCATGGTACAAGGTAATGTATTCATTTTTAATCAGAAGGCTTAAAGGTGGGTGCTTTTACATAGAGATAGACACTTTGGACTTCTCAAATTTTGCCTTTTTTCACCATCTGACGTGTTTGCACATATGGTACTTGCACAGGTATGCAGCGCCTGCAGGTATAGTGAGTGAATGAATGAATGAATGAATGAAAGGCTGGATAAAGTGTCCCTTATTTGCTTTCTTTAAAGTGGTTTCTTCCTTCATTGAGAGAGCAGACAGCTCTTTTGTGGGAGGGAGGCGAGTACTGAATACTACTCATTCATTCACTCTTGCTTCCTCTCTGGCAGAGGGGTCCTTAACTCCCACAGTACTTTGTCAGATATGTGGATAAACTTGGCATCTCTTTTCTCAGCCCTTGCATTATTATTTGTTTAGATCTGACGTGATAAATTTCCAATCTGTCTGCCTGAAAACTGGATTGGATCTTGATCTGGATGATAGCCATAAATCTGTTTTTCACTGAGAAACTGTTTATGATAGAAAAACTCAAATGTTACGTATATCCCATGAAGTCCCATATTCCACAGTTAAGAATTTCATATTGTTGACTGTAGAGATTTTTTAAAGGTTAAGTTTCTTTTCGTGCATGGGGCTGGTCCTTATTCAATCCCCAGAACTGCATAGGATCACCTAAACCCTGCTAAAAGCAATCCTTGAGCACTGAGCCAGGAATAAGCACTGAGTACCACCAGTGGCCCCTCAAACCAACCAAACAAACATAAAGGCATTTGATATTGCTCTAAATAGGCTGCCAAGTAGAAAATTGATTAGTTTCTGGCACAAACTTGACTTCTCTCATATGTCCAGTGGTTTCTTTATAAAACTTGAGCAGTCTGACCCCATCAAAAAATGGGGAGAAGAAATGAACAGACAATTCCTCAAAGAAGAAACACAAATGGCCAAAAGGCATATGAAAAAATGCTCCATATCACTACTCATCAGGAAGATGCAAAATAAAATAACAATGAGGTACCATCTCACACCACAAAGACTGGCACACATCACACAGAACAAGAACAATCAGTGTTGGCAGGGGTGTGAGGAGAAAGAAACTCTCATTCACTGCTAGTGGGAATGCTGTCTAGTCTAGCCTTTATGGAAAACAATAAGGAAATTCCTCAAAAAAACAGAAATTGAGCTCTCATATGATCCAGCTATACCACTCCTAGGGATATACCCTAGGAACACAAAAACACAATACAAAAATACCTTCCTTACACCTATATTCAATGCAGTGCTATTTACAGTAGACAGACTCTGGAAACAACCAAGATGCCCTTCAAAAGATGAATGGCTAAAGAAACTGTGGTACATATACACAATGGAATATTATACAGCCATCAAGAGATGAAGTCATGAAATTTTCCTATACATGGATGGTCATGGAAACTATTATGCTGAGTAAAATAAATCAGAAGGAGAGAGATAGACACACAATAGTCTCACTCATCTATGAGGATTTTTTGTTTTGTTTTGTTTTGTTTTTTTTTTGGTTTTGGGGTCACACCCAGCAGCGCTCAGGGGTTATTCCTGGCTCTATGCTCAGAAATCGCTCCTGGCAGGCTCGGGGGACCATATGAGATGGGATGCCGGGATTTGAACCACCGTCCTTCTGCATGCAAGGCAAACACATTACCTTCATGCTATCTCTCAGGCCCCTCATCTATGAGTTTTAAGAAAAATAAAAGACATTTTGTAATAATTCCCAGAGACAATAGAGATGAGGGCTGAAAGGACCTCACAATATGAAGCTCACCACAAAGAGTGATGAGTGCAGTTAGAGAAATAACTACACTTACAACTACCATGACAATGTTAATGAGTGAGAGAAGTAGAATGCCTGTCTCAAATACAGGCGTGGGATGGGAGTAGGGAGATGGGGACATTGGTGATGGGAATGTTGCACTGTTGAAGGGAAGTCTTCTTTTTATGACTTAAACGCAAGTACAATCATGTTTGTAATCAAGGTGCTTAAATAAAGATATTATTTTAAAAAGAAGAAAAAAATAAAATAAAAAAATAAAACTTGAGCAGTTATTGCCACCTCATTTTACCATTCATCTCCTTTTCCTGCAGGGAGTTCTTGAAAGGCAGGGATCCTGTTCTCTTTTATCTGAAGCTCTGTTCCCAGTTCTTAGAACAGGGCTAGCACACAAGAAGTCCTGAGGTAATGCAGGCAGCAGAGAGGCCCAAGATGTTGAGCTAATAAGGATGATACAAGTTATGTCTTCTCCCCTAAAAAAACCCACAGGGTGGCAGATGACAGGTACCCTTTTAGTACTGAGAGTTGCTCAAGGGGCTCAGAGATCAGGAAGGGGCCACCAGAGGGCTGAGGCCAGGAGCTCATGTAACTGACCTGAAGCTTTTTTTTAGTTTTTGGGCCACACCCGGTGATACTCAGGATTACTCCCGACTTTGCGCTCAGAAATCGCTCCTGGCTTGGGGGACGATATGGGAAGCTGAGGATTCAACCCAGGTCCATCCTGGGTCTGCTGCATGCAAGGCAAATGCCTTACTGCTTTGCTATTGCTCCAGTCCCTGACACGAAGCATTTTTGGGCAGTAGGACTTGCCCCAGTCTTGAAAAGGAAAAAGCCAAGTGAAACTGGGCTCCAGTGGTCACCGTTCAGTGAGTCTATGTTGCTCTTCAGTGAGCCTTCTCTGGGAGGCACTTTTAGGTAATGGAAGCAAGGGCAAGCAAAGAGTGGGGGAAGACTGGCCACATGATGTACCCAGGTCTCATTCCTTGTGAGCTGAAGAATGAGGACTGGGACTCAGAGCCTGGACTGCAGGGGACCTGAAAAGCATGTAGGAGGGGAAGTGGAAAACAGAGCATCATTAAACCAGGGACAATGACCTTTTGTTTGTTAAATTTTGGGGGGGCTTCCAAATGCTGCTTGAGTAGAGATTATTCTTAGCCAATAAAGCTGGCAGTCAGTACAAAAACCCACAGGCCCTGTGGGTGAATCTCAGGGTTCTTCAGAGCAATACCTGGTGATCAAAGCTGCTAGGGATCAAACTTGGGTCAGCCACCTGCAAGGAAGGCATGAACCTCAAGCTCCGACTAACTCTCTGGCCCTAACAACTACTTATTTATTTATTATTTAATAATATATTTATTTAAACACCAGGATTACAAACATGTTTTTAGTTGGGATTTAGTTTTAAATGAATGCAAAGTCACTGTAGGTAGGTCAAGACCAGTTCTGAAGATATCTATTAGTGACTGCCAAATACAGTCTAATATTTGATTGAACACAGAGGGAAACTGAGAGTAGAAGTACAGAGCTGGATGTAGGCCTTTTGATCATAATTTCATAATTTCAATAAGGAACCCGTTTATAGAAAGAGGAGTTCCTCTGGGGAAGTAGAAGCAGAGAGGTTGGTGAAGGAAAAGTGATCTGAGAACTGCCACACTGGAGACTAGAGCTTAAAGTAGTCACACTCCATGCTCAAGCTCCTTTGAACTAGTTCCATCATCTCCCCTTGCTGTTTCCTTGTGTGTCTGATGGAGAGACTTGTCTGTAATTTGTGGAGTTGGGTAAGAATTCACAGGGGGCTGTGACTCTAGCTCTGTGCTCTAGGCTGGTGCAGTTCTCACTCTGGTGGCCCAATACAGCACCCTTGTTTTACTTGTGAAGAATTCGACTTCCCTGGGTCTTGTCTAACTTGCCTCATAGAGTAAGGCTTTATGTCAGATCCAAGAATTTAGTCCTGATGGTCTGGCAGTAATGAAAGTGTCTTTTCTTCCACTGCTATGCCACAAAGCAAGTGTTACAGATGAAAGATAAGAAGAACTAAAACAGCCAGAGTAGCTCCTCTGGTGATCACTGCATAGACAATCAAGGTCAGAAGTTAAGAGCTGTGGTATTTCCCTCTGCTGTCAGCCAAGTACCATCTGCAATGATGGAGAAAACGTTACATAGATAATAAAAATGGTGGATAATAAAAATAATTTCTCCTTGGGCGTTCATTATGCAATGGTGGGGGGCAGCTAATTTATCGTTCTAATTATGTTTTGCTTAAGCTGATTTTAAAATTAGTTTGTTTACCCTGAGCACACACTGATTAACAGCAGGGAGAGGTCCTGGAAAACATCTTGGCATCTTGGGTGGTAAGAGTGAAGATACTTTGAGAGTTGGGGGAATTTCCCTGGATAATTTTCATGGAGTTAAGGGAAGGTAGAGGGTTGATATGTGGATGCTACTCTGAGCATGAATAATGATTGTGACTTCTTATTGGAGTTATATATATATGGCAAAGGAGTGTGGATCCAGAGAAATCAATGCATTCCCAACTCCTTGTTAATTTTTCCATGTGTAGAGTTCAGGCAACGTAGGTTGGTAGATCAATAAGGTGATAGAAAAGGAGACCTTGCTGGGGAAGACTCCAGGAGATGTTGTGAGGACATAACCATCATCAAATCTGTCTTGCACTGTGAGATGAGCCAGGAGCAGGGGTAAATAAGGCGAAATAAGTCATGCCTGAGTCCAATGGAATGCACCATGTATGAAGGAAAAGGGGACTTTGGTAACAGAGAAATCACAGCCCAGTGGGATCAGGCTCCAAAACATAGACAATCTGAGTCAAAAGCATAGCAAAGATACAGTTATAAGCTCCTGGGATGGATGCTTTCTGCCCCATTGTTTGGAGGTGGGTCAGGGGAGCCCCTACAGCATCTGTGTCATCTAATTTCTGGCTTGGTCTCCTAATGGTGATAGACTGGAGGGCAGGAAAGAGAATAAGCTGAGGTTTCTTTCCTCTTCTGCTCTACTCAGTGTAGAGAAGCAGCAAAGCATCTAGGTCTTCCCATGACTTCACCTTCAAGTAGATGTGCCTGGGGGAGTGGGGTTCAGCCTCAGAAGGGTGATCATGGCTTCTGGGTTCTGCTACCTTTCTCTGACAGCTCCTCACCTTGTCAGCCCTTCTTGCTGGTGCTAATCTGCTCTGTTCCTCTAGCACCTGGAAGGGGAATGCACTTATCCAACATTTAAAAACTCAACTTCTCAGCACTGTCCAAACAAGTGGAAGCAGAGATAAACAGATGGGACTATATTAAGCTTAGAAGTTTCTGCACCTCAAAGGAAATAGTGACTAGAATACAAAGGCTACCCACAGAATGGGAAAAACTATTCACCTACTATCCATCAGACAAGGGCCCAATATCTAAGACACACAAGGTACTGACAGAATTTAACAAGAAAAAAATCTAACTCCATCAAAAAATGGGAAGATGAAATGAACAGACAATTCCTCAAAGAAGAAATACAAATGGCCAAAAGGCACATGAAAAAATGCTCCACATAACTAATTATCAGGGAGAGGCAAATCAAAATAACAATGAGGTACCATTTCATGCCACAGAGACAGGCACACATCACAAAGTATAAGAACAATCAGTGCTGGCAGGATGTGGGGAGAAAGGAACTCTCATTCATTGCTGCTGGAAATTATGTGTTGTTCAGCCTTTATAAAAAACAATATGGAGATTCCTCAAAAAACTAGAAATTGAGCTCCCATATGATCCATCTATACCACTCCTAGGGATATACCCTAGGAACACAAAAACATAACACTAAAATGCCTTCTGCACACCTATATTTATTGCAGCATTATTTACAATAGCTAGAATTTGGAAATAACCCAGGTGTCTGACAATAGATGAGTGGCTAAAGAAATTGTGGTATATATACACAATGGAATACTATTCAGCCATCAGAAAAAAAATAAAGTCATAAAATTTTCCTAGACATGGATGGACATGAAATCTATTATGCTGAGTGAAATAAGTCAGAAGGAGAGAGTTAGACCCAGAATAGTCTCTCTCATCTATGGGTTTTTTATAAAAGTAAAGACATTATTATTTGTTTGTTTTTGTTTTTGAGGCCACACCCATTTGATGCTCAGGGGTTACTCCTGGCTAAGCGCTCAGAAATTGCCCCTGGCTTGGGGGGACCATATGGGACGCTGGGGGATGGAACTGCGGTCCTTCCTTCGCTAGTGCTTGCAAGGCAGATATCTTACCTCTAGCACCACCTTGCTGGCCCCAAAAGTAAGGACATTATTTTAATAATACACAGAGGTAATAAAGATGAGATCTGGAAGGTCTGGCCCACAATATGAAACTTACCACAAAGAGTGGTGAGTTCAGTTAGAGAGAAACCTACACTGACAACTGCCATGACAATAGTAGTGAGTGAGATAAATAGAATGTCTGTCTTGAATATAGGCAAGGGGTGGGGAGGAGGGAGATGGAGGGCATTGGTGGTGGGAGTGTTGCATTGGTGAAGGGGTGGGTGTTCTTTTTTTTAATATATATAACTAAAACCAACTATAAATATGTTTGTGATCATGGTGCTTAAATAAAGATATGTATAAAAATAAAAACTCAACCTCTGCACTGAATTTTCTCTATTTGAATACAGAGAGGTGTTTTGTATTTAAGGGTGCGCTCAGAGGGCTTTCTGAGGATCAGATAAAAATTGGAGCTGGCTCTCGAGTGAGAAGCTGAGGGTTAGGTAACATCTAGGGATGCTGTGTCCTCAGTCTTGTGGAATTGTGAATCATGCTGGGGCAACCTTATTGACCTAAACCTAGCATAGCCATTGAACACTTCAGGACATTGCCTCCAAAATCAAAAAATAGAAAGATTTTCAGAAAAAAAAATACAGAAAATAAATACCTCAAATTTAGAAAATTTAACCATGGAACTTTAAAAATTGGTAAAGAAAAAGACCAGAGTGGGCATAAAGTCAAGTTGAGAGTGTTATGAAGCTCAGTAGTAGTGCACATATTTTGCATTTATAAGGCCTCAAGTTTGATAGTTTGATTCACACACACACACACACACACACACACACACACACACACACACACACACGCACGCGCGCGCGCAAATACTCTTATGATTTAGGAAAGGAGCCTTTAAGGCTAGAACTATCTACAGAGAGAGTGTCATATTCTTACCATACCTTCAGATTCTCCTGTAGCTTCTCCTTTTCTGAGGGGTTCTATGCTTCCCTGTGTGGTGCCTCAATTTCTCCTCCAAATAGCTCAGTATTTGCATCCAAAGGGATGTGTTTTTCATTCCTTTGGGCTACTTCAGGACTAGGCATTTTTGATGGGGGTGGGGTGGGAATTGTTTTTTGGGTGGGGGAATTTGGTTTTTTGAAGGTACTCACTTGGAGATGCTCAGGGGTTACTACTGGTTCTGAGTTCAGAAATCACTTCTGGCAGGCATTGGGGACCTTATGGGATGCTGGGGATTGAACCCTAGGTCAGCCATGTGCAAGGCAAATGCCCTACCAGCTGTGCTATCACTCCGGCCAGTTTTCTTCTTGATTTCCTTCCCCAAAACTAATTACCAGGGCCCCCATATCTATCTGCCTGCAATATTTGCCTCTACCTTGTTAGAGATTTAATCTTTTAAGTCTTTTAATGGGTATATAGGTAAATGCCTGGATTATATACTGGTAACTATTAACTGCTGGCAAAGGTCATGAACCTACCTATGTAAAGGAAGTGAAGTCTCAAGTTAATGAAACCAGGCAATTGGTTTCAAAATGGTCAAAGTCTGAAAGAGGAATAGAATAGATTAGAAAACACTTAAACTAGGAAACCCTTTTTCCAGTTTTTGGAGGAATCTCCATATCACTTTCCATAAAGGTTGGACTTGACGGCATTCCCACCAGCAGTGAATAAGAGTTCCTTTCCACATACCTGCCAAAACTGCTTATTCTCATTTTTGTGATGTGTGCCAATACCACTCCTAGGACTCTACCTTAGGAACACAAAAATACAATTGAAAAAAAATCCCTTCCTCATACTATTCATTGTAGGGCTATTTACAATAGCCAGACTCTGGAAACAACCTAGATGTCCCTCAACAGATAAATAACTAGAGAAACTGTGGTACATATACACAATGAAATCTCATGAAGCCATTAGAAGATATGAATTCATGACATTTTCATATATATGGATGTATGTGGAATCTATTATGCTCAGTGAAATAAGTCAGAGGGAGAGAGATAGACACAGAATAGTCTCACTCATCCATGGGTTTTAAGAAAAATAAAAGACATTTTTGTAATAATTCTCAGAGACAAAAGGGATGAGGGCTGGAAGGTCCAGCTTACAACATGAAGCTCACCACAAAGAGTGATGAGTGCAGTTAGAGAAATAACTACACTGAGAACTACTATAACCATGTGAATGAATGAGGGAACAGGAAAGCCTGTCTAGAGCACAGGCGGGGATGGGGTGGGGAGGAGGGAGACTTAGTACATTGGTGATGGAAATGTTGCACCGGTGAAGAAGAAGGAATGTTCTTTACATGACTGAACCCAACTACAATCATATTTGTAATCAAGGTGTTTAAATAAAGATATCCAAAAAGGGAAACCCTAGAGAAGAATGAAAGACTTTTCTTTTTTTTTTTTTTTTTTTGGTTTTTGGGCCACACCCATTTGACGCTCAGGGGTTACTCCTGGCTATGTGCTCAGAAGTCGCCCCTGGCTTGGGGGGACCATATGGGACGCCGGGGGATCGAACCGTGGTCCTTCCTTGGCTAGCGCTTGCAAGGCAGACACCTTACCTCCAGCGCCACCTACCCGGCCCCGACTTTTCTTGTTTTAAAGACAGAGTATTTTTGTAAACAAGATGATGACCATAGCATAAGGTTTAGTACTTTTTTTTTTGGCATTCTGTTGTAACAGAAAGTATTAGCTCCTGTTTTTGCTGGCTTTCTGTACAAAGGTATGTTTGACAAAAATATATGTTACTTAGGCTTTTAATATTGAGTTTTCTTCTTCTTCTTCTTCTTCTTCTTCTTCTTCTTCTTCTTCTTCTTCTTCTTCTTCTTCTTCTTCTTCTTCTTCTTCTTCTTCTTCTTCTTCTTCTTCTTCTTCTTTTTTTCTTTGGTGGGGTTATGGGCTACCCCTGATGGTGCTCACACAGCAGGTAGGGCATTTGCCTTGCACATGGCTGAGCTGACCTGGGTTTGATTCTTGGCATCCCATTGGTTCCCCATGCACTTCCAGGAGTGGGCCTTAAGTATAGAACCAGAAGTAACCCCTGAGCACCATCCTTTACCTTGGCAACAGGCAGTTAAAGAACATTGCCTTCTTTTAAAAGAAAGAATTTCAGGAGGAGGTAAAACAGTGCTGTGTGTGTGTGTGTGTGTGTGTGTGTGTGTGTGTGTGTGTGTCCGTGTCCGTGTCCCTACAAAATAGTTTTTTATTGAAAAAATTTTTTTCTCAAGAAATGTGAGGGGAGAGAAATAGAGGGAGAGATACATGTTCAAGATAGAACATGGGCTTCTGCAGAGTGAAAGAAGCCAAGAAATTTCTTATTTTCTTGGTCCATGAGAGATGCTCAGTGTTTAAACAAATGAATCATATTTCAGTCATTTACTTGGTTGTGCTCTGCTGGACAAAAGACTTCCTCCTCCACCAGGCCCCTGGGCACAGTAATCATGTTGGACCTGCCTGTCTTCAACTCTCCAGGATTCTGCCTACCCTTTTCAGGCCAGAGAGGGGCAGTTCCTGTCTCTAGTGTTACCACTTGACTTGTGTTCTCCCCATTGGAAGGATTCAAGGGCAGGTGTTTGCCTGGCACTTGGAGACTAATTGCTGACATTTCCTGAGTGCTTCCAACCTGCTGGCCCAGCACTTGCCCCCTCCTTCCCTTCCAACTCCAGACTGCCTAGTCAAGCCAAGGCCTCTTTGTTTCTGACTTTCAACCCAAGAAAGACATCCAGAAGCTTTTTAACACTACAGGCAGGTTCATGCAATGGGCGGGATTCCCTCAGGCATCAGACAGGGAGTCCAAGGCTTCCAAACCACTGGACTCTCCTGCCTCGTCCTACTTATTGTGAACATTGGGGCATTATCATTTTAATTCATATTTTTTGATTTGTAATGAATTTCTTTTCTACTTCCTCTTCATTTATATTCCTTCCATGAATTACTTTTTGGGATGCTCTTGCAAAATTCTATTATGTTTATTAAAAAAATTTTTTTTTTGTAGACTCGTGTTTTGAAGCCACACCTAGCAGTGCTTGAGCTACTTCCCAGCTTGGCTTGGCGCTTAAGTGTCACCTTCAGGGGTGCTCAGGGTACCATGAGGTGCTGGGGATCCAGTCTGGAACTCTAGCATGAAAGGCAAGTACACCAGACATTTGAGCTACATCTCCAACCCCAATGCATTATTTCAATAATTTTTAGTGGAGAAAATGTGGTTCCAATACTATACTTTGACATTATTAAACTAATTTTCAAGAGTTCTTTATACATAAATCCTCAAAAATTTATGTGTTATGTTTCCTATATTTTTATTTTTATTTATTTATTTATTTTGGTTTTGGGGCCACACCTGGTGACACTCAGAAGTTACTCCTGACTATGTGCTGAGAAAATGCTCCTGGCTTGGGGGAGCATATAGGATGCCGGGGAATCAACTGAGATCCTCCCTAGATCAGCCACATGAAAGGCAAATGCCCTACCGCTGTGCTATCACTCCGGCCCTATATTTTTATTATTAGTCTTTGATATTTAAAATGAATTTTTATGCAGTGTAATGTATATTATAATTTATATGTAGTGATCATATTTATTTCCATAAACATAATCTATATGTAATAAATATATATTTTAAGTCTATAATTTAATGTATCTGGATAAACATATATATGTCCATATAATCATAACTACAATCAATATATAGTACATGGATCTAATTTCTATCATTTTAGTTTATATTTTTCCTATTCTATGATTTGTTTATATATACATACATACATATATATATATTTTTTTTTATTTTTTGGTTTCTGGGCCACATCTGGACGCTCAGGGGTTATTCCTGGCTATGCACTTAGAAATCGCTCCTGTCTTGGGGACCATATGAGACATTGGGGGATAGAACTGCGGTTCATCCTAGGTTAGTGTGTGCTTGTATTAGTGTTAGTGTATTGCTTGTGCCACAGCTCCGACCCCTGTTTCTTTATATTTTTTGCAATTCTGGAAAACTTTTCTGTTTTAAAGTTAGATACAATTGGAATTATACAATATATAATTTTTTTTTCACAAATCGCGTTATGAGATTTGTTCATGTTGTATTTCCAAAAATAAATAATTAAAAAATGAAAGGGCAAGTTCACTGTGAAAAAATATTTTAATATATATTTGACAAAATATTAATATTAAAAATGCACTTGGTGTGCAAACATTTTATGTTTGGACACTGTAGAGATAGTGTGGGGGTCAAGAGTACTTGTCTTGCATGTTTTGCTTGAACTCAGAACCCTTCAGTTCATCCCCAGTTTGGGGTGGTCAAGGATATCTGGGAGTAGCCAGATCCCTTCAGCAGTGCATGAGAGGTCCTGTAAATTAAAAATCAAAAGCGTTTTCTTTCTTTCTTTTTTTTTTTTTTTTTGCCACACCTGCTGATACTCAGTGATTACTCCTGTTAGACTCGGGGGGCCAGGAGACGTTCCAGGATCTAATCCAGTCTGCTAGATGCAAGCAAAGGAAGCACCTTACCTGCTGTACTATTTTTCTGGCCCCTAAAAAAAATATATATATATATATATATTTTTTTTTTGGGTCACACCGGCAGTGCTCAGGGTTTACTCCTGGCTCTATGCTCAGAAATCACTCCTGGCAAGCTCAGGGGACCATATGGGATGCTGGGATTGGAACTACCATCCTTCTACTTGCAAGGCAAATGCCCTATTTCCATGCTATCTCTCCGGCCCCCCTAAAAAGAATTTTTTATGAAGTTAAATATGTCAAGTATATATATAAAATATATATATATATATTGGAGACAAGGCACACACAGGCTGGGTAGGGACCACATGGGTACTAAAACTCAGATCCAGGAAAAGAAACTGGAACTGGAACTGAAAAGAAGTTTAGAACTTCAGCTCCTACATACAAATTATGTGCTCAGCCCTTAAAGTCATCTTCTTGTCCCCACCTTTTAATTTCATGTTGATATCTTTGGTATCTTTTTTAGAAAGACACTGTTATAACCAACATTATATAAATGCTTATCTAATTGTAATTTTTATCATCTTAAAATTTTAATCCCAAAAAATGAAATCTTTTAGTCTATCAATCAGAATTACTTCAAAAATTGTTTAGCAAAGTATATTTCCCTGCTTTTGACTTAAAAACATCATGTTTGTTAGATATTAAAATATTTAGAGGCATTTGTATCAGTCTGGGCCTTTAACTCTGTTTTCCAGCCTTGAGCATTCTTATCAGTGCTGATGTCTTTTGTTTTGTGCTCTGTGAATACTGCGTACTCCTTCCTCTTACTTTCTCTTCTTTCTACCTCCTTTTCTTTCTCTCACAATCCCCTCGATCATGTGTGGAAATCTAAAATGTTCTCTAAGCTAACCATCTTTCTCCACTTATCATCTTGACGATATCTTAGGATTTATTGAGATTATTTTTCTTTCTTCCCACTTGAACATTATTGAGAAATTAACAAGTATAATGTGTATATATAATGTACAATGTTATTTGTATTAAATGTATGCATATTTTATGGCATAATCATCAGGTTGAAGAGATTTACAACATTCATAATTTTTTAGAATATTCTTTTGTGGGGGTGGAGCAATAGCACAGAGGTAGGGCATTTGCCTTGCATGCGGCTGATCCAGGATGAACCTGGGTTCAATCCCTGGCATCCCATATGGTCCCCCAACCTAAGAGTGATTTCTGAGAGCATAGCCAGGAGTAACCCCTAAGCGTCACCAAGTGTGGCCCAAAAAGCAAAAAGTAAAAGAGAATATTTTTGTGTATGTGTTTATGGCCACACCTGATCCTGACTCAGGCTTGGGGTTCTCTCCTTACGGTGTTTGGAAGGGACCATGCATTGCTTGAGAATGAATCAGGTCTTGAGAATGAACTGCAATCATAGCATGTTATCCAGCCCTGTGAGCTGCAGCCTGGGTCCAAGCATATTCTTGACTTTAATATCGAAATCATGTTTACTTGATTAGAGTAATGCAGAAACAAGAATCATTCAGGCAAATAGGAAGCTAGCTTATTATTATCCAATGGCTTTCATTTTAGTAGTGAGTAGAGAGATAATGAACAACATTTTCAATCACAGAAGTCTAATTTGTACATTGCTTTTCAATATACAAATCTGTAGGTGGTCTTTAAAGAACTATGCATTCTATATACTAATTTTTTATTAGTAATTGACTTATTTGCACAAAGAATTGATTTTAATATTTGCTTTACCTATACCTAAAAGATAAAGTACTTGACTTCAAATAAAGAACACAGGTTATAAGGGAGCATTAATCTTACTCATGGCTGTGAGGATATAGTCCAGTGGTAGAACACACACTTTAAGTTTATGAGACCCTGAGTTTTGTCCCTGTTACCACCAAAAGTAAAATAATGTCAAACACCACCCCAACTTCAAACAATATAGAAAACCAGCCAAACCAAGCCAAAACAAAACAAAACCCCATATTCATGGGAAAGTTATGTGAAAATAATAACTTTTCTGTCTTTTTAAAATAGTACTTGGCCATTGATGTTACCCATGAGACAGGCAAATAATAGATATCAAGTTGGAAAGAGCTGAATACCTTCTGAACTCAAATTTGTAGTTGAAATAAGGGTCAGAAATATAACTTTGAGGACTATAACCCAAGACAACAACTTCCAGGATTTGAAGTAGCTTAGCAAATCTCTTAGTCACTGCTTCATTCTTAATGCATTCTTGGTCTACATTTCTTCTGTCTTTGAAAAAATATTTATTTAGTTTATTTAAGGATAGAATTCTTACACAGTGTGTTCATTTGGCTCCGTTGAAGTAATGGACAAGAACACTTTGCAAAGGCTGACATGCTTAAAAAATTAAGATGTAATTTATTACAAGGTTTCTAAAAGGAGAAAATAGTTTGAAAAATAAAAACGTTAATTATCTCCTGGAAACTGTTGATAGTGGGACTTGTAAGAAAATTTTTATTTTCCTCTTGAATAATTAACTGTCTGGCACCAAAATTTCCAGTTACAGTTTAGAAAACAAAAGCTCTCATGTACAAGGATGAAAGGAGTTTCTTTTCCTTAGTTCTTTAGGTCTGGCCCACAAACTGGCTAAGCAGCTGCTTTGCAGAAGCTCTTATCTCCTTCATAGTCTGCCCAATTGACTAGCAAACAAGTCTCTTATTTAGGAATTAATAAGCCATCAACTCATTAAAACAATTATTTGGGAATGAATGGAATATGAAGAAAAACCCCAGGTGCTGGAGATTGAGTTCAATTCCAGGCATCCATTATGGTCCTCTGAGCTTGCCAGAGGTTATTTATGAGCACAGAGCCAGGAGTGACCCTGAGTCCTACCAGGTGTGCCCCGCCAAAAAAAGTAACACCCAACAGGGTCAGAGTGATAATACAGCAGGTAAAATGCTTGCATTGATGTGGCCTAACCCTGATTCAATTTCTGGCACCCCATATGGTATCCCATACCCTCCCCCTCCCGCCAGGAGTGATTACTGAGTGCAGAGCCAGGAGTAACCTCTTAGCACTGCTGGTGTAACTCCCCCAAAAAGCAACACTCCAACTCTTTACTAGACTTTCTTCTTCATCTAACTTTCTCTGCAGAATAAACTTGGCCTTGTGGTTTGCTTTTGTATTTGGGAGTCATCTGTTAAGGACACTGAAGGCCAACCTCTAATCTGACTTTCAAGTAAATAAACAGTCTACATGGCCAGGATGCAACTTTGAATAGCTCAATGCCATGGAACCAGATGGAAGTTAATATGAGAGTCCTTGTAGGAGAAGAAGAGAGAGGATAGCATGGGATTTTCCTTGGATGACTTTAGATTATAACCTTGGCCTATTTTGCTTCCTTGCTTGGTACAAAGTATGACATTTTCAAAACCAGCTGGCACTGGGTGCCTCATCTCAGCTCGTATTGGCAAACTAGCCCTTGGGTGCTATCGCTCTCTCTTATTCCTTCCTATAGAAGGAATAGGAAATAGGGGTGGGAATAGAAATGGCAATAGGAATGGGTATCTGGCTTATGCTAAGATATTTATTTTATGTCCTTGTCAGTTTACTAGGGCTTTGTCAAGTACCAAACATATGTATTGTTTTAAGGATGAGACCTTTTGATCCATTCACTCTAAAAAAATTAGTCTAATTCTTGAAAACTGGCAGCCAAAGTTCTAGATTTATGGGTATTTTCTTAGAAATTTACCCAACAATTCTAGTAGATAGCTGGTAGTGAAGTGTCTAGTGGGGGACACCATTCCTCTTCTGTCTTTGAAGTCAACCCCAGGGGCCAAATTTGAAGAGATGGTACCTACAGTCACCTAGTTGCCACAATTTTGTTGCTGCTTCTTTCTCACTGTGCTTCAAATCCACTCCAACCCCACATCAGAGATTTCTCAGTTCTTAAAGTTGGAACTTGTAAAATAAAATTCACCTCCATGAAGGTTATTGTCTATGAGAATGTGTTTTATTGTGTGGGGGAATTAGAGGGGGCACAATAGGAGTAACTTGAGGATATCAGACGTTAGTTATGGGAAATGGCTTTGGAAAGAAACAGGCAGAGTTGTTTTTTGTTTGTTTGTTTGTTTTGTTTGTTTTTGGTGAGGGGGATACAGTTCTGAAAACTCACTCATGAAGTTGGATATTAATGCTCCATGTCAACCACAGGACTGGATCCTGAGCCCATTGAGGGGAAAAGTAGTGATATTCCTTTAAATGTTCAATAACTGGTTTGATGGAACAAAGAGCAATAAATCAACCCCTTATATATTGCGTTCACCACATTCTCTGATATAAATATCTCCCACCCAGTAAAGGTGAGTGTGAGATATCCAATGACATCATTGAACTTGGACAGATGAGGAGTCATACAGTAATACTCCCCATGAAAGATTCCCACCATAGAGCCCCAATGAACATAAATAACTCTTAGTGCAGAGATAAGAGCAATTGTAATGAAATAATTAGGAAGGGATGAGTCTTAAGTATCTGTTACTTTTGTTTTTCATGTAATTTGTTTAATTGTATGTCTATAGACTTTAATTTTTAATAATAGCAGTGTTTAACAACCATCTGGCAAAATTCCTGAAATTTTGACACTCTGAACTCATGAGCCAATGTAAACTGGCCCTAGAACCCCACTGGATCTGAAGCAGAAAAACAGAAATCTGAGTGTAAATGCAAGAGTCAACCTCTGAGGGAGAGAACAAAACTTCTGCCTCCTGTTTTCATCTCCTTTCCTTGACTGGAAAGTTCAAAACCTGAAATAACATAAACAACTGGGCTTCTCTATCACAACACCAAAAAATAACACCAAAAATCCACCTATGCCCCTTACCCAGGCTGTTGGCCTAAAATTTCTTTCTAGCTTCATACATGTCAATTCACCTGCCTCAACAGAGAGAAGATCTGGGACAAAAGAGTCAAATAAAAGTTGAGTTCTGAGGTGTAAGGAAGATGAGGGCTTAAATGGTGTCAAAACAGACAGAGGTCATCTTAGAAGGTTCTAGAAACCAGGTATGGGATTTAGATGTAGGATGCTGAGTTTGCAGGGTGGAAGGAGGAAAGGTGAGGAAACAAAACCAACTCTTCACACTCCCAGATCAATTTTGATATAATATTTAAGAATAACATTCCTTTTCCATCAGAAAATTCACAGGACAGAGGAAGAAACATTATCTTAACAACATATTCTTATAAAACTGGTATTCAGGGTATTCTGGGTATTCAGGCCACAGGAGCACTTCATTGGACACAAAGTAGGAAGTGCCTGAGACCAAGGTGCTGCTAAACCTGCAGCAGACACATGTGGAGGAAACAGACCATTTCAGTTCATTATTAGTCCAATATAGTGCCTGGAAAGTGCAGCCGTTAAAAATATAAACTTCATCTAGTTCTAAAAATAGAATTGTTATTTGTGGGCTGGAGTATTCACATTGATTAAAAGAGGGGTGTGTGTGTGTGTGTGTGTGTGTGTGTGTGTGCATGTAATGGGAAGAGGGAATGGTTGCTATCTTGTGTTGACATACAATAGTCACTTTCTTTTCGTTTTTTCTTTCTAGGCAATATATATGTTGCTAGTGAGTTGCAGAAAGTAAGCATACTATTTGCCTCCCATCATGACCAGTACCAAATACTAACTATGACTTGATGATGAACTCCTGAAGTCGGAAGTAGGCAAAGTTCCAGAGTCAGGAGGTGGTAGAATTATGTGTGTGTCTTTGACAATGAAAGTCACTCTCCTTCCTCTAAGTTCTGTGACAACTAATCAGTAGCTTTCCAGAGCAGATCAGAGATGAAGGAATTGGATTTTATTATTTTTAATATACTCTGTTCCAGAATGATTCCTCACACCCTTGAGAGTTCCATGAATGCTTGTTGAATGTGATGATGTCTATACAGAGTGAACTCCTGGGTGTGAATTGGGAGGAGATGCCACCTCTGTCCCAGATCCAGCGATATCTCCAAAGAGTCAAAACAGAGCCAGATCAAGCAGATACCAACTCCTGACCTGAGCTAACCATCACTGGATGATTCTTGGCTGTGGCACTGCCCATCTGCATATCTGGGTGCCTTGAAGTCAGATGTTTTTTGAGGATAAAGGTGTGTTAGCTTTCACAAGACTCTGTGTGTGATGTAATGTGTGTGTGTGTGTGTGTGTGTGTGTGTGTGTGTGTGTGTGTGTGTAGACTTTTGGGCCATGCTAGGCAGTTCTCAGGGCTTATAACTCAGGGATCACTCCAGGCAGTTTTCTGAGGACCATATGCAACGATAGGATCAGAGCTGGATTAGTTTTGTGCAAGGCAAGTGACTTCTCACTCCAGTCCTCAGACAATGCATATTTTATTTTGGGAAACAGGAATGATTAACTTTTTGAGGAACAATCATGGATTAGAGAATAGATGACAAAAATAGTTCTGAGGGATACTTTGTAGTTATAAACTTTTACCATTATCAACATATATTGGAGTGTGTCTGGATGTATTGAATAGGTTGACATGTAGATTGAGGGTACTATCCACACAGACCCTGACCTTGTCCCTGAGCATGGGAGACCCTGTTCAACCTGCTCTCATCTGTCTTCTTTTTTCTTTCTCTTCTTAAGGAGAGAAATACTCCCTTAGCCATTCCCAGGAAGACAGTGAGGGTAGACAAGAGAGAAATCTGGGTGAAAGAACATAGACCAGAGAAAGCTGAGACCTCAGAAAGTGACACCTGCCAGGAGTGCAATTTGCCACCCAGAAACCTCTACATGGGGTTATGACCACCTTTTGGGAGACAGATCTGGGGCCCCCACTATATCCAAGTCCCCACCTGGTTCCACTGTTCAGTTTTCACTTACACCAAGTGGGTGAACTGAGGTGTGTAGTGGACGGTGAGGAAGAGAAATGGAACAAGCCTGCCTTTAATTTTATTTATGCTCATGACAGTGTGACATTGAAGTTTCCATGGCATTCCTTTCTCTGTTAGGAGCCGAGGGTGTGGGGTTCTGAGCATTAGAGCACAGTTTCAATAGGAATTCGGGACCTCCAGCCCACCCTGTCTTGGTGAGGGGTGGAAGTTGGCCACCCTACTGGCCACACAGCTGCCTGAGAAGGCAGAGCTTCAGACTCTGGGGCCCTTTCCTCACTGGAGACAGGCTGTTCCTTCCTGGCACGGGTGCTGGACAGAGGCCAAGGAGCAGGGAGGCTGCATAGCAGTCTTGGCACAGTGCCCTGGCCACTGTCTGGGCATGAAACAGAGCTCTGGCACCTGGAGTGTGGTTCCAGCTTCCTGACCCAGAATTGCTGGTGTAGGGACCCTGGTAGGGCCTGAGAGGCAGGGCTGGTTCAGAGTAGAGATGGATCTAGGCATGAGCAAATAAGACACACTGGGAGTCACGTTCCCACATGCAAAAGCAGCTTGGCCTGGAAGATAGCAAGGCATGAGCTTCCTAGGCGAGCAGAGAGGCCGTCTCCCCAGATCCTCATATGAGTGGTGGAGGGACCAGGGGCCTCTGTTTTCCTCATTTTCTACCACAGGCCTCCCCTGGGGCCTGGCCCCTTGCTGGAATAAAAGCTTCACCTGGGTGCCCTCAGTTTTGCCCCCATTTCTGCAAGGCCTCCTGTCACCAACCTTTCAACAGTGTTTTTCAGCCTCTGAACCCGGAGAAATCTCAACTTCCTTGTACTCAGTTCAGAAGATGTTTGTTATTCATGATTCTGATGCCAAGGCCTGATAAGAGAGGCCTCAGGCCTTCAGAGTTAGTAAACCAACAGAATTGGAGGATTTGAAAAATAAAACGAAGAGAAACTCAAGGACAGCCCCACCCCAAGAGGTGGCTCTCTGCCAGCTCCTGTCACTGAAATCTTCCAGGATATTTAGAAATGGGGGGTGAGGTAGGGTGGGGGGAAATGCAGTGTGTTTCACTAGGTTGACTTTGGACTTCTTGTTTGCTTTTTAAAAATTAAAAGAAAATAAATTGCGAGACAAAGATTTCCAGCAGCAGTGAGCCAAGCGTGCCGGTTTTATGGATGCTGCTCTGGTTCATAAGCTGGACTTGGTACTGCCTTCTGCTTCCGCAACATTTTCTTCTGTGGGTTTAGGTAAAAACAGCAGTGGTCTGGAAACAGTGTGGGAAGCCAGTGAGAGCAAAGCCATTTTGGTGTCTTCCTAATTTTATACACAGGTATAGAAATGCCTTAGGTAAGAAGAGACATCTTTAAGAGCCAACTAAGCCTTTGAAACAATTTTCTGCACCAGGTCTTATTCTGGACAACTATATCTGTTTAATAAGCCTGTCCCGCTTCTTGTGGGTAGATATTTCAGGTGCTTCCTGCAAGAGGTTGAGTGGAAGCAAGGGTCAAAGACAAGGAAGGATGAACCAGATACTGACCATTTCCATCAGCTCAAAGCTATAGTGGTAAACCAGGGTTCTGAGAAAATATGCTGTGAGGAAGCCCAAGTGGAAACAGGAACTAAAAGCTGTAGGTTCTTTCTTGGGATATGAGTTGCAAATGCTGACTTATAAGAAACCATGTATTTGGTCATTCTGATGACATTTCTCATATGAAGACATTTCTCATATCCATTTGGTCTTCATGCTCACTTTCTTTTTCTTTCTTTCTTTCTTCCTCCCTCCCTCCCTCCCTCCCTCCCTGCCTCCCTCCCTGCCTCCCTCCCTCCCTGCCTCCCTCCCTGCCTCCCTCCCTGCCTCCCTCCCTGCCTCCCTCCCTCCCTGCCTCCCTCCCTGCCTCCCTCCCTCCCTCCCTCCCTCCCTCCCTTCCTCCCTCCCTCCCTCCCTCCCTCCCTCCCTCCCTCCGTTTCTTCCTTTCTTCCTTTCTTTCTCCTTCTTCCTTCCTTCCTTCCTTTCTTTCTTTCTTTCTTCTTTTCTTTCTTTCTTTCTTTCTTTCTTTCTTTCTTTCTTTCTTTCTTTCTTTCTTTCTTTCTTTCTTTCTTTCTCTTTCTTTCTTTCTTTCTTTCTTTCTTTCTTTCTTTCTTTCTTTCTTTTCTTTCCTTTCTTTCTTTCTTTCTTTCTTTCTTTTCTTTCTTCTTTCTTTCTTTCTTTCTTTCTTTCTTTCTTTCTTTCTTTCTTTCTTTCTTTCTTTCTTTCTTTCTTTCTTTCTTTCTTTCTTTCTTTCTTTCTTTCTTTCTTTCCTTCTTTCTTTCCTTCCTATCTTTCTTTCTTTCTTTCTTTCTTTCTTTCTTTCTTTCTTTCTTTCTTTCTTTCTTTCTTTCTTTCTTTCTTTCTTTCTTTCTTTCTTTCGTCACACCCGGCAGTGCTCAGGGGTTATTCCTGGCTCCATGCTCAGAAATTGCTCCTGGCAGGCACGGGGGACCATATGGGGCGCCGGGATTCGAACCAATGACCTCCTGCATGAAAAGCAAACACCTTACCTCCATGCTCTCTTTTCGGCCCCGTTTCTTTCTTTCTTTCTTTTTCTTTCTTTCTTTCTTTCTTTCTTTCTTTCTTTCTTTCTTTCTTTCTTTCTTTCTTTCTTTCTTTCTTTCTTTCTTTCTTTCTTTCTTTCTTCTTTCTTTCTTTCTTTCTTTCTTTCTTTCTTTCTTTCTTTCTTTCTTTCTTTCTTTCTTTCTCTCTCTCTCTCTCTCTCTCTCTCTCTCTTTCTTTCTTTCTTTCTTTGTTTCTTTCTTTCTTTCTTTCTTTCTTTGTGTCTTTCTTTCTTTCTTTCTTCTTCCTTTTTTTTTTTTTTGGTTTTTGGGTCACAGCCAGCAGCACTCAGGGGTTACTCCTGACTCTATGCTCAGAAATCACCCCTGGCAGGCACAGGGGACCATATGGGATGCCAGGATTCCAACCACCGTCCCTCTGCATGAAAGGTAAATGCCTTACTTCCATGCTATCTCTCCAGCCCCTCATGCTCACTTTCTATCTCATAGATCCCTTTGGAATTTTCCCAGTGCTGAGGGAGATAAAGGTGTCTTTGCCTGTTCATGAAAGTAACTTTAGGAAAACACCTGAGAAGTTAGGTTGCCAGGAAAAAGCCACCAGATCAACAGGTGGGACTTTTTGTCCCCAGTTTCTTGGGCAAACTAGAGGAGGAGTTCTAGTACTGAAGGCCAATGATTTGACAATCATGCCCAAATCATGAAGTCTCATAAATAGTCCAAACAGGTGAGGCTCCTGGGAGATTTCAGATTGAGAAGGCAGAGCCTGTTCATGTACTGCCTTGCCAGATCCCTGGGGACAAAAGGTCCCCAGATTCTATGGAAAGAAAAGCTTTTTGTTTCAAGACCTTGGCCTACATTTCTCTTCATTTGTTTGTAGATCCCTATTCCTCAATAGCCCTAGTAATAAATTGGTGACTTAATGAGCAAAAAGGGTTTCCTGAGTTCTGTGTGCCATTTTAATAAATTAATGAACTCAATACATACATACTATAGTTAACTCAAAGAGTCAATTGTCAGAAGCACAGAGACAAACCTTGGGCTTGTCATAGCATCTGAAATCTGAGAATGGGGTTTATGGATGCCTCTAATTTTCAGATTATTGGTTAGATGCACAGGTAACTGCCTGTGGCTTGCCTGGGGTTTGTGGCCAAGTGTCTGAAGTGTCCAAGCAGAGAACCATGTTGGAAGACAGCCCACATTCTGTATGATCTGGCAATGTCTCCAGTAGATAGTATCTGAATTGAGTTAAATTTTCTAGTACCCAATTGGTATCTGCAAATTGTTTTTTGGTGTGAGAAAACCTTTACAAATGACAAGATTGGAATTCAGAAATGCTGTAGCACCTGATGCCACTTGGTATGCCTTTCCAAAGAGTCACTGGAAGGTTCTTAGGGCAAGTGCATGAAATTGGTAGTCAGTCCTGGAATCAGTACTTCCTTATTGGCTCTCTAATACTGGAAAGTAGCTAAATTCTTCCACATCTGTGAAAGGGAGTCACTGAGTTTCAATGAGATTATGGAGGAACTTGAATGAGCCAAAGCATGTCTGTGGCACTGGTAAGGGTTCCCTTGGGGGTATGAGTGAACCTCCCAGTGAGAGTATATGCATTTAAGACTTGGTCCAGCCTGCTGGTTCCACTGTCTGACTTGGCAATAACAGTGTAACTTGAGTGTCTTCTGACTGAACAGGAGACCTGTGCTGACTAAGACATAGGGGGAGGGACTGTGGGCTCAGGGACACGGGGTCAACCTGTGAGGAGAGGAATTGTCTTTGTGAGCAGGGAATAAAGAAGAACTGAGGAACACGGAAATGCATCCAGCCTGCCCATCAGCCTGCAGTGGGCAGGGCTGCTGTGACCTAGACTATTTCTCATGAAGTCCAGTCAACCTAATTTTGTTTTGGGATTGGGGTAAGGAATACAGAAGTGCAATATGATGTACTATATGGAGCTCAAGTTTTCCACAGGACAAGACTCCACCTCTTTTCTCATGCTTAAACCCCTTTTCTGGCTTCTAAGTGCCATATACTACAGTCCCCTTAGGGAGTAGAGATGGGGTAGGGACTGGTCTGTGCCCCCATGAAGACTGCTGACTAGAACAGACACCCTTGTGTCCACAAGTGACATTCTTGAATAGGGTAACCTCACACGGCTATTCCATTGACCATCAGGAAAAAATATGTCTGTTAAAAATGATCTTTTAACATGAAAATTATGTATATTTCTACATGTAGAATTTCTACATAGAATCATGTATTTGTCATCATATGTGGATAGATCTGCAGAGTATATGTTGAGTAATGTCAGTCAGAAGGAGAGGGATTGACACAGAATGAACTCCTTCATGTGTGAGATATGAAGAAGCGTAGCAAGGGATTAACAAATAATCAAGACAACAGAACATGAGAACTGGTCTGCAGAACTGAGCTTATGAAGGTGGGCAGACAGAGGCTGAGTGGTAGGGCACCCTGAGACAAAAGGTAGAGAGAAGGGACACTCTGATAGAAAATGTGGGTGTGGTGTTGGTCATAAGCCTGGAACTCCACCCAGAACAGGATTCTTAATCATGGTCCCTCAAATAAAAAGTAAAAGTAGAAAATGAAACAAAATTAGTTTTCTGAGGCTACTAAAATCCAAACAGCTTAGCAACATCACCAAGCCAAGGTGAGATTGATCCTGTATCAAAAAAAAGTAGTTCAAAAAGACAAGAAGGCACATTGCAGCCTCACACAGACTTCAGAAGTATTTCCCAAGGGAAAATCAGGAGGAGTTCAAATCTGAGAAGCAGAAAATGTCCTGTAACTACAGGTTCCACTCACCTCTTCTAAATGATTTATTCAAGGTTCTAATAACTCATGGCTGGAATCCATTCTCTTGTCCCCTTTGATATTGCAATTTCTTAGCAATGGAGAGGAAAAAGAGGGTGGGCTAGGTAGGCACAGGGGCTCTTGAGTGGTCTTCACTGTGTGGGTAGTGAGAATTAGTTATATATTTATCATGGATGGAGGCAAAAATCTGCACCATAGTTCCAGATACCCTCCAGGACTGGCATTCCTACTGGCTTGTGAGCAGGGTATGATCAAGAAAACACAATAGGGAAGCATTGATTTATATATATATAAATATATATATTTATAATATATAATATATATAAATATATATATAAATATATATAATATTTGATTTGTCCCTATCACTGGCTCCCACCTTCAAAGAACTCAGAGTCTGGTAAGAAAGATAGGCTTCGTTGTTGTTGTTGTTGTTGTTTTGGTTTTTGGGCCACACCCAGCATTGCTCAGGGGTTACTCCTGGCTGTCTGCTCAGAAATAGCTCCTGGCAGGCACGGGGGACCATATAGGACACCGGGATTTGAACCAACCACCTTAGGTCCTGGATAGGCTGCTTGCAAGGCAAACACCGCTGTGCTATCTCTCCGGGCCCTTGTTGTTGTTTTTGTTGTTGTTGCTTTTTTTTTTTTAGCTGTACTCAGGGCTTACTCCTAAATCTGTGCTCATGTATCACTTTTGGTGGGGATCAGGAACCTCATGAGATACAGGGATTGAACCTGGTCAGCCATGACCATATAGCCATGCTATACTATTGCTTTGCCACAGTCTTAAGATAGGCTTTAAATTTTTTCTTTTTTAAACAATTGTGTCAATGTTTATCATTTTGATGTCCATAGTTTACTTCACCACTACCAAAGGACCTGAGATCCTCCACCGAAGTCCTTCTGCTAGTTCCATGAAGTGCACTCTCAAACTGGAGTCAATGCATGTATGACATGCATCCTAACTCCGTACTATTTACCAGCTCCAGCTTCTCCACTTTTATTTTATTTAAAAATAAAACATTTATTTATTTATTTATTTATTTAGGTATTGGGGCCACACCCAGTGACTATCAGAGGTTACTCCTGGCTCTTCGCTCAGAAATTGCTATTGGCAGGTTCAGGGAACTATGTGGGATGCTGGGGAATCAAACCCAGGTCCTTCCTGGGTCGGCGGCATACAAGGCAAACACCCTACCCACTTTACTATTGCTCTAGTCCCAACTTCTCCAATTTTAATGTGTATCTCCAATTTAAAATTTGTTGCAAAATGAGTTTCTGCCCTCTTCCATCCTGCATATTTACACTGAGCCTCTGATTTATTTTGTCCGATGTAGATTTCAGGAATTTGTGCTTCTAGTAAATTATTGCATGCTAAAGTGCTGGTTTGGATATGTTAAGGTTGTATCCTAGAGGATGGGCATTTATTACGGGTGGTGGTATCAAGATCAGTGGTAGAGGCATGTACAAATGATCAATGTGGGAAGGATCTAGAGGGGACTTCAGGGAATGGGAAGGTCAATCTGACTGAAAGGCAACCAATTAGTGGATCAGTAGTTGAAGGTGATGTTAGAAATGAGCATTCCATCCTGTAACTCGCTCCAGCAGAGCCGTCTCCAATATCAAGTGCCTCAGTAGATTGTTGTGTTGCCCCTGGAGTTGTACTGCTATAAACTGGTGCTGATGGACCTGTGCAGCCCCTGAAACATTCATAGGGTGACAACAGGTTGATCAACAAAAGCTGAGCTTAGAGCCAAGGCTCTGTTTAATTTTCTTTCTCATTCTTTGACTTGAAACATGGCTTTGTCTTAAGTTCTGTGTTTGAGTTCTGCTGGGGAGATAACTCAGTGGAGAACTTGCTTTGCATGCAGGAACCCAGTTTGATCTTCAGTGCCACATAATGTCTCAGTCTGCTGGGGACAACCATCAAGCACTGAACTGGGAGTAGCATCCAAAAGGTGGCTCTAAAACTACCTACCTACCTACCTACCTACCTAACTAACTAACTAACTAACTAACTAACTAACTAACTAACTAACTAACTAAATGGCCATTTGGATGCTTGAATGAGTGTTCCAGGCTATCCTAAAGCCATACACAATCCACAACACCTAATCTGGTTCCAGTCTAGCAGTGGGTTGTGGGTAAAGTCTGAACACCGTTTCTTTATTTTTTTAAATTTTTTATTTTTAGTTATGAGAACAAAGATGCAAAGAAAAAGGACAAGGTAAAGTTACAGTGGAAGGACAATCACCCATAAACAGAATTCTCAGAAATCCCCTTGCTGATATCTGAACTTTGAACTTTCAGCCAAAGAACATTAAGAAAAATAAAACAGAATCCATGTACAATTAATTACTTTGTCCCACAAGTCCCCAGATTGTAATACAAAATATTTCTTAGCAGCACACAAAGCAATCTAAAGCCATAAAACTTATGCAACTCCTTAAACATTGAAGGCAAAGTACTTTATTACATTTCCATGAACATGCATATTAGTTTAAGTTAACCTCAAAAGTTTAAGTGGGTTTTTCTTAAGAATTAGAGTCAAAGGAGCACAGTAAAAACGGTGTTTGAGTGGCAATTATTGTTTGCATAGGCCCACCAAAATATGAGGGACATGGAAAGGAAAAGCCTTGGCCTAAATACAAGGAGACCCTACCCCTGAAGTTTCCTGGCATAAGACCAACTCTAGGCTCCAGGCAAACTAGTTTGTCCAATCCAAATCATTGTCTGTAGTACCATTACACTTTTATTTTTCACACAATCTCTGTTGTTGGTATAATGTTTCTGTATTAAAGATCCTGGAATCTGCATATCCTACATTGCAGTCAGGATGGTGCGGAGTGTCCTTTCGTTTCACCTTACAATTAAAGGGCAATGCAGAGAGCCCTGTTCTATAAGCAGGTCGTTGTTGTTGTCCAGTCTTCTTAGTGTTAAGGGAAGTCTCTTTTGAGCAGGTCAATGTCAGAGCAGTGGTAGGGTCTTCCCTGGTAGAGGGTTGCTTCCAGGTGTTGGTATATGAAACCTTGGCTGTTTCATAGATAGCTTCCCTGGTTCAGGGGTGAATGGAGGATGCCCATTCTTCTGAGGCCAGTGCCTGGTCATTAGGTCCCATTGCACTACAAGATTTGTGTGTTCCAATCTCTATTAGATAAGAACTTATTTGTATGTATAGTATTTTCCCATTTTAATGTGTCTATGCAAACAAGGAACAATGCAATGTGGTGTTATCGGCGCATATGGGGGCTGTAAGAACAAGTCCAACAATCCCATGATGTGGTTCAATCATAAGCATTAAACAGAGGGACTCTTTCACCAAAGTTCCTTATTAAATGGCTCACAAAGAGAAGAAAAAAAAGTTGGTAGGATTGTCACTGTAAAAGGATACTTAGTAAGAGTTATAGCTGTCAAAGAAAATACACATAAAATATTCAAAAGACATATGTGTCCATTTTATGTCTTTTGAAATAGTTGGGGGTTGTTAAATCCAATGTACGACTTTGGTCTGTGATTAGGACTGTGCAGTACTGAAGTTAAAAAGAGTAAATGTGGGGTACTGATGGTTGGGGGTGAGAGAGTTAAGGAGTAATAATGAGCTTTGTAGGGGTGTGCGAAAGGGCAGAATGTGTTGGGGCAGGAGATCAGTCTTGGTGCCTAACAAGGTAAGAACTGAGGGTAAAGAGGGTTAATTAAGGGGAAGATAACGAATCCGGATTGGGAGATATGATAGTAGAAGGGGCTCTGGTGTGTGGGGGGGCAATATATCTAAGGGGCTAAATACATTGTATAGCTGAATTGTTTATGGATTTGGCTTAGCAGTCAGAGAGGACCACTGTATAGGAAGTCATGTCTACACATACACTGATTTTAGAGAGCTATTTGAATGTTATCTTCCAAAATTAGAGCATCCCATTATTTTCCTAGAAACAATCAAGATATAAGAACATTTTTGGGTGAAGTTAAAAGGTATATATGTCGCACGGGCGCATCTGTACCCGAGTGCTTTTGAAAATGAATAGTAGTAAGAAAAGAACCCCTGAATGGGGTCCAGCATGCCTACAACAGGAGTTTGTTTCCCCAACCCTCCCCCCAGGGCCCGATTTACCAGGCCCGGCCATGAAGACCAGTCTGGCATGGGGGGGATCTCAGTCCCTTGGACTAAGTGGTCAGCCCAGGGGGCCTATGGTTAGCTGTCCTGCCCAGAGCCCCTAACATACCAGTCGAAGAGAATCAGAAGTCCTGGTATGTTGAGTCTTCTGAGCCCAGCCCCTGCCTCTGTTGTTTGTGTATGCATAGGGGAGGGATTTCTCTCCCCCACCCTCCCCCCAGAGCCCAATTTACCAGGCCCGGCCCTGAAGACCAGTCTGGTGTGGGGGGATCTCAGTCCCCTGAACTAAGTGGTCAGCCCAGGGGTCCTATGGCTAGCTGTCCTGTGAACACCATTTATTAATAGCAGGCACATTTGTGAGTATTTTTCCCTGCATCTCATGCAAATTCTAAATATGATAAGGTTAAGAAAAATGGACTTTCATTGGTTTACATGATCACAAATCACAGATTTTTTTTTCTTTCCCTTTCCTTTGTTGGTATGATGACCCTGGGTCACATACTGGGGATGGCATTCATCCAGGACACATAGTTCATTGCAGCTCATGCACATACATGATTGCAGGGCATGGTTTCAAATATTTTGTTGTGACACCAGGCATCACTAAGAGATGCCATACTGTTGGGCTCATACTTGGCATGTAGAGTAGTATCAGAGATTGAATATGAACTTTTTTTTATCTACAAGACAGACACACTATTCTAAGCCTTCTATGGGCCCTTATTGCAGGATTTTTAGCCAAAGAAAGAAAGGTTTGGAGCACACTAGTGTTCAGATGTATTAGGCCTATTCAATTCAAAATACAACGTTTGAATATACACTTTGGGTCCAGTGCTGGGAAAAGGTAGGTGTTTGAAACTGGGTTCCTGCTCTTGGGCTGCTGTAAGTATGAGTGAGCTATGGCCACACAAATAACAGCAGAGGAACAGGAGCTTTAATGGAGGTCTTTTTGAAAGGCAAGTAGATTTCTAGGAAGAGTTCAGTGTGCCTGGGGAGTCAGAGAAGGTCATAGAAAGTGATATTGGAGCCAAACCTGAAAAAGAAAACATGGAGAGAAATAAATGAACACATCTCCTTTCAGAGCTCCTTTGGTTATCATTTGAAGCTCTGACCTAAATTAACATTAGAACCTTCTAGAAGAGACACACACAGTTGAATGTGATTTAAAATATAGCATCAACCATTATAGATAGAAGCACATATGGAAGCAATCTGAAAATATTTCTCCTCAAATATAGTGCCATTTGCTTTTGTAAATTTGCTATTTCTGGATGAAAAATGTGAAATATGGTTTTGGTCTTCTGAGACTCAGAAGAAATTATATTCCCATTCCAAGTAAAAATAATGTTGGCTGCTAATTCATTCATTTATTTACTTATCCAACAACCATCTTGTCAGAAATGTCAAATTTGGAGGAGCTGCAATAGGCTCTTAATGGGCAACACAAATAGGAAATCCATGGTCTAAAAACCATGGGACTCTTCAAAGTTGGAGAGTAATTTACACACTGTGGGTGGAGAGTGAGAAGGGTCAGAAGTTCTCAAGTATCTGGAACAAAGTAAGCTATGTTTCAACAACTTCTTCATTGGTGCCATGCTTTGTTAGCTGTTAAGGGGATTAGACATCCAGAAAGGAGGGAAGGATATTTCATCCAGGTGAAGGGAAAGTTGTGAACAGAGGAAGTTGGAAGGTTACTTGAAAACTTGTTGGAGATTATGACTTAGGAAGCCCTAGACTAGACAATTGTCAGTTTCAAAGCAAAGTTTGAGCTTGATTCTATTGAGAGTTACTTCTTGGAATTAGAATATCAGGAACTGGTTATTTAGTTCCTGGTATATTTGTTGTAGTTGGCATCTTAGGCTTAGAATTATATTTTGCTCAATGCATAGCATATGGTGTGGTGTGTGTGTATGAGAGAGAGACACAGAGAGAGAGAGAGAGAGAGAGAGAGAGAGAGAGAGAGAGAGAGAGAGAGAGGGAGAGAGAGAGAGGGAGAGAGAGAGAGAGAGAAAAAAAAGTCAATCGGAATATGCCACAGTAGCAAAAATCCCATTTCTACTCTAACAAGCCATAGATTCTCAAATTGAAATTAGACCTTTTTTTCAGGAGTTCATGACTTTGTGTGGTGGCTGAAAGAGACAGATTTTTTAAGAGTCCCTTAAGGAAGCACAGAAAGGTTTAGTGCACACAAGTGTGGACAGGATTAAAGGAGCCTTTCCCTGGGTGACACTAGGCTTCCTTGCTCAGTGGAATCGAGAAGCTATTTTATCCTGAGGTTAATGGTTGCAACCTTAGCCAGTTGGTAACTGGACAGGAGATACAGCAGACACTGGAACGTGAAGAGCTCCATGTTGCTATGGAGATACACAGCTGCTGCTTCTGCTTCCTATTCAGTGCTGAAGCCTCCCATAGACTAAGCCAACGGACCAACTGGAAGCTAGAGGGCAAAGGAAGCTTTGCCCATCTCCTTGGACACAGGGTAAAGGAAAAATAGATAAGCAATCAGAAGGACCAAAAGATGATTTTCAAATTATTTTTAGTTTAAGTATTTTTTAATTCTCAGTGCCCAGCCCCCCATATAAGGCCCCAAATCTAAACATATATCCTAAACATCATACTATTTTCAGAAAAATATATATATAAAGCAAATAATGTAAGGTCAGAGACATAGGACAGGGGGTGCTTGCCTCATATGAGGCTTATCCAGTTTTCTCCTCAGCACCAAATATGACCACCTGACTACTGCCAGTTATGATTGCAGAGCACAACTAAAAAGCTGAGTATGCCCATAACCCCATGAAAAAATACATATAAAGGCAATGTAGGTAGTCAAAGGGGTGGCATAGGTGAAATGACAAATTGGATAATGAAAGAGGCTCCTCCTGAGATAGTTTACTCAACCGTAGAGTAAGTGGGCAAACACAAAAACTGACTGGGTTAGTTGTGTTCACGTTGAACCCTCAGTGCCCAGCATTGTGTCTGAAGATTAGTGTACCTCCAATGCATGTGAGTCTGGTCTGAAGACCTTGTTCTATGCATCAAGAGAGCCATTCCACACAAATGCACCTTTTAAAAAGAAATAAAACAAACAAAAACAAAAAACAAATGTGCCTTTAGGGATCATAAAGACCCCAAAGTTATAGATGGGAGCTAACATTCTTTGACCTAACAGAAGTAGTTGATTTGTCTGTTTTTCTGCTTCTAGGACTTTAGGTTAGACTTTTAGGTACCTCCCAGGGAAATTATTGGGTGGAGTTGGTAGAGGTAAAGAATAGTCTTTCCTCTCATCTCTTCTAGTCACTTAAAAGAGCAACATTAGGAGTCAGAGAGAATAGAGCAGGTAGTGTGTTTATCTTGTAGCTAAGCCAGTTTCAACCCCATATACCACATATGGACTCTTGAGCACAACCAGAAGTGAACCCTGAGCACAGAGTCAGGAGTAAGTCCTGAGCACCCTTCTGGGTGTGGCTCAACTCCACCCTGAAAAGACCAGTGTTATAACTCCTGCATCCCAACATCAGTGAATACATTTGTTTATGCATTCAGTGAGCATTGAGTTTTTATGTGGGGATTCACCTCCAGGAGCTCAGTGTGGTATGCAACTGTAACTCTAGACTTTTCAGACGAGGAAAGCAGACTTCTGTGGGTGCACTAGGGTTGAGCATACCTCAAACCGAGGATCTCAGAGACAGTATCCTTGAATTCTGAAGCATCTTTCCATCCATCTTTCTCCATCCCCCTATCACTCCAGGAGTAAGAAAATTATATGTAATACATTTGATTGTACACTGACCCAGTTACATTCATACCAACGTGGCCTATGCCAATCCTTTCAGAGAAGATCAAAAGGTGTAAAGGGGCCTAAAGTTGAGGTCTAGCTTGGAGGGAGGTGACCAGAGTATAAAAAGGGAAGGTGGGGACTCTTGACCAACCTCACTAATTAGTGAGGGTATTTTTGGGAGAGGAGGGGAAGGATCAGTTTATTTACATTCAACTCTGCAAATAAATAGAAAGTACGAGGGGTTGTTTGTTTATTGGGGCCTATTTGTTTATCTATTTAGCCCCCTAGAAACTGCATATGGGGGTCAAGGTTGGATCATAAGTGTTGGCTGACCTGCATGTTCCTTAGTACCACCTTCATTGATCTGAATGGTTAGCTAGTTTGAAATATTGACAATTTTGTTATGAAATTGCTACATTCCTATAGGTTTCATTAATCAGAACATTCTTATCTTTGACTAGAGTTAAAGGTTTATTATGAAAAAAAAAAACTAAATTGGGTGATGCAAGAAACAAGTAAGAGTATTGGTCAAAATATTAGAATCAGAGGTTTTTGAAATTTATCTTCATTGCTATTTTTTAAAAGTTTGCTAAAAATGTGAGACTTTGATTTAAATGTGTCTCTTTTAGGGGGGTATTACACCTGGTGGCTCTCAGGGGTTACTTCTGGTTCTGTGCTCAGAAATGGCTCCTGGCAGGCATGGGGGACCAAATGGGATACCGAGATTCGAACTACCATCAGTCCTGGATTGGCTGGTGCAAGGCAAACGCCCTATCGCTGTGCTATTTCTCCCGGCCCCCAAAATGTACCTCTTTTGAATTTTTTTTCTTTTTTCTTTTGTTTTTGGGCCACACCGTTGACACTCAACGGTTACTCCTGGCTATGCACTCAGAAATCATTCCTAGATCAGGGGACCATATGGAACACCAGGGATCAAACCCAGGTCTGTCCTGGGTCAATCATGTGCAAGGCAAACGCCCTATAGCTGGCTGTGCTATTGCTCCGGCCCCTCTTTTTGATTTTTATAAATTATATTAATTTAGATGCCAAGAGTTAGTATAGGAATGTCACTGACCCTGCTATGTCACTGGCCCTGATTTTGTCCCCAGCACTCTATAACATCCCTAAAGCAATATCAGGAGTGATCCCTGAGCATAGGAGTAAGTACTGAATACTGCTAGGGGACCATCTCCTATCCCAAATAAATCAATTTTATTTTGTCTAAGGTCTCCAGGGGTCAGAATTGACAGTGTTAGGGGGAAATGTGCCTGAGATTGATTCCAGGCCTCACCCATGTTAGGCAGAACTAAAATGTGTTGTTAATTCTTAGATATATTTGGGAAGTAAAGTGATTTTAAAAAGCATTTTTCTACCATATTTATAACAAATAAGACCCAAGCTTTTTCTATATACAAGCCCAGTGTTCTTACACTGAGCCACAGCCCTAGTCCCTACCTCACTTTCTTTTATTTGTTTTTGGGCCACACCTGACAATGCTCAGACTCTTAGCTCTGTGCTGAAGAATCACTTCTAGTGATTGGTGAACCATATGGGATGCTGGAATTGAAGTGGGTTGGCCTCATGCAAGGCTACCCTCTGTACTATCACTCCAGCTTCCCTACATGACTTTTTAAAGGAGGAAAATCTTTCAATTCCCCCATAGAGAGAATGAAAATTAGAGTAAATAAAAGAGACAAGAGTGGGATAATCTGTATTTATTTTTTATAAGGATTTTTCTCATTAAGGAATTTCTCTCATTCTTGGTAGGCTTTAAGGCAATGGTCCTCAAACTACGGCCTGCGGGCCACATATTGTATTTATTCCCATTTTGTTTCTTCACTTCTAAATAAGATATATGCAGTGTGCATAGAAATTTGTTCATAATTTTTGTTTTTACTATAATCTGGCCCTTCAACAGTCTGAAGGACAGTGAACTGGCCCCCTGTTTAAAAAGTTTGAGGACCCCTACAAGTTTAAGGTATAGGTAACCTTGGCCTGAAAAAGTGATATTAGAACCATTGTCTGGACCCTGACAAAGTCTTTTCTCTCTGGATGTAGAATAAATATAAAATATAAGATCCTAGTGTTGGGGGTGAGGCCTTCCTCGGCTTGGCTCAGCTCCTGTAGCCCCTTCCGCCAGCGCCATTGCCATTGACTTTGAGATGGGTATTTAGATCTGACACCCCGCCCCCCCCAACACACACACTCAATGCTTCTCAGAGAGCTTGACTCTGGGGCCCAATTCACAGTTTTTTCTTTTCTCAATTTGTAGGAAGACAAAAATATGGGACAGATAAAAATGATTCAAGTTTTATGGCTCTATGAAAAAGATAGAAGCCCCTATCCAGAATATAAGTAAAATTAAAAAAGAAAAGAAATAAATGGGGGGAGAGAGGCAGATGTGGCTTTTTTTGTTTTTGCATAGGCACAGTAAATGTTGGAAAAATTAGAAAGGAAATTCCATTTGCCTAAAAGATACAGGGTGTCTCCACTCATGTAGCAAATTGTCAAAAGACGGACTACAGGTTCCAGGCTTGTTAGTTGTCCAACCCAATGTCTCTCTTTATGGTCCCAGAGAAAGTTCTGCTCAGTCATGGTTGTCAAAGTCAGTCTTCTGTAGTGAGCAATCTTGTTTTTTTTTTTTGTTTGTTTGTTTGTTTAGCAATCTTGGTTTTTTAACAGGTCCTAGGGTGAAGTCTATAATAAAGTCTTTCTTGGTGGTCCCAGGACAAATTCTGCATAGTCGCAGTTGTTGTAGTCAGTCTTGTGTATTTAGTGATCTTGGTTCTTGCCCAGATCCTAGGACAGAGCATCTTCTGATTTCATCTCACCATTGGGTGATGAGGTAGGAAAACCTGCCTTTAGATCAAATTGTTGCTGTTTCCTCATCATTGTCAGGGACTCTTATTGACTTATCCTGGAGCAGGTTGGTGCCAGGGTGCACATGGGCCTCCCCCAAGGAACGTTTGATTCCTGGTGCTGGTGCCATAAACTGTACAGGTACCAATATTGGGATCTGAGTTTGGGGGTTGGATGATAGATGTCCCATCCATTGAGGCCTAAGTCAAGTCTCCATGAAAAACATTCAGGGTGAATGGCAGCCCTGCACTATAAAATTTATGAGTTCCTATCCCTATTAGATAAGAATTTATTTTTATATGTAAGATTTTCACATTTTAGTGTGTTTATGCAAAAAGAAACAATGCCACATGATACTCTTGGTGCATATGTGGATAAAAACAACAAGCTAAACAATCTCCATAACATGATATTAAACTGAGCTCATAACTCAACCATGACTTTTCTACAAGAATTTTCCACTAAACAGACCCACAGCAGGAAGCTACCTTTACATATGAAAATAGACACTAAAAATGATAGCTATTAAGGAAATAAATCTACAGAAACATACAAAAGAAATACATAAATCCCCTTTAAGTCTTGTGAGATAGTAGGGGGCGTGTAGAATCTAGAGTACAGCTTCATCCCGTCCTATGGTCTTGTGGAGTCTGAGAAATGGTTTGTAGAAGTCTGGAATCAACTAGGTCTTCGAGCTGAGTCTCATAGCAAGCTACATTCTATAGTAGAGGCAGATGGAAGATACAGGGCTGCCTAGAATGGGACTGCAGAAGTGGTTTCTGCAGGTTCTTTCCAGGGTGAGACATAGGAGGCTGGGAGGCTGTCCTTTCACTTCAGGAGTTAGCTGGCAGCTTGCTGGGATAGAGTCAAATTTCTGATCCCTGAGGAGTTAAGATTAAGGATGAAGAGGGTTAAATAGGGGGAGATAGAAGACCAGGGTTGGGTGGGGGAGGTCTGAGGCTAGAAAAGGATTTGTAAGGTGGTAGATGGGGGTGGGGAAGAGGGATATTATAAAATAGGAATTATATACAATATAGGCCAGGATTATGTACAATACAGATTAGATAAGTATAGAGGAGTCCACCACATGAACACTCACACACATAAAGGCAGACAATGGAGGGGCCGGAGAGATAGCAAGAAAGTACGGTGTTTGTCTTGCATGCAGAAGGATGGTGGTTCGAATCCCGGCATCCCATATGGTCCTCTGAGCCTGCCAGGAGCTATTTCTGAGCATAGAGCCAGGAGTAACCCCTGAGTGCTGTTGGGTGTGACCCAAAAACCAAAAAAAAAAAAAAAAAGCAGAAAATGGAGATCTATTTGTAGATAACAATTGAAGGAGTGATCCTTATGGAATGGATCAGAGCTCTTAAAACAACAAAATGATTCCAGCACGTGTGTGTGTGTGTGGGGGGGGTCTTCCAGTATCTAGGCAATTTATTGATGGTGGGAATAAACTTTGCTAGATAAAAACTTCTGGATTTAGATTGTGCATGAAGCATTCTTAGAACAATCATACTTTTCCCATCAAGGATACTAAGCAATATGATAGTGAGTTCTGTAAAAGGAGTCTACCCTATGGAATATCATTTATCATGTCTCGAGCATCCATGTCTTTCTTTTGTATGGGGCACATACCTGGTGTGCTCCAGAACGTGCTTTGGGTGCTTTGGGGCCATGCATTGCCAAGGATGGAATCCAGATGTCTGCACACAAAGCATGTTTTCTGACTGTTGAGTTCAACTTCTCTTTCTCTCTCTCTCTCTCTCTCTCTCTCTCTCTCTCTCTCTCTCTCTCTCTCTCTCTCTCTCTCACTCTGTTCCCCCATTGCTGAATTTCTTTCAGTCTTCTGCGTCTCTCCATACCTAAAAGCAAAGGCTCTACTTTAGGATCTCCTCAGCAATTTCTGGATTAGTATTAGACAGAGTACAGCAGAGATGGTGCTTGTCTTGTTTATGAACAATCCCTGGCATCTCATATGGTTCCCTGAGCTCACCAGGAGTAATTCCTGAGTGTAGAGCTAAGAGTAACCCTGAGAACCACTGGTGTGATCCCCCTCCTATTAGTATTCTTCAAGACATGCTTCCCTCCACCACCACCAAGATTTATTTTAATACATGTAATACTCTCTTTCATCACCATCATCAATCATCATCATCATCATCATAATTTCCTTCTCCTCCTCCTCTTCCTTCTCCTCCTCCTCCTCCTTCTCCTTCTCCTCCTCCTCCTTCTTTCATCCTCCTCCTCCTCCTCCTTTTTTATTCCATTTTATATTTTTGTTCAACACATGGCTCAGAGTTTACTCCTGGCTCTGTGCTCAGGGATTATTCCTGGTGATCTCTGGGGATCATAAGAGATGCCAGGTTGACACCAAACCTGGTTCAAGGGTCAAGGCAAGTGCCTTGCCCACTGAATTATCTCTTGGGCTTCTATTTTTTTTTTTACTGATATTACTTTTCAACCCATTAGAATGTATACATTATGACTGCATGAATTCATCTTGTTTTCCACTTAAAATCATTCCTGGCATAGAGAACCTTCTCAAAAATGTTTGTGGAATGGATGACTGAATAGATAATTGCACAAAATATGCCTCTCTGAGAAACACCTCTCAAGTAATTACACACACACACACACACACACACACACACACACGTATGAGAGTCAATAAAGAGTGGGGAAGGATTCACTCAGCTTTCAGGCATACTTAAAGTAATTTGTGACAATGTTTAGGATTCTTGGGCTGGAGAGATAGCATGGAGGTAAGGCATTTGCCTTGCATGAAGGACGGTGGTTCAAATCTGGGCATCTCATATGGTTCCCCGAGCCTGTCAGGAGCGATTTCTGAGTATAGAGCCAGGAGTAACCCCTGAACACTGCCAGGTGTGACCCAAAAACCAAAACCAAAACCAAACAAAAATTGTAAATCCACTTATGCAAGACAATGTTTAGAATTCTTAATAGTGTGGCCTATTTTGATACAAGTATTAGACTTTCACCATTAATGCTTTCTCTCCTGCTAAATATGGTTGAGAGTTTATTGATAACAGAATTTTCTTTTTTTTTTCTTTTTTCTTTTTGGTTTTTAGGCCACACTCGGTGATGCTCAGGGATTACTCCTGGCTATTTGCTCAGAAATCACCCGTGGCTTGGGGGATCATATGGGATGGCAGGGGATCGAACCACACAGTCCATCCTAGGTTAGCACATGCAAAGCAAATTGCTCTATTGCTGCACTACCGCTCTGGCCCTGATAACAGAATTTTCAAGCTTAGAGTAAAGTGATAAAGTGGTAACTTGCAAAGTGCTAACTGCATGCCACTAGTCAGAGGCCTTTCCTGAGGCCACAATATACTTAATCCTAACTTCCTCTACCTTACTTGACTCAACTCCTCTTGTCTTGGAGGGCAGGCATCTGGGTTGGAAAGACTAGCTTTAGATTTCTGTAGGAGGCACTTTTGTTTCCTCCATGTGGTTTTGGTGGAATATATCTGGGATATCAGTATGACAATGGAAAAACTGAGGCTAAGACTAAACCCAGCCACAGCTTGAGTGAGTTCTAGAAGCCATAGGGGATGCTAAGTCTTGTCTCCAAGTCTCTCTATCATGGCCCTGAGGACAATTGTGGTTACTGTTTTCTTACTCATTTTGTTCAGGTTTGGGGTGGGGGCGATAGCTTTCCCCAGATGTCTGGAAGTAGCATGTTCAATGAAAGCTTTCATAAGCTAAAATGGCATAAAGAAGCAGTTTCTAGTCATCTGTATGGAAAGCTTTTTGGGAGTTCCCAGAACCCAAAAATTATCTACTAAATCATACTAAATATCACCTAAAATCCAAAGTCACCTCAATGCATAGAAAAAGCAGGGATAATATGATGACCACACAAACAGGTATTTTCTGGGAAATGCTTGTGGCTCCATTCATTGTATCAACAGCCTCTATAATGGCTGCTTGTGTGCAGTTCAAATTTTCAAAAAGCCGTGATATGTGAAATGTCAACTGGATGAAGAAATGACAAGTGGCCTGCCTTGGCCATCCTGGAAGGTAAACCATACTTAACTTCCAGGAACACTGGAGCACTCGATGATTCTGTTTTTTAATACTGTGCTCCCATGCAGCACCAGCTTGTCAGTACCATGGCAGCTTTAGTCTGCACAGAATGACCAATGCTATGCCTAAAGAGACTAAAGGAAGGTGACCATTTGTTAGTTGTTGGTTTTGAGGCCTTTGTTTAGCAGTGCTCAGGAGCTACTTTCTGCTTGATGCTGTGGTCACTCCTGAAGTATGTTAGTTTGGGGGTGGTGAAGAGAGTCTAAGAAATAGTCCTATGAAGGATTTAGGAGCACAAAGTTACCATGCCTAAAAGATTTATAGTTTTTGTTGTTATTTTGGGCCCATACTTGGTAGTGTTCAGGAGTTAATCTTGACTCCACCTACACTTCAGGAATCACTCCTTGTAGCCTGAGGGTTTCATAAAAGATGGCAGAGATCAAACCCAGGTTAGCTGTGTGCAAGGCAAGTACTTTTTCCACTGTATTATCTCTCTGACCCAAAATATTTATAGTTCTAAACTTTAGGAGAGAGAAAGCTAAACTAATTTGATTTAAAAAAATAGAGCTCACCCTTTCTTTCAAGCCCTATAAAACCTGGGCTAGGAAGATGCTTATGGGCTTTATCAGTATTGTGCTGGACTCTAGTGTCTCTGTGTTAACAGGGGGCTCACCTCAATGCTACTCACATTGTGTAGGAGTAACATGTCCAGTTTATCTCTACTCTGAAAACAGCAGTGCCCAGGGAGGGATGGGCCAGAGCTACCATACTGGCAGGGGTGGCTGGTTAGTATGGAGAGCAAAGGAGGAAGAAGAAACTAGAAAGTTGTTCTTTGGAGAGAGACTAGCAGACATGGCCACTAGGAATTGATTTGGTAGGGATATAATCCTTTGTAATTTAGGAGCATTCATCATGAAACACTTTTGGGAGTCACAGAGAAATGTCCAGTGACAATGGAAAGGGAGAAGGAAGAACATTATACAATTTAGCTCTTTCTAGCCCCTATGCCTAGCAGGAGTGGAATTCTAGGTCTTTACTTTCTTTTCCATTTTCTTTTTTTTTTTTGTTTTGTTTTTGTTTTTTTGGGGCCACACCGGCAGTGCTCAGGGGTCACTCCTGGCTGTCTGCTCAGAAATAGCTCCTGGCAGGCACCAGGGACCAAATGGGACACCGGGATTCAAACCAACCACCTTTGGTCCTGGATCGGCTGCTTGCAAGGCAAACGCTGCTGTGCTATCTCTCCGGGCCCTCTTTTCCATTTTCTTTTGTCCTTTTTTCTCCTTGCTTCAATTTCTTTTCCTTCTCCCTCCCCTCCCCTCCCCTTCCTCCCTCTCTCTCCCTCCTCCCTCCCTCCCTCCCCCTTCCTTCCTTCCTTCCTTCCTTCCTTCCTTCCTTCCTTCCTTCCTTCCTTCCTTCCTTCCTTCCTTCCTTCCTTCCTTCCTTCCTTCCTTCCTTCCTTCCTTCCTTCCTTCCTTTCACTCTCCCTTATGTCCTCTTTTTCCTCCTTTATTTTTTTCTCTCAAAAATCATGCATTTATGAGCTGAAGAGCTAGTACAGTGGATAGGGCATTTGCCATGCACACGGCCCACCTAATTTCAATTCTTGACACCACATATGATTTTTCCCATCAAGCCCTGCCATGAGTGATCCTTGAATGTAGAGTCAGGATTATGCTCTGAGCACTGCCTGTTGTGGCCCCTCCAAACCAAAATAACAACTCCCACATTCCCTTAAAACTACATAGCAAATAATAAAAAAAATCCAGAGCATTTAGTCTTGATCTTGGTTTGGCTAAGTTACAGCATGGGTGGAGAAAATTTAAGCATCCTTAAAACTTAATAAGTATGTATAAAGTCTCACATTTCTTCTGGCTATTAATTTCGAGACACCATGCGTATTCATGAAATATCTCTGTAACATCAGCCACCTACTGGCTGCCACAGGCATTTGCTATGGTGCAGGGAGCTGCCCATGGCTTTTAGAAAATTCACATTTACAGGACTAAATAATAAGGGATTTTTTGCTTGCTTGTTTGTTTGCTTTTTTTTATAAAAGGGGTATGCGAAAGATAGGTAGATGGACAGACAGACACACACAAAGAGAGAGAGAGAGACAGAGAGTGAGAGCGAGAGTGAGAGAGAGAGAAAGAGAGAGAGAGACAGAGAGAGAGACAGAGAGAGAGAGAGAGAGAGAGAGAGAGAGAGAGAGAGAGAGAGAGAGAGAGAGAGAGAGAGAGAGAGAGAGAGAGAGAGAGAGAGCTCCATAGCTCCTTGCATGCAGGAGGACTTGGTTTGATCTTTGGCATTGCCTGGTTCCCAGAATACCACCAGGGTGACCTGCAGGCACAGAGCCAGGAGTAACTCAGAGCACCACTAGGTATAGCCCCAAATAGAAGATCAATAAATCAATAGAAATCAATAAAGCAATAACTCAGAGATTTAATGCCTTTCCTTGTCCTCTGTGATTATTTTTTCTTTTTCTTGATTTTCTTTTAATTTCTTTTTTGTTTGAAAACATTTATTTTTATTATTTTAGCTTGGGTCACCTGACCCTGTCCTTTTTACCTGCTGTGTCATTGTTGCCACAGACTTCCTTAAAGTTATTCTGTGGCTTTGCACCTCCACCAAATCTCAATCTGACTTGGACTATAGGGGTTTTAAGAAAAGTTACACTTCTGAAATAGTTATACCTGATGTTTCTGACTATCTCTCTTTTGGGGGCTGGCATGTAGGCTGCACCTGGCAGGGCTCTCAGGACTTACTCCTTTCTCTATGCTCAGGTATTGCTCCTGGTGGGGTTCGAGGGACCTTATTCAATGCTCAGGATGGAAATTCTTATGGCTGCATGTAAGCCCTACAAGCTGCACTATTTCTCTACCTACTACAGACTTTAGTTCATTTAGTCCTACCCAGTCTCCCATTTGCTCACTGTTCCTCTGCAGGAGGAGGAAGTATATTTGTTTTGTTTTTGTACATGACACATAATCACACATACACACATTCAGCGATGTAAGCAACACATTGCTTATCTGTGGGTCTCTGCTGGCTCATACACATAGCTGAACTTTCTTGGGTCCTTTGAGTTAGCTGGGGCTCCAGTTTGGTCTCAAGACTCCTTGTTCTAGATCTCAATTGTGAGCAGGACTTAGGTCTTTTTATTCTGAGGGAATAAGTGCCTCAGTTTCTTTGGGGGTTCTGACCAGCTCTCATTTCTTTACCCAATGGACCTCCCCACAACATGGTTCCAGCTTTCTCAAGCCAGCAAAGGAGAGTGTCTTCCAGCAAGATTATGTTGCATAATCATTGAAATGACTCCCCTTGACCTTTGACATACTCCATGGATAGGAAGCAAGTCACAGGCTCCTCTGAGAGTCTGAGCACCACGGGGAGCACCACGGGGAGCACTATGGAGAGACATCTTTGATCTGCTCACAGAAAGATACGGCTCTGAGGAAAAAAATCTGAGTTCCTTAGGAAAAACAAAAAGGAGTTTTTTGTTTTTTTGTTTTTTTAATAAAAAGACTATGAAGATTATAAATGCCAACAATAACTGATCTATTGTCATTGACCTTTGCAAATTATAGATAACACCAACATGTTTCTCCAGAGGTCTAAGAAGTCTAGATATTTTTGTTCTAAGAGGTCTAGATTTGGTTTTGGGGCTACTCCTGAAGGTGTTCAGGCCTTTCTCTTAACTGTGCTCAGGGATCACTCTTGGAAGGGTTCAAAAAGCCATATGAGGTGCCAAGAATCGAACCAGGGTTATCAGAATAAAAGGCAAGCATCTTATCCCCATATTATCTCTCTTGATGGCCACCGAAGCCCCTATCTTTTGCGTTAAGTTTCACTTCTAAGAAATTACTTGTTTTCCTTTTCTGCTGGTCTCACCTGCCTCTCTGGATGAGAGTCAGCAAGGAAAAGACTGCTATTGTTGATCTTGGTTTTGGCTTGACTGACTCAGCCCTGTGGGCAGCTCAGAATGGAAAGGACTTTGCAAAGGCTCTCTGGGTCTTTGTTAGAAATCCCTTTGCCCTAGAGAATCTGGGCAGGGGCAGGCATGGTAATAACCACAGGCAAGGTGCCAGGCTTGTTTACAACCAAGGTATTTAATTTGGGCTAAAAGCATGTGTGTTGGAAGAAGTACGAGAGTTATAGTATCGGCCCAGATTGGTAAACAGATTGGGAGGGGGGTTGCATAAGGCTAGCAGCACCTTTGGTTTGACCCAAGTTTGACTCATAAATGGTAAATTACAATTTACCATAACGTTACAATTAAGATTGATAATTAAACCCTCCTCTAGCCACACATAATAGTGTGTTGTTTACATGCTCATTTGAATGCAAAAAATCCTACTTGGCTTCCAGGGAAAATGGTTTTCATTATCTACAAACGAATATATATATATACATATATATATACACACTATATAATATATACATATACTATATATGTATATATGTGTATATATACTAAATATATATGTATATATACTATATATAAAATAATAGTAGATGTGAATTTGAAAGTAGGGAAGTTGGCCTGATCCTTCAGGGATTATCTGGGGAAATAGGCTTCAGGAAAGAGGGAAGGGGTGGGCGCTGGGAGAAGAAACCTAGCTTCCAGTCGCAAAACAACAACAACAACAACAACAACAACAACAAATCGCTCCAAGCCCGGATCCCAGACTCGGCTTCCCTTGGGAGGGGCGGGAGAGAGCTGATCAGCTAGAGGGGTGCTGCTCAGCGGGGCTTAAAGTCGGGGTGCCACCTCGCGGTAGGGGCGCTAGGACCCAGGCACCCGCCAGCTTCGGGACGCGCCCGCGGGGTGAAGGCGCAAAGAGGCTCCAGCGCGGGCGGCCCGAGTCCCGTGGAGCCGTCAGACCCTTTTGGGGGGCTCCAGGCCCGGGTGCCAGGGATGCGTCTGGGGGCACAGGCCCCCAGGGGAGCTCCCCGGCAGCCTCCCGCAGCCACCATGGACCAGCTGCGCCGCCCGCCGAGCACCCGCCAGGTGAGCCCCCCAATCTCGAGCCGGTGCGCTGGTCCCGCGCGGACCCCTTTTCCCCTGACACCCGGGGAGTTTGTCCCCCAAGGGCGAGTCCCTCACGGGAGCCGGGGCGTACCCTCCTTCCAAGGCCTGAACTGTTTGTCCCTGGGTCTCCTGGCTAGAGGAGAGGGTCCCCCTTCTTTCCTTGAAGGACTCCCCTCTATTTCTGAGCGTCCCCAGGTGCAGCTCCTCCCTGCAGCGGGGAAGCACCTGCAGCGTCCCGTTGTGGGTCCGCTGCACAAATCCGAATCAAAACAATCTCCCGTCCGCGGAGTCAGCCCGAATGGGTGCTCCGTCGAGCCGGTCGCTTGGGCTCCTGTTGCGCCCCGACTTTCCCACGCTCTCAGCACCCCCCGATTTCCTCCAGCGAGGAGCCTGCCCCGTTGACCCGCGCGTCCCAGCCTGGAGCGCGCATCTCGGGACACCAGAGCAAAGGCACGCCTAGGCGTTGGAAGACTAGGCGCCCTCTCCTCGGGGGGCCCCCCTGGGGCTCTGCAATTTTGGGGGACCCACGCACTCAGAGGCAGCGGGCGGTGTTGCGTTCCGGCGCGGGCAAACACATCGTGAGGTTCCCAGCGCCCATCTCGAGCGGGGGACGGGGGAGCGTGGGTGCAAAGTAGGGTCGTAGGGAAGCGCTCAGAGAAACAAGCTTGCGGTGCCCAGAGGGACGCTTAGTTCGAGCGCTAAGTTGCAAACTGCCCCCTTGGAATTTGTGGGCGTCTCAAACTCCAACCCGTGTCTCCCTCAAATGCATCGAATCCATCAGGGTCAAATAGTAGGCGGTTTCTTGGATAGCTGTGGACTATGAGGCTTGCACTCGGGCTCTAACCTTTTGGAAGGCTTTGGCTAGCTTGCTTCCACCTCCTGCAGGCTCTTGGATACCCTCAGGAGGAGGAGAAAGAGGAGTAGCCCCGGCCCCTGTCCAATCCCATTCTGGCCTGTTCAGACACCACCTCGCCAGCTCCCAGTTGCTGACTCTAGAAATACAATTACAGCCTCGAGCTGCAAGGCGCTAGAGTATATGCAGTGGGTATCTGCACTTCCCTCCCCTCCTGGTGCCACAACCCTTGCAGCTAGCTGGGGCACTGGGGGTGGTGTGGGGAGGAGCACTGGGGCGAGTTCCAAGTCTGAGAGTAACAGACCGCGCTGGTTTTAAACTTGCAGCATAAAGCTAGAGGAGAGACTTCTAAACCTTGCGTTGGGAGACAATCAATACAAATGTTTACACAGGGCCCGCGGGAATAGGTGAGGGGCAGAGGCTTTTATAATCTAGTTTGCATTGCCTTTTCTGCTCGACTGCCTCTCTGACCCTGAGAAAGCTACTTTAATTTAACTTGGCTTTCCAAGAAGTAGGAGAGGAAGAAAAGGAGGAGGAGAAGGAGGAGAAGGAGGAGGAAGAAGAGGGGGAAGGGGAGGGAGAGAAGGAGGAGGAGGAGGGGAAGAACAAGGAGGCAGAGGAGGAGGAAGAAGAAGAACAAGGAGGTAGAGGAGAAAGAAGAAGAAGAACAACAACAAGGAGGCAGAGGAGGAGGAAGAAGGAAGAAGAAGAAAGAAGAAGAAGAAGAAGAAGAAAAGAAGAAGAAGAAGAAGAAGAAGAAGAAGAAGAAGAAGAAGAAGAAGAAGAAGAAGAAGAAGAAGAAGAAGAAGAAAACTAGCACCCTCCCCCCAAAAAAAACAACCAACCGGGAAGAATGATCATCATCTGCTCACAGCAAAACTTGCAAATGTTTTGCAAGCCAGGTGGTTCTGGGTTCCAGTCCTAGCTGTCCCACTAGGAAATAGCAGACCACATCACATGCCTGGTTTCAGCCGCAGCCACAAGCTGGAAAAACCATTTGTTCTGGGATTCATGCTGGCAGTAAACTTGCCATACTCAGATGGCCTAGTAGGAATGCTAACATTCATGAATGGAAGAGAGATGGAATTAGAACTGTGGGTGAATTGAAATTTAATTACAAACTGTTGGCGGAGCCAAACAAATCTTTCAGGCTTAAGCTTTATGGAAATAAACCTGGCTGGTTTTGATAATGCTAAGAATGCCCCCAGAACAGACCTTCTGTAGAAAATTCTGTTAAGTTAGTGTGGTTTCCTCAAAGGTCTTTTCCGTGCTTTTGGAATCTCCTCAGCATCTCATCAGGGTTACAGAAAGGAGTAGGGAGCCCACATGACACACACACACAGACACACACACACACTCACACACACACACACACACACACACACACACAGTCCCTCTGTGCATGCTACCTCACTTACAGGATCTCGTTAGGCTACCTGATAAGCAATTTATTTACCTGGGAATGACTCCTTTAGTATTGACTTCTCAGAAAAGCTGTTTATTAGTTTGATAATGAAATTGTCTTTAGAAGCTGTATTAAATATTGGAACACTTAATATATTACTATGCCATATTGGGGTGAACACTGCTTCAAAAAGCACTGCCTTTTAATTTAATTTCAACAAGGGAAACTAGGATGATTTATAATGTTTTCTTTTACTACATTTTTACGAAGTTAAAAAAAAAAACAGAAGCAAACACAACACACATTACAAGCAATCTTGTTTCTTCTGCTTTCCAGAGATGACTATCATCTTCATTACCATAATGGCAAATATCTATAGATCTCTTACCTGGTGCCTGCTATTGTTCTCAAGCTTGGTCTGTGCCTACTCTCATGTAATCAGAAGTGCTAGCCTTTCCATTTTACAGCTGGGGAAATAAATGGGAACCTTCTTGCCTGAGAGCACACAACTTGTCCAGTAGATTCAGAGCAATACAAGTATAAATATTGCTTATAATGGTTGAAGCTGTATGCAAGTGAGGACTAAGGAAGGGCAAAAATACTGACTGCTTGTCAGCTTCCTTATACAGTTCAGTATATCGAGATTAATACATCTTTTATGAATGACCATTTTCTTTTTCTTACACTTATTCTTTTCTGTTTCTATCACAATAACTTGAGTGTCATTTTATGTTTGTAAAGAGGTGTAGCTCTCTTTTTAACTGTATAGATTTCAGGCCAGAGGAATGCATGAACTGTAATTTATTTAACTAATTCCAATCAATGGATATTTGGAGTATTTTTCAATGTTCATAGTCAAGTGTTGAGTAGGTATAATGAAATTTCTCATTTATTTATTTCTGCACACCTGATAACACTTGCAATAGATAACACTTGCTATTGGAAGGATCCTATGAGTAAAAGCAGGGTTACTATGGAATGGTATGTGTTTTTTCAAATAGATAATTTCCAATGTGCCTTTATTAAAAAAATAAATGTAATTTTTGGCTGGAGTCCAAGTTTTCTTTTAACATGTTTTTGGGCTTTTGGTAAGTTAATGAATCTGAATGGGTCTCAGATATATTCTTTGTAAACTAGAGGTGGGTGGTAGCACTTATTGGCTGTTGTCAAGGCCTTTCTGTAAATATATATAATTAGAGGTTGAACAAATGAAACTCAATATTTGATCATTTTACCTACAAATCAGAAATTTAATGATTCTATTTAATGGCACTTAAACTCCTGGAATAGCTATTTTTATGTTCCCATTCCCCTCACTGCATCCCCTAATCTAGCTCTTTTGGAGGTGCATTTATGTATGAGAAAGGTTGGGCTATACTGCTGACACAAATTAGCTCCCAAACCTTTATGGCTTAAAAATATAGTTTCTCAGGCTAGAGAGATAGTGCAGTGAGTAAAATGTTAGCCTCATATGTGGTTGGCTTGGATTTTATTCTGGTACCACATATGGTCCCCCCAAACACTCCCAGAGTGACCTCTAAGGACAGAGTCACAAATAAGCCCTAATCACCTTTGGGAGTGCTCTTGCCATAAATAAATAAAAAATAAAATTTCTCATTCTCACCATATATTTCAATTGGTTTAGTAGAATTTCCTATTCCACACAGTTCTTGGGTGTCAGGGTGACAGAAGCTCAGCCATCTTGCAATGGTCTGAAGCATGCCATCTTGGTATCATGGCAGTGGTAGAGTGAGCCTGTGTAGAATTGACACCTATTCTTTTTTTCTTTTTAAATTTAATTTGAGTTTTTTAAACAGCTGTGATTTACAAGGTCCTTTATAGTTGCGTTGCACACATACAATGAATCATGGCCAATCTCAACACAAGTGTCCGCCTCACTCCACCAATGTTATTAGAGTGTATACAGTTCCTAAAGTATATGCCTCCACTTTTGCCCCCCAGCCTGCCAGTATTGCAAGCCCATTTAAAGTTTAGATTATTAGAATTTGTGTCTTGTATCTTGATTCCATTGTTGTTGATTTTGGCTTGGATATTTAGTTTTGTCCTTTTTTTTATTATTATTATTATCTCCACCAATGCACCTAAGACTGCTTGGTGCCTGGCCCTCATCCTTTCAAATTTGTTTGTTTCCTCCTCCCCTCAGTTTCTTTCCCTTTCCTCGCTATACTCTGGGGCCAAAGGTAAATGAGACCATTTAGACCACTGCATTTCTTCATGCAGTTATTCTAAATATCACATAAAATTGATATCACCCTGTTTTTACCCTTCTTCTGCTGGCTTACTTCATTTAACATAATATCTTTCAGTTTCATCCATGTTGTGCTTAATTGCATGATTTCATCATTCCTTACAGATACGCAGTATTCCATTGTGTATATATACTGCATCTTCATGATTCACTCATGTTGGACATCTAGGTTGACTCCAACTCTTAGCTAATGTGTCGAGTGCTGCAGTGAAAAGCGGTGTGCATACATCCTTTAGGATAGATACCCAAAAGAAGGATTGCTGGGTTATGGCCAGCCCCAAAATTATTTCTTAGTCACATGAACCCCAATCCATGTTTGGAAGTTGAGAAATGTTTTTTATTCTAGACAGGAAATGTTATCTACAGAGCAGTGTGGATTTATTTGTTAGGCAGCTATGATAAAACACCACAGACTGGGTGGCCGCCATATAGGAAATGTACTTTGTCTCAGTTGTGGAAGCTTGAGGCCCAAGATGAAGAAGGTTTGTTTCTTTAGATGGCCACAGTAGGGGTATTCTTAACTGTCTATAGGCTCCCAACTCCTCATAGACATTAGAAAATTTTATATAGGAGCACCACAATGTACAAGAGATGCAAAAAGGAGCCAGAGCCGAGATTCTACACCCTCCTGAGTTTAGGAAAGGGAGAAAACCCTGGTGCTCAAAGTGAAAGTAATGGAGATGTTCTCAGAAAGGTGAATTTGGTAGAAAGAAAACATTTGATCAGCTGAGGTCAGCCTGGAAACTAGTGTTTTTGGGTGAAAAAGTTACTTTTGGACATAGCTCTATTCTTGGCACAGGCCCCCTTTCTAATGGAAATTTCCTTTTAAAAGACTGCTTTTCCTTTTTCTGAGTTTTTCCTGTGTTTCTTAAAACAGATAGCAAGTAGCTCAAAATAATCCTCATGCCAGAGTGGCATATTTGGGAGCAACCCCTCTTCTTGTGCTTCTTCACAAGCTTATCTCTTTGTCTTTTTATTTACTTATTTATTTGCTTGTGGGTCACACCCAGGGGTGCTCCAGGCTTACTCATATTCTGTGCTCAGGGGATCACTCCTGGCAGGTTCCTGGAACTATTTGGGCTGCTGGAGCTAGAACCTGGGTAATTTGCTTGTAAGACAAGTGCCCTACCTGCTGTCATAGTGCTCTAATCTCTGTTTCTTTTGATGAAGCTAGTGAAATTAGGACCACACTGAATTAGGATCACTCTGATGAGCTTATGTAATATTCATTACATCTTTAAAGTTCTTGCCTCCAATTACAGTTGCATTTTGAGGTATTAGAAGCTGGGGCTTCACCCTGACATTTGGGTGTGGTGGGGGATACATTTCACATTTTAATTTATTGTCTTTGTCACTTGAGACTTACTAAAGTCAAGTCATCCTGTTCCCATTTGAGGAAGCAGTATATTTCTTTGCCAGGGGAGGGGACAGTTGGACTGTTCTAGCACTGTGCTCAGGAGTGATTCCTTATGGCTCTCAGGGTTACATATGTGTTTCTAGGGGTTAAACCTAGGCTTATCACATGCAAAGCATGTACCCTATCCATTGTACTATCTCTCTAGCCCCTCATTTGTGTACTTTAAACCTAGAAGTTCACAATTTGATTTGAAAGAGAAGCATGAGAGATTATCTTCTTGAAGTGCCTCTTAAAATAATCACCCAGCCCCCTTCTGTGAAAGTAACAAAGGTTGGCAGTTAAAATGATCTGTGAATAACTGTTTCTACTTGAATAACCCTGGAATCAGGGTGTGTTTTGCTTTGGCACCTCGTAGGCCTGGAACCTTTTCTTGCCAACTCACCTGGGAAGAAGACAGCCGTTTTACATCTTGGCATCTTCCTTTCCTTGGTGACAAAAGGAATGACGTGTGGATTGCTCCATACCTGAGTGGTGAGAAGCCCTGCATTCCTGGGACTGGACAGGGATGGAAGAGTTTGCATTTGTCATGTGGCCTTGGTCCCACGGGATTGGAACAATATAGAGGCCAGCAGAAATCTTTTGGACTAGGGAAAACCAGCATCTCCTGCCTAGCTACTGAACCTGCATCTACCATGGGGTGGAGGGGGCCAAGACTGCTAGGTTGGTAGAAACTTGCTCTATTTGAGAAAGTGTCAACTAAAATACATTTCCTCTTGCTTCTTACTAGGAATCTGGGTCAAGGCAGAGTTTGTTGAAAGTCAGTTGTGTCTTACGACTTGATGACCATTGTCATCCTGGGCCCATGATGGCTGGTGGGCTGTATGCTATCAACTGCCCTTCTCAACCAGGGGTTATTGTGTACTTGCCATCATTTCTATATGTGCCCACTCAGTTCAAGATTTATATCTTTTCTATTTTCCAGGCCAATTCAGTGCATTGTTGACAACACCTGTGTTGAGTGTAATTGTGGATGGAGATGATTTTGGAAAGGTTACATTTACTCGGCAGTGAAACTTTGCATTTTTGTTTACACGGTTACATGAAGAGTCAAGGAAATAGAACTTGAGTATAAATTTGATACTGATAGAGCAAATATTTGTCAGAGGTGGAATGATGCAACTTCAGATTTTTATTTTTCTTTTTTTGTAAAGTAGCTGCCAAAGTCCTTATAATAAAAAGATACCCACACCAACTGAAAGCTAGATTTGTGTTTTGTTATTGATATATGTGCAAAAGGATTACTTCTTACATATCAAATCAAAAAACTGAAGGCAAAACAGATGGTCTAATCCCTCATAGAGGGAGAAATTCAAAGCTGCGGGAGGCTAGTAGAATCAACTGTCGTATCTTATTGGAGTGTCTGTGGGACCTTATGTCATAGTTCAATGGTGTGCATATTTTTCCTTGTGATAAATAAAGGAATAAAGAAATGGGTTTTGGAAGGGTCTGCTAGGTCATGGGCTTGATGAAATAAAACAAATGTGGCCATGGGGGAACTGGGCGCCAGACGGCCTGTCTCCTGAGCCTCTCTCTTCTCCCCTTCCATCAGTGCTAGTGGTCATTTTGTACACTCAATTTCCAGATAAGCAACAGATATTGCGTGTGTGTGTGTGTGTGTGTGTGTGTGTGTGTGTGTGTGCGCGCGCGCGCGCGAGCGCACATGTGTGAGAGACAGACAGAAAGATGAAGAGAGAGAAAAAAGAGGAGAGAGGTAGATAAAAAAGGAGAGAAAGAGCAGAGAGAGGGAGAGAGGGAATGAGAGGGAGACTGAGAGAAGAAGTAAAGAGAGAGGAAGAGCTAGAAAGAGAGAGGAGTGAGAGAGAGAGAGAGAGAGAGAGAGAGAGAGAGAGGGAGAGAGGGAGAGAGGGAGAGGGAGGGAGGGAGAGAAAGAGCACTTCCCCAGAATGTTCTGAGGTCATTCTCCACTGGAAAGACAGTCACGGAGAGGGTGAGGAGGGTGTGTGCCATGTGGATGGTTGTGAAATGTTTTGCAAGCAGGCTTCTTCCCAAGTTTCCTGGAGCAGCAAGAAGGCTTGAGCTGTGGTCAGAGAGGGGCTGAGTCTTATTTGTGGACTCTGAAAGCTCTGAGCCAGAGCCAGGGCATCCCAACTGGTTGTCAGGGTAGGTTGAGAATAGCCCGTGAGGAGCCAGGATGAAGCTGAAGAGGGTCCATTAGGAGGCACCCTAATCAAGGCAAGAGGTGATGGTTGCTTAGCTTGCAGGACAGCAGAGAAGTGTACATGCTCCTGATCAATGCCCCTGTGGTAGTACTAACTTGTTTCCTCTTTCTTCCTATCCTATTCCTCCTTTGCTTAAACATTCTCATTTCTATAATCATGGTCAGAGTTTTGATACCTTCCAGTCCCTTGTCATGCTTCTCTATATACCACAGATGAGCAAGATCATTTAGTATTTATCCTCCCTCTGACTTGAACATTTCTTCTTTATTTTATTTTTAAAAGCAGTTTTATTTAGTTATTTATTAATTGATTGGTTTTTGGGCCACACATGGAGATGCTCAGGGGTTACTCCTGGCTCTGCTCAGATATTGCTCCTGGCAAGCCTGGGAGACCATATTGGATGCTGGGAATTGAACCCAGTCTTCTCGGGTAAGCCTCATGCAAGGCAAATGACCTACTGCTGTACTATCTCTCTGGCCCCAATTTTTTTCTTTAAATCATAACACTGTGCACAACAAGTTGTACATGGTACAGTTGTTTCAGGCATTAAATGTTCAAACACCAATCCTACCTCCAGTGTGACCTTCCCTCCACCAGTGTCCCTATTTCCTACTCAATACCCTAGCTTGCCCCATTGCAGGCAAAAAAGATTTACTTCATGTAATTATTATTATTATTAAATGGAATTATCAAAACTTAGATCAAAAGCATCAATTTGAAATAATTGTTATATTTCTCAATGGTATTACTGAAGTAATTGTCTAAGATTTTACTGCCCTGTGGTTGGTGCCCGCTAAGCTTTGTTGTTGTTGTTGTTGTTGCTGCTGCTGCTCTTTAGGCTCACTGAGCTTGGTGATCTTTCATATAACTCCCATTAAATTTTTATGCTCCTACTGGGCTGACAAAATTTTTGGTTGTTGCAGAGACACTTAAGGATACATAGTCCAGGATCTGTAGATTTGGAACAAATTTGGTGGCTTGGCAGTTTGATAAGGTTAAGTTGTGAAGCTGGGCTATTTCTGTTGGATAATGTCAGGTGTGGCAGTGGGCTGCTGTGCCTTCAGGAAGAAGTATGACTTTCAATCATACAATGTTCAAGTACTCATCTCTGCACCAGTGTCCACTTCCTTCCACCAATGTCCTATGCCCTCTTGCCTATGCCATAACTTCTTTACCCATTCACCTGTTGTTGGGCATTTGGCTTGTTTCCATATCCTGGTTAAGTGCTGCAATGAATGTGGGTGTGCTCATATCTTTTCAAGTTAATGGGTTTTTGTTTGTTTGTTTCATGGCAAGAAATGACATACTGGGTCATACAGAAACTCTATTACTTTTTTTGAGAAATCACTGTACTGCTTTCCATAGGGACCAAACCAGACAATATTCCCTCACACTCACTAGAGGTGAATGAGTCCTTTCTTTTTACCATTTACTATCCATTCTGATTGTTTCCAGAGTTTTTTTTTTAAATATATGCTATTTTTACTGATGTAAGATGATAGTAAGAGAACAGGGTGGGCCACAAATTCTTGACTAAAAATGTTCTAGATAAGCATGATAGTGGACAATGGAAGCCAGTGGAATCATTGGCTGCAGAAATTTATCTGCAATGATAATGAGGTGATAGAAAAGGTGGAGAAGAACAGCAATGGTGCCAGTGCTAGGTGGGGCTCAACCATGGGCCAAGACTGAGCAATATTTTCCCTTTAATTTATTACCTGTGCCTCGCAATTGGGGTGGGATAAACATGGGATAAACAAGCTTTCACTTGGGTTTCAGCAATGTCAGCTATCCAGTCATTGCTTTGACTGACAGACTGTTGTGGGTGGCTTCTGTCCCACAGCTCCAATGAGTTTCAATGAGTCTACTTCAGGAAGTGGATGAATACAGATGGTGAAATATGAAATAAGTGAGAAATGAGAGACCACACAAATGAATTGTATGGGGACACACATCTTCTTTAATATTATTTATTCAATATTATTCCACTGCCTGGTTCATGTTTATTCACTTTCTTGAAGTAGACTCATTGAAGCCCATGAGAGCTATAGAACAGAGGCCACTCACAGCAGCAGACCAAGAGCTGCCAGGCAAAAATATTAGAGTTGCCAAGACTGTGCTTGGTGTATGTGGTGGCACTAGAGATGGTAACTTGTTAACTTACAATTGCAAGAAAAAACGAATTAGCCATATCCTGGCCTGGATTTTTGTTCTTCATTTGGGGACATATCTGGCTGTGTTTAGAACTTACTTCTGGCAATGTAGGGGTCAGGGACCATATGTGAAACCAGGGATAGAACCTAAATCATCCATTTGTAAGACAACCTGCTGGACTATTTCTCTGCTTTCATTTTGGTGTTCCTAAAATTATATTTGGTGTTTAGAGGCTATTCCCAACTCCATACACAAAGTCTTATGCAGTACTGGGGTTGAAGGCAGGTCTTTCACATGCAAAGCAAGCATGTTGGTCCTTTGAACTTCCTCCCTGGAATCTTAGTTATCTTTAAAACATAGCACACTTAAACATTTCTATAACTTCTAACTTATTAGTTTTTATGGGGGATGAAGCATGAGGCCTCTTAAACAGACACAGAAGGCCCAGTAGTCATTCTCAGTAATACTCTGTGTTGGAGGACAGATGGATCAGTGCTTAGTCTGGTGACTGCAGTGCTGCTGAAGCCCAGACATGCTGGGGCCTCCAGGGTCACACCTAGTGGTGTTCAGGGGTCTATGTGGTGTTGAGGTCAAACTCAGGGCCTCCACAAGCAGACACATGCTTTGACCCCTTTGAATACCTCCCTTACCCATTACTATTATTTTAAATAATTCATACACCTGTTACATTTTTTTTTTTTTTGGTTTTTTGGGCCACACTCATTTGATGATCAGGGGTTACTCCTGGCTAAGCACTCAGAAATTGCTCCTGGCTTGGGGGGACCATATGGGATGCCGGGGGATTGAACTGTGGTCTTTCCTTGGCTAGCGCTTGCAAGGCAGACACCTTACCTCTAGCGCCATCTCACCGGCCCCAACTGTTACATTCTTTTTAAGAAGTCTTTTTCTATACCAAGTTTATAAAGATGTATCCTGTATTTCTTTTAGAAGTTTGTATTTTAGTTTATTTGATTCTGTGTTTCATTTCAAATTAATTCTTTTATATGATAGAAGGCAGATGTTCCCAAACTTATTTAGCCTTTCTCCCTCTTTTAAGAAAATAAAAATCTCTCAGTATTATCCTAGAAAACTACTTTCTTCATCTCTTAGTTATACCTAAGGCTCCCACTACCATCCTGTACCATTCCCTTGGGACTATCACATCACTTAAGGAAACTTTACTCTAAGGGAAGAGACCAGGGTTGTTGGTTTTGTTTTTGTATATGGATATACTATCTTCCATTCTACCATTATTTGTTGAAAAGATTAGACTTTCTCCATAGAATTATCTTAGTAATTTTTTATACTTTTCTTTCTTTTTTTGGAGGGTGGACCACACCCAGTGGCACTTGGGGTTATTCCTGGCTCTGTGGTCAGAAATTGCTCCTGGCTTGGGGGACCATATGAGATGCCAGGGATTGAACCAGGTCCATCCTGGGTCAGCCATGTGCAAGGCAAACACCCTACTGCTGTGCTATTGCTCTGGTCCCTATCTTGATTATATTATTGGAAATTAAAGGGTTTTAAAATAGAGAATCTCTATATGGAACCTTTTGTGTTCCATTGATTTGTCTCTTTATAAATTTCTACCACTTTCTTTTGGTCACTGTAACTTTATATTGCATTTTATTTTATTTGTTATTTTGGTTTTTGTTTGTGGATCCTACCCAGTGGTTCCCAGGGCTTACTCCTAGCTCTGGTTCAGGGATCACTCCTGGATAGGCAAGCACCCTACCTGCTCTACTATCAATCTAACTCATATTACATTTAAAATAAAATATTTGTATTCAAACTCATGTTTTTTTTTCAGAGTTATTTGACTATTCTAGTTTTTTTGTATTTCTCTACAAATTTGTAGACAAATTTGTATTTATCTACACATTTTTTTTATCACTCTGCCAGTTTTTACAAAAAAAACCCTGAAGGATGTAGATCAAAATTCTATCAAATCTATAGATCAGTTGCAAAAAAAAATGAGCATCTTTGTAATACTAAACCTTTTGATATGAAAATTACCTATGTACCCTGAACCTCTCTTCCAGGAGCTGCAATTTCTTTCTTGATTTTTGGGCTATGGCCAGTAGTGATCAGGGCTTATTTCTGAGTCTGCACTCAGTGATCACTCCTGGAGAACATAGGGGAACCATATGGGATTCTAGAGATTGAATCCAGATCAACCGCATGCAAGGCAAGCACCTTACCTACTGTACTACTGCTCATGCCCCCCCAATCTATATATATTAATAAATGCACATGTATTAAGAAACTGTCAGATATCTTTCAAATATGTACATATTTATCACTTTTCTTTTAGCAATGCTTTGAAGCTTTTCTGTGTATAAACTTTCCAGGTAGAAACTTTGCTGCTTTTCAAAATCATTGTCTTTTGTATTTTAAATTTCAGTTTCAATTTCATTGTTAGCATATAGACTACAATTCTCTTTGGTTTATTGACCTTGTTTCCCATGGTTTCGATAATTTAATGTTTTAGTTCTAGATGCTGTTTTGTAGTCTTTAGGATTTTCTATGCACACAATGATGTCTATGAATTTCCTTTCCAATCTGAGTAGTATTTTCCTTCATTTCCTTCCTTTATTGTACTGATTGTACTGAAGGATGGTGATTGCTGTAGTTTTATCCTGATTCAAAACAAACAAAAACTCAGATTAAGAAATACCTTTCCCACTGATTTATTGAGCCTTCTCATCATAAATAAGTAGCATTTGTCAAATGTTTTTTTTTCTACTCCATCTATTAAAATGATGGTATGTTTTCTTTCTTATTCTGTTGAAGTGGGAATTACATTGATTGCATTTTTAAATTATGGGGGAGAAAAGAATATTTTCCATTTTAACCATTCTGAAGGATACACTTCAGTGCTGTTAAGTATGTTCACAAACTTGTGTGACCATGACTCCTGCCTAGCTCAAGATACCTGCTGTCAATCCCAATGGAAATTCTATACCTTTTAAACAGACACTCCCTGTTTTATTCCTGGCTACCACTGATCTGCTTTCTGGGTCTACATGTGCCCATTCTGGGAATTTATATATAAAGCACCAAAGCTTGTGAACTTTGTGTTTAGCTACTTTCAATGAGTATCATGTTTTCATACTTCATTCATGTGATAGTATTCATTAGTACTTCATTTTTTATGACTGAATAATATTCAGTTATATAGGTATAGCCATATTTTCTTGATCCACTGATTAGTGTTTTTTTGGGTGTTTTTTTGTTTTGTTTTTTTTTTTTTGTTTGTTTTTGGTTTTGTGGCCACACCCGGCGGTGCTCAGGGGTTACTCCTGGCTGTTTGCTCAGAAATAGCTCCTGGCAGGCATGGGGGACCATATAGGACACCGGGATTCGAACCAACCACCTTTGGTCCTGGATCAGCTGCTTGCAAGGCAAACGCCGCTGTGCTATCTCTCCTGGCCCCCACTGATTAGTTTTTAAACAGTCACGCTCCTTTCCATCGAAGTTTTGTTATTTTATATCCCTATGTACAACAATCCCCCCCAATTTTGGGGGGTTGAACTACACACTGTGGTGCTAGGGAAATATACAAACTCAGTGCTCTGGGGGTGCTCCTGGTGATACTAGAAATCACAGCTAGGGCTCCTGTATGCAATGCATATGTTCTGACCCATTTAACTATCTCCTTGTCCTTTCTCTCCTCTCTTTGTTTGCATTTTTAAAACTTAAATCACTTTCAGATACAGAGTTGAAGAGTTGTTGATAGTTGAGATTCAGTCCTACAATGTTCTGATACTTATTCCTTTATCAGTGTTTCTTACCACAAATTTCCCCACTTACCTTCCTGTTATTCCACCCAACCTCCAGCCTGCCTCTATCTCAGACATTTTCTTCTCTCTTTCCATCTCTCTTTTCCTTTATTCTAGTTCTTGTCCATAGTGATCATTTCTAACTATTATTGTCCTAGTCGTCTCTTCTGCCTTAATTGCACTTCCCATCCATCATTTCTGTTGTCTTTGGATATTATTTCATTCTATTTCATTTCACTCAGCATGATACTCTACATGCCTATTCATGTATAAACAAATATCATGTCTTAATTTTTCCTAACAATTGTATAGTATTCCGTTGTGTTGATGTACCACAATTTCTTTATGCACTCATCTGTTTTTAGGCACCTGGCTTGTTTCCAGATTCTGGCTATTGTGAATAGTGCTGCAATGAACATGGGAGTGCAGATGTTTTATCTGCATTGTGTTATTGGATACTTAGGGTCTATTTCCAGGAGCAGTATTGCTGGATCAAATGGAAATTCAATTTCAAGTTTTTTTGAGGAAACTTATCCATATTGTTATTCAAAATGGTCAGACCAGTCAACATTTCACCAGCAGTGAATGAGAATCTCTTTTTCCCCCTCTGTGGTGTGAGGTAATATCTCGTTGTTGTTTTGTTTTGCATTTCCCTGATTAATGACGTGGAGCATTTTTTCATATCTTTTTGGTCATTTATATGTCCTTTGAGAAAATTTCTGTTCATCTCTTCTCCCACTTTTTGATGGGGTTGGATGTTGTTGTTTGTTTGTTTTTTTCCTTGTGAAGCTCTACTAGTACCTTTAATATTAACCCTTTATTTGATGGATATTTGGTAAATAATTTCTCCCATTCTGTGGGTGGTGTTTGTATACTGGCTATAATTTGAGGTGCAGAAGATTCTTAATCTAATGTACTCCCATTTGTTTGTCTTTGCTGCCACTTGCTTGGTAAGTGGTGTTTCATCCTTGAAGGTATCTTTAGCTTTAGTGGCATGAAGAGTTCTTCCTATGTTTTCCTCTTTGTACTTTATGGTTTCAGGTTGATATCAAGTCCTTTAATCCATTTTGATTTGACCTTTGTGCATGGTAATAGAAAGAGGTCTGAGTTCAAATTTTCCCAGCACAACTTGATGAGAACTTTTCCTTGCTTCACTTCATATTTTGTGGTCCTTTATCAATAATTAACTTATCAGAGAACCAACTTAACTAAAGAGGTGAGACACCTATACAAAGAAAACTACAAAACACTACTTCAATAAATAAAAGAGGACACAAAGAAATGGAAACACACTCCCTGTTCATAGATTGAGAGAATTCGTATCATTAAAATGGCAATACTCTCTGAAGCATTGTATAGTTTCAACTCAGTTTTTATATGAATACCCATGATGTTTTTTTCAAATAAACCAATGAAACACTTTTTATGGAACAATAAATCTCCTCTCTTCTGCCTTTTAAATTAGGACTACCTTGGTGGGCAGGAAGTGCTGCTTCATTGTAGTGTTAAATTGTGTTTTCCTAATACACTTGTTGGTCACATGTCTATCTTCTTCAGGAAATGTCTATTCAAGATTTTTGCCCCACTTTTAATTGTGTTGTCTTTATGTGATTGAGTGTAAGATTGCTTATTTACTTTTTATAGTCACTAGTCACTCTTGACTGAGTATATCATTTTCAAATATTCTCCAGTGCTGTGGGTTATCATTTTATTTCCTTGACAATACCCTCGATGCACAAAAATTTTACATTTGATAGCGTGCAATTTATCTAGTTTTCTTGCTTGTCCTTTCCATGTCATATTAAGAAACCATTGCTAAGTTCAAGGTCATTGCCCTTGATTTCCTCTAAGACTTTTATAAATTTGGCTTTTAAATTGAGGTCTTTGACCCATTTGTAGCTTGTTTTTATGTAAGATGTGAAGTAAGAATCCAAAATAACTCATTTTTGGGTACATTGATTGGCTTTGAAGTGAAACTAACATGGCTTAATAGCTAAATACCACTCACTGATGGTGTTCTGTATTTTGAATTTTTTTTTTGGATTTGATTTGCTAAATTTTGTTGAGAGTTTTTGCATTGATGTTCTGGGATATTTTTATCTATAGCTTTCTTCTTCTTCTCTGCCATACCTGGTAGTCCTCATGAGATACCTCTAAGGAGTCCGGGATCACTACTAGTGGTCCTTAGGGGACTTGCAAAACCATGTAGTTCTGGGGATGAAACCTGGAATTCCCACATGTACAGCATGCATACAGCTCTTTGAGCTATCTTCCTGGCCTTACAGTTTTTTTTCTTTATTTATAAAAATAATTAATTTTGGCTTTCATGTCAGTCTAGATAATTCTGACTTCTTAAAATGCAGTTTCCTACTGCTTTGTTTTATATTTCTGCAGGATTAACATTGTTCCTTTCTTATATGCTGTATAGACACCATCAGGGAATGAACTGGACTTTTCTTTGTTAGCTGCTTATACATAACATATATCTGAATTTTTATTTTAATTGAAGAGAATTCACTTTAGAAGTAAGAAAAACAAATAACATTTGCTATCACTGTACCATTTTTAATGCTTTTTATTCATTTGTGTACATCTATCTTAATTATAAGTACCTGATTTTACACATTAAGCAACAGCCATTTGTTAACATGCCTTCAATTTCTTTGGTAGATAACAGGGAAATTTAAAATACATTTTGAGTGAGCCTTGGCTCATTTTGTTGATCCATTTAATCGATTGACATGATTTTATAATATTCTCCTACTACCATATTAATGACTGTAGGTCCTGGTGTTAGTAACTGGTATCATATCAATTTAATCAACAACAGTCTTGCTAGAAGTTTATCAACTGCATTAGTTTTTTAGAAAATCAGAGTTTTATTCATTGAGGTTTTATAGATATAGATAGATTACTTGTATCCTGCTTTTAAATTTCAACTTTTTTTTTTTTTTTTGGTTTTTGGCCACACCCCATGACGCTCAGGGGTTAGTCCTGGCTGTGCTCAGAAATTGCTCCTGGCTAGGGGGATCATATGGGACGTGGGAGAAATTGAACTTTGGTCCCTCTAGGTGAGCAGTGTGCAAATGCCCTATTTCTGGGTCACTACTCTGGCCCCTAAATTTCAACTTTTTATTTTTATTTTTTTGGTTTTTGGTTTTTGGGTCACATCCGGCAGTACTCAGGGGTTACTTCTGGCTCTATGCTCAGAAATCTCTCCTGGCAGGCTCAGGAGACCATATGGGATGCTGGGACTCGAACCACCTTTCTTCTGCATGCAAGGCAAATGCCTTACCTCCATGCTATCTCTTTGCCCCCTTAATTTCAACTTTTAACTTATTACAACCTTTTTTCATTTTAGCATATTTTTTGCTTTTCGATTTTTCTATATATTTTAGGAGGGGTCCCAAGCAGTGTTTAGGAGACCTGGGGATCCCACTGCAGTTTCTCAGCCAACTGTGTTGGTGGTTTAGTGCAAGGACTGAAGGTTGTTGTGAGACTCGGGTTTGGCCACATACAGCAGTGCTTGTAGCCTTGGGGTAATACCTGGTGGTGCTCTGTGCTTCCAGGTTTGTACCTGTGATGATTGGGGCATACTATGTAGTGCCTGAATTCAAACCCAGGTTGAGCATATATTTTAGACTATTCACAACATGCTGTCAAATGATATTCTTTGGCATAATCCTACAATATACTTCCTTGACTGCCTCTCATTTTTGGTGTTATTTTTGTCATTGATTTTACTTCTCTTTATTTTATAAACACCATACTACATGGTGACAATTTTTGCTGTGAAGATAATTCACTTTTAGAAGTAAGAAAAACAAGAAATAACATTTGCTATTACCATACCATTTTAATGCTTTTCATTCATCTGTGTACATCCAAGTTTCTAATCAGGATTGTTTTCCTTATACTTAAAGAACCCTTTTGGTGATGGTGGGGAGGCAGTACCCCCTAAGTAGTGTCCAGGGACCACTCTTAGTGATACTTGGTCAACCTGGTCAGATGGCTCAAAGCTAGGACATGAACATGATAAGTTGTTCAGGATCTGTGGTGCTGAGAGATGCCAGGGGTCTACTCAGCATTGCTCTGTAGTTAAATGATGCCATGGCTCAAACTCAGCAGATTCAAAGCATTTGCCGCTGATTTACTAGCACTCATTTCAGTCCTGCTTAATGAATTTTCAATTTTTTCTTGCAATGCATGGTGAATGAGTTTTGTCACTGGTTTTCTTCATTTACCCTCATTCTTAAAAAGATCATTGGGTCAGGTTTTTGCCTTGTACATGGCCAATCTGGGAACAAACCCTAGCATCCTATATTTCAAGCCGGCCAGGAGTAATTTCTAAACACAGAGCCAGGTGTAACATCCTGGTGTGTCCTCAAAATCAACAACAACAACAAAGAATATTTTTTCCTTGTAAATAAGTACTATAAAGGCAGCTCTTTATTTCATGATTTATAATGAAGCCTACCACTTTTAGGATGTCAGATTCCTCTGGATCCTTCTAAGATATTTTTCTTTCCAATGTTTTCAGCAGTGATATTATATTACATCTTGGTTTTTGGTTGCTTCTATTAGATATTTGTTGAATTTCTTAGATTTTTGAGCTATAGAACCTCTTTCAGTTTTTTTCTTTCTTTTTATTTGAATCAATTGAAATAGTTTTTACTTAGTGTGTCTTCTATTTCATCAGTCTTTCTTTTTATAGTATCCACTATGCTATGAGTTCTATCCAGAGGTCATTTCATTTTAAAACTTGCAATTTTTATTTCTAGGGGTACCAATATATATTTAAAAATATTTTTTTATTTAAAATATTTACTATTTTATTCTGGAGGGTTGGACCATAACTGGTAATGTTATGGGATTCAGAAATGACCCCTGGTGATACTCTGAAGACCTTATACAGTAGCAGGGACTAAACTGGGTTTGGCTGCATGCCAAGCAAATGTCTCACCGCCAGTACTATTACTTTCCCCTTTTCATAATTCTTATAATGCTTGTTTTCTATTCACTACTTAGACTAATTGTTATAATGTTCTTGTCTGCTATTTTTAATGTTTAATATTTTTCTTGTTTATGTTTCATTTACTGATCTTTTGATTGTTGATATGTTTTCCTGCTTCTTGGCATATCCAATAATTTTGATTCTGTGGCACATATTTTGAATGTTACATTGCTGAGTTTGTTGTCTTTCAAGAATGTTGGATTTTGGTTTTGGCAGAAAATTACTTTCTGTTCACTTTGGTTCTTTTAAGGCTTTGTTTTGAATTTTAAAAAGGAGGTCTGGAGTAAGTCTTCTCTAGGTGTCCTTGAGCATTAAAACATGACTGAGGAGATCAGGTCTGAATATCTTAAATGATCATTAAAAATTCTGTCACGTGCCTGATGGTCCTGTGTTGTGATCTCTGGAATGATCTAAATTACAGCTTTTAAACTACTGTATTTCTGCTTTATGGAATTTCACCTTACTCATATATCTTAGTTCCTAGTAAGCATTAAAGGACCCTCAATGTTTTGCCCATATCACTTCCTTTTTCTAAAACTCTACCCCACATATTCTACTCAAACAGGTTTTCCAACTCTTTATTGGAAAGGTTCTACAGCTGATTGGTGCTAGTGTGACTCCTAGGTGATGAATATTGTAGTTGTGGGGATTCTGTTAGTGAGTAGCCCCAAGAGGCAGTGAGAGGCTGCCAATACCTCACGATTATGGACTTTCATGAGGATATTGGTGACTTTAGTTTGAAGTTGAAGGAACAAAAGTCTTGGTCTAATATTCTAGTAGAGAAGTGTGGAATTTGGACTTCTTCTGATTCCTCTTAAGGTCACTGTTAACTGGCTGGTTTGTAGAAGCTGCTGGGAAGTCTCAGGGAGGCAAATAGGTCACTCTGACTTATTCCTCCATGAAGGAAAACCATTGGTTTCTGCCTGGGTAATCTTCCCTATCCAAGATAGAAAAAGTGTTTTCAGGGTGAAAACATAATATTCTAGATCTCATGGATCACTCCTGACTCTATGCTCTATAGGATCAAATGTGGTGCCAGGTATCAAATAGGGGACAAAGTGTCTTAGCCCATGTACCACCTGACTCCTTAAAAGCTGAGGTGCTTGCACAGTGCCCACCAGGGGGCGCACATCTAGTGCTCGCATCTCTTGTGGTGCTCCTTGGAGCTGCACACTTCATGGATGATGCTCACACACACGTGTGGCTGTGTACAGAGCAGTGTACTGTAGACCATATGTTCTATGGAAGAACTGTGGGTTTTAAACAGAGGAGTATCCACGACCTTGCTTGCCATGCAGGGAGCACCAGAGACCAAATTCAGAGCCTCACACTTGCAGGTTTTGTTGTTTTTTTGTTTTGTTTTGTTTTTTTGGTTTTTGGGCCACACCCGGCAGTGCTCAGGGGTTACTCCTGGCTGTCTGCTCAGAAATAGCTCCTGGCAGGCACGGGGGGACCATATGGGACACCGGGATTCGAACCAACCACCTTTGGTCCTGGATCGGCTGCTTGCAAGGCAAACACCGCTGTGCTATCTCTCTGGGCCCCTTGTTATTTATTGATTCATCTCCAGACCCCCCAGGTTGATTTCTTTATTTAACATAATAGAATTATTTAAATCTGTTTATCATAACATGTCAACTTAATTTCTCAAGTCTCGGAGTTTTTCATCTCTTTTAAAGCTTGTATTTTGGTATGTTGATGATCTTAAATAAAAAAGCAAATTAAGATGGCTTAAACTGCATCTTCTGGATTTTGTTTGTTTTGGGGGACATGTCTGGTGCTTAGAACATACTCCAGGATCTGCACTCAGGGATCATATGAAAAAAATAGGAGGACAGTATAGGGTACCAAGGATCGAGCCCAGGTTGGCTGAGTACAAGGCAAGCACCCTAGCTGCTATACTATCTCCCTGGCCCTAAAGTGTATATTTTAGATCTCAGTGAGAATTTCAGTGAACATCACCTTTGCCATATATTTTTGTAAAGGAGTATGTGGGATTTTTATGACATCTAAAAGTTTTATGGTCACAGGCTCAGAAGAAAGCAAATAATTACTTAGCTATGCTAAATGGGAGTTCAGGTTAATGGAAAACAGAAGGGAGATGTTTGAAGATTTTCTATCCAAGGGTAAAAGAAGAGAAACATGCAGTGATACACAATGTGAACACACAGAAATTTCAGGTGAAATAAAAGACAAGCTCTTCACCAAATGTAGATATAATTTTTATTGTGATTAAGGGAGTGTCCTGAAAATATTTCTTTAGTTTTGGTGTGTGTATGTTGGGGGGTAGGGAAAGTTTGGGGCATACCTAAAGGACTATACAGGGGATTTGAACAAGGGTTGGTCACGCACAAGGCAAGTGCTTTACTTCCTATATTTTTTTCAGTCTCTTTTGCTCCCTGAAGATATTTTTCTGTTTTTTATTTACTCACACTCACACTGGACTGAATTCACCTTCTTTACCTCTTTCTACCTCACAAAATATTGCTTCCTAAACCTTATTTACTGTTTCTAAAAGTTAGTGGCTTGAATGCATGGAAAAGGAAACTAAAGTACCCTACGGGTATTGTATATACTTCTAGTGTCATATTTTATTTTTTAAATATATTTTTTATTTAAGTAACATGATCATATTTGGGTTACAGTCATAACCAGGACACCCCCCTTCACCAGTGCAACATTACCCCCTCCCCCCTTCCCATCCCCTGCCTGTATTCGAGACAGGCATTCTACTACAGTAGTTTGTTTTTAAGTTCAGTAAGTTGTATTTTTTTTCCTTAAAGGATAAGAGTAAAAAAATATAGTAAAGGTGTGATAGTGGCAATCGCCAATGTTTGCATAGGTCCAGAAAAATGGAGAAAATGGAAAAAAAATTCTTGACCTGATTACTAAAAGGCCTCACCCCAAAAGTTTATTGGCATAAGACAGACTCTGGGTTCCAGGCATACCAGTCTATCCAACTCCAGTCATTCTCAAGTCCTGGTGAAACTTTTTCACACTTTAGCTATTGTTGGTATCAGACTCTTATATTTAAAGACTCTGGATTCTGTGCATTTCTTTCATCGATGTCAGGCTGATGTGGAGCATCTTCTAGTTTCAGCATATCATTAAATGTGGAGCGATCTGCTCTGCATGCAGACTGTTGCTGAGTCGCCTGGGTGTTGGGAGCACTTTTTGGAGTAAGTCAATAGTGTCATATTTTAAAACGAAGTTTATAGGCTGGATTTAAGGAGTTAAGTCTCTTGCCTTATATGCAGCCAACCTATATTTGGTCCTTAGTACCATACAGAGTTCCCAAACCCCACCAGGACTGATCAGTTCCTGAGCATAGAGCCGGGAAGAATACCTACACTGCCAGGTGTGGCCAACACACACACATAAACAACAACAACAACAACAACCTTTCTTCCAATAATTCCCAAGTCTCAGAGTGGTCAAAAGGGAGCTTGAAGGAACATCTGGGACTTTAAGTCTAGAGATAGACAGACAAACAGGTGGTGGGTAGCTAGGTGGGTAGACAGACAGACAGACAGACAGACCACAGTGCTCCATATTGGTCATTTGTGTAATGTATCCTCAGGTTTAAGCACAAATTATGTTTCTGAAAATACCCACAGAGCCTAGTTTCTGTTTTGCATTTTCCTCATGAGAAACAGCAGGACCTAAAATCAATACTATTCACATGAGTGGAACCACTTAGGAACATGTTTCCGGGCTCTGCAACTTGCCTTCAGCACAAGTGATGCATACTAAAATTTGACAGCCACCGGTGTGGAGACCCTGGACTGTCTCCTCAACATGCATTACTTGATTATAAGCCACTGAATGGGAGGTCTGAAGAAGCAATCAGTCACACCCCCAGCAACTGTTTCCTGGGAGATATATAAGGAGATGTAGGGCTGCTAAGCAAATGCCAGACTCTAAGAAGAAAAAGACTGTGTCAGAAGTCTTTTAGAACACCTCCTTTCACAGCCCAGCCAAAAGGAGAGGGAGGGCAAAGATAGCAGAACCACAGAAGGTGCTAAGGCAGGGCTGGGGGCGGAGCTGCAGCCTACAGGCGTCTTTGGCTAGCAGAGAAGTGAAATCCCAGGGCTCAAACACTGTTCTTGAAACTCAAGTATCAAAAGTCTGAATTTAGCGATGTGAACAGGAAGCGGGAAACTCATCCAGGAGTACACCAGACTGTAGGCAGGCTCAAGGACAGCTTAGCCAAGAGAGAATTTTCTTTGCCCCTAGCACAGAGGGGAAATATGTTTGCTGCTGTGGACAACCTGGTGGTGGGCAGATTTCTCTGTCCTCTTCCTAAAGGTCCCAGAATAGACACGGATTACTTTTTATCCCTTGGCACCAGTACTTGTGGTGAATCCAAAATTCTTCTTTTAAATTAAAATTTTTTGTTTTTTCCTTTTGGTCACATCCAGTGGCTCTCAGGGGTTACTCAGGGTTAGTGGCTCTGCACTAAAAAATTACTCCTGGCAGGCTTGAGGGACCATATAGGATGCCAGAGATTGAATCAGGGCTAGTCACATGCAAGGCAAATACCCTACCTGCTGTACTATCTCTCCAGCTCCCCGCAAAGAACTTCTTGATCCCTACAGAGCCGCACATTCTAGGGGTATTCTAGGATTGGCAAAATATCAGTATTGGTATTAGGTCAATAATTTCTTCATTTAAATACCCAAGATACTGGGTTTCAGATAGTGAAAATCCACCAGAAGAATCAATTTCATAAACTAGTCTTGATTTTTTTGAGTGAGAAAAATTAATTTCCTTATCAACTGAGTTCTAGATAGCTAGATCTAAAGGAAAATTTGAGATGCTTTGCTATCACTGGCCCCGTCTTCTCTCTGAGGTGCTTGGTTTGCCATCATAAAAACAGTAGTCTAGATGGGGGCAAGAAGCAAAAATTCATTTTCTCATTGTTTTGGAGTTCAGAAGTGTAAAACTAATGTGCCAAGAGGGTTGGTGCCTGACTGCTGTACATCTCTCTTCAGCGAGGGACTGTGTCCTCATGTGGCCTTTTTCTGTGAATGTGCTTGGGGAGAGAGTGTTGTTTCCTCTTCTGATAAGGACATTCGTCTTGTTAAATTGGGGCCTCATCCTGATGTTTTTATGTAACATTACATACCTCATTCAAGGCCACAGAGTCACCCAAGTGATTAAGGCCTGCAACATATGAACTAGTGAGCATGGAGGCGAGGGGGAGTGGAAGGACAGAGAAGAAAACCATCCAATTTCTAAGTCCTTATTATCCCACTCCAGGATTATTATGGCATCTTGCAGAGCTTTATTTCTGGTCCCTTCATCAATCCTCCTTGAATATGCAGCCAGACTCATCTTAGGGTAAGAGCATGTTAGTGAAAGACTTACTGAAAAGCCTTGGTGACTCCCAATGTCTCAACTTTAGCCACACTCCTTAGCCTGGCTCTGGTCACATCCTTCCTGTTAAAATCATGCAATTTTCTCCCCTGCATCTTCTACCGATCGAATATTCTATTTATTTATTTATTTATTTATTTATTATTTAAGTATTTAGCTGGTGTCACACTAGTTCTAGATCTTTGTTTTTATGTGTTATTTTCTCTAGGAAGTCCTTTTTTTTTTTTGTATTCACTCAAACGCTGCCTTTCTTCTAAGAATCATTCTGTTAGTGACACCTTCGACATCACCTTTGCCTACTTCAATCTTTCTTTCTGGGCCTGGGTTCTTTTTTTTTCCCCACAGGAAAAAAAAGTGTGTGTGTGTGTGTGTGTGTGTGTGTGTGTGTGTCTGTGTGTGTCAGTGTTTCCCACACAATGGTCTGAGGGGGTGTCCTGAGGATTGTATCTCTCACTGTTTGCTGTGGTGACTAATCTCATTATGTAGAGGAGGAAAGTTGAATGAATGGATGGAAAAGAACCATGTTCCTGGGGCCCGGAGAGATAGCACAGCAGTGTTTGCCTTGCAAGCAGCCGATCCAGGACCCAAGATGGTTGGTTCGAATCTAGGACCTAAGGTGGTTGGTTCGAATCCCGGTGTCCCATATGGTCCCCGTGCCTGCCAGGAGCTATTTCTGAGCAGACAGCCAGGAGTAACCCCTGAGCACCGCTGGGTGTGGCCCCCCCCAAAAAAAAAAAAAAGAACTATGTTTCTTTGAGGGATTTTCTGTGAATCTTCTTCTCCCCACACATCAATGTTTTAAATCCCAGTAGAATCTTCACTACTACCAGAGAATTTTGGTGTATTTTTTTGTCCCTCTAGCCACTATTTTCCAGTAAATACGAGACACTGTTCCTGTATTGTCCACCCACCATGCCCAGTTAGTGTTTGACATATGCTAGTCACTGAGTAAATTTATGCTGAATGATTGAATGACTTTAGCATCGCACAGTGTAATGATTTTTTTTGGTGTTGTATGGCAGATCTATAGTGTGTGCTAGCAGAGAAGGGCTTGCTTAGAAACCTGAACCTTTATTATATCTTAAGTCAAACTGATGTGAGCTAATAACATGTACCCTGACTAGAAATATTCAAAAAACTCAAAGCGTTATCTCTGTGTATTTATAAACAGTCAGCTATTTTTAAAAAGCCAACATTTAACCATTTAGTAAGCTAACTTCTTTTGCAAGATAAAGGATGGCTATACTTTCTAAATCTAGATTAATTTATCTTTCTCTCCTATTTTATAAATTCCGGTTTCTGCAATGACTCCAGTCTCACACTAAATCACAGTTGTGTCACACATGGTTGTAACACTTACATGCTTTAGTTGTGGTATTCAACACACTAAGATGCAGTGCACCAGAAACCACACACTTATCTTATAGGGCTGGAGGTCCTTAAAAGTGGAACTCCTGTGAATCTAAAATGTATGTTGGTTGGTCGGAGGATCAAACTCACATTCTCACCTGCCTCAATATTTCAAGGTAGGTGAACCATCCAGTGAACCTATATGATTGCATGACTACTTCCTTAAGAGTGGGAGAATCTATAGTGACTTATACTACATATAGATATTTCCCAGTCCTCCCTCCTTTGTTTCTTTCTTATCTTTCCATCTCATCTTTCCATCCTCAGAAGACATGGTCTAGTGATCTGATCTCGGTCTTCCCAAGATGAGTTTCTGCCATAGTGCCTTTGCACATGTTCTTCCTTTTCAAGAGATATGTGGACCTCTATGTTTATTGCAGCATTTATTACAATTGACAGGATATGGTAGCAACTCAAATGTCCAACAAGAGATGATGGATAAAGAAACTGTCGTATATTGGACACAATGGATACCATATAGTTACTGTAACAAATAATGTCATGTAGTTTGCTACAACTTGGATGGAATTGGAAGCTATTGCACTGAGCAAAATTAGCCAGAGGCAGAAAGACAAATGCAGAATGACCTCACTCACATGTTGTATATAGATAAATCAAAGACATAGAAAATAGCAATCAATAATCAGCCTCAAATACTAGAATATATCCCTGAGAGTGCCAGGTAAGGATGAAAGAAAGAAATGAATAGGCTGTTGGGAAGTAACATGGAAACATTGATTGACAGTGGGTCTGGGACACATGGGTAGTGCTGAGGGTTAACTGTGCACCAAAACCATAACTGTTAATCAAAAATTACTGGAACATGGATGGGAAGGAAGGAATGAATATTAGACTAGAGATGATTTAGGAATGAGGAAGAGGGTCTTGGGTACTTTGGTGGGGGGTGGGCAGTAACTAGAAACATGTACAACACTATTGTAACCCTATAACCTAAACCATAATAAAACATGGAGAAATAAAATTCTGTTGGTCAGGACTATTCCAGCTGTCAGGTCTCTCTTCTTTTGCAAGCCTTCCCTGGTTGTTATAGCTGATATAAAAATGGACAATAAAACTCATCTTGCTGTTACACCTTAACATCCAAGTATTATGTCTCTTCTGCCATTTCTTGTTTGCTAAAACCCATACCCCTGATTGTCCCATTCTTTGGAGTAGGACTGTACCTAGTTTTTCAATTAAATATCCTTTGATGCCTGTTGCACTTGCAAAATTGACTTCCTGGAGTTTTGGAAATGTGAGTTTTATCTCTCAATTGCCTGGCTTTGAGGATTCTAAATGCAGGTACCGAGGATATTCTTGAGTCCCTCTCCAAGGATATGCCTGTCTGCCACAGTGATGCTCTTGTTCATGGGAAGGAAGATACTTTTAGTAGCACATGGATTCAGGACCCAGTGCTCAGTGCTACCACATTTGATGCTATTGATCTAAGGAAGTCAGAGGTTATCTAGTCTTCCCATATTGTCTCTGCAAGATCTACTGCTGTCCTGGGAAAACCTTCTATGAAGTCAAATCTCTTATCTTTTCATTTGGTGTCAGGAAGAAAGGTCCAAGACATGATATACCTGTAGTTAAATATACAGCTTCTTTGTGTCCTCTTATAAGGCTGTATCTGCTGATCTACTTTGTAGGAATGAAAGCTGCCTTGGAAATGATCACTTTGCTCTTCACTCTTGTTCTACTCTGTGTCTCTGTGTATCTAGTGGGTAAGTCTTTACATCTGTGAATGCACTTACTACCTATTTCTCCACCTACCTCTGATTCTTTCCTTTCTTAACCTCTTTCCTCTAACCTCCAAAAGATAGAAATCGTTTGTCTGATGGTGGAAAAGTCAGTTGAGCTCATAAGAGATTATGCTTATAGCTGCTTTTAGGGAGAAATTGGGGAAGAATTATACCTATTCATTGGCATTGCTTTTGTATTCTCAGAAATAATATTTTTAGAAAAAGCAATCTATTGAGTTTCAGCTTCTTGTTTTCTTTACATTTATTTATGAACTCCACAAATAGATACACTTTCCATAGATGTTATCAATCTTCATATACAGTGTATTTATATATTTGGAAATAGAAAGGTTTATTGGAAAGTAGAAGGAAAATAAAAGACCTACCCAGCAGGGGAGGACTAAGTTATATGTATATACACACATTTCTTTCTTTTTTTTATTATGAGAACAAAGATGCAAAAAAAGAGGACAAAGTAAAGTTACAGTGGGAAGACAATCACCCATAAACAGAATTCTCAGAAGAAATCCCCTTGCTGACACATTAATTTTGAACTTTCAGCCAAAGAACATTAAGAAAAATAAAACAAAACACATGCACAATTACTTTGTCTCTCAAGTCCCCAGATTGTAGTACATTATAACATTTCTTAGCAGTATACAAAGCAATCTAAAGCCACAAAATTTATGTAACTCCTTTAACATTGAAGGCATAGTATTTTTTTAAAAAAGTTTCATGCATCTGCATATAAGTTAACCTCAAAAGTTTAAGTGGTTTTTTTTTAAGGATTAGAGTCAAAAGAGCACAGCCAAAATAGTGTTAGAGAGGCAATTGTTAATTGCATAAGCCCAGCAAAATATGGAGACATGGAAAGGAAAAGCCTTGGCTTAAATACAAGGAGACCTTACCTCTGAAGTTTTCTTTCTGAGTTGGCATGAGACCAACTCTAGGCTCCAGGCATACTAGGTTTTCCAACCCAAGTCATTGTCTGTAGTGCCAATACACTTTTATTTTTCACACAGTCGCTGTTGTTGGTGGTCAGGTTTCTGTAGTTAAAGATCCTGGAATCTGTGCATTATATATATATATATATATATATACATTTTTAAATTAACACTATTTCTTCTGTACAGAGAATGGGGGTATACATTTGTTTAGTTTTGAGTCATTCTTGTTTGATGTTTGGATTATTCATGGTTTTATTATCATAAATAGTATTGTCACAAACACCTTTCTATAAATTGTCTTAATTCGTTTGGCTCTTTCTAATGTCTTGGACTAAAAGGATTAGTTGTCAAAGGCATTCACTGACTGTAAAAATGATAAACAGGGACAGAAGAAGGTGAAATAAGGTGGATCTGAGCTTCATGTGGAGGAAACTCAGGTTTCATCCCTAGCACACAAGGCTCCCTAAGCACCATAGATATCAACCCTCAAACACTGAGCTGAGCCAGGTGTAGCCCCTGAACACAGTTAAACTCCCCACCCAATCCCTCAAACAAATAAAATAGAAAAATATATAGCATTGAGGCTGGAATAATAGCACAGAATTAGAGCATTTGTCTTGCACATGGCCAACCTGGGATGGACCCCGGGTTTGATTCCCAGTATCTCAACTTGTCCTCTGGCCTGCCAAGAGTGATTTCTGAGTGCAGAGCCAGGAGTAACCACTGAGTGCCACCAGTGTGCCCCCCAAAAGAAAAATATATAGCATAAAACTCTACTTAATAAAAGTAAACCACAAACATTTTCAGCATTGAATTGTGAGTATAAAGAGAAGTAAAAGGCAAAATAGAAAGAAACAGGAGGGCAGAAAATCCTGTCATTCAGCCAAGAAATATTTGAGAACCCAGAGCGTGTTATGCAGTGTTCCAAGAAGTGGGATTCAGCAGTGAGTAGGAAATCCCTCCACCTCCCACCACCACCATGACTACTCTTACAGATGGGGAACTAGCCCATAAACAGAATCATGAATCGCAAGTGAAGCAATAAGTTGCTATAAGATAGTACTGTTGAAAAGTTAGGAGACTGAAGGGACTTGGGAGTGGTAAAGGGACAGTGATGGCAGGTGGAGTGAGATTTTAGGGTTCACATTTGAGCAGAGACCTAAGTTCTATTTATTTATTTATTTAAATTTTATTTTTGTTTCTTTTTGGGCCCACCTGGTGATGTTCAGGAGTTACTCCTGGCTATGTGCTCAGAAATCACTCCTGGCTTGGGGATCATATGAGACACCAGGGGATTGAACCAAGGTCTGTCCTAGGTTAGCCGCATGCAAGGCAAATGCCCTACCACTGTGCCACCACTCTGGCCCTGAGACTTAAGTTCTTGAGGGTGTTAACTGTGTTGATTTATGGGCTTATATTATGGGATGGCTTAAGGTAGAGGGAAGAGCTGCTGCAATCATGTGGGCTACTGGAGACCCCTATGGCAGCCAGAGAGAAGATGAATGGGAAGATCACTGAGGATACACAGAGGCCTATCTGGATTTATAAAAAAGACTGACTTCCCCTCATGGGACTAAAAGATATCGTGTGGAATCCATTGGTATCTTCATTTTTTTTTAACATTTTTTTTTTTTTTTTTTGGTTTTTGGGTCACATTCGGCAGTTCTCAGGGGTTACTCCTGGCTCTGTGCTCAGAAATCACCCCTGTCAGGCACGGGGGACCATATGGGATGCCGGGATTCGAACCACCGTCCTTTTGGATGTAAGGCAAATGTCCTAGGCTATCTCTCCGGCCCCGGTATCTTCATTTTTTTTTTTAAAGTTCTTTCCCCTCCTTCCCTTCCTTTTGCTGTTGTGTTGATGGGAGATCACCTGCATGCTTGGTTGTCATGCTGTTGTGGTGCTCACTAGTGGTCATAGAGGTGTTGACGAGGGGGTAACAGTGCACACCAAAACCTTTCTCTTTTTGGGGGTGGGTTGGGCGATATCAGGCTCTGAGTTCATGAATTAATTCTGGCAGGCCTAGGGGACCACCTGGGATGCCAGGGATTGAACTCAGTTCAGCTTCATGCAAGGTAAATGCTCTACCCACTGTGCTATTGCTTTGGCCTTATAGTCACATGCTTGATGGTGCTTGCATCATCAAGCTTGTAGAGGATTGTGCTCTGTGCTGCATGCCCTGTCATCTCTAATAATGGTGCAGTGCTAGGGACTACTGGTCATTCATACACATGCTCTCTGGTCCTTGCATCCCTGCCCACAGCACTTGCACACATTTGTAGCACACACATGTGGCTGACTATCACAAAGATCACACGTACTGTGGGGTCCCAGACATTAGAGTTGAGACACCTTGCTCAATGCATGTGGGCTATACTTGGGGGCTTTTGTGTTTGCCAGGCTGATGCTTTGGCTATTGAGCCATCTTGGGTCCCTGGACTCACCTTCCTTGAAAGGGAGAGGCAGGACCTGTCATTGGCCCCTGCTCCCATGTCACTGGATAGAAACAGGGAAATAGTATTTTTGGACAAATTCCTTAGGGTAATCCTGGCATGTAGAGTTAAATTGGGAACCACTCGTTTAAAAAATGTCACTCTTCTAAATAAAAAGTAATTCAACAAGAGACAGCAAGAATTCATAACATTCCTAAACATTCGTGGTTTAGAGACTTTGAAGCTAATTTAAAATATTGAGGCCTAGAGGTTAAGTGATTCACCCAAGTTTCCACTTCTATAAGAGGCAGCAATAAATGTGCCATCACCCTTCTCACTTGGAGTTCAATGAACCTTCCACAACCTTCTGCTGTACCGAGCTACCTAATAAACGATATCATTTCACTTAGCAGGTGGTTAGATTTCCAATAAGCTCTACAGAAAGGGATGTCATTTGAATGAGGAAGCTTAGTAAGGTTGATTAGCTGATTAAATGTTTGGTTATCTAAAGATCAATCAGAACACTGCTCTTGCTTTAACCTTTATGGTTGAGACTCATTCACAATGGTTTATCACATTATTTGCATCTATAGAGGAATTTTAAGACTCAGACTTCTTAGAATGAGAAGGGACCTTCATTGTGTTAGCATCATGCAGTGCCTGTGAGTCAAGATTTTGACAGAAGCTTTGTTGGACTTCACCAGGAGTCCATGAGCCATTTAGTGGACCATCACCTAGCCAAGGTTTCATTTTTTAAAAGATATTTTGATTTAGTTTGCTTTCCTTTGAGTTATATTTTTTGACATTGGCTCTAAGAAAAATTTTTCACTTGATTTTTTTTTACAATGTTGGTTTTTGAAACTTTATGCTGTAACTAGAGCCTAAATTTAATCTGCAATGTCTGAACTTGTCAACTTTGTTGTTATCATGGAATGTATTGCAATTGTGACATGGGAATCAGTCCAGAAATCATGTAACATGAGTAAGAACTCAGGCCTCAGAGCTAAATTGGGAAATTGTTTCAGTTAAACCATTTCTCTACTTATACAGTTGGGGGGGGGCTCCTAATGACCAGCTTTAAAGCCACAATGGAGCCCAGATTATATGTTTACATTGAGAAACTTTGGTGGATATCACAGTGTTGCAGGGTTGGTTTTATTTCCCACCCCCTTTTTCTTTATGCCAGGATTGGTCATAGAAGCTGTATCTGAAGAACACAATGAAACTCTCAGTGGCTCTAGGAATGGGAAGAAACATTTCTATTTTGCTCACTTTCCCCTTCTGTCCTCTATTCCTGCTATGTGGTTCATTAGATGGAAGGCACCAGCCTCATAGAGAATATCCAGTTTAGAAGTCATAGAACTCAATTCTATTCAGCAGACACTTTGCAGTTACCTACTTTTCCAAGGCTTCATTGTTGCTGATTTTTTATGCTAATAGTTCAACCTAAGTTTGTTTTGTGTCTTGTGGATCTGTCACCAAATTCTCCCCCAGAGGACAGATTATAATTTAACAATCTTTACCCCCATCACACCCCCATTTTCTGGGTCAACCCAGCAGTGCTCAGGGGCTGCCCTAGTTTGGTGCTCATGGGGCACTCCTGGAGTTGAATTGGGTCTTATGGTATCAGGAATCAAACCCTGTCCTGCTCATGTACAAAGCCCATTTTCCAGCCCTTTGAGGCAATTTCACAGCCCCTTCACATAATATTGCCTCCAAAATCTTCATTGAGGGGCTGATCATTTGCTCTTCTCTGAGTGGTTTCATCTTAATAACCACATTCCTTAGAAAACTATACACACTTAATTTATAGTTTATAGGCCTGTGCTAGCCTAGGATGGATCGTGGTTCAATCCTCTGGTGTCCCATATGGTTACTCCAAGCCAGGAACGATTTCTGAGCACATAGCCAGGAGTAACTCCTAAGCATCACCGGGTGTGGCCCCAAAACAAAAACAAAACAAAACCAAAAAAAGAAAGAAAAAAGAAAACTATACACTCAAATGTGGCATGGAAATTAACATGGCTTTAACTTTTAGAAGAGACTGCCATTGGTGGCTCCAAGAAGAATAATGGTGGAAATGGCTGTGCAAGGGAGAATTTTACAGGTAAAAGTTGAGCATAATGCACTCCTAGGCTACCCTGCCATTAGAGATTGGTAGGGAGATTATTCTATTTGTCATTTAATCCTCACGAGGTCTGTCCAGGTTCCAGATGGACCCCTGGCAGGAGAGCTGTAATTCAGGCTTAGGCCTATTCAGGTTTATGCTTGTCTTCAGACCTCTGGCTTATCCAATGGGTTTGGTGTTCTTATATGAGAGGTGAAAATGGAAACAGGGTCTCTGGCAGGATATTCTGAAAGTGCATGTAGAAAGCCCCCAAACATTCAGCAGAGTGAGTCCTGCCAATAAAAGCTCTGAACAGAGCTGCCAATCTCAAAAAGGGTTCTGCATAAAAGAGAGTTCTCCTATCCCCATTGAGGATACCTGTGAGTCACTCCATCCTGGAGCCAGAGCATGCCTTGCATGTAGGAAGCCCTGGGTTTGATCCCTGACACACAAAACTAAAACTAGAATAAAGGCCCATCCTCCTGCTCTCATCTCGGGATAACCCTGAAGCATCATCTTGGCTCCAGAACTCACTGTGTGGAGCTTTCCCTGTCTATCCTGAATCCTTTCCTTTGCTCTCTTGTGCAATCTTCTCTCTCCCTGACCCTCTCCTTTTATCCTCACTTCTCTCCTTTCCTTCCAGATCAGTTCCAAGATGTCTTTCTAGCTCTTCTCCAACCTGCTCACAACCATGTGAGAACCGTTTTTTTTTGTTTTTTTTTTTTTGTTTTTTTTTTTTTTTTTTTGTGGAACCCAGAAGAATGCTGCACAGAAATGTGTCAGCCATGTGACCTTTCCATTAGATAATAGCTCAGAATTTGGGGGGAAGGGACAATAACTGGATGGGCTTTTTTCATACCATCAGAAACGTTTATAGAAAATGAACTAAAAGGTTGGAGTGCTGAAATGAAAAGAAAGAAGGTGGGGCTGTTTATCTCTTTTCCCCCTTCCCTTTATCTGGATTTAGGGTTGGGGTGATCTACTTTTTAAGGAAAGTTTAGAAACTGTCAGTCTTCCTCAGAGAGTTGGTGTGTGGAGCAAGAAAGGGAGGGAAGTAGAGACCATTTCAAGTGAGAACTCGACTGTTTCTTAGCCCCTTTCTTGCTTGGCCTTGTCTTCAGAAGAACTCTAAGTCCAGAACTTTCTCAGGCCATCATCTCTCCTCTGTGTGTTGGGATGGGATACAACAACTCTAACTCAAATTTCATGGGGGAACAGAGAGAGTCACATATCGCAGTCCTGATCTCCTGGTGCAGGACCTGTGAGCACAGGCAAGAATAACTGCCCAGCCAGAGCCAGAAGAACCGCAGTGGGCAAGGGGAGGCTGGTAGGAGCCAAAGCCATTGCAAAATCTTAAAATGTGTCATCAGAAGAGGTGACACATATGGGAGGAGAAAGCTAAGCACCATATGGGGACCTCTTCCTTCTGGTCAAAGCTTAGATCTGAGACACTAGGGTGTGGTGTGGGGGTTTGTCTGCTGGCCTGCACCTCTATGAATGAACAGACTCAAGGTGAAATGTGTGTGTGTGTGTGTGTGTGTGTGTGTGTGTGTGTGTGTGTGTGTGTCTGTCTGTCTGTCTGTCTGTCTGTTGGGGGAGGGGGCTCTAGGGAAGCAGATGTACCTTCCCTCTTCTTGCAGAGAGCCAGCCTAGAACTCTGCGGGTTAGACGGGTGGGCTGCTTTGGACAGTCTTTACTGGGATGGTGGTTCCTTGGCTTCTTGATGGCTCTGGCCTGAGCCTGAGACTTTTACTGCGATGCCCTCTAGGCAGCCCGTCCAGCAGTGCTGGGGGAAGAAGGCCTGGGGAAGGTTGGGTTGGGGGGCGGCCCAGCGCCCTAGGGTGGGTGAGATGGCCCAGGCCAAGGCACGCGGAGGAGGAGGAGGAGGAGGAGGAGGAGGAGGAGGAGGTGATGCCCGCCCTCCTGCCTCTGAGCAGAGACTCCCCGGGGGGCCAAGGCCCTGCCCAGCCGGGAAAGAAAGCTGGGGCGCGGCGGAGCCAGCCAAGGCTCGGGAGGAGGAGGACGAGGAGGAGGAAGAAGGGGGTGTGGGTGGGAGCGCAGGAGCGCGCTTCAAGTGGGCAAAGAGGGTGCGGGAGAGGGCTCCCCGGGCTGGGGGGGAAGCCCGCGAGGTGGGGGGTTGGTTGGGCCGAGAGCAGCAAGGAGGGGCGGGCGGAGGAGGCGCGGGGAGCGTTTGGGGCGCCGCGGCGGGGAGGGGAGAGGAGAAAAGGGGAGAGGAGAGGAGAGGAGAGGAGAGGAGAGGAGGGTGGCGGCTGCCGGTGCTGCGCGCGGGGCGCTGGGTGTGCGCGCTCCCCTGCTCGGGGAGGAAGATGGGCCGGGAGGGAAAGTTGGGGTGACGCGCGTAGCCCCCGGACACTCGGCTGGGGGCGCCGCGCCGAGCCCGACGGAGCCAGGCCCGGGGGGCGCACAGTCCGCGCCCTCCCGGCAGGTGTCAGCGGGCGGGCGGGCGCGCGGGGAGAGCCCGGCCGCGGCATGGGCTGCGCCCCCAGCATCCACGTCTCGCAGAGCGGCGTGATCTACTGCCGCGACTCGGACGGGTCCGCCTCGCCCCGCCAGAGCAGCGGCGTGTCGCAGGGCCCCGCCGGCCCCTTGCACGGCCTCTTCGTCCCCACCGACGCCCCCGACGCCGCCGCGCCGGGGACCCCGGGCGCCGCCCGCTGCCGCAGGGCCCGCGGAGAGCCGGGCAGCGGCAGCGGCGGCAGCAGCAGCTCGGGCTCCGTGACCACCTGCCGGGGCCGGAGGCGTCACTGCTGCAGCAGCGCCGAGGCCGAGACCCAGACGAGCTACACCAGCGTCAAGGTAAACGCGGGGGGCGCGGGGTAAGGGTGGGGGGATCCCCGACCCGAGAGAGAGAGAGAGAGAGAGAGAGAGAGAGAGAGAGAGAGAGAGAGAGAGAGAGAGAGAGAGAGAGAGAGAGAGAGAGAGAGAGAGAGAGAGAGAGAGAGAGAGAGAGAGAGAAGTTGACTTTTTTTAGTGGGGGTCCGGGAAATGGGAGCAGAAAAAAGACCCCCTGATGGGGGACCTGGAAGCTGGATCTGGGGGAGACGGGGGAGACTGGGGTGTCGGGGAGCCGGGCTGAGCGCTCAGGGTGTAGCTTTGATGCAGGACGAACGTGCGTCTAGTGCGGTCCCTCTCTTCTCTCCTCCCTCTCCTCTCCTCTCCTCTCCCGGCGGCTGCGAGCACGGTTGAATGAAATTTGGGGAGCGCGGGGCTCGAGACGCGCGGCGCAGACCCGACCCGGCCCGGCCCAGCCTGAGCCTCCCTCCAGCCCCGCGCGCGCATCCTCCAGGCGGAGGAATCGGGGGTTTCTGGCTTCTGACCCGCAACCTGCAGCCCGCAGCTTTCGGCCTCAGCATCTCGGGCACCGCGTGGGGGGAACTTGTGAATGAAAGAGGGCGTTTCTGTTTTGCGAGGGGGAGATACCAACAGGGACCCAAAGGGAGGAACCTGTTGTGTCACTCCTCTTGGGCCGGCGGGTTCGGAGACTCAGCTGAGCCCCGCGGGGAGGGGTTTCCAGGTTGCGTTTCTGCACCCCATTCAGCCGTGGAAGGGAGGTGGGAGGGGGGAATGTTCGTTTGATTGGCTGGATATTTCTTAATGACGGACGGAAACACACCACACACACACACACACACACACACACACACACACACACACACACACACACACACACACACACACACACACACGATGGCTGTGATAGTAGCCTTTCTCCGTTCCCCAAATACTATAAAACCTAAGAGGCTTTTTTGCTGTCTTAGCCAGCCACGGACCTTTTTATCCGTAGGACAGTCTGATAGCTCCATTCTGCAGAGTGGGAAATACAGCTCCGTGAACCATAATGTCACAGAGAATTCCTCCCAGGACGGGAAGGGTGGCCTGGGTGGATATGGTGGAGACACAACTGTGTGTTGAAGAAGGGGAGAGTTGTTCAACAAGTGGCCTTGCATCTTCATTGGATAGTCGGGTGACACCGGAGGGGTGAAGGAAGGCTAGCATTTTCTTCCTTTTGTGAGCTTCATAGATTAGTACCTGATTTCGTAACTTGAAGTTTCATCTTTCAACTTGAAGGTTGACATATAGTGTGGTAGGGGTTCTCTGATATTAATCCTCTAATATAAAATGATAATGTAACCATCTGATGATGTTTCTAGGACCTACTGTGTGCCCCTATAAGTTTTTATGCTAGAGTTTGACTCGAAACTCTAACGGGAGTGAATCCAAGGATTCGAGAACCAGTGTTTGACAGCATACAACCAGCACATGGTCATTTGCTCCCGAAGCACGTGTTTGATGCTCTTTCCTAGTCAAATTTCTGTCTTTGGTTTTAATACACGAGTTCTCTTAACGTTAGGATTAGCTGCAATTTCAGCAGATTACAATGTTAGATGTGGGGAGATAATTAAATGGAGATGTTACTAGTCAATACTCTTCTTTGCCTTCTTGGGGGAAGAGGAGATGGGAAGACATTGAAGCTGTAGTTCAGACAGCAACCACTCCATGATACCCTTTTTGGGGTGGCCTAACAGTGTGCAGTTTAGCCTTTTAAAGTAGCAGGAATCCCAATTTAGCACTTGGCAACTCTAGCTGCTCCCTGTTTGTTCACTGAAAGAAAGAATAATGAATGAACTCATTCTCAGTGTTTCAGGACTTCCCTCAAGAGGCTGCTTAGAGACCCAATAGGGTAAAAAGCTGCAGGGAAAATGAGTCCCCATTATTAACAGCTTGTAGAAATGTGTATAAACAACATTGGCCTCTGGTTGAAGTGTTGGAAGGCTTGACCTGGACAGAAATTTAACTTGCTTTGCTTTATCAACAAAACTTTCCCAAATAAGAGCGTACTTCATATCAACCCATTACTCAGAAGGTGGGGAATGAAGCTGCTGCTTCAGTGATTCAACCCCTTAACTGCATGTGTTGATCTTAGAAACTAGCAATGGGACCTTACACTTAAGACCAGCATACTTGTGGAGATAAACTCTTCAGAGAGATTGCCATGGGATTGTTTTAATAGCTAATCATCGTTATAACTTGGTGTTGTATTATTTTGTTCAGTCTTCACATGTTGCATATTCTTCAGTGGGTGAGGTCACTTTATAAAAATTTTACTTTCATTTCTTCTTAGAACTAGAATTCTTTGGCCTGAGAAATTAGAGTGAATTTCTAGCAGGCTCTCTTCTACACCCCTTCTTCCAATATTTTGCCCTTTGGTCCTAATTATAGTGGTTACATTTATTTAATTTTTAATTCATCTTTGTACATCAATTATAAACCATACCCTCATTATCTACTTGGTCTCTGGTGTTCCCCAGAGTGTAAAAATGTGTGCTTGATTTCTCTCTCTTTCCTAGCAATAACTCATCTCATTAAGCTTTTAGAATGATGGAGAATTATGATGTCAAACATGATGTCAACAGGAACCTTCTTGAATACCTAATCTACAAAAAATACAAACATTAATAATTCATATGCAGTACAATGATATCATATGGTTTCCATTTCTGGTAAGAAGTTTGCTTTGCCTGCCAGTTGCTGTAAAAATGCAACTTCCTAGCAATGTGCCTTCTTACGGTTTGCCTTTTTAAAAAATACTACACTAACAGGAGAATCCTGCTGAATTCTCCCTCCTGAGAGCTGAGAGCTTGCCAGTTTTGTACTGCTGTTCTGAGAGCCTCAGAGGAGATGCTGACGCGTTGCCCTAGAAGAGCCAGAGAATCTTCCACGTCTCAGTCTTTTACCTCAGTGGATGTGGCTTAGGAGGTGCCCAGTTGAGATGGGCATTTTAGAAGTGACTCTATATGGACAGTCACCATGCAGGCTTCTCCATGCAGTTTAACTGTTTGTGGATCAGGCAAGGGGGTCATTAGTTTTAAAAAAGGATTCTGGGCCTGTAGGCAAATCACTGGAAATCCTTTTCTTCATTCATGGTGACCAAGCCAATTATCTTAGCTAGTGTTTGAGCCAGACATTTTTGCTAGGGATCCTGGGAATATCCCTGCAGCTTGGTAAGCAAAGACTAATGGGAACAGTAAATCTATTGCGGGGGGGGGGGGGGTGGTGGTAGTGGTGATGGAGCTTAAGCCAGTCATTGAGGACTTCTAAATACCTGTTAGAAAGCTTTCCAGATGGGGGCCGGTGAGATAGCATGGAGGTAAAGTGTTTGCCTTGCATGCAGAAGGATGGTGGTTCGAATCCTGGCATCCCATATGGTCCCCTGAGTCTGCCAGGAGCGATTTCTGAGTGTAGAGTTAGGAGTAACCCCTGAGCATTGCCAGGTGTGACCCAAAAACAAACAAAGAAAGAAAAAAACCCACTTTTTTTTTTTCAGAGTCACCTGGAATTCACTGGGTCCTGCTCCTTGAATTTCAGATTCAGTTCAGCTTAGGTGGGTTTGTGATTTCAAAATTTAATAAGCTCCCAGCAGAAGCTGATGTGGTTGATTTAAGGACCACATTTTGAGAATCAGTGCTTTGAAATGCATGAAATGGACCAAGGAGAAGAAAAATCAGGTATAGCCTTCCCTGGCCGAATGCTTAGTACCAAATTGCTTGTTTGGTGTGGGTCAGAGTGTCAAAATCATGCCTTCATTTTGATGTGCTTCTGTACACATGACTTACCATGTCTATTGATGAAGTCTATCACTGGGCCTCTGAGGTATGCTGGAAAGCATGTACATAGGAGCACTGCCCGATTGGTAGCTCATTCTAGGTTCTTGAGGGTCTGTTTCCCTTTAGGATCCTCTGGGGCTTTTCTACCTTTCTCTGTCTCTTCTCTGCTGGACTATGCCTGCCTGAAAGGGGAACTACAGAATGAGAGAGGGGTTTTCCAGGATGCGATGTGACAGCAAATCAGGTCAAACTCCATTTTTCAGTCCTTGGAGTTCTTGCTCATCTTTCTCATTTTCATTCCATTTCATCATCATTATTAATTTTTTTGTGTAGTGCCTGGGATCTAAGCCAGGTCTTCTCATTCAAAACACCTACTTTATCACAGAGCCACATCCCAACTCTTCTTTTCCATTTTAATTAAATTTTAGGTTTGGGGTCAAATCCAGTGGTGCTCAGAGCTTAATTCTGGTTCTGTGCTCAGGAGTCACTCCTTGGTGAGGATGAAGGACCATATGTGGTACCTAGGATGGAACCTGGGTTGACCATCTGCAAAGCAAGCAACTAAATCCCTGTTTGATTTTTTGTTTTGTTTTGTTTGAGGGGCCACATCTGGCAGCACTCAGGGGTTACTCCTGGCTCTGTGTTCAGAAATTATTCCTGGCAAGCTCAGGGGAGACCATATAGGATGCTGGGGATTGAACCCGGGTCCATCCCAGGTCAGCCACATTCAAGGCAAATGCCCTACCACTGTGTTATCATTCCAATGCTCCCTTTTCCATTTTTAAATGGAGTATACAATTTTGCAAGTCCACCAAGTTGATTTTTGTTATTGTTGTCATTATATTATGAGGGATGGTCCCAACAGTGCTGGAGGCAGAGGGGACTGTGCAGTATTAGGAGGAAAAAAAAAGTCAGGCATGTGCTCAACCACTTGAGTCACTTCCTGGGTTTCTAGTTCCAGTAACTTATATGGGCTGTCAGAGAATTCTGCCTTTTTGAACAGGGCACAGGCTGCTAATTTTTCAGAGGTGATGCTTACCTAAATGATCTGCAGTACCCCTAATTATACTGTCCCTATCTCCTATGATATCAGGTAGATTTGAATAACTGCAGATAGAAAGTCACTGATGAGGGAAGGATAGACCTTGTGACACCAAGTCAGTGGTGGGTGATGTTAGGAATCAAATAGAAAGAACAGAGTGAGCCCCAGAGAACCAGACCAGCTGACAGAATCTATACTCAGAAACCCAGACAAATTGGGAAAGTCCAAGTGAGAAAGTCAAATCTAGAATTCAGAGATTGGGCAAAAACATTAATTGTTGAGCCAGGCTTAGACTTCTGACAGGGGTACAGAAGGGCCTTACTTTCAGCTCCATTTAGGGATTTACTATTGAAATGGAAACACTCAGGGCCCCTGGGGGATGCTTCTAAGCACAAAAGGACTGTAAATGGACCCTGATCTGAAGGAAGTTGAGGCTCACTAGCCAGGTTTAAACACCCAAGATCAGCTGGCAGCAGGGATAGAAAATATAGGGTGTGTCCATGGGGTTTTCCAGAAGTCATCACAGGCTCAGACCAGGCCAGATTTATTGACAGGATGAAAAGAAATCAACCAAAGATGAGAAGCACCCTAACACTAGAGAAAGAGGGCATGGTTCTTATTCTCTGAATGGTTCTGGGAATGGTTCTGGGAAGCTGAAAACCCAAATCTGAGATGGAGAGGTCCAGGTGACTGAGTAGGTGATGGCTCCCTTGACAGTAGGGAGAAAAACCTGCTGCATGACCTCACTCTAAGCTAGCACCAGCCAGCATGTTCTCTGGTTGGGCACATCTGGAAAGTTGAGACTGTGAAAGCAGGATGAGACCATGCAAATCATTCCCTGAATGGTTCAGTACATGTGTGAAACGGTGCTTCATGTTTTTAGTGATGCCCTGGTATGTTCTAGATGAGGTGGCAGTGCTTATAGTTATCTGAAAAATGCTATTGTAAGTGGCCACTTTATTCAAGGTTGATGCTTTCTGTGGAATTACCAAGGCTGTTTCTACTATGCAATTTATTCTGTTGTGAGACCTCTAAGTTCTGCAGAAACACACCCACTTCTTCAGTTCCTTCAGCTCACCAACTCAGCTCAGATATTTTCTTGGTTTTCTCTAAGCAAACCCCATCAGCAGGGCAACCCTACAGCAGATGCCAGTGCCTTAGTTTCTGGAGGTGAAGGCCACTCAAGGTCAAGGTGCCTTGTGAGTTCACCTGCCATCTGGACAGCAGCTGGTTCCTGCTTGTTTGTGTCCTTGCTTGGCAAAGTTGAAGCCGGCTCTGGTATTTCTCCTGCCTCTCACAGAATACTGACTCCATCCTGAGCACCCCATCCTCAAGAACCTGTCTCAAGCTTATCATGTCCCAAAGACCATGCTTCCACATATTCTCCAGATTAGAGTTACACCACAGGAATGGGGAGAAGACTTGTTTCTTTTATTGTATCCCATCTTGGCACTGGTCCCTCTTCTCATGATCTCAAGGCCTTAAGGTAGGGGGGAACAGGGAGAGACTGTCTTCATCAACGAAAATAGCCTGTGACAACCCCACTTAGGTACTTTATTACATTCGTGTTCACTCTGTCCTTCCTTAAGTTTTTTTGTTCCTTACTACAGCCTCCAAAAGTTAAAAAGAAAAGTAAAAACCTTATAATGAGTTTGCAAACTGATGTTTCAATAAAAGTGTATTTTATATGTGTTCAGTGTTTTGTTTTGTTTTTTCAAAATTAAAATTGGGGGGAACTCCCCAAACAGTGCTCTGAAGGCTCCAATTCTCTCCTGGGAATTCTTGACCAAGTTATCTCAGTGTTTCATAGATGTTGCTTTTTTAAATTAGGTTTTTCCTTTATCTTATACTGGAAGTCTTCATATAATTATTAAGTTTTAAGAGAATATACTGCTGAGATTCTTCCTTATTTTTTGGTAGATAAAAGCTATATTTTGTTTTGAATTTTGATACTTTCTTTTTTACCACCCACTGATTTCTGTTTTCTGGGTCACAGTTGTCAGTGCTGGGGTTACTCCTCAGTTCAATGCTCAGGGAGTCATGTGGTGCTGGGGGTTGAACCTGGCCTCCTGTTTTCAAAGCTTGCAGTCCAGATGTTTGAACCATTTCTTGGCCTCTTACCACCCACTTTCACTTGCTCTTTCCTGCCTCATTAAGGACAATTTACAAATAAAAAAATAGTTTCGAAGTTTGTGATCATTACGATAAAAACTGGGAGACTATTTCGCATTTTAGATAATCTATCAGTGAAAGAGAAAATTCCACAGTTGTCTCTTGTTTCCAGGATGAGCCAAATTTGCACATGCGGATTGTACATGTTGCAACAAGGTATGTCGAATAAATATCATAATATTAGAGATTATTTAAGTCCTTGCTGTTAGTGAAATGCCTTCTGTACAGTATCGCACCTCATCTATATTAAAACATTGAGCCACAAATAATTCTTTTTATTTTATGGGTAAGGAGGGTGGAATAAATTGCTCAGGGGAAGGGCTAAAATCTGAATGCAAGAGCATCTGAATTCAGCTCCAAGTTTCTTAGCTTCTTTATTGCTTCTGATACAGGTCTATAGGTCTGAGTGTGGCAGGTATTAGAACTGCAGACATTTAGAGTGTTAAGAAACAGGTGAGAGAGAGAGAGAGAGAGACAGACAGACAGACAGACAGACAGACAGACAGAGACAGAGAGAGACAGAGAGACAGAGAGAGAGAAAGAGAGAGAGAGAACATGCGTGTGCATGTGTGTGCATGCAATGAGGATTCTTTTTTTTTTTTTTTTGGCCACACCCGGTAATGCTCAGGGGTTACTCCTGGCTATGTGCTCAGAAATTGCTCCTGGCTTGGGGGACCATATGGGACAATGGGGGATCGAACCGCGGTCCGTCCAAGGCTAGCGCAGGCAAGGCAGGCACCTTACCTTCAGCGCCACCGCCCGGCCCCGCAATGAGGATTCTTAAAGCAATTTTTTTCTCTTTCACATATCCACAGTCACTGCTTCTATTAGCTTGAACTGGAGTATTATTTTAACTGGAGAATATAAAAGACATTCACCATTGGAGAAGCTTGGGCAGAATTTTGGTTCATTATTTTTACTCAACGTGGTGTTGGTACTGTGTAAGTATTGAGACAATATTAGTCTAATTAATTAGACTAACTAATTAGTCTAATTAGACATATTAATTAGTCTAATTAGTATTAGGCTAACAGTCTTATTGCTATCACTATTGTTTTGGTCACTAGTATGAGATTTTGAATTTTGGGGGAAGCTATTTATCTTTTTTGAAAAATATCTCTTTCAAGTAGATCAATTTGACTTACTGGATTTATATAGAGATGTGTTATTCTGGAGCTTTGTAATATACTTTGAGATGTAGGTTTGGTTTGTGTTAATTGGCTTGGAAAGATTCTTCCAGTGGAAGGTCCAAGTTATTTTGGATTTCTTAACCGTTGGGCCACATAAGCTTCTACTTTTAAGTCTGGGTCTTCATGTAAATCTGAGGTGGTTTCATATGACATTCTTCTTTGGCATAAACCTATAACCTAAAGTCTTGGTTCATCATTGAGTTCAGAATCATTTTACATAAGTTCTGTTGGCTTTCATATTGCTGCATTTCAGGTGCTGCCCTATGTAGTTGATTGTGGAAAAAAAGGGGGACCCTGTAAATCTAAGACCTGCAATGATAGGCTAGAGATCTAGTTCCCTGTGTGAGTCACAAATCTAAGAAAGGACCCCAAGTTTGGGATATTTTTAGAGAAAGACACATAAAAGATTTTTTAGCCTTTTATCACACAGGGTAACATCTATTAAAAAATAGTGCTAATGAGAGGACAGAGCAATAGTACAGGGGGTAAGTCTCTTGGCTTGCATGAAGCCAACTCCTGTTTGATCCCTTGCACTGAACTGTAGCACCAGCCCCACGAGCACAGAGCATGGTGTAGCCACCGAGCACTGCTGGGAATATCTCCTCTCTCCCAGAAATAAATAAATAAATAGGTGCTGTTAACTGACATCAGAACTAGTGTGGTCCCAGCAAGCACAAGTATGAAGAGTTCCTTGACAAGCACCATAATCAATGTGATTCTGAAGCTCCTCCTCTAAATGAGTTTAACTCCCGCCTGTCCTCAAAAAGCAAGTATGTGACCCAGTGTGAGCCCTAGAATCAAGAAAAGGAGCACCACAACCAGATGTGTAACTCCTGGGAAGCACTGTGGCCAAGTGTGGGTGCCCACAACCAAGGATATGCAATCCTCACAGAGACAACAGCAACGAAGGTGAGTGAAGGGGAAGAAAAGGATTGATACAGTTCAACCAGGATGACAGGACCCATTAAAATATAAGCAAAATTTTTTTGCTCAATAAACATTTTAATTGAATCCCCATGACACACACAGATACAGAGTTGTTCGTGATGATTGAGTTTTGGTCAACAATGTCTAACACCCATCCTTTTACCAGGGTACATTTCTTGCTACCAATGCTCCCAACTTACCTCCCCTCCTCTCCTACCTTCCCCCTAAAGAGACATTTTCTTCTCTCTCTCTCTCTCTCTCTCTCTCTCTCTTTCTCTCCCTCTCTGTCTCTCTCTTTCCTTTTCTCTCTCCCTCTCCCTCTCTTTCTCACTTGCTCACTCACTCACTCACTCACTCACTCACTCACTCACTCACTCACTCACTCACTCACTCCTCACTCACTCACACCCTTCTTTTTACCAAATCTCTGTCCTGGGAAATGTCCAAGATTTCAGCTTCCTATTTTTTTGTTTCTGCAAAGCCAATTCTGAGGCTTCTTATACACGAAGCCTTATACATGTCCCGTTGATGGTTTCCTGCTGTCTACTCAGTCACATGTGGGACGAGGTTGGGCTTTCCTGTGGACCACTAGAACCTTAAGACTCCAGGCATGGCTGGATTAACGGAGATTTTTCTCTTTGTGAGGGCAAGGAAAGTGTCATCTATTCCCATCTTCCTCAGGTGAGGCAGTACAGGCCGAGCTGTGTCCTGAGTACCTCCATCCTCCTCTGTTGAGAAACTCCAGAAGGAAGAAGGAGGGAAGGCAAAAGGCTCAAAGCCTTTTATGTATGTATGTCAAAGATAAGAATTTTGAATCTGGAGCAGGAAAGCAAGAAATCCTTTGATTTACTGGAAAGGGAAAATCTTCACTCTTGTATGCAGACTCTACACCAGAAACCCTTTGTCAGGCTCCTAGTTGGTATAGAGAAATGATTTTCATATAGAAACAATGTTCCACATGGCATTTAGGTTTCTAGGTTAGCCCCAAAATTAATTGAGCTCATTCTGTAGCTGGAATATATTTACAGCGTTGAAACATGGTTGCTGTGAGGGAAACATAGAATTGAATTAGCATCAGTGTTTCCTTTGTAACCATGTCCTTGGGGAGAAGTGGGTTTAATTAGAGGGTGGGGAGGTAGAAGAGGGAGAAGTGGAGGTGTCTCCTGAGGGAGCAATCCAGAGTGGTGCTCTCAGGCTCCAGATGACGCCCAGGTACTCTGTTCACCTCCAAAGCTAAGGAAGGGTCTGTAGAATGTGGCTCAATAGGGACCCCCTGGAGAGGTACTGGGCGATTGGGACAAAGTTGTCTTCATCTCAGTCTGTTTCACCTTCCAGGTCATGAGATGGGGTGGGATGGGATGGAGGTGGCCATGGGGGAGTTATTTACTTGAGATATTTACTTTCACCAGCAAATATTTCAGTAGTCTTTTTAATTTGAAGAAATTAAAGTTTTTTAATTTTTATAATTTTTTTTTTTACAAAGCCAGTAGACAACTCTAAGAACATGGACTGCTGTGTTGACATTGCTCAAATAAATTAATCATGGATAGGGTGGCCCATAAATCACAGATTGTGACTCTCCATGACCAGGGAAGAGCAGATTCTGCCTGCCAAGAGTGTGCTTCTGGTCACACCTTCTCTCAGGGACACTGTTGCCAGAAGGGATGGGATCTCTTGGGGGTCTAAAAAGACACTAACCAGACTCCACATATACTCCCTCTCTTGTGATACGGTTGTATCACAAGTTAATTTTGGGATAACACCGAATTCCAATCTGTTAATGACAGCTTAATGTCAGCCACATTTTTTCTGATTATTTTAAGGTTTACAGTTTGTTGTTGGTATTCAGAAGATGGACATTCATTGTCTTTGAAATTTTTCTTTATCTATAGATTCCCCATCCTTTTATCCCACTTCCTCTTTTCTTTCTTTCTCTCTCTCTCTCTCTCTCTCTCTCAACTTGAAATTAATTTATTGGGAACCCTTTATTGTTGTGGTGTAAGTTTTCTCCAGAAAGCATTTTGACATATTGCAGAAAACTTTTTCTTGGATTTTGAAGTTTGGGTAGATGATGACCAGTTTTGGGTATGAGAAGAGGACAAGATTTGCATTTTAGGTGACACTATATTTCACCTCAGGAAACACACAGCTTAGTTAACTCGGTATGGTGAAACTAAGAAGTAGAAATGCTCCTGTTTGCTTCTGTTCACTACTGGACAGTGTAAAATTGGGGGTATTCTTAAGATCATTTCTTCTTTCTTTTAAATTATTTTTTGTTTTTGGAACCCACCCAGTGATGCTTAGGGGTTATTCCTGGCTCTGTGCTCAGAAATCATTCCTGCTAGGGCTCAGGGAATCTTATGGAGTGTTGGATATCCAACTGAGGTTGGCTTCATGTAAGTCAAGCACAGTACCCTCTGTGCTATCTCTGGCTTTATTTTCTTCTTTCTTTATAAACTAGAATGTCTCTGAGAAGACACCACGTAGTTGGTTTCTCTAGGATACAGTTTATATAGAAATGACAGGTAAAATGTGAAATTATTCTTGTTATTTTCAGGTTTCAAAATAATAAAGTGATTCCTTAATATCCTCTAAGGTAGTGAGGTGTTGTGTTTTTCTCTTGCCTGTTTACATGGTGACAAATCATTATGAATTTGCACATATTTGATGTGTTAACTCACCATGGTTAGTATATTTTAGAGCCTCACAGTCTCTGTATTACCTGAAGAGAACTTAGCTGTGTGGATAAGTCTCTTACTTTGAAAAAAATAGGTTCGCTACCTTAATTTAGATATATCCTTATTTAGAAAACACTTGCAATAAATGAGGGCTTACTGACCAACTTGGTGTCAGGAGTTCACCTGGGTATTTGCCTAGCCAGTCTCTGAGCTCTGGAGAGAAACTGTATACAAGACCCCACCAGCACTCTTGCCTTTCATCTTTATACTATAAAAAGCTACCTAGGGGGCTGGAGAGATACTACAGGGGTAAGGGTTCTTATTTTTCTTGCAGAAACAGTGACGAACATTGTTCTATCTCCAAGCATCATCAGTGATACCTGAGGACAAAGCCAAGTTAATTCCCCCCAAAGGTGGAGAGAAACCTGGGGAAATAGTAAGGTTCTCACCTCCAACTGTGAGTGAGCTTAATGAGCTTAGAGAAATGGCATAATTCATATTTGTGAGGTAGAGATAATAGACATTCAAATTGGGTTGACAAGTATGATAGATATGCAGTCCTGTAACTGTCTAAGTTCTCTCTCTCGCTCTGTAAGAAACTAAGTCTTAAATCTGGACTGTCTGATATTATATATCAATGTGGTCTGGCCAAATAGTCACCATTATAATGGAATAGTAGTTATTACAAGGAAGGAAGAAAGCAATTTCACAGGAGAGTTCTAGATCAGGCACTTACAGGTTGACATTGCAACTTGATAAAAGCATGGCATAGGCATTGTGTTGGCTACTTGTCACTTGGCTCTCCACCCCATTCTTGTTTTTCTATTTGTTTTCAGTTTGGGGCCTGATCTGTGATGCGCAGGGGTTACTCCTGGATCTGTGTTCGCAGATAACTAATGGAGAGCTTGAGGAACCATATTGAGTTCCAGAGATCAAACCTGGTTCAGCTACAGGCCAGACAAATGCCCTATTCATTATACTATCACTACAGGCACCCCTTTTCTGTATTCTCCTTTGTGTTACATGGGACTAGAAGTCTACAAACCGAATCTTCCAGATTTCTTTGCCAGCTGGTCTCCTCTTAGATTAGGCAAGTAGGAGGTACTGGCAGGAAACTGGGGTGTGGGAGAAAGGAAGCTACAGTAGCAATGGTACATGGCAGTGATACAACTTCAACAGAGACAGTGCCCGTACCTCCAGTTGATGAGAATGTATGTGGGTTTGGGGGTACTAATCCTATAAGCAGTTTCTGAGCTCTGTATTTACCCCTTTAGTTTTTGTTTTTCTGTGTCAGCTCCCTGCCTCGTCTTCTTTCTCTTTCCTTTTCTTAATGGTTCTCTGCACAGATGCTTCCGGTGATACACCATGCCTGATCCATATAATGTGGCTGCTTCTCCTTATGGACATTTGGATTTACAATCAGTAGTAAATGCTCTCTGCACCCTTTCATCCTATGACTTCTTTCATTGTCAATTTCTTCTCCTAAGGAGCTGTAGTGGTAGCACAGCAGTAGGGCATTTATCTTTCACACACCTGACCCAGGACAGATGTGGGTTCGGTCTCCAGCATCCTATATGGTCCCTGAGCCAAAAGTGATTTCTGAGCTCAGAGCCAGGAATAATCCCTGAGTGCTGCCGGGTGTGGCCCAACACACACACACACACACACACACACACACACACAATTTCTTCTCCTAATGAGGATAGTAAAAGTCAACTCTGCAAGAATTGCTCTGGAGATCATATCATTAATATACATCTATCATTGTAACATAGATAAGATTCATGCTATATCATTGTATTGGTATATTTAACATATGAATTATTTTTAGCTTTGAGCAGAACCCTCAATAAATGTCTATTATTAATAACAACATAAAAATCAAGCCTTGCCACTTAACATTTTTATTACAGAGCAGTTTAAACCTATATAAAAACAAAGTAGCATGGTGAAATCCTATGTACAATAACATAACTTCAACTGTTATAAAATTAGGGCTAGTTTTTTATGTACTACACTCACTCCTACTTCATTCTGTTTTTTTACAGCAAATATAAATTATCACATAATTTCAGATGTAACTATTTCAGCTTAAAACTAAGAGATAAGGATTGCTTAATAAACAACTATAACGTAACATACTAACATGATATTAATCTCTTAAAATACCAGGAAAAATATGCAAAGTTTCCTAGTTAATTCATAAATTTTGTTTTAAAATTTTTTTGTTGTTTGAGACTGGGGAGATAGTCCAATAGGCTGAGCACATGTTTTACATGCTGGAGTCCTGGAGTGGATCTCCAGCAGCATATGTATTCACATATGGATCCTCAAGTACCTCTCAGGGCACCCCCACCCCAGGCATAGAGTTTGAAATAAATCTCAAGCACTGCTAGATGTGGCCCAACCCCCCTTAAACTTTTTGGTTTTAAATAATCTTTGGAATAACATCTACCTCTTTCAATAAGTGGATAATTTACTAAATTTATTTTCATCTGTGGATTCCCTTTCTCTCCCTCCCAAGCCCCACAAGTTACTTATTAAAGAAACTAGATAATTAGTCTGGCAGAATTTTCCCCAATTTGGGTATTGCTGGTTATATGCTTATATTGCCTAAATATTGGTCATTAGACCTAGAGATACATTGGTGGATTCCTGGTTGGTTTCTTTATCTTGGGCAGACAACCTTATAGGGCGGTGCTATACACTCCATCCAAAGGGATGCAACATCTGCTTATCTTTATAATGTTCAATGTTTGTCCCATAGGTTCATTAATTTAGTAGAAGCCTGTGCCTTATTATTTTGGGGGAGAAGGGTGTTTTAGGTCACACCCAGTGGTGCTTGGGTACGACTCAAGAAGACTAGTCCAAGAGAAACAACAAGAGAAACCACGCAATGCCAGGGATTGAGTCAGGGTCCCCTACATGCAAGGCAGAGTGCTCTCTCTAGCCCCTATTACTTACTTATTTTCTAAGACTTCTGGAATTCTTCTATTAAGAGAATCTCCCCCTTTGTTGCATTTGATTATCTAGAGGTACAATTCAGATGGAAAAGGTATGGTAGAAGTGTGACACTTCTCTTACTAAAGCTCAAGTAGTACTTTGGTTCCCTAATGATTTCTGTATAATTAATACAAATAAAGCAGGCATGTCCTGGGCTTTTTCAGTTATAGTTGTTATTGATTCCAAGTGGTCCTGCATTTGGCTTCTGGGAGTCACTGCATTAGCTCCTAGTGAATCTTGTTAGGTGTCCCATCTTTTTGAATGATTTTCTTGCCAGTTTCATTAAGTTTATTGCCTGATCTGGGATCATATCATTTCTCTCACTCAAGAAACTAATATTTAATTGCAAGATCATATTCAGAGACGTGATCTGGGCAATGTAGTGGTCATTGCACATGAACTGCACATTGCTTCCTGGCTTTTTAAGTAGACAGGAGAGGACATAATCAGGGAATAAATATTTGTAAATGTAAAATGCACATTGAGTCTGTTATACTTATTTTTCAAATTTAGGACTGCAAGACCTTATAAAAGGTATCCCAAGTCTCTCATCTTTATTTTATTTATTTTATTTTAGTTTTTTGGTTTTTAGACTACATTTCTGGTTCTCAGAGTTTACTCCTGGCTCTGCATGCAAGCACCATTCATCGCAGGGCATTATAATCAAAGGCTTCCAGGGATTAAATCCAGGTCTGCCATGTGTAAGGCAAGCACCCTACCTACTGTACTCTCTTCAGTTTATTTTCTTTCCTCATAACATAAATCTTTGTTCTTAATGACACTTTGTCCCACAATGTAGGTTTTAGGATAGTAATGAGCAACATTGCATCATTATCAACTGAAAGCAGTTGATTATTTTTTCCCTGTGATTTCCCCTCCATTTCCTATTCCCTTCTGCTGCAATGATCTGAAGTCACAGACACTTGGCTGTGATTCTCCCACTCTTTGGTTGTGGAACTGGCACATATACACTGATTGCAGCACTCACCAGGCACACACTCTTAGCTGTGGTGCTTGCTGGTGGTGGCACATGTCATTTTCAGTGATTGCATACACTTGGTTTCAGTTTCCACTTGACCTTGCATTTTTCCATGTGGAGCAGGGAATCCCGACCAGCAGAGCTGCTTGCATTGCATTCAGCATGTGGAACAGTGCTGGGGATTGATCTTGCAACCTCACACTTAAGAGGCAGGAGCTCTACCACTGAGCTGTTCCTGGGGAACCTCCAGTAATTCTTTTTGTTTTTGTTTTTGACCACACCCACCTGTACTCAGATTACTTCTGGTACTGTGCTCAGGGATCACTTCTGGCAGGACTTGGGGGATCATATGGGGTGCCAGGGACGGAATCCAGGTTGGCTGTGTACAATGCAAGTGCCCTCTATACTGTACTATCTCTCGCCTCCCACTTCCATCTAGTGATTCTGAATATTAAGAGTATGAATGAGTATAGTAGGAATGAGTAGGCAAGTTATTGTGTGTGTTTTAATTTTAGGCACCGCGATTTACAGTATTGATAATAGCAGGGTTTTTTATATGAAACATTCCAATACCATACCTTCTCCTAGAGTATTAACTTCCATCCACTAATTTCCATATTCCACCTTGTCCTATCCAGATTATTATTTTTCAATCGTTAAAAATAATTTATTGAAACCTTATGATTTATAAAGTTCTTCATAGTTGGGTTTCTGGGTTTTAGACATACATGTATCAGGGCCAATACCACCACCCGTGTTGAGCTCCCTTTTTTAAAATCATTTTAATCACTTTCTTATTATGTGGCTAGCTTAATAGTTGAATGAAATGGGTAGTGAGAAACTCAGTAATTATATCCAATCACTTGATCTTTATTTTGTCTAAATTTAATTTTGCTATACTAATACTAATTATACATGTTACAATATGAAATACTTAGAGACACTTCTGTTTTATCTCTAGCTCTTATATTTAGTGACCTCTATCTAGTGGGCACTATTGTAAAATGATGATTTTAACAACATACAAATGTATATTTGTATCTTTCTTAGATATATGGTAGCATATTAGTTTAATTTACTGCATTTTTCATTTTTTAAACTTACTATGTTGTGTCAATTACTCCATAATCATTTGGGAAGAGAGTCTTGATTATATTTTACATCTGCATATTTTTTCCATTCTATGGATTACATTACTATTTATTGAACAGATTTGCTAATGATAGTTTTTTTTTTCTTTGTTTTGGGTACCACCAGTTGTACCCAGAGTCTCTGGGCTTCTTGTTTGGGGGAGTCTCTTCCAGTTTCATTTTGGGGTGCTGTGTGATGCAGGGAAATGAATTCAGGCCTTCAGTATTTAAAGTATGTGTTCCAGACCTTTGAGCCATCTTCCTCAGCTCCTATTGATAAATTGGATTCTTTTAAAACAATTTTTTATTTTATTGAAACCATTGTGAAGTACAAAATCCTTCATAGTTGAATTTCAGACACACAGTGAATCAGGGACATTCCCACCACTAGTGTCAACTTCTCTCCACCAGTGTTCCCAGAGTAAATCCTATACGACCACCATTTGCCCCCGGGCCTGCCAGTATAGCAGGCCCATTTAAGTTTAGATAGTTAAAGTCTAGGTTTCTTGATTCTACTGTTGTTGAATTTGGCTTGGATATTTGGGTTCTGTTCTTTTTTTTTCTCCACTAATGCATCTGAGACCACTTGGCTCTTGGTCCCCATCCTTTCTCTTTTCTTTTCTTCATAATTTTACTGAAAAATGCAGAAATATGAGGTAAAAAAAGTAATCTGTGTCCCAAGGTTCTATGAAAAAGGTAGTAGCCCCTATTTAAAAGATTAAAAAAAAAGAAATCAAAGGGAGATGACAGTTTTTTGGATAGGTGCAGCAAAAATTGGGAATATAGAAAGGAAAAACCTTTGACCTAAAACAAGGAGACCCTACCCATGAAGCATCCTGTCATAAGACCAACTACAGGATCTGGGCATATTAAGTTGTCTAACCCCAAAGTCTTTCTTCCTGGACCCAGTAAGAGTTTTAGTCATGGTTGTCACGGGCAGGTTTCTGTAATTAGAGATCTTGCTTTTTGCATAGATCCTGTGTTGAAGTCAGGGTGTCATGGAGCATCTTCTGGTTTTCATCTCACCATTAGATAGTGATGCAGTAAGTTGTTTCTGTTTCCAAGTCATCAGGATGTCATATAAACCCACTCTGGAGCAAGTTGATTCCAGGACAGCATGAGGACCTTCCCTGGTAGAAATTCTATTCCTGGTGCTAATACAGAAAACTGTACTGGTTCCAAAGATGGATCCAAACTATGTATTCTTTACATTATTTTCCACCTGGGAGAGGGAGAAATCTCCCAGGCAGATTTCAGGGAACCTAAGAACTACTTCTAGCAATACTCAGCATGGATGTACAGGCCTCAAAGTTCAGTGCTTGGAGTCGTGATGAAGATCTGTTTGGGCCCAGTGGTACTCTGGTGGCTATACAGTGCTAGACATCAAACTCAGGTTCTAGTACATGCAATGCTTTTGCTCTAACGCCTTTGAACTATCTCCCTAACCCCTTTGTTGCTTTTATAAGTTTTGCTACAGAGAATAACTCTGAATACATATATTTTTATTTTATGTAGTATAATATTTTTGGTTTGTTTTGGAGCCACACCTGTGGCACTCAGTGCTTACTCTAGGATCTGTGCTCAGCAATTATTCCTGGCAGGCTCAGGGGACCAAATGAGATGGGGGATTGAACCCAGGTCAATCATGTGAAAGGCAAATGCCCTCCCCACTGTACTAGCACATGTAGCATGATTTTTGTTGTACATTACCAAGTGTTTTGAAGAAAGCTCTTCTTTATCTAATCCACTGACTTAAGTTCTGCCCTTTATATAGAAGACATATATTATATTGTAAGTTTTTGTTTTCTAAGAATTGTAAAATAATAGTACAGATTTTCCTTAAAAGTTAAAAGTTCTTGCAGAGGGTTTACTATGAGTAAAAATCTGCTCTTTTCTGTGCTTAACAAAGCTGTAGCTTTATTTCCATGGAATATGAGACTGAGATAAATTTTGTTGAGGTGGTTGGGCTTCTCTTTGGTAAACACCTATTGGATATTGTAATTCTCCCGTGGCAGTAAAATAGTTTGGGAAAAATAGCAACTGCCTTATCATCTTTGCTTTCACACTTCCACTTGCCTGAACATTCTGTATACTTGTTCTGTCATTAACTCTCTCTGCACCCACAGAAAGACAAAGGGAACCCACATATCTGATTGCCTTAAAAAACATCATTAGGCTTAGGGCATCACACTTATTGCATCATTTAATAGAAAAGTCAGGAAAGGAAACAACCCAAATGTCTAATTATGGAGAAGTGGATCATGAAGTTGTGTTATATATGCACATTGGATATTATGCAGCTGCAAGAAGAGATGGAATCATACAATTTGCTGTTGTGTAGACAGGTCTAGAGGGCAATGAGTGAAGGCAGAAAAAGAGGGACAGATAAATAAAATGATCTCTCATATATGGGATGAGAAGAAATATAGAGACCAACAAATGCCTATAGGCAGAGTTGGCTCACAGAACTGAGTCTGGTGGTCTGGAGTGGGAAGTATTGATGGGAGGGGTCCTTGGGACATTGGTTGAGGGCTGTGGGCACTCTGGTGGTGGATGTGGTGTTGGGGTAGTATAGGCATGGAACTCTTACTAAAAGTATTATAAACCATGACACTGCAGATAAAAATGGGAAATAAAGTAAAAAAGGATTTAGAACATAGCATTATTATTAAGACCAAAATGCAAGAAAATTTTCATTTAGAATATGGGTGGCTATATATAATTTTTATATTGAACAATATGGTTCAGTTTTTGTGATATAATTAATTTGTGATATCATTTTAGAAATCACCTATCTGATGCCTTATGTTAGGCGGGATCTCTAAAATACAAATTTACATGTCATCAACAAACACTACTCAAGATGTCTCTTAACTCACAAGTCGTTCTGTGTGGTGAGTGGATAAGGAAACTATCATACATCTACATAATACAATACTATGCAGCTATTAGGAAAATACAAAATCATAAAAATTTGCTTCTATGTGGATAGATATGGAGAGTATTATGCAGTGCAAAATGAGTTAGAGGGAGAGTGATAGACATAGAATGATTACACTAATAAAAAAAAAACCAAAATAGTATGGTAATAATTTCTAAGACAATAGAAATGAGGGCAGGAGGACCAGTCTGTATTAGGTAGCTTCCCACAATACCAGGGGAGTGCATGGAAAGCTTGGAGTTCGAGCCAGAAGTGATATTTGGGGGCTGTGATGCTCTCCTTTTGCCAGGCGAAGAAAAATAAGATTTTGAATTATTAGTAAATTTTGGGATAAAATTTCATTCTGAGGACTACTGTAGACAGAGATGCAACATTTGATTCAAAAATATTGTGGAAGAAAGATTTTAATCAGTTTTGCAATTATACAGAAGAGAAATATTGAGGGCCCAGATTTAAAGTAGTGACAAAACCCAGATGCTCAACAACAGATGAGTGGCTAAAGAAACTGTGGTACATCTATACAATGGAATACTACATAGATGTTAGCGAAAATGAAGCTACATGCCTTTATATAGATGGATATGGAGACTATTATTTTAAGTGAAATAAGTCAGAGGGAGAGAGATAAACAAAATAGTCTCACTCATCTGTGGGATTAAATGACAATATAGTAAAAATACTCCCCAAAATAGAGATGAGGGTCAGAAGGACCAGACCATGATATGAAGCTTACCACAAAGAGTAGAAAGTGCAGTTAGAGAAATAAATACACTAACAACTACCATGACTATAGATAGAAGAGAAATACAATGTCTTTCTTGGAGACAGGCAGAGGATAGGGAAGGAAGAAAATGGGGGACATTGGTGGTGGGAAAGTTGTACTGGTGAAGCGGGGTGTGCATTCTTATGAATGAAACCCAACTACAAACATGTTTGTAACCAATGTGCTTAAATAAAAAATTATTATTAAATAAAAAATTAACCCCCAAAATAATATGTATGATAGGGACCAAGGAAATAATATAATGAATAAATTATTTGCTTTGTATTTGGCTGTCTGGAGTTCAATTCATAGTATCCCACATGGTCCCACCAGGAGTGGTCCCTGATTAAAGAGTGAGGAGGAACCCCTCAAAACAAACAAACAAACAAAAAATAAAGTAGTGGCAATAGAGAGGTGGGGAATACAATTTATTTTTTGAATTACAAAGTTATTTGATACTTGGATGAGGCAATTGTGAGAGATGGAACCATATGGAATGAAGCCCAGGTTTGGCTTCATTTTGGCAAGAGACAGAAACAGGGAAGTGGGGAAAGAAAGGGTAGAAGGGACCAGATCTGTGAGTGTTTTTGTAGGTTTGTAGATTTGGTGATTGGCTACGGGCAAGCTTACTCAGATACTTCTTTGCAATGTTTATGTTCTCATTTTAATTCAATGTGTACTATGTAAATTTACTTTCCAGTCAAACCATATGCCTTAGTGATAGGAGATAGAATCAAAACACAGAATTTTATTTGCCTTGTAAGCAATGTGATAAAAGAAAAATCTGAGTTAGAATTTTTGTAAACCACTCCTGTTCAGGATTTTTCTGCCCAATACTGTACTAGTGTTTGGATATATCTATTTTTTTTATCAGATTCTTGCATGCAAGTACTACTGCAGAGTTACAGGTAGGGAGGTATTCTTGTGATGGACTTCTTTTTTTTTTTTTTTTGGTTTTTAGGACACACCCGGCGGTGTGCTCAGGGGTTACTCCCTGGCTGTCTGCTCAGAATAGCTCCTGGCAGGCACGGGGGACCATATGGGACACCAACCCACTTTGTCCTGGATCGGTTGCTATGCAAGGCAAACGCTGCTATCTCTCCGGGCCCCTGTGATGGACTTTTTTATTTAATGAAATTTAATTAGTATATCATAAAATTCTCGATTTAAAATTATATAATTCAGGAGCCTTAGAAATAGTTCAAAGGGCTGGGGCTCATGCTCTATGTCAGGGGCTTGAGTTCTGTTGCCAGCACCAGATGGCCCTCTGAGCATCATCAGGTTAGGCCAACAAATATCAAAGTGAAAATAAATAAAGTATTTAACTCAGTGGCTTATAGCATATTTGTTCTGTTGTACAAGCATCAATACAATTTTTGAATACTTTCACTCTTCCCCAGAGAAACATTATCAGTTAGCAGCCAGTCCTACATGTTTCCTTCCTTACCTCTTGGTCACCATTCATTTTTATGAATCCAACCATTTTTATAAATTCTAGATTTGCTTCTTCTGATTATTCATATAAATGAACTCAGTAGGTGGCCTTTGTGTCTGGCTTATTTTATTAAACATGGTGTCTTTATGGTTCATCCCTGTGGCATGCTGTATCTTATTTCTTTATTATTAATAATGCATTGTATGAATAAACTACATTTTGTTTATCTACTCATCTGTTAATGGACATTTGGTTTGTTTCTACATTTTGACTTTTCTTAATAATGTTGCAGTGTACCTTTCTGCCTAAGGCTTATATTTTCATTCCTCTCCAGAGTGACATTTCTAGGTTGTATGGTAACTCTATATTACTCTATATTTAACTCTTTTTCTTAAGTCTGTTATTACCCATTATGTCCTTTCCTTTGTTGCAGTTGGGGGATCATTAGCACTGAGATGAAGTGCTCCCATGCTTAGCTGTGGTGCTTACTGTGATTGTAGCTAGTGTGTGGTACCAGGAATTCCAAATGTCAGTGAAACTGAGATTGTACTCGGCAAGGGTGGCCACTCCTCAGCTGAACTCACAGCCTCACTCTTGCAAGGCAAATCTTTACCATGGAACTTCTGTTTCACTTTTTGAGGCACTACTGAGCTATTTTTCAAAATGGTGGCACCACATTTCCTTTCTTTTCTTTTCTTTTCTTTTCTTTTCTTTTCTTTTCTTTTCTTTTCTTTTCTTTTCTTTTCTTTTCTTTTCTTTTCTTTTCTTTTCTTTTCTTTTCTTTTCTTTTCTTTTCTTTTCTTTTCTTTTCTTTTCTTTTCTTTTCTTTTTTTTTTGAGGGAAGTCACACCGGCAGGCTCAGGTGTTATTCCTGACTCTGCACTCAGAAATAGCTCCTGACAGGCTCTGGAGACCTTATACGATGCTGGAAATTGAAACAGGGTTCACCCTGTGCTGGCTACGTGCAAGGTAAACCCCCTACCACTGTGTTATCACTCCGGCTCCTGCACTACTTTTTTTTTTCTTTTTGGGCCACACTCTGTGATACTCAGGAATACTCCTGGCTATGAACTCAGAAATTGCTCCTGGGTCGGGGGACTATTTGGAAGATGAGGGGATCGAATCAAGATTCATCCTAGATCGGCTGCATGTAAGGCAAATGCCCTTATCGCTCAGGCCTGACCAAATTTCATTTCTGCTAGTGGACATGAAGACCCGCATTTCTTCACCGCCGCTCCCAAAAACTCTGTTTTCTATTCAAGTTTCAAAGTCATGTGAAGTGTGATCTTGCATTTTCCCGTGAGCTAATTATGGGTGGTTTTTAAGAAAGAAACAAGCTATCATGGATGTAGTCTGTCATTTGTTTGGGACTATTCTCTGCTAGTTCCAGCAGGCCCCCAGAATAAGTGAATTGATGTTCTCACCATTGTTATTTACTTTGCAGATCAGAGGCCACACTGGGTTTTCCCTACATCTGCAAACCATATGCTCAGGTATGCAAGAATCTCCTGGAGAGTCCTAGCTTAGAGCATTAGATTTACAAATCCACTGATTACCAGACTGTTGATTAAAAGCGGAAAAAGCACACCTTCAACCACAGTCCAGTCCTAGACTCAGAGAAGTAATTGGTATGATCTTGGCGAAAGGCCTGGTATAGACTTGAGGTTTCAAAAACCATTTTTCTTTAACATTAAAAGAGGAAAAAAAAATTTATTTTATTTTATTTATTTATTTGTTTATTTCTTTATTTATTTTTGCTATTTGGGCCACACTGAGTGATGCTCAGAGCTTACTCTTGGCAGTTCTCCAAAAGCCATTTGTGATGCTGGGATCAAATGAAGGTCAGCTGTGTGCAAAGCAAGAACCTTAGCCTTACCCTTTGTTCTTGATTTCAGGATCCTAATTGACCATGTGCCTTTCTGCTGGCACAATGGCAGGGAGAGACTTGGTCAGAGCTCTGGGACTTAATCACAGTTTTGTTCAGGTGAAGAAACTCAGCCTTTGATTTAATTGGAAAGCATTTGGATTCATGTGTGGAGCAAGCTTTTTGGTTTGAACAGGATGAGTCCACAAGGTGTGTGCTAGTTCTTGATTTTTGTTTTGCTAATTTAGAGGGAATAGTGGCGAAGTAATACCTCAATGGTAGCACATGTAATATTCATGTAGGGCTGTTTGGGAATGCATGTTCTACATGTGTCTCTGAATTTACTCGCAGATTAAGTTGCATGTGAATTTATTATAATACAGCAAACCAAAACAACCAGGCTGTGAAGACCCAGCTCAGAGTCTTGGGGGAAGGACTTTGAAGCTCAAACTTAACTCTTCTTATTTTCCAATTCTTCCTCCTCCTTAATTTCATCTTGTTCCTAAGAAAATTGTCCCTCTCTTCAGACTGGTCTTCTCAAGAATTGAATTTCAACTTAAAAGGAGGGCATTTTAACTCACCACCCTTTTTTTTGTTTCTTTGTTATGATAATTGGACATGGTTAAGAAGCAATAAATATGGTACTACTGTCAGAAGGGAGCCTTGTGGCAAAGGTTTTGCTACAGTTAATTCAGAATTGATTGCAGTTGTCAACAGTATATCAATTGCCCTCATGCAGGAAAGAGTTCACTGATGTTTCTAAGCAAGAGACATTAATGGAAGATTCATCTTTCAGTGGTGTTGGCAGAGGAAAACAAGCCGTGGTGAGAAGATGGGTCAGTCCTAGAGGGAGGGAAGAGTGTTGTTGCACATGAAAGACAAGGCAAGGCAAGGCCTGGAAGAAGTAACACAACAACTTTTCTTTCCTTGCCTAGCTAGTGTTTTCTTTGGTTGCATCAAATGTGCAGCCAGCCTGGAGGAGATTAGTGCTGTCAGATTCCTGGGACATGGATCATGATGAAGAGTGAGTGAGGGTGGCAGGTTGCAATTTAAGACCAGTTTGCACAGTAACCACTCTTAGACTGAGCACCTTCTATTCTTGGTTACTTAAAGAAAGTTGTATAGGGGCTGGCGGAGGTGTGGCGGTGTGGCGCTAGAGGTAAGGTGTCTGCCTTGCAAGCGCTAGCCAAGGAAGGACAGTGGTTTGATCCCTCCGGCAATCCATATGGTCCCCCCAAGCCAATGGGCAATTTCTGAGCACTTAGCCAGGAGTAACCCCCTGAGCATCAAACCCGTTGTGGCCCAAAAAAACAAAACAACAACAACAAAAAGTTGTTGTAGTGACCTTTCCACTCTGGAGAATTTCATGCTCTTTCTTGAACACGTACATATCCCTCTTCTACTCTCCCCACACATCCACATTTATTCAATAAAAACCATTTTGTTTTAAAAATAAAGTGAGTTGCTCATGTAAAAAAGGGTGCCTCATTAGGCAAAAGACCTAATGTAGAATAACAGGAAACTTCTCATGTAAAAAAAGGCCATGTTTACAGCACGGTCCTCAATCCTCAACACAGCAGCAAGTCTTCTCTCAACTGGTGTCCTTCAACATTAGTCTTTATGTTCCAATTTGCTAGTGCCTGCATGACTACTGTAGTTAGTTTACCATGATACCATAACGCTCAGAATTTTAGATTGCTTCAAGGAAAGGAAATGGGATGCCCAGTGCCTGCTGGATAATACTCCATGGTAAATACTACCTATACAGTACTCAATACCATACCACATAGATGTCTAGAATGCTCTATACACAATCCAATCCAGGAAGCCTTTCCCCAGTAATGCAAAGCTACCCTCACCAACCAGGATTAGTCCAGAAAATGGGCCTTTGCTGGCTTTAATTTCTTTTCCCTTCTAACTCCCTCTCCACTTTTTTTTTTTTTTTTTTTTTTTTTACTTTTTACTTTTTTAAAGTCCCATTTCACCTTGGTCAGCTTTTCAATGGTAACCCATTGATTGATCCTTAAAGTCTGTTGATATATAAGCATATATATTCGCCATAGATATATAAGCATCGATATCTTCACCATACCAATGGCTATTTAATGTTCGTCTCTAATAGATATAATATCAACTTCATGGCATAGTTTCCCCATACAGTTCTCATTACCATATTACTTCATTCTTTAGACTTGAAAATGATTTTTGTTTGTTTCTTTGTTTGTTTTTGGATTTTTTGGACCACACCTGGCGATGCTCAGGGGTTACTCCTGGCTCTGTGCTCAGAAATCGCTCCTAGCTTGAGGGACCATGTGGGATGCCAGGGGATCAAACCGTGGTCTGTCCTGGGTCAGCTGCATGCAAGGCAAATGTCCTACTGCTGCGCCATCACTCTGGCCCTGAAAACTGATTGGTTTTAAGAATCTTCTATACTCAACTTAATCTATGAAGCCTTTCTGCAGTTGAGTTCACTCTCACTAACTACTATTGGCCTAAGGAAAGAAAAAAGGAAAACCTTTACATCAGACTTGTCAGCTTTACTCTCTCTTTTTAAAATTTTATTTTATTTCTTCTTTTCTTTTTTATTCCCATTAAGTGTTCTGTCCCATATCACCTGGGTCAACTTTTCAAAGGTAATCCACAGATCAATCAATCCTCTGTGGCTGCCAATGTATGCGTATGAGTGCATGTGTTCACCATACCAATTCAGTCTAATGTCTGTCTGTAGTAGATATAATGTCTATGTTGTATAGTGTTCTCCACCCGATCATAGATAACCCATCCTTTCCCTTTGCTCACCACCTTACAAACCCTTTTCTAGCCCTCCATGTTATTTTTCCACTTTTAACCTTTTTCACCTTCAGTCCTTAACTCCTCATGAAGCAGAACATTCTCCCCATCCCAGCCAATGCCAACCAGCCCCCAAAGTGAAAAGATAGATTCTCAACATGAAAAGAAACCAACCCTCAGCTGCTACTGATTTGCTCTCTGCATCCCCCCTTCTTCCACCTCCCTTCACTCTGAACCTTTTCTTGCTACCAGTTTCAGGGGCTGAGAAGTGCCTCACTTGAGGATACTTCCTGATATGTGACTGCTGGGAGCCATCTGCCCTTGACTCCACAAAACCAAATTACAGGCTGAAACTGCACTGTGGATCCCCTTCCCTGCCTGTTTCAAAAGACTTAAGAAGACATACAAATCTCCTTTGAATATCTCATTGGATACATGCCTTTAATAGAAAAAAAACGTTACTGAATATCTTCTTTTGTAGCAGCAATTTTCCCCATCCTCAAGATCTGTTTAGTACAGAATTTTAGTAGATATGTTTTTATTTAGAGGTCATGTAAGAAGAAGGTTATGGGGATTGTTGGTCTTGATACCTCGGCCCCCACATGCAGCAGTAATACCTTGTGGCATTGTTCCTTTTGGCATAGGGAAATTAAAATGGGAAAAGTTTACATATACAAACAAGTTCTTACCTAATAGAGACAAGAACAGTAAATTTTATACTGCAGTGAGATTTTACATCCTGAACACTTGGCATAGTTAGTGGCTTGGCTTAAACTTCTGTTTATCGGACGTTGACCATTCACCCCGAGCCACAGATGCCATCTACAGAAATAAAAAGGGTCTCCTACACCATCACCAGGAATAAAAACTCTACCGAAGAAGGCCCCACTACCGCCAAGGTACTGACTAACTCCATAGATGGGTCTTATGACACCCTGACAACCTAGGAACAGCAATAGTCTGCTTTCAGGGCAAAATTCTCTGCAAATGCTACCTATTGGTGAGATGAAATCAGAAGACACTGCACACCACCTGAACTTTGACATAGGACTTGTACAGAAACCAGGATCTATAACTACAGAAACCTGACAGCAACAACTATGATGATGAAATGCTGCTTCTGGAACCACAGAGAATGACTAAGTGCTTGGACAATGTGGTATGCCTGGAGCTGGTCTTATGCCAAAATACTTCAGTGGTATGGTCTCCCTGCTTTTAGGACAAAGGTTTTTCCTTCCAATTTCTTTCATATTTTGCTGTGCCATGCAAACAACAACAACTGCCACAAACACACGTCATTTTTTAGTGTATTTCCTATCTTTATATAAAAAAAAGAATGTTCTAAACCTTCTACTATTGTATTAATGACTTTATTGGTAATATAACAATTTTCACTAATGTAACTTCTAATGAACTCTCCTCTTCTTTTTCTAATTCCATTATTTTAGACTTTCTAATTTTTTCTATTTTTTAATAACTTCGCTTTCTCTCATCCTAAAATAAATGTATTATGATCAGTTATGTCAACTATGTGATATATTTTCTTTAAATAAATACATTTATTTAAAAAGCCCACTATTGATTTATGTGAGCCCTCTTCTTCTTCTTCTTCTTCTTCTTCTTCTTCTTCTTCTTCTTCTTCTTCTTCTTCTTCTTCTTCTTCTTCTTCTCCTCCTCCTCCTCCTCCTCCTCCTTCTCCTCCTCCTTTTCTCCTCCTCCTTTCCTTCTCCTCCGCCTCCTCTTCTTCCTCCTTCTTCTCCTCTTCTTCCTCCTTTTCTTTCTCCTTCCCCTCCTTTTTCTTCTTCCTCCTCATTTTTCTTCCCTTCTCTTCCTTTACCTCTTCTTCCTCATCCTCTGTCTCCACCTTCTCCTTTTGTTTCTCTTCTTCCTCCTCCTCTGAATTTGGGGGCATACCAAGTGATCTTTTCTTTATTTTCCTCCTTTTCTGAGTTTAGGGCCACACCAAGTGCTGCTCAGTTTTTATTACTGACTCTAGGGACTATATGGAGTGTTGCTGATAGAACCTGGGGCAGCTACATGCAAGGCAGGCATCCTAGCTACTGTACTATGTCTTTCCTGCTCCCAGAATATTTTAATTATTTTCTTCTAAAGAAGTGCATTGTCAAAGAAGCTTCATAATCAAGGCTTTATAGTAACATTTATTATAAAGTCTTTTTGATGATATATTTTATTTTTGATGATATATTTCAATTTAATTAATTAATTAATTTTGGTTTTGGGGCAATGCTTAGGGGTTACTCCTGGTTCTATGCTCAGAAATCGCCCCTGGCAGGCACGGGGGACCATATGGGATGCCGGGATTCAAACCACCGTCCTTCTGCATGAAAGGCAGACGCCTTAACTCCATGCTATCTCTCTGGTCCCAGATGATGATAGATTTTAAATCTGTTGGTTTGATGCATGTTATTGTGCTATGAACAACATGGAATTGAAAGAGCCTGGTCTCCTTTTGATTGGCAGAGGGTGCCTTTGGAACTCTGTCTTTGGAGGATTAATGCATGGACATTTGTGAATTATTTGGAGCTAGTCACTTACTGTCTCTGAATTAAAATTAGTGAACATGGAATTTAGGGCAGATGCAATGTGTTAGAGGCATCCATAGAGCTCCAGAGTACCTGCCTGCAGAGAGAACTGGTAAGGATCTTGCTCCATACATTAATGAAATATGCCCACTTGAAGTGTTGATGGTAACCGAGTGACCTGTTTTCTCTGTCGTCATGCATGGGACTCTCTGAGGTCTGAGTAAAGGGCAGAAGGAGCTCTGTGTCTGAGGTGCCTATAGGGTTGCTAGGAAATAATTTTCTGGGTGCTTTGTGGTGATGCAGCAGGTTGAACTTTTTTGTGAAGTGTTGTCATGACAACCAAGTGCATCATTGCCTTGTCTGACTAATTTATCTTTTAATGAAAAAAATTGTAAACCAGGGTTAACAGATAAAAAATTAAAAATGTAATTGAAAAAAACCTCTACCTTTAAGAGGAACACTGTTGTAAATAGCAAATCTTTTGAATAAGCTTTCTCTGGCAGTGTAATTCTTGTTGGTCAGGGCTTGGCTATCTGAAAGGATCGAACTAATCAGTCTGTTTCCATTTTTATCTTTACAATAAGAAAGCCATGATTTCACCTAGTGACTTTTGCTTGTTGTGCTTATTACTGACCCTGCTCATTAGTGTTGAAGTAGGGGGTTGGGGGCTGGAGCAATAGTTCAGGGGAACACACCTTGCGCATGGCCAACCTGGGTTTGATCCTCAGAACCCCATTTAGTTCCCCAATTCCTGCCAGGAGTGATCCCTGAGCACAGAGTAAGGAGTAATCCTTGAGCACTTCTGGATGTGACCTCAAAATTAAAAACAAAGCAAACAAAAAAGAAGTGGAATGGAAAGCAAAGGAGCACAGAGTATATTTCTGTAGTCACCTGTGTTCTCTTTCTTCTTTGTTAGGTTTTGGTTCTTCCTCAGTCTTTTCAGCTCTCTCTGCCCAGAGCAGAATGTGGGTTGACAGTCATAGGCCCACCTTCACCTTTTATGAAGGCTTCCCATATGGAAAATATGCCCCTAGACTTATTTTCTTTGCTAAGCATCCCCCAAATCCCCATTTCTCCAGAAGCAGAGGTCACCCTGACTGCCTTTGGTTATAAGGACCGAAAGGAGAGCAGGGCATATGGTTTTAGCATTACAGCAATCAGATTGGTATTGTTTATACTTTGTTTAGCACAGACTTCCAATAAAAATAGAAGCCCACAGGAGTGACCTCTGAGTGCAGAACCAGGAGTAAGACCTGAGTACTGTCCAGTGTACCCCAACCCAATTTTTTTTAAAGAAAAAGGAAGTTTGTTCTCAGAATGTGGAGGAAAGAAGACTGAGTGATCTATGTTGATGCCAACTTTAGAAATTGAGTAAAAAAAAAAAAAAGACTGAGAAGTGCCATTAGGAAGGAAGGAAGTGCCATTAGTAAGGAAGTATTTAGTGACCTTCACAAGACCATCATTAGTACAGTCAAAGCTATCTCCATCTTTACCTCTTTCCTCACATGGCATCATTTTTAAAACATTAAATGAAAACCCCTAAGTGGCTTCTTATTTTCCTTGGTAGGAAACTCAGGCCCTTAAAAAGATTTACAAGTCTGAACTTTAAATGGGCCTGTTATACTGGCAGGTTGGGAAGCAGGGGGGTGGTATGGATGCACTTGCAGAACATTGGTGAAGGGAGATGGACACTGATAGTGGGATTGGCCCTCATACATTGTATTTCTGAACTCCAACTATTAAGGACTTTGTAGATCACAACGGTTTCAACAAAGTTAAAATTTTTTAAAAAATGAGAAAATATGTAGAACTAAGACTTGATACTGTCCTTAGTATTTCATTTGCTTCCTTGAAGTCTAAGGTCTTGGGGTTTTATTCCCCACTCTTGTGCACATATGCATGTGTGTGTGTGTGTGAGTGAGTGAGTGTGTGTTTGAGTGTGTGTGTATAGTAGTAATTGTCAGAGTAAATGATTTTTTAAATTAAAATTCAGTTAAACTTACTTCTTTGTTTCAGGTCTCTTAAAAAACCCTTGACTACTAATATCCCTAGTCAAAATCCCTTTGAATAAATTATCACTCAAAAGTTTCATACTTTTGAGTAATAATTTGCACTTAAGGGGGAAAATGTGACTCTAAGATTGATACTGGGAATAGGCTAACTTAAATAACTATTTTACTGAGCAGAGTTTTAAGTTACAAATCTAATTTCACATGTTCAGTAATATTGATTGAGCGTGTGTAGGGGGTGTTGCCTAAAATATATGTAGAAATTCCACATTAGGAAACATAAAAATGGGGCCGGGCGGTGGCGCTAGAGGTAAGGTGCCTGCCTTGCCTGCACTAGCGTCCCATATGGTTCCCCAAGCCAGGAGCAACTTCTGAGCTCATAGCCAGGAGTAGCCCCTGAGCATCACCGGGTGTGACCCAAAAACCAAAAAAAAAAAAAGGAAACATAAAAATTGGGTCAGAGGGTTCAGAGTGATAGTACAGAGCTTACAGCTTTAGCATTCTCCTTGAATGCAGCTGGCCCAGGTTCAATCCCAGGAATTCCATATGGTCCCACATCGCACCACTAGGAACTGTTACTGAATGCAGAGTCAAAAGTAAACCCTGAACATTGCCAGGTGTGGCCCAAATCACAAGAAAAAAGTTGGGTTATAGACTAAAAGTTGATTTTATTTATATTTAGTCTTTTTTTTAGATAAAGTGAGACCCTTATATCAATATTTGTGTTTGTATTTGCTCACATTTGTGTAGGTATGACTTTTCAAGTTGATTATTATATCAAGATATTTTTCTTTAAAATTTTTACATGTATGTTTATTTTTTAATTTTTTAATTTTTTCTCTTGATTTTTTAAATATATTTAAAAAACCCTTTTATATATATAAAAAGAATCCTGGGGTGGGGAGGAGGGACACTTGGGATATTGGTGATGGGAATGTTGCATTGGTGAAGGGTTTTATTATTAGTCTTTTACTAATTAATTTAATTAAGTAGGTAAGTGGTCTTTGTTATAAAAAGTCCAAATCTTACCCTTATTTTCTCTGTATATCTTACAATTTAACATGCCAGAATGGAATTGAGAACCTCTGGATTTGCTTCTGCTTTGTCTTTAGAGACTCACTCTCTTGCAGATCAAGGACCAGGAGACCTCAGACAGAACATCTGTTCATTTAATTAGGCATCACACACACACATATATATATCAAGTGTGTATTGTGTTCAGAAGTACAAAAGAGAGAACCTTAATATGATGGAGTAATTCATTCATGGTTTTACTTATTCAATACATCTTGAAATTTGTGTTCAACTTCTGATAAATAATGAGTACTTTCTTCAAGTGAAAATGCACATATGTGAGTTCCACATACACTTTTATTTATGCATTTGTTTAGCAGATGTTGATTGGTTGTGTAGTACGTATCAGGCAATGTCCAAGATAGTAAAAAAAAAACTTTTCTTAGTCACTAAATAGTAATTAAAATATAAATATTACCACAGAGTGCGTGCTTGTGTCCATCCAGCTCCACTAATTAAGTATTGAAATCCCATCCCCTAAGAGTTTGACATTAGGAAATGGGCTGTTAGTGATTAGGTCACGAGGGAGAGCCTTATGGATGAGGTTAATGCCCCCAGACAAAGAAACTTCAGAGGACTGGCTCACCCACATCTGTGCCAGGCAAAGACAATATGAGTTATCTGTCTGCAGAGTCTCAGAGGGCTCTTGCCAGAGACCAATCTTGTTGGCATCCTGGTTTCAAAGCCATCAAAACAGTGAGATATAAAATTCTTTTGGTGATTAGCTATCTAGTCTGCAGTACTTTATTATAGCCACCCAAGCTCTCTAAGATAAAGATGTTAGTTATTAAGAAGTGTTATAGGAGATTTGTTCAAAACAGAGGGAAGGAAAGAACCATTTCAACTAGCTAACCTGTATCCCATGCACTTCTCTAGAAACACAATTTTGTTCTGGAATTGGGATACTCCCTGTAACTGGCAGCATCTACTACTTTAATTCACACTATTTGGTCAGACAGCAGGTAAAATAGGTATGCAGTCTATATTGCAGATAACTTCTTAAACTTATTGAATATGAAATCAGGTTGGAGTGGTAGTATGGAAGGTAGGGCACTTGCCTTGCACATGTACAGTTCAGGTTCAATCTCCAGTATGGAATTAGGTCCTCACATACCATCAGGAGTGATCCCTGAGCAGAGTGCCAGGAGTAATCTCTGAGCACTACCCCATGTAGCCCCCAAGCCCTAAATAAATAAATAAATACATAAATAAACATGACATTTGCATTGCACCAGACACCACTTTAAGCTACTAATATAAATTCCTTAAGACCTTCAATGACCTTATAAAGTTGGCACTATTGTGACTTTCCACTTAAGAATGAGGTTTTAACTAAGAGATAAAGTAACTTCAGGCTGTGCCACCGAAAGTGACAGAATCAGGGCTGGAACCCAAGCAGGCTGACCTTGGTCTGGGCTTGCAGAGTCTGTGATGTTGTCTGAAGGATGTTTCATGGTAGGTGAGTCATGAGAGAGAAAGTCATGTGAATGTCTGGAGAAAGAGTGTCTTAGAGAGAAAGAGGGAGGGAGGCCCTGAGAATGGAATGTGCTTGGTATTTTTCAAGGTACCAGCGCTAGAAAAAAAAAAAATCTGCTTTCTGCAGACTCAAGACAGCACTGGTGGTCTAGGACCAAGACATGAAAAGGATTCTAGGTAAAAACTCATGGGGATGAGTGTAACATCAGGTCTGTCTGTGGCACTGGAAAAGGGACATAGTGACTAAGTCTTCCTTGCCTGACTGACCCAATGTCTCTATTTCTCTGATTAAAAAACTGAAGTTTGAATTTAGAGGGAGGCAACGGGTACACCCAGCTTTGCACAACGAGCAGACCTGGGCTTTAGGAATAGTTACAGTAAGTGAAAGGAATGGCAGAAACTGAGAAGGCTGAGGCATGTACACCCAATGTGTATGTGTGTTCGTATGTGGTAATAAACTCTGATGTTTGCTTTGAACTTGATGGGAGCATTACCGGCTTATAACAAGAGAAGTTATCTTCTTTTTCTAGATTCATTATAACTGCTTCATTGAGAAGTTTGAGAGAGGCAAGTCAGGAGCTCATTGGAATTATTCAGGGTAGACCTCTGTTCTTTGGTTGAGTGTGGTAGCAGTAGAGATGATGAATCTGTTCTCAGATTCCAAATCTACTTTGAGGAGACGGGTGTCAGAATTTCTAACGATTTGGTGTGGGTACATGAGATGATGATGGAATTAGAAGCAATCACCAATGTTTATGCATGTTCACTAAATAGGTTTGCTTTCTATAACCAACCAAGGAGGAAGTTTATTATCTCTATTCCAGAGATGAGGAATCTGAGGTGCTGAACAATAATCAGGGGTCCTCAAACTTTTTAAACAGGGGGCCAGTTCACTGTCCCTCAGACCATTGGAGGGTCTGACTATAGTAAAAACAAAACTTATGAACGAATTCTTATGCACGAATTCTTATACAATATGTGGCCCGCGGGCCATAATTTGAGGACCACTGAGTGGTTGGTATTGACTTGTGATGAAGTCAGTCTTCTAATCCAAGTACTCTGGATCCAGAAACTATTTTCAGATATTATTTAATTTACTGAGATGAGAGTGAGAGGAGAGAGAGAAAGAAAAAGACTTTATCAATGATTGAAGGTTTTCATCCAGAGTAATTGAAAACCACTGAGGTGAATATAAGTGCCTTTTAATAAATGATAGTAGCCAGAACAGCTTTGAATATGTTATGAGTTCCCTTATATACTTTTCTTTGGAGACGTTATAAAGCCAATGGAATAGAGAGATTGGGAGTAGAGGGACTATGTCCTGGCTGTAGCCATACATTTGAGGCCATCATTATGTTGATGACAGCGAAAGCTAAGAATCTAAATGGAACACTCACAGGAATGAGTGTGTGCACAGCATGAAGAGATCTAAGAAATAACTACACACCCAACATTTAGAGACTGACTTGATGAAGAGGAATCTGAGTTGCAAGAGTAAATAGTCACCAAGGAGGGGCTGATACAATGTAAAATGAGAAGCTATCTGGGACCTCTGGATCTTGCTACAGGGAGGCTTGTGATGGTCTCTGGTCTCAGTCAGGACAGTTTCAACACAGGTTAGGGAGCAGATCTGAAGAGTGTGATTTAAAGAGAAAGAGAAAGGGAGTGGGCTGGAGGGCTGGAGAGATAGTACAGTGGTAGGGTACTTGCCTTGCATGTGACCAACCGGGGTTCCGATCATAGGCATTCCACATATTGTCCCCCAAGTATCACTAGGAGAGGTTCCTGAGTGTAGAGCCAGGAGTAATCCCTGAATATTGCTGGTCTGCCCCTGACTCCCCAACCAAAACCAGAACAATGAGAGAGAGGGGGGGGGGAGGGAGAGGGAGAGGGAGAGAGAGGGAGGGAGGGAGGGAGGGAGGGAGGGAGGGAGGGAGAGAGGGAGGGAGGGAGGGAGAGAGAGAGAGAGAATGCAAGAGAAATTGGAAACTGATTTTAAAAACTAGATTGAGGGGCCCGGCGGTGGCGCTGGAGGTAAGGTGCCTGCCTTGCCTGCGCTAGCCTAGGACGGACCGCGGTTCGATCCCCCGGCGTCCCATATGGTCCCCCAAGCCAGGAGCGACTTCTGAGCGCATAGCCAGGAGTAACCCCTGAGCGTCAAATGGGTGTGGCCCAAAAACCAAAAAAAAAAAAAAAAAACTGGATTGAACTTTTTTCCATAGTTATATCTGCTGAGAGAATTTCTAGAAATGTCTGCTAATTTCATGTCTGTTAAGCTCTTTTGTTCTTGATCCATACTGATTTTCTGTTTTTGTTATTGTTTTTAAATGATTTCTGAAAGAGGAATATTTGTAGCTACTAGTGATGATTGTGGATTTGTCTATTTGTGCTTTTGGTTTTAACAGTTCTTTTTCTTTTTGCATCTTAAAGGTCTGTGGTTTGGTGATTAGATACTTAGCATTATTATGTCTTTTTGGTAAATTGTCCCTTTTATTATTTTATACTATCTCTTTTAATCCTTGGTAATTTTCTTTGCTCTGAAGGTTACTTACATATTACCACTGGGATTCATCTTTCTTCTCTTTCTTTTTCTTTCTTTCTTTCTTTCTTTCTTTCTTTCTTTCTTTCTTTCTTTCTTTCTTTCTTTCTTTCTTTCTTTCTTTCTTTCTTTCTTTCTTTCTTTCTTTCTTTCTTTCTTTCTTTCTTTCCTTCTTTCCTTCTTTCCTTCTTTCCTTCTTTCCTTCTTTCCTTCTTTCTTTCTTTCTTTCTTTCTTTCTTTCTTTCTTTCTTTCTTTCTTTCTTTCTTTCTTTCTTTCTTTCTTTCTTTTTCTTTCTTTCTTTCTTTCCTTCCTTCCTTCCTTCCTTCCTTCCTTCCTTCCTTCCTTCTTTCTTTCTTTCTTTCTTTCTTTCTTTCTTTCTTTCTTTCTTTCTTTCTTTCTTTCTTTCTTTCTTTCTCTTTCTTTCTTTATTTGTTCTTTCTTTCTTTCTTTCTTTTTCTTTCTTTCTTTTTCTCTTTCTTTCTTTCTTTCTTTCTTTCTTTTTCTTTCTTTCTTTCTTTCTTTCTTTCTTTCTTTCTTTCTTTCTTTCTTTCTTTCTTTCTTTCTTTCTTTCTTTCTTTCTTTCTTTCTTTCTTTCTTTCTTTCTTTCTTTCTTTCTTTCTTTCTTTCTTCTTTCTTTCAATAAGTAATCACACTGTCTTTTCCTATACTTAACTCTAAACTTGACTATATTATTGGGGAAAATGTTTTTAATATAGAGCATTTAGTTTATGTTTTCATTCAATCTAAAATTTTCTGCTTTTAGCTATTTGTTTAGATAATTTTTGGTTCAGTAACTAGTATCTTTTCAATTAGTCCCAAAGTTTATTTATATATTTTTATTTTTATGTTTATTTCTACTTTCCTTACGTTATTTGGGTTCTTGTGAGTATTCAAGTTTAACTTATCTGTTGTGTTTTTCTGCTGTATCTCTGCATATTTTGGGTGGTTGCTCTAGAGATGTGAATATTATATAATTTGTTATACAATCCGCTTTCTGAACTATATATTCTACTACTTAAAGTGGTAAGAAGTAATCTTCAATGTAGTCTGTTTAAACTAACCCTCAGCGATTAAGAGAAAAATAATATTCCATTCTGTTTACCTAGAACATGGACAAGTTTGGGTTTATTCTGTATGAAGTATGAAAGCTCTTTAACATGTAGTTTTCACCCAAGATATAAAGCTTTCAACTTTGTTCTTCAAACACTTTCCCCCTCCTTTGCTCTCAAACTCCAAGGACTTGATGTTGAACTTTTTTTTGTTCCTCAGGTTTCTAAGGTTTTGTTCATTCTTAATTCAGTCTTTCTGTTATTCAAATGGATTCATTTGAATTGCTTTATTTTTAATTTCTCCTACTCTTAATCTCCATGTAATGCTAAGCTTATTTAATATTTTCTTTAGTTTGCTAAAACTTTCTACTTCGCTGTTTTAAGTTTTAGCTCTTATTTATTGGATATCTATAATAATTATCTTAAAATAGTTGTTGTATAATATTAGCAATTGTGTTTGCATGTGAGTGCTTTATCACTGAGCCATAGTCTTGGCCTATATTTCTATCATGTTAATGATAGATTTTGTTAATTTTGTTAATTTTTCCATATTAGTTGTACTTTTCCCATTTTGTTTTTGTTTTGGGAACATACCCAGATGTACTCAGGGCTTACTCCTGGCTCCATACTCAGGGATCACTCCTGGTGGAACTCTGAAGACCATATGGGGTGCTGGGAATTAAACCTCACTTGGCCACATGCTAGACAAACAGCCAACTGTTTATGCCATCTCTCCATTCCCTTTTCCTGGTTCTTATGTTTAGAAAATTTGGACTGTTTTATATTATGAGACTTTATGTCTTCATTAAATCTCATGGTGAATCTTGATCATATTTTTTTAAGTGGGGGATTCATCTTATTGGGGTCCAGCAGCCTTTTGTGGTTTCATTGTCAGTTCATTTCAGAGCCTTTAACCGTATTCTTTGTATGTATTCAATGTGTCCTTTATCCAGGACTGTCTATAACCCAGGGGGAGCAGTCTCTCATAATTTACTTCTTACAATTGATAGTATGCTATTGAGCATAAGATTTTTGTGTATACAATTTTAAAGTGACCCTAGGAGTACATAAATGATTTCATTGTTTTGTTTCTCCAGGCTCTTCCTTTTCTGTAATTTCTTATGTTTTCTAGCTCTGTTTTTTATTTATTTTTATTTATTCTGACTTTCTTAATCCCTTTCTGCACATGCTTGATGTGACTGTGGCCACATTTCAGATGAAAAAAAGAAGGAATAAAGAGTCACTGTCTTCTCTTGGGACCATAGCTCTAAGCAGACTGGAAGTTCACTTCCTTAGAGTCTTGTGTATTTCTGTGGATAATGTTACAGATTAGTTGGAATACGAAAGGATGGAGAAAGTGTGTTTGTGTGTGGGGGTGCACGTGTGCAAGAGAGCATGCAAGGGAATTCCTCCCACCACCACCGTTCTTAAAAGACCACTGTCGTTTTTGCTTTTCTTTTTAAATCAGGTTCAGAGATTTTTTTTTTCTGATTTTCTTTGAGAATGCCGATATTTTATTGCTTTTTGTTTTTTTGTTTGTTTGTTTGTTTGTTTGTTTTGGGGCCACACCCGGTGATTTTCAGGGGTTACTCCTGGCTATGTGCTCAGAAATCACTCCTGGCTTGAGGGACCATATGGAACTGCTGAGATCAAACCCACGTTTGTCCTGGGTCAGCCATGTGCAAGACAAACACCCTACTGCTCTGCTATCACTCTGGCCCCTTTTCTGTCTTTTTCTTTCTTTCTTTCTTTCTTTCTTTCTTTCTTTCTTTCTTTCTTTCTTTCTTTCTTTCTTTCTTTCTTTCTTTCTTTCTTTCTTTCTTTCTTTTCTTTCTTTCTTTCTTCTTTCTTTCTTTCTTTCTTTCTTTCTTTCTTTCTTTCTTTCTTTCTTTCTTTCTCTCTCTCTCTCTCTCTCTCTCTCTCTCTCTTTCTTTCTTTCTTTCTTTCTTTCTTTCTTTCTTTCTTTCTTTCTTTCTTTCTTTCTTTCTTTCTTTCTTTCCTTCCTTCCTTCCTTCCTTCCTTCCTTCCTTCCTTCCTTCCTTCCTTCCTTCCTTCCTTCCTTCCTTCCTTCCTTCCTTCCTTCCTTCCTTCCTTCCTTCCTTCCTTCCTTCCTTCTTTCTTTCTTTTTCTTAACAGAACCACATAACTTGAATCATCTTGTTTTGCCTCATAATTTGAGGGGGGAGTGGAGGTGGATGATACCAGACCAAACAGTCATATGAACATTGAGTAGAAATAAAAAATGATCAGATTTATACACCAAACCCAAAGTCAATGACAACGGAATCGATACCCAATCTACAACAAGCTATAAACAGAGGGGACTTGTCACACTAGCAGTCCAGGGTGCAAAGGGAGGAGACATGGGATGCATGCTTAGAACAGAGATGGAGGGAGGACAACACTGGTGGTGGGAATGCCCCTGAATCATTTTTACTTTGTACCTTAAAAATTACTGTAAAAGATTCATAATCCACTTTGTTCACAATAAAAATTAAAAAAAAATTTTTGAGACCACTGTGAATTACAAGTCCTTCATAGTTGGATTTCGAGCATAGTGACAGTGAATTAGGGCCATTCCCACCACAGTGTTGACCTCCCTCCACAAAGTTCCCAGTGTGCATTCCATCCACCTTTAGTCCTCTGGCCTGCCAGTGTAAAGGGGCCATTTTAGTTTAGATTGTTATAGTTTGGGTCTCTTGATTCTCTTGTTGTTGACTTTGGCTTGAGTATTTAGTTCTGACCTCTTTTTTTTTTTCCCACCAATGTACCAGAGACCAGTTGGCCCCTCGACCCCATCTCACTCTCACTTTCTCTTTTCTCAATTTGTAGATAAATGAAAAAAATATGAGGTAAAACAAAGTAATTCATGTCCCAAGGTTCTTTGAAATAGGTGGGAACCCCTATCTAGAAAATACAAATAAAAATTAAAAATATGACTTACTTTTAAAATTCTCAAATAATTGCTCCATTGATTTTCTCCAGATTTTATAATTGCATTATTTTTGAGAGATAGTTTGGATGGTTATTCCATCTAAATCCAAAACCTGTGGATATTATATAGGCTTAAGCCAAGCAGGAGATTTTGCTTTGGAACAAGTTAGGGAAGGATTTAAAACATAAGAAAGTATTCTATTGCTAGTAGTAGTGAATGAGCAAGGTGGCAGGTTCTTTCTGTGTCTTTTCCAGAGGCATTTTAGCAGTGACAGCAGCTCTGTTTTGTAAATGGTAACACTGGAACCGTGAAATGCAAATTTTGAAATGCAAGTTGGCCAGATGCTTACAGTTTCTTTCACAAATCAATGTAGCTTTGCCATTTCCCCAGAGAAATTATTCGGTGACTAATGTGAATTTAGCTTAAAGAATGCATCATCCCTGGAATGGTGGTTGGGACTGCCCTTGGTTATTAGACAGACTTGGAATTTGGTGTTGGCCTTGCCATTTAGTAATTGTTGGACCTTGGTCAAGCTGTAGAGCCCTTTTAATGACCATTTCTTCATGGGCAAAGTGGAGATGATAGTCATCCTGCTTCTATGACACAATGGCTGTGAAATTCAATGAGGAAATGTAGATCATGTTCTTCATATTTTACTCAATAAATAATATGATTATTCTATGGCTATTTTTTGTCATAAGTAGAATGGTGTGTCAATTTAATCACCTAAAATTACTTTTAGTTGTAAAAATTTAGGCCTGTACATTTCATATTGAACATCAATAGGAACATGAAAATGTTCATATGAGCATTCAGATTTCTTCTTGAGATTCAAAAGCAATACACCTTGAAGTGTGGTATTTATGATAATGAAAATGTTTGAGTAAACACTTGAATGCAATTATGCATTGGTTTCCATACTTAGCAAGGAACAGTGATGTGTATGTGCTGGATTTGTGGTATGTCTATCGCCCAGGATTCTGCATTTTCATCCAAGAGCTGTTCTTTGAAGGTGTTATGTAAGTGAATATCTGCAAGAAAAAAATTATTGCAAGTTTCTCTATTGGTTACAATTTCTGTTTATTTCTTTTTTCTTTAGCCCTTATCTTTATATTAAAAATACTAGTGTTATTACTGAAGTGACAATTGAGTCATTTCCAAGGAAGTTTGGCAAACATATTTAGCCAAATGCAGCTTTATTATAACTATATATTATTTAGAGTAGTCTTAAATATTTTCTTCTACCATATTTGCAACTCTCTATTTGATTTGGGGGGGGGTTGTTGAGTTGCACCTTTTAGTACTCAGGGGATACTATTAACTCTTTGCTCCAGGATTGTTCTAGAGATGCTTAAAGAACACTGCAGTTCTGGGGATCAAACCAGAACCCAAACTTCCTTCATGCAAAGCATGTGCTCAGCTTATTGACCTATCTCTTTAGCTCAAGAGTCTATAAATAATAGTCAAGATACTTTTATTTTGTAGAAATACAAATCAGATAAAATTTTGGAAGAATTACATACTTTTTTATGTATTTTCTCTTACATTCCTGTTGATCTCTTGCATACAATGGATATTAAATAATCATTTACTTAGTTAATTGAAATACACTGCTTTTTAAATAATTTGCTAGTGAGTACAACGTTTAGTTACTAAAAATATATTGATAAACAGCCTTCAATGATAGAGAAGATGTTGTAATAGAATTATTTAGCCAGTGACAAAGCAAATACATACTGGGTTATGCCCTGGGTTATTGTTTTCTTTCTACATGAATAGAAGCTTGCATACATGCACTCTTGAGAAATATGAGAGTTTTAATTAAAATTTTAATTGTCCCTCTGAAAAACTCTCAATTGAATGAGTGAAACAAGATAAGCAAAACGGCTTCATTTTGACTTCTCTTTTGTAATGTCACTGAAGAGCTTATTGAAACTGAAGGATACCAGAAAAATATGAATGAAAATGAAGGCAGCAGAAATATTTAAACCAGAATGCACTAGAATAGAATGATACGCAAAGGCTACAATTGTGTAACTCAATGTGAGAACCCCTACAAAATATCCTGTTTCTTAAGGATAATGGACAACTAATGAAATAAGTAAGTGTGCTTTCAAAACCACCCAAGTAGAATAGCAACCTGAGAGGAGAGACAAAGCTTGTATTATTGTGAGAAAGGAAAGTTTGAACAGGAACATGTTTCACCTCAGCTAGAATCATCACGAAGTCTGAAGTTGGAAGAATTCCTGTCTGTTAGAGAGACTTGAAAAGTTGGGACCGGGGAGAGAGTACAGTGTATAGAGCCAATCTGAATTGGTTAGCAGGAGTGATTCCTGAGCACAGAGCCAGGAATAAGCTTTGAGCACCACTTAGTGTTGCCCCAAAACAACAACAAAAACAAAAAAAGTGGGAATATTATACATTCATAAGAAATGGAACCATTTTCACTGAGATTATGGATTTTCATTTTGGAAAGATTAAATATTATTATTTACATTAGTTTTTCTGTAAAGGAGAGAGACATCTTGCTGTAGATGCTTTAATTACACTAAGAATTTCAGAAAGCTAAGGTGACCAGATATCACTAACAAATGTGTTTGAGAAGATAACAGATATTAGCTTAATGTATTTAATCTCCTGAAAACAATATTGTGTTTCAAAGAATACTCATGGGCTGGAGAGATAGCACAGCCATAGCGCATTTGCTTTGCAAGCGCTGACCCAGGACCAATGGTGGTTCGAATCCCGGCATCCCATATGGTCCCCCGTGCCTGAAGGAGTGATTTCTGAGCAGAGAGCCAGGAGTAACCCCTGAGCATTGCCGGGTGTGGCCCCAAAACAAAACAAAACAAACAAATGAAAAAAAAAAACACACGAAAGAATACTCATTGTGCAGGATATTAGACCTAAACAAAAAATTGTGGGGATTGATGGGGGTAGGGAGAGTGTCTTGAGCTACTGAAATTAAGCCATATGTAGGCCATTAAATGAAGCTAACTAATGAAGAAAAAAATTAACAAATAAATGAAGCTAGAATACACTTCTGTTATTTGGTAAAATAATAAATGTGATTTGGAGATCTACTTATTCACGATAAAATATTATTAGAAAATGTTCAATTAGGACATAGTTTTTGCTATTAAAATACAATTTTCATTTTTGCTCATTGAATGAAAAATACACATGAATTATTGGTATTGCATTTTTTATTTATTTCGGCTGGGAGAGACAGTAAAGCATTTCAGGCACATATCTTGGTTTATGTCTGACTCTGGTTCAATTTGTGATGTCATATGATTCCCACGATTTCCCCAAGCACTGCCCAGGTGACAAATTGCAGAATCAGAGCAGCATCACATCTTCAGGCCCTTGTATTGAACCAACAGTCTGGCTGGCCAACAATCACTGATGGGACCTAGAACCTTTTGAGCACTGCTTGGGAGCACCCTCTATAAAAATTAAAAGAAAAAATTTTTATTTTGGATTTTTCAAGCCATGTTAAGAGGGCTGGGGGCTACTTCTGGCACTACCTGATACTCAGCATTGGCAGCAGGTCAGTGCTTGGGCTTGAGGTCGTGGAGCTACTCTGGTCCTCTAGTGTTGAGCCTGATGGTGTTCAGTGCCCTCCAGAGCTGCACCCTCTGATGCTGAGGAGCATGTGATGAGATCAAACTGGGATCTAGTAGCATTCACCCTAGTCCCTGTACCCTTGCCCCTAATTTTCCTTTTTGTTTTTGTTTTGGGCTACACCTGGTGGTGCTCAAGGGTTACTCCTGACTCTGTGCTCAGAAATCACTCCAGGCAGGCTCGAAGGACCATATGGGATGACAGGGATCAAAACCCAGGATCAACTCCAGGCAGGCTTGAAGGACCATATGGGATGACAGGGATCAAAACCCAGGATCAAGTCCCAGGTCAGCCACGTACAAGGCAAATGCCCTATCACTATACTATCATTCTAGCCCCCCTAATTTTCCTTTTTAATACTAACTATAACCCCTTTTTTGTTTTTTTTTTTTAATGCTTTCCCTTTAAATCAAAATTTGCAATAAAGTAGATGGAGAAAATTAAGAATGAACTTTGTTGTTATGATTTAACAGCTTGAGCCTAATTTGGAGACATTGGAAGAACTCAGAAGTATCTTTTATGGAGGCAATATTATTTTTATTCTGTAGCCATATATAATGGTATATATTATTATACAAACATAAATATATTTTAGTATTGCTATCTACACTATAGAAAACAATGTTTAGAGTAAATTTACTTACTTTTGCTTTTTTGGGCCACACCCTGTGACACTCAGGGGTTACTCCTGGCTATGTACTCAGAAATTGCTCCTGACTTGGGGCACCATATGAGTTGCCGGAGATCTAACCAAGGTCTGTCCTGGATCAGCTGCATGCAAGGCAAACACCCTCCTGCTGTGCTATCGTTCCAACCCTATTTAGAGTACATTTTAAGCCTTTTAGAAATTACTATTTCTGTGTTAAAAGGCTTGTATTATGGGGCAAGAATTATAGTACAGCAGGTGAAACAATACTAGCCTTGAAAATGGTTGCCCCAGGTTCAGTCCTTGGCACTCCTGAGCACTGTTAGGTGTGGCCCCAAACCAAAACAAACATTTGTTTAAAAATTATCATTATATTTTGGAACCACACCTGGCTCTGCTCTGATTTACTCCTAGCTCTGTGATTGGGGATCACTTTTGGCAGTGTTCAGGGCTACCATTTTGGATACTAGGGTTAGAACCTGGGTCCACCCTGTGTAAAGGAGACATGTTACTTCCAGCACTCTTTGACCTAAATCATTCATATTAGCCATAACATTTCATGAATCTTCATATATTTCATGAATATTTATATACACAGCTATAGGTATATCATCACAATCTAGTTTTAAAACATTTGATTACTTCTGAAACATTCCTAGTATTTATTATCACCCTTGGGCCCAAGCTGATTCTTTAGAAAAGGTTTTGCCTTTTTTAGAAATTTCTTTCAAATGAAATCACACAATATATTGTAGTTCATGCTAGGCTTCTTTCATTTCATATAGTGTTTTAGAAGTTGATCCACACAGAAGCCCATAATTGTCGTTTGTTTTAATTGATGACTAGTACCCTGTCTAGGGTACACCACAATTTTACTTATCCATGCATCAAGCACAAGGTTGATAGTGAACTTTTACTGTTATGAATATTTGCATACAACTGTGTGAACAGAGAGTTCACTTTTTCTTTTGAGTTAAGATGTGAGAGGAGTCAGGGTTGTTTGGTAAATATATAACTCCATGAAACCTACCAAACTGCTGTCCACAGTGCCTGCTATCACCATTACCTCATTTGTCAGTTGACTCCTGTTAAATGTTTAGTCTAATTCTAAGAACGAGAAGCTGGATTAGAGGAGAGAACCTCAGCAGCACCACTGAGATAGGAAGGATTTTGGGGAAACAGATTGGATAATAAATAAAGGGGAGAGCGACTGCAGGGCCTCTGGGCTTGAAGGCCACAGAAGTTCCAGAAGCAGTTTAGAGGGGTGGCTTAGGAGGCAGTACCTGAGTGATTTAGACAGAGAGCAGATAGATTGAGGGCAACCAATGTATGACACGGGGGTCCTGGGCACAGTAGGATTCCTTTGGAGATGTGAGATTCTGGATGCAGAGAGGAGGACTAACAACAGACAGCAACAGGGACAACAGTATCAAGAGGTGGGGTCCTGGCCTGCTAAGATTACTGAGCATGTATAAGGAGATACCAGCGCCTCAGGGCACCTCAGGGAGGCAGCAAGCCAGGAGGAAGACACTGCCCATAAACCAAATCTGCTGGCACCTAATTTTGGCTTATGAGGTCTTCAGCACTGTGGGAAAGTCAAGAGCTCTTGCTTCAGCTCTGCTGATGGTGTCTGTGGTATTTGTTATGGCAGCTCCAGCTGACTCTCATACATGGTTTCCTAGTTGGTATGTTCTAGTGACATAGCAAGGACCTGTCAGGAGCCTGTCAGGAAAGGCCTCTGCATCTGCACAATAAGCCAAACCCTCCGATGGGTACCTCCAGCAGTTAACTTGTTTCCAAACAAGGAGCAGCTATGATGGTTAGTATTTTTCCAGCAGGAAAAAGGCTATTTTGTGCCTGTCTGTAGACAAAAGATAGCCTGTTAATATTTCCCACTGTAGCTCACATCGCTGTGTTATGATACCGTGAGAGAATAAGGAAAGTGGGCACAGAGAGGTTGAATGAGTTGTTGAAGACCCCGCAGCAAATGATTGGCAAAGTCCCAGCCCAGCCCAGCCCAGACCTTTGGCACTTAAGCTCTGGAGCTGCAAGGCCATGGTGCAAAGTTTGACTTTGTCTACTCGAGGGGTGAAAAAGAATTCAAAGGGATGTGCTGTACTCAAGGAGAAACTAGGGAAATTTGGAACGAAGGTTTTGTGTATGTCCTTAATTTCCCTGCTGGCGTTAACTGCAGGAGTGGATGCCTCAGAAGCGTGTGGGCTGCAGCAAGATTGAAGCAGAGTTAGAACGGGGGAGGTGGTGCAGTGGCAGCAGCTGTCGAGGCTGCTGGCTCCTGGTCACCTGAAGTCTCCTGCTGTAGAAGTGCTTCATTTTCTATCCATGAAAATGAGAAGCACGGAGGAATTGAGGTGTGGGGGTGCACACAAACATTCCAGCACAAAAGCAATAATTTGGCTGAAGTGCCTGCAGGCTTGGATTGATTCTTTGGAGAACAGGAAGGCTTTTTTTTTTTTTTTTTCAAACAAACACAGTCATTTTACAAGGTGGTACAAGCCTTGTGGATAGACGGGAGTGTGCTGGGACTCCTTCTGTGACCTGGGCTGTGTGTACATGCATTTGGACACAGAAGAATATACAAACATACATGGATGCAACGTACCTTTATTTGAAAGAGCTAAATGGCATTGGCATTGCTAAGTGAGACAACTAATCTGGAGGGAGGAACAGAGAAGAACAGACCGCTGCGGGAGAGTCTGTTGGGTTGAAGAGAGGGAAGAGAGATTTGCTGAATTCCTCCTCTCCCTCCTGCACCCCTCCTCTGACCCATAACAGCCCTGTGAAGTCATAGGCATCACCCAATATTGATATTTGAAGAAACAGTGAAATTAAGTACATCTGATACAAAGTTCGTCTTCCCTTTAAGTTGGGAATCAAAACAAGGTCATATGATTCATAAATCCTTGCTCCCTGCAGAGCCAGAGAAATATGGCGTACAGTTATTCCTGCTTCCTTTCTTTTTCTATATTGATTCTGAGATCCTCGTGCCCCTCAACTGTGTGGTGGAAGCACCCAGAGCTGGGGTCCACGTGACAGTGAAAAATGTTCATCGTTGTGGTTTCAAGTGCAAGCCTTCTGGATATTCTGAGAAATCTCTCTTGTGTATGCAAGAGGCTTTCATGAGCCAAGTATCTCCTCTGCAAGTCACTCATGTTCTTGCCTGGTTTTATACAGGGCCATATTCAAGGTGGCTGTGGGAAGGGGTGAACCTCTTAGGAGATTTAGAGCATTCTGAATCCTGTGTTGATGTCTCAGCCTGACTTGTTAAGAGGACTTGGGCTCCCCAAGCACCACCTTAGAATTAGCCACCATGTAGTGCCCACTTTCCAAGGGCAGAGAGTGATGACAGAGGGCTCTAGGACCCAGGTTCTGCAAGTATCTTTCGGCTGCAGAACATGAGACATGGTTTCTTGCAAGGTCTAGTTCTGACAGTACATTATATAGGTACTCTCAATTCTATAGCCATCCATTGTTGCCTGTTGAATTAATTATTAATAAGAGTCCTTGATGATGGTGGATGATGTTGAATGGATGGTGAGGCCTTTCTCAGCCAGGCCAGGCACCTGCACCTCCTTCCAGCCAGCCGGTCTGAGGGTTCAAGTTAATGGTGAAGAAATGACCCACAGCAGTCAGGTTCAGGAGACATCAGCTTTATTACAAGGCTCTTAACACCATGTGTATATTTTACATGGCTTCTAAGCTAACCTTTTAAGCAGCTTCCTTCATCTGCCAAGCATCTATCCTGTCTCTGTTCCCTCCATCCTGCCTCCTCCTGAGGTATCTCTTGCTGAATCTCTCTTACACCCTCAGGCAACCTCTTTGTTACCTTCTATAAACCCCTCCCAGGGGTGGGCCTGACTATCAGGTTTGATTAGCATTTGGCCTGAGGAGGGGTAACAGTTGCCTTCTTCTACCACTTCTTCTGCATTATGGGCACTTGAGGGCAGATTTGATAGTTTAGGGAAACTTTTTAGCAATAATCTTGAAAACCACATAATTTGGAGTTGCATTGCCCTGATTCTACCACCTGTATCAGATTGAATGTGAGCAAGTTTTCTTTTCCATTGTTGGGTTTTCCTCATTTGTAAGATGGGAATAGTCATTAGCTCCCATCCTTTTTTTTTTTTTTTTTTTTTTTTTTTTTTTTTGGTTTTGGTTTTTGGGTCACATCGGGCAGCTCAGGGGTTACTTCTGGCTCTACACTCAGAAATTGCTCCTGGCAGGCTCGGAGGACCATGTGGGATGCCAGGATTCAAATCACCATCCTTCTGCATAAAAGGCAAACACCCTACCTCCATGCTATCTCACCGGCCCCAGCACCCATCTCTTGAGGCTGCTAGGTATGTTCAGTGAATTTCATATGTGAAAAGTTCTGCCCAGCGAGGCCTGGCTCAGAGTTCTAGGTGATTAACTGGGATGGTGCTGGCCATGGTGATGATCCTGGCTCAGGTGTCTGAGAAATCTGGTGTCTGGGCTGCCAGGCCCTTAGTGCCACTTGCAAGTGCTGTACACTGCAAAGACTCATTCTTTGGGCTGGTTCTCCATGTGGACATGGTTCATTCATGCAATGCTGAATTGCTGTGAAGTAACAGGCACCACATACGGTCAAGTATACAAAAATGAATGAAACCCAGAATGTGATTCAGCACTTGAGTAATTGTCCTATCAACTGGTCAAGGTTAACTTTCCAGTCTGAGGCTAGTGTGAGTCATGTGATTTAGCATGATCATCACAAAGCATGTGATGCCATTAGTTTGTTTTCTCTTTTTCTCAAAATCTTACTGAGCATTGAACCACTTCTCAGAGAGGTCACTGCCCTGTCCTGCATGGTAGCTGACAGTCACCCATGCCCAACAGAGAGAGTCCTGGCACTTCCCACTGGGCTGTGCAAAGGAACGGAAATAGTTTCCTAGTGGTAGTCGGGTTAGATGAGGTGAAATTTGGAATTTAGAATAACTTTAGAACCCCTGTAATTCAAAAGCTCTGTGATTCCATACCAATGTTCTAGATTCTATTTATACTTTAATGTAATCATGGATCTATTTGGGTTTAAATCTACCACCTTTTTTTTGTTTTGCTTTGTTTTCTGTTTGTCCCATCTGTTTTGTGTTTCACTTTTTTTTTTTTTTTTGCTTTTGGATGGATCACATTTAAAACAAAATCATCTGACCCCTCTCTACCACCACCACCACCACCACCAACAACAACAACAACAACACCCCGTTGTGTTTCTCTTCTTTGCTCAGTTACCAGCAAATATAGAATATGATGCCTGCATTAATTCTGAGTCTCGTGTCAGTCACCACTTCATTCCTGTACCTGGAACAATTGTTGCTCTTTTGCTTACATATTGTTGTTATCTGAGGTAGTTTCTATATGGCAAAGCCCATGCAATTTTATGGTTGCATTCTAGTGTTTGTTTGTTTGTTTTTTCAGCTGACCCAAATACATTTGTTATTCCTCCCTTTTGGCTCTTGCACTTGGGACCATTTTCCCCCCCTTTGGCTTTAAGAATACTCTCTCTTTCCTTCAGTGCAGGTCTTCTTTGGAAAACTGTTTTTGTTTAAAAATATCTCTATGGCACTTTCATTCTTGAGAAATCTTTTTGCTGCAGATGGAGCTCTACTTTGGCAGTGATTTTCTTTCAGCTCACTGCAGATCCAGTGTCTTTTGGCTTTCCTTCTTGGTGTGGAGAAGTGTCTACTTGGAGAATGATTCATTTGAAGGTCATCTGTATTTTTTTTCCTTCTGACTGCTTGAAGATTTCCTTTGTTTTGGTTTCTGCAGTTTCACTGTGCTGTGTATAGATGAGAATTTCTTTGTATTTGTGCTCTGTAGAAATTATGAGACTCTCTGAACCTAGATTTATTTCTTTTATTGGTTCTAAACTTGCTCATCTCTGACCTCCTAACATGATGCTTCTCTCTCATATTTTTCATTTGCTCCTTCTTGAATTCCAGTGAGATATACATCAACCTTTCTCTTTTCCCCATTATGATTTTTCTCCCTGATATATATTTTTTCTTTTTTTTTTTTTGAAAGGTTAAATGGGGCTCACACCCAGTGATGCACAATTTACCCCTGACACAGTGCTCTGGGATGTCTCTTGGTGTTGCTCAGGGAATCAATCATATGCTGTGCCAGGAAAAGAACTGGTGTTGTCTGCATGCAAGGCTTTGTGCAAGTCCTAAATTCCTGTTCTATCTCTCCTCCTTATATATTTATGACTCTATGATACCTTCTGGATATTTTTTGTTTATTTTTGTTTATTAGTGTTTTTCTTTTTTCTTTTTTTTTTTTTTTTTTTTTTGGTTTTTGGGTCACACCCAGCAATGCTCAGGGGTTACTCAAGGCTCTATGCTCAGAAATCGCTCCTGGTAGACTGGGGGACCACATGGGATGGTCGGACTCGAACCACCATCCTTCTGCATGCAAGGCAAATGCCTTACCTCCATGCTATCTATCCGGCCCCTTCTTTTTACATTTTTAATTGACCTATCCTAGGCTTACAGTGTTATGGAATTTCAGAGGAGTAGTTTTACACCTCACAATTTGCATTGTTGTACCACTCTCAGGGCCCACCCAACACCAAAAATACTCTTGTGCTCTTGCCTTGTACTGCCTACTCCCACTCTCCTGGTAACTCCCACAGTTTCATCAAGTCTAAAAGTTAGTTTTATTGTTCTTCCACTTTGCCCCACTTTTTCATATTCCACAGATGACTGAAAATATGTGGAAACTGCCTTTCACTTCCTTATTTATTTTATTTAGCATAATCACCCCAAGATTTTGGACACAAGATGGTTACTGGACAAGGTTTTCTGACCTCTGCTGGTTTACAGATTATTTGTTCAGTTGTGTTTTAAATTCTTTCACTGAGTTCTTAGTTTTTGATGCTTCCTTTTTTTCTTTTCAGTTTTAGAATTTTAATTCATTTTTTTTAAGTCTTCCAATTCAATTTAGAAAGTAATTTATAATTCCTTAAAATAATGCCAGACTTTCTTTTTTCATGTCTTTGGATATGTGAGTAGAGTTTTGTGATAGTCTGTATCCAGTATCTCAGTATTGGAGGCTGGTATCTTTATTTCACTTCTTGCTTATATTATTATTTGCACTTGTTTATGATCCTCAGTAGCTTCCTTTGGATCCTGCCAGGAATGAAGGTTGTGGTAGAAACTGACCAATATCAACCAGGATTTGAGGGGCTCTGGATGAGTTCCTTGTCATGAAGCAGGGTCAGCTCCACCCAAGTAATATTTCAATTTGAATGGCTTATCCTTTTAGGATGGTAGTTGAACCCAGTAGTGTTCAGCGCATTCAGCCACATCTGGCAGCCCCCTGACTGTTCCCTTAGTCTCCTTTCCTTCATGAAACCTTTAAAATAAGCAGCTTGGTTTCACAACTCCTCTCTTTTAAATTATAAATGCTTCTGCGAAGTATGTATACCCAACTGGATTCTGAAATTTTTGCATTTGGCCTCGTAATTCCTCATTATTTTGATACAGCTACTGAGACTTTAAAAAGATTTTAAAACACAGTGCTTGGTATATAAAAAATTGATCTATGCTACTGATCAACAAGAAAGTGCAAACCAAAACATCAGTGAGAGAGCACCTCAAATCAGTGAGAGTGGCACAAGTCAAAAAGGAAAACAAAAGGAGGTCTTGGACCTAAAAGCATATGACCATTGAGACCACTGTAACAGACAACCGTGCACCACAGAATTATGTTATAGGTTCCATTCATCGAGTACATTTATGCAAATTATTGTCCTTTTCCTTTTTTTCTTTTTTCTTCTTTCCTTCTTTTCTTTATTCTTCAATTTAACATATGTTACTAGTATATCATAAAGCCCATGCTGACAGTTTCTTTTTAGGAAAGAAACCTCAATGCATAAGACACAGTGGAAGAGACTACATAGGGTAGACACCTATTATTATGCTCACTATCATATTTCTTAGTACAGTACACATGAAAACTGCACTTATCCTAAAATGCTCCAGTCGCAATCTAACCCAGAAAGCTTCATTTAGCAAATGTCATCAATAAAGTGCTTAGAAATTGGAAAACCTTTTCACCCTGAGGTGCCAGCCCAATATTTTTTACTTATTTCTTCTTTATTTTTTTCCCTCTTATCTTTTTCTTCTTTCTCTCCAAATCTATATCTTAGCTATTTATTTATCTTTTCTTAATCCAATTATTTTTTAAGTGCTCAGACCCATCCCATGAGGGGTCAGGCCTTCAACAATGACTTATTAATAGATCTCTAATGTCTGTTTATAAGTGGGCATGAGTTGGTATATATAATGGACTTCTATTTGTCTGCCTAACCTATATTGTAAACAATCCATGCCTATATGGATATATATATATATATATATATATATTATCCCTCCTCCCCCCCTTCAGAACTCCTTTTATTCTCTCATCCCCCCAATCCTGATCTGTTGTGCCCCCTATTTAACCCTCTTCACCCTCAGTTCTTAATTCATTAGGTACTGAGACCAATCTCCTACTCCAACAAGCCACCACCCAGCTTCCAAAGTGAAAAGACACCTACTCAATCATCTCAGGCCCCAGCAAGAAGCTGCAACCACCATTCCCTATGACTCATTCTATGTGGCTCTTCTCACCCTCCCCCCCACCAAATGTGGGCTATTGCATGCTACCAGATTCAGCTCCAGAAGGACCCTCAGCTCAAGGGGACTATCTGATTCCTTACTGCTGCAAACTATTTCTCAGATTCAGTAAGATGAAACAAACTCAGTGGAATGAAAATGTGCCCTGGATCTTACCCCCCTAAGAATATCTCAAAAGACTTAATGGGGTTATCTATTTTTTCTTTTTGTTTGTCTGTTGTTTGTTTTTTGAGTCACACCCAGCAGCGCTCAGGGTTTACTCCTAGCTCTACCCTCAGAAATTGCTCCTGGCAGGCTCGAGGGACCATATGGGCTGCCAGTATTCGAACCACCATCCTTCTGCATGCAAGGCAAGTGCTTTACCTCCATGCTATCTCTCTGGCCCTCTATATTTTCTTTGTATGTTTAAAACCTCAATTGACATTCCTCTTAGTGTGTTTATTTTCAAAGGTATAGGTAGCCTCCTCCATCCATTTTTATTCATTAATTTATTTTTTATCTCTTTTTTCATATATATTTTTTTAATTTCTCTTGTTTTGGTTCTGCTTGGGATAAAAGCTTAGGTCAAAAACAGGACACAGAGACTGTATAGCCTTCCATTTTTACCCCCAAATGCACCAACAATATAATGTGACATCATTTCCTTTTACATAGGCATACTAAAAAAACGGGGAAATCTCATGTATAGGAACAAGCTCTTATCTACTAGGGATAAGAACCCATAAATTTTATAATACAGAAGTGCCTCCCACCCTGAACATTTGTCATGGGGACTTGACTTAGACTCCATGTGATTGGACAGCAGCCATCCAACCCCAAACCTCTGATCACAACCATGGAACTGACACACTTCCCTGCGATAGCACCAGGAATCAAACACCCTCTGCGGTGTGCCTAATGCTGCTCTGGCACTAACTTATGCCAAGTTTATATGATTATGAGGAAATATTAACAATTTGATCTAAGAGCAGGTTTTTCTACCTCATCACCTAATGGTAAGATGAAATCAGAAGATACTCTGTCCTCTGATCTGGGCAAAAACTAAGATTGCTAATTACAGAAGAATGACTTTGACAACTGTGAATGAGCAGAACTTTTCCTGGGACCAAAAAGAAAGACCCTAGCCTAGGCTTTGGCCTAGGATTTATGCAAAAACCAAGATCTCTAATTCTAGAGGTCTGACTTTGATAACTGCAACTGAGCAGAACTTCTGGAACCATAAGGAAAGACTATAGATCCTATGCTCTGTCCTAGCATCTGCACAAAAAATAAGATCACTAATTATAGAAGAACGCCTACAACAACCGTGATGGAGCAGAACTTCTGGATCCATAAAGAAAGGCTCTATCCTAGACTTCGTCCTATCCTATGACTTGTGCAAATACCAGGATCTTTAATTACAGAGGACTGATTTTGACAGCCACACTGAGCAAAAAGTTTCCTGGCACCATAAAAAGATCTTAGGGTTTGACAATGAGCATATTCAGAGCCTATAGTTGTTCCCATAACAGTATGCTTCAAGGGTGGAGAAACACTATCTCCCTAGGCCAAGGGAATTCCCTTTCTAATTTCCCCAACACTTACTGTGCCTATGCAAAACAAACAAACAAACAACAAAAACAAAAACAAAAAATACCGCCAAAAATTCTTGCCACACCAGTCCCCCTTCCTTTTATTTCTTTCTCTTGGTGTTGTTTTGTTGCTGGTTTTTAGTTATTGTGTTTTTTGGTCAATTGCTTATTTTGGTTTTCTTATTTCTTTATTCTTTTAAATTATACTTATAACTTCTAGATGGATTCCTCCCATCTTCTTTTTTATCCTCAACAGAACCAGAGAACTTGAATCATCTTGTTCTGCCTCAAAAATGGAAGAAAAAAAGGGCCTGAGTGATAGCACAATAATAGGCCATTTACCTTACATGCAGCTGGCTCAGGACAGCCTTGGTTAGATCCCCAGTGTCCCATATGGTCCCTTGAGCCACTAGCAATTTCTGAGCACGTAGCCAGGAGTAACCCCTGAGTGTCACTGGGTGTGCCAAGCACTCCTCCCCCCAAGAAAAAGCAAAAAAAAAAATGGAGGGGAAAATAAAAATAGATGGTACCAGGAGTTAACAACTGCATGAAAATCAATGGAAATAAAAATTGATCAGACTTGAACACCAAACCCAAAGTCAACAACAACAGAATCAAGATAATCTAATCTACAATAAGCTATACACAAAGGGGACCTACACTAGCAGTCCAGGCTGTCAGGAGAGTGGTATGTGATGCATGCTGGGAATAGGGGAGGAAGGAGGACAACAATGGTGGTGGGAATGGCCTTAATTCACTGTCACTATGTACCTTAAATATAACTGTGAAAGACTTGTAATTCACATTGATCACATTAAAATTATTTTAAAAAATAAAAGAAAAACAATGCTGATAGGTATGTTGGGAAAAACGAAACCTTCATCCACTGCTAATGGTAATGTGGCTGTGTGTTTTGGGGAACAAAACATCTAAAATTGAAGAATTGGAGAACTAGTAAGTAGGTAGGATATTTGCCTTGCGTGAAACTGACTTGGGTTCAATCTCAGGCATCCCAAATAATTACTCTAACACTCTAGAGTCCAGATCCAGGAGTAATCCTTCAGGAGCTCCAGAATGAACTCTGAGCACTGCCAGTGTTACTCCCTCAAAAAATCCTAAAATTGAGCTTCCATGTTATAAACAATTCCACTCTGTGAATCTACCCAGCAAAACAGTAATTGATGGAAGGATGTGAATACTAGTGAATGGATTGGTTTTGAAATATTGTACACCTGAAGCCAAATCATGAATAATTTAGTAACCTGACAGTAACTAAATAAATACAAATTTTAAAAACAAGTTAAATAAGAGACTCAAAATACTATTGAGAAAAGACATTTGCATTCCCTTGTTCATTACAGCACTATTCACAAAATATAGGAACAGCCTAAGTGTCTAAGAACTGAGTAAAGAAGCTGTGGTATATATACACAGTGGAATACTACTCAGCCATGAGAGATGAATCATGCAATGTGCTGCTGTGTAGATGGATGGCTATGGAAAGAATCATGTTGAGTGAAGCCAGAGGGAGAGAGACAGGTGTAGAATAAGCTTTCATATGCCCACATATGAGAAGTATGTACATACAAAGAAGCATAGAAAGGAAATAACCCATGGCTAAAGGCAACAGAATCTGAGAACTGAATGGTCTACAGAACTGAGTTTACTGTATCTAAGAATCTTTGGGAATGAAAGGGCAGTCCAAGGAGCCCCTGAGACTATGGTGGAAGGGAGAAGTCACTCTATAGGAGAGTTTGGAGTTGAAACAGTGTTTATAGTGGAACCCTTTTATTGACAGTATTGGAAAGCATGATGACAAAATTTTTTAAAAAACATTTGGCATTTGTAGCTGTATCTACTAGGAAAGAAAGTTGGTCCTAATTTCATCATGTCCTATCATCAAAAGTCAAAGTTTTTATCAGAAGATTCTTTACCAACTAGATTTGTGACCCTTTGGGTTGTATGGTAGGAATAATCATGACTTTTTCTGCTATTTTTCCCTTTTGGGAATGAGGAGAAAGGAATTGGGGTTCTATTTCTCATTCTTCTTTCTGATAGAATCTGAAGAGTGAGAGGTTTTTTTTCTTTTTTTTTTTTTTTTTTTTTGTGTTTTTTGGGTCACACCCGGCAGTGCTCAGGGGTTACTCCTGGCTCCATGCTCAGAAATTGCTCCTGGCAGGCACAGGGGACCATATGGGACGCTGGGATTCGAACCGATGACCTCTTGCATGAAAGGCAAACGCTTTACCTCCATGCTATCTCTCCAGCCCGAGAGGTTTTTTTTTTTGTTTTTTTTTTTTTTTGAATGATTAAAACCTGATGTTTTGATGGAAAGGAAGATAATTTCTAATTAATCTTGTCATTTTTTGAATACTATTTTAAGATATCAGTGATTAAACATAAAATTCTTTGTATTGGATGTTTTTGGTCAGAGCCAGCAATGTTCAGAGCAGGATCCTAGCTTTGTGCTAAAGGATCACTCCTGGTAGTGCTCAGGGAATCATATGCAGTGCTGGGAGTGAACCAGGGTTGGCCTTGTGCAAGGCAAGCACCTTAACCCCTGTACTCTCTAGCTCAAAATATATGCTTTCTTATTTTCTTTGAGATTCCATTTTACTAAGTCTAGTCTCTCCACTAGGATAGTATGACTCCCTATGATCCTAGTAGGAAGTAAAGCATCATATTTTTACAGGGAAAATGCCATTTTTATGACAAACTGATTTCTTTTTCCCTATAAACACAGCTCAAGGAAAAAAAAACAGCAAGAAAATAAACCTGTATTCATAGAGCTGGAAGATGTCAGTCTTGCTGGACAAAAGAATAATTTTAGAGTAAAATCAGCAGCTCTCTCCAAGAGCATCCCCCCAATATAGATGTCTCTTTTCATTTATGAATGTGTTATCTCAAGGTAATTATGGGAGAAATTTTATTTTAATATTGTTGCTGTAATCTAATCCAACATAGGGATATATTGGGGGGGGTGAATATACATTTTTAAGGCTAGAGCTTTGCAGCAATCAGGTAGTACTTGAAAAGCATGCTCTTTCTCCGAAGACACCTCATTATTAACACAACTGAATCTGTAGAGAAAACATGTTGAATGTGACATGAGCTCTTTGTTGTCATTGACAGACATTTGGATAACACATCTTTTGATTCCAAATTCCTGTCTCTGAAGCATCCATCTTCAGATTGGCAAAGCCTCTCCAAATAGCAACATGTTCCCTATACTTCTTCAAAAAGCCCTCCAAGAAGAGAGAAAAATACATTGAAGGAGTATTATCTTTCTTTTAAAAAAAATTTAGTCACGATGAATACAAAATTATTTATGATTGGATTTTAGAAATACAGTGTTTCAATGCCAATCTTCTGAAATTTATTTTAATGTATTTATTTGATTTGGAATTTTATTGGCATAAAGATAACTGACAGTAAATTGAGTATTATTTCCATAGTCTTCATTAGGTGGAAGGTAACCTGGATGACCAGAGATCAAATCTTAGAAGAAAAGTTTGAGATCCATAGCCCAATTGCGAAGTAGAACCTTATAGAAGGGGAATATCTTAGTTGATATAACTGGAGCATTGATGCATTCTAAGAAAAGAAAACAGTTACTCCTGGCTCTAGGCTCAGAAATTGCTCCTGGCAGGTTCAGGGGACCATATGGGATGCCGGGATTTCAACCACCATCCTTCTGCATGCAAGACAAAAGCCCTACCTTCATGCTATCTCTCCGGACTCAACATTTTCTTTTTATTTATATTTCAATGTACCTAATACATAAGTTTTTGAATTTAATATGCACATAGAATGGCTTGTAGCAAAGTTTATGCATTCTGTATGTTATACTTTTCTATCCGCATCAATACGCTTTCATACTTTTCATCCATGTGACTGACCTCAGAGATTACTTAAATAAAATAAGTCACTGGAAATTTGTTTGGAATCAATAAGTAGAATCATCCATATTATCATATCTTTACTTAGAGAATTTTACAATGTATCTCTCATATCCTTGCCTTATCCCTGGCGGATCACAGCTAGAGACAATCTGTTGCTTAGCAACTGGGTGGGTGATATATGATGGAATACTTTGAAAGAACTTTAAGTGTTAACTCTTTAGAAATTGAGAGATACCTTTCTTGGACATTGTGAAAAGCATAATGAATTGTGCACGGAAAAAGAACCACAGTGAAAAACTGTCTTCAAAGTAAAGAAGATCTTAAAACTATTTGAATAAATGCTTTTCAATTTAGAAAATTCAATCATTTAAAAAAATGGAAATAATTGCTCCGCAGAATGAGAGGTTGGTGTTCTTTTGAAGCTTCTCTTCTCTAATGGGTTTTCACCGCCTCTTTAGTCATTGTATTGTTGCACCAAACCCCCAAAGCCAGGTGTGCAGTGACGCACGTCACGTCTCTCTGCCTTTCTCAGAACAGGCTGAGCCTCCAGTCTTTGTTTTCAGGTTTTGTTTCTTCTTTTTTTTCTCAAGTTTCTGTTTTTGAAATCCCATTAAATAATGGGTGGAACATTAATTTTAACCTGAAGTGAAAAGAATCATAATTAGGATGAATTTTTTTATCATTATAATTCTTCACCTGCAACGGTGTGTGAGTGTGTGTGTGTGCACGCGCACGTGTGTGTGTGTGTGTGTGTGTGTGTGTGTGATTGCATATGTGTGCTTGCATGTACCTGATATTTACTCTTCTGAAATGTCTTGTTTACCTGACTGTCCCGGCAATAATAATGGTGACTCTGTGGACAGAGGTGAAAGCCTTGCAAGGCTTTTTAATTTGTGTGTGTCTCCTTCTTCCTGCACAGAGCCTGTTGTTTAATAAATGCCGTTGGAGGAAATGGATTTTGTGCATCTCTCTTGCTTCCATGGGACACTTTCTATTGATTGGTTGTAGCTTCTCTTTTGTCTCCCTCTCAAGTTTATGGGGGTCATAGTACTCCATGTTACCCCTCTTCCTTCTCCTGGAGGTGATTACCTCCTAAGATCACCATCTTTGGTCCATCAAATATGCCAACTCTTCCTTTGTACACATAGAACAGGAAGGACCTCTATTTCCAGGCACAGGATAGGAGGCTCTTTCTGGAGGTGATTTTCTTCTCTGCTATCTGCCTCCTGACTCTTCATTGGCCAGGTGTCTGCAGCTTGCTGCAGTTCCCCTCACACCCTGTGTGTTCACTTCCCTTTAATATGTTTTCTTCTTCTTCTCATGCTGTAGACAGGCTGGCTTTGTGGACATGCTACTGGTTTACTGTTTAGGGCCAGTGTGGTTAGTGATGAGGCTCTGGAAAGGACATCATCTCGTTTCTGCCCCTGGATGGGGCCTTTCTTGCTCATTTTGCTCAGGCTGGTCATGCCTTGGACCTTGCTCTAGAATGTGTTCCTCCTGTGGGTGTTTACTGGCTCTCTCCTGGTTGATGGCTTTGGTATTTGGTGAGAGTCACATATAGTGACCATTATCTCATGAGAAACAACCCACAGCTGGTTGACTTTCATTTGCTTTATGGATTTGTTGTCAAGCTATAGAAGCAATTTCTACTTTGAGCTACTCAATAACACAGATGTATACAGTGAAAGTTGACATTTGATCTATCCTTCCACAAAAGAGCTCACATTGGGCACGTATATGTGCATTCCTGTGACTTTATTTCATGATTATATAACAAACACACATTTATATAGGCAATTACAGTACACAAACAAGACGTGGAGTTTTTTGAGAAATGGAAAAGGTGCTTATATATCAATATTTTGGAAGTCCTTTAGTTTCCGTTTCATTTTTAATTTGTTCATAATATGCTGTATTCATAGTATAGTTTGCTATAATTCATTTGACTTTGTTATAGTGATAGATATTTAAGTGGATTTAATGCTCCAAAAAGACAACAAAATAAGCCTCTTATTGAATTTTTTTTTATAACAGCTGTGTGAACCAATGAAATGTCTGAAGTTTAGAACCTTGTTATCGTGGATTACTATAAAAGCCCTGGGTTTTATTATTACTTGAATTTTTATATCTAATACATTTGGATTAAGATGGTGAATTCCTCAAATGACAGTTCTAGATTAAGGGTCTTTTGCTGTGTGCATGAGTGATGTGGATTTTGATGTTGATTGAGGGGGGAACATTCAGTGTTCATTGCTTACTCCTGGTTCTGTGCTCAGGGAGCACTCCTGGTTGTGCTCAGAGTCATGGAAACAAACTGCCATTGGTTGCATGCCAGGAAAGAACCTTAACTAACCCTGTACTATCTTATCATTCCAGAAAGATCTCTTTCTGAAAGGTTTAGAGAATTTCAGGAGGTATGAGGACATGATTCAGTGGTAGAGCACCTATCTTGCTGGCAGGGGCCCCAAGTTTCATTCCTAGCTTTCCCTCATACCATAGAGTGGGTTCTTTGGAACCACAATGATATTCAAGCATTGCGATCAAGTGTGAACTTCTGCCACCCCCAGTATAACAACAGCTGCTACAACATTGTCCAACAAGAGATGGAAAGGGAGAAAAAGAAAATATTAGAGAAATGAATGATACTCCCACCAATAGCAATACATGTGTAGTTCTGTTGTTAGCAGCAGAAACTGGCAATCTTGTAAATTCAATATGAGCAGAGACAAATATCTGCTCTTTGGTTGTATGAACTAAGGTATCTTCCCATATTTATTAGCTACTGGCATTTTCTCTTTTGTGAATTTCCTGTTAGCTCCTTCTGTACATTTTTTCAATTAAAATTCTTTTCTCTTTAATGCCAGTTTTGAAAGAGCCTTGTTTAGTATGGATATTAACCACATCCTTCATCCACGTGGCAAGATATTCCTCAGTTATCATTTGTCATCTGATTTAATGATGTGTTTTTGTCATAAAATTATTAAAATTAAAAATGTCTGTTGTTTCCTTTCTGGTTGTGCGTTTCCTGCTTAAGAAATTCTGCTGTTAAAGTTCTAAAATAATCTTTTTTTTTTTTACAATGCAAAAATATATTGATCCACTTAAGTTATAAATGTTGTATGATTTAATTTTTGGTAGATGGTTAATTTAACAAGTATTATTTAGAAAAACTTTCATTATTTTTGTCCTATAATATGTTTCAATATATGCTTGATTATTCTTCATTTTCTAGTTCATTCTAATTATATTTGTGTACCACATATCCATGACGTTGTTTTAAATGAAATGGATTTAAAATATTATATTTGCTGGAAGAAATCTTTGCTATTTTTTATTTTTCAAAATTTTGAAAATTCTAATGTTCTATTTCATGTAAATTTAAGAATAATTGCTTCGATATTTTCTAAGTACTTTGATGAGGAGCCAAAGAATATAAATAGGGCTCTTGTCTTGAAAGACATCAACCCTGGTCCTATCACTCATACTGCATGAGATCACAGAGCCCCGGCACAAAATCAAGAGTAATCCCTGAACCTAAGTCTGAGGTGTGACCCCAGAAAGCAAACAAAATACTTATTTTTTTTAATATTTATCAGTTTAATTTGTAGATTTTATAGCCATTGTTGCAATGATGGCAATAGTATTGACTCTTGCCAATATTTAGCTATTATTGCTATTGGCTTTCCATTTATTACAGGTTAGTGTTAGTGTAGAAAAAGCCCACTTGTTTTTAAGCATTTTATCCTGTATCACTAAAATGTTCTTCCATTTTGTAGTGATCTTGACTTTGTTAATGCAAGTTTAGGATTTTTTTCTCTTTATTCATGTAGTTCATATATTTTAGCAGGATATGCTTGGCTAAGCCTAAAGGGTGAAGTCTTTCTAAGAGTTTTCTTGTGTTATTTCTTCAATTATCTGTACTCCATCTGGTCTTTTTCCTCCTTTAAAGTTACCAGTTTTGCATTTTAAGTTTGCTGGATTCATTTACTCTCCATCTTTTCCTTTCCCATATTGTGATAGACTTTTTATTTAACCTTCTGGACCAGGGAGCTACAAACCTCAGATTACTTGCCAAATCAATTCTGCTGTCTGTATGCTTTCCATACATAATGTTCTGTTGGAATAGGACCAAGTCCATTTCTGTATGTATCACCATTGGCTGTTTTCTTGCTGTAAGTGGCAAAAAATTTGAACAGTTTCAAGAGACCATATAACCCTCAGAGTAAAAATACTTATTGACTTGGCTCTTCGAGAAACTTTACCAGCTTCTCTGTTCCAGACAATGCACATTGTTCTTTGTCATTTTCATTCTTTTTGAATTAAATAATTAGTAATTGGGCCTTTTTTATTCCAATTTTTAAAAATTTTTATTGTGACCAAAGTGCATTACAAATCTTTCACTGCATCATTTATAGTACATAGTGACTATATGAGGGGCATTCACACCAACAATGCTGTCCCCCCTCTACCCCTGTTCCCAGCATATATCCCATATCTCCCTCCTTTAACCCCAGAATGCTAGTGCAATTGGTCTCCATTTTACAGCTTGTTGTAGATTGAGCATCCATTCCACCCTCATTGGAGATAAAAAGGATAAGAAAAAAGGAAGAAAAAAATTTGGTAACAACTACCAAAGAAAGAAAAAAGAGAGAAAAAAGAAAAATGGAAGAAAAAAGAAAAAATGCACCTGGCAAATAAAAATAAAAATAAATCACCAAATAATATCCACAAGAGTGAAAAAGAAAGAGAAAAGTGGAAGAAAAAAAGAGAAGGAAAATAAAGTCAAAAACTAACAAATCAAAACAAAACAAGAAAAAGTAGGGGTGTTGGAGTGGCAGGGTTTGGCGTCCCCCCACTTTTTTTTTTTTTTTTTTTGCACAGGCACAGTAAGCATTGGGGAAGAAAGGGAATTCTGTGGCCCAAGAGATTCAGGGTTTCTCCATCCTTGAAGCATACCATCATGGGATCAACCCCTGGCTCCGTATATACTCATTGCCCCATCCTAAAGCCTTTTTTGTGGTGCCAGGAAACTTTCCTCACTGTAGCTAGTGATCTTGGTATTTGCTCAGGTCAGGGTCTAGGATAGAGTCTTTATAGTTCTAGAGGTTCCTATCCATCATTGTTGTGTTCAGTCTTCTGTAACACTTGCTCCCTGTTTTCGTTCAGTCCCTAAGCCAAAGCCTAGGATATTATGGATCCAAAGGTTCTGCTTAGTCTCTGTTGTCCAAGTTGGGCCTCTGCAATAAGACATCTTGTTGTTATTGTTGTTGTTTTTTTTTTTTATGAGTCCTGGGCTACAGCCTAGGGTAGGGTTTTCCTTATTGGTCCCAAGGTAGTTTCTGTTCAGTCACGGTTATCAAAGTCAGTTTTCTGTTGTTGGTGCTCTTATTTTTCACAGTTCAAATGACGATACCTCTTCTGATTTCCATTTAGTGTTAGGTGATATGATAGGACAACCTGGTCTTAGGTCAAGTTGTCCTTTCCTCGTTGTCATATCAAAACTGGCACAACTTGGTGCCAGAGCATTGTTATAAATCTCCCAATGGAGCTTAGTTCCTGGTGGTGTTGCCCGGAGCTGGGAATCTGGGGTTTGGAATTGGACTAATACTGTCCAATCTCCTGGAGACTGCATTGTATCTACATGATACATGTTCAGGATGGGAGACACCCTTCTGCTATAAAAAGTGAGTTCTTATCCCTAGAAGATAAGATCTTGTTTCTGTGTCCATGGTTTCCCCTTTTCTTACTGTGCCCATACAAAAATGTATGGTGTCATACTGTGTTGCCGGTGCTATTCTGGTTAAGGATGACAGGCTGCACACACAGTCTCTGTGGTCTGGTTTTGATCTGAGCTTTTATCCCAGTCAAGGCTTTTTGTACCAAGCAGCACCAAAAATGGTAAGGATAGAGAAAAAATGTATATATTAAAATAGAACAAATAAATAAAACTGAGTTAAAAAGAAAAGATATTTGAATAAAACAAGTGGTGGAGGAGGCTACCTGTATATTTAGGAATACACATCTTAAGATGTATTATTATACAGGTATTGAGCTTCCATAGGCAATATAAGAATCCCAATTAGGTTTTTTGATATATTCTTGCGGGGAGTAAATGCCAAGATACTTTTCGTATCACAGGCCTTGAAATTGAGTTTGAGACATTCTTTGTGGTATTACGGAACCCTGTAATGTCCTTGAGCTGGGGGTTTTGCTGAAGCTGATTTCTGTATCATACAACAGTCCACGATTTGGTGGGGGTGAGAGGGGCCATCAAGCATGAGTCAGCAGGCATGCTGGTTGTAGTTCTTTGCCGAGGCATGAGAACGGGGACCCAGAGGGTCTTGGTGCCTACCAAGTTAGGAACTAAGGGTAAAGAGGGTTAAATTAGGGGAAGATAACGGATCAGGATTGGGAGATGAGGGGGTAGAAGAGACAGGGATAGGGGAGATGCAGTACATGATAGGGGCTATATACAATATAAATGAATTGTTTATGGTTTCGACTTGCAGTCAGTACAGAAGGTCATGTCCACATAAAGACTGAATTTAAAGATCTATTTGAGTGATATCATCCAAATCTTTGGCATTCCGTTTCCTTTCCTAGGAACTGTCTAGAATAAAGAACATTTTTAGATAATGCTTTAAAAATATATTGGCCACATGGGCGCATTTGCACCCAAGCAGTTTTGAAAATGAGTATTAATAAGAAAAGACACTGCTGCAAGGGGTCCAGCATGCATAGGGGAGGAGTTTCCCTCCAATACCTCCCCCAAGAGCCCAGTTGCCAGACCTGGCCTTGAAGGCCAGTCTGGCATGGGGGATCTCTGTCTCCTGGACTAAGTGGTCAGCCCAGGAGGCTTTTGGCCAGCTGTCTTCTCAGATTCCCAGCCATACCAGTAGAAGAGCAGCAGGAATCCTGGCATGTGGGGTCTTCTGGGTCCAGCTGCAGTCTCCCTCTCCAGTTTGAAAAAGCTGGGGGAAGAGTTTCCCTCCTCCCCATTCCCCCAGAGCTCAGTTGCCAGACCTAGCCTTGAAGGCCAGTCTGACGTGGGGGGCTCTCAGTCTCCTGGACTAAGTGGTCAATCCTGAAGCCTTTGGCCAGCTGTCTGCCCAGATTCCCAGCCATGCCAGTAGAAGAGGAGCAGAAATCCTGGCATGTGAGGTTTTCTGGGTCCAGCTGCAGCCTTCCTCTCCAGTTTGAAAATGCATAGGGGAGGAGTTTCCCTCCTCCCCCCTCCCCCCAGAGCCCAGTTGCCAGACCTGGCCCTGAAGGCCAGTCTGGCATTGGGGGGGGATCTTGGTCTCCTGGACTAAGTGGTCAGCCCAGGAGGCCTTTGGCCAGCTGTCTGCCCAGATTCCCAGACATACCAGTAGAAGAGGAGCAGGAATCCTGGCATGTGGGGTCTTCTGGGTCCAGCTGCAGCCTCCCTCTCCTTTTTAATTAAGTAATTATTAATCGGGCTTTTTTAATTCCAATTTTTTAAAAAATATTAGTTGGTGTATTCTAATTATACTTTCATGACTTGCCTTCCTTTGTCTTTTCAGTTTTTCTTTTCCCCTTCTGTGATAGCTCTTGATTTTTGTTGGGTCTTTTCTCCACAGGAACCAAATCCACTTTCAGGGATTGTAGGGATTCTTGTCTACTGGCTGCCTGCTCTCAGCACCTCTGTAGTCAGTTAGCATGGCCCTCCTTTTTAGGGTTATTCCTGGATAGAAAAGAAAAATAGGGGGAGATGGAGAAGGAGGAAGAAAAGGGAGAGAAAATAAAAGGAAAGGCGAGGAGATGAGGGGAGGGGAAGAGAATCTGTTCTAGTGACAATTGAGAGTGAAGTGTGTGTTTGGCAGGAGGTACCCATATTTCTAGTCCATAAGGATAAATAGTGATTCAGTTTTTTAGTTACAGAAGAATTGGGTCTTCTAATTATGAGGCCTTCAACAATAAGCTGAGATACAGTCCCTCCCACTGTCAATAGATTACTTGTACAACCAGGAATGCCTGATGTGCATTCTCTGTCTTTCTCACCTTCCTTACCTTTCAGGCATAGCCAGAAATGCTATATATTCCAGATTACTGAGCCAGGTTTGGTTCTAGCTAGCTTCTGCTGCTCATGCTTTCCAAGACTCAGCAGAAGTCTTATTTTGTTTTAGAGCCATTTAGTGCATTCAGAGGTTAAGAACTGGAAGACCATCTTGTGTGTTTCTAATCGGGATATTTACAATTGATGGATTCATTTCCCTTTGCTTCTCTGGAAGTAGATGTTAGGAATAGTTACAGTGTAGATCACTTTGGACCTGGCAAGTGTGTGAGTAGTGTTTCTACAGTTCTATCTATATTTGTGTGTCCATGTCCCTTCACACAAACTCATGGGCTCAATAACAATTGAATAAATATAAACCCTTTATCTCTAGTTATTTGCAGTTGACATTTATCATCATGTAATTATTTGTTACATATTTATTTTCATAGCTTCTGAATTGTCAGTGCCCTGGAGAAGCATAAACTTGTAAATGATACACAAAAACTATATGGGGTCATATTTTTATGTACTACAAAAGAAGTTTAACCTTGCAGGATCTGTTCTAATGCATCATTTGGCCATGAAAACGTTTTGAGTGTGTGGGAAGTGTTATTACATACTCAGCATTCTCTGTTGTATATTGTTTTTATTGTAAGTTTATTGAATTCTATTTGATTTTTAAAATTCTATAGTGGTTTTTTAGGCTCTGACACAGAAATGACTTTATTACTCTATTTAAGTAATGAATATGCTTCTTTAGATTTCAGAAATGGAAAGAATTTTTTCCTTTTTTGAAACCATGGAGAAAGGCAAATGACAGAAAACCAATGCCATGTTAAGACTGACTTCAGAAAAATAGTCTAAATAACCTCCAGGGTGTGTCCTGAAGTCTGTGCAGGTTGATTTCATTCTATACTTTCTCTTTCACTTTGGCACCTAGATATTAAATGATTTTCTGATGCCTATATTTCAATATAATGAGGGAAAGGTCCTTCCATAAATCTACAATTTCCTGAACACTAACAGGACATCCTATGGTTTAACTCAATCTGTACAATTATAGCACCATCTGACCAGGCAAATCACACCAGATTCCACAGTTTAGAGATTGAGTTTCCTAAAACTACCTCTACTTGAGGCACTTTTGTAAACTCTGGCTGTTTTTTCTGTACTTCTGATGAACCTGTTATGGATGCCAGGCTTTCTTGTCCTCTTCCTTAGATTTCAGGTGAAAATTGCAAACCCAGGTTATTTACTTGTACTTAACTGGCTAAATGAATATATAAGTCAGAGCTTCCTAGGAATTCCTGTACAGATTAGTTAATTCTTCAGGAAACTTCCAGAACTCAAAAACTCCTTATGCATGATGTCATAAAAGGTTTATGACCTACATAAAAGACTGTAACTCAGGAACTTCCAAGGTAGAAAAGCTGCCTAAAAGATGAAGAGACCAGGCTCAGAGCTTCTCCTCTTCAAATGCATTTCTTTTGTATTCCAGCCAGGAAGCTCTCTGAATTCTGTCTTTTGGGGTTTTTCTGAAGTCTTTGTTGTTGTTTTGTGGTCACACCTGACTTTGCTCAGGGCTTACTCCTGGATTTGTGCTCAGTGATTTCTCCTGGTAATACTGAGGACCGAAACCTGGTTGACTTTATGCAAGTTCTTATAAGGTCTATAAGCAAGTGACTTACTGACTGTACTATATCTCAAGCCTTTTATGCAGGTTTTATTACATGGGTATTACTCATTGACCATAGGTTATTGCACTCAGTCTCTAGCCATCCCCATTCTCCTCTGTCTGAAGGCCTGAGTAGGACTGCAACATTAAGCCTTCTTATCTTATGTGGTTGGTTTCCCTGATAGTCATAGGTGTTTTCAAAAGTACCTTATCCACATGCCATGTTTTTCCTTTCCAATACACAGAAAATTCCAAGACTGTTAGAAACTGTGAACCAGTAACTTTGGATGTACACTAAAAAGATATGAGAATTATATTTTGGTCAATTTAAAGAAAAAATATAGATTTTTTTTTATAAACTACAGTATCACATATTCATGTTACTGATGTTTGGAATGATGGAGCAAATTAAAAATTTATTTCCAAGATAATAACCTTGTTAGGTATGAAGAGCCAACTATTCTAGAAGAAAATCTTTAATCAACAAAAGAATTAAATCACATATAATTTTTTAGAATGGTTATTAATTGCCATTTAATTAAATAGAATTTTCCACATTTTTTAGTTTTCTATTGAATTAGTATTTTGCTTAGCTCTTTTATTAATTTTTCAACATTGATAGAAACAACAGTTTGGGGCATTTAACAGTTATCACAGATATAGAAACGAATAGCAGGAAACAAAATGTGATATGAAATAAATTGCATACAAAAAGATACCTAATAAATTAATATAAATGCTAAAATACATTAATTTCTTAAAATAGTAAGTCCAAAAGAAATCAAAGAAAGAGGAAAGGGGAGAGCAATGAGCAGAGGGGACAAGTAGAAAATAGAGATGAGAGATTTAGATCTACAAAAAACTACATTATATGTAACTGGTCTGAACATTTAAATTAAAAGATATATCATATTGGATCAAAAAAGATGTAAGATTTTATTTTTATGTTGGCAATAAGACCTTAGCGGCTGAGTGATAGCACAATGGGTAGGGTGCATACAGCCAACCCTGACATCCCATATAATCCCCCGAGAACTGCCAGGAATACTCCCCGAGTGCAGAGCCAAGAATAATGCCTGAGCACTGCTGGGTGTGGCCTAAAAACAAAAACAACAATAACAGAAGACATTCACATTAAATATAAAGATAATTAAATGGGAAAGTAAATAGATCTACCAAGTTAATACTAATCAAAAGAAGGCTGTGTGACTATATTAATAACAAATAAAATTAATTTCAGAATTAAAAGTGTTTCTCAAGATAAATATAATCATTTTATAAGAAAATACATTATATATATCAGATTAATATGTCCCTTATGGTCGACATTTTAGCACTCTTTTCTCAATGGTAATTTGGGGAAGAATGTTCTGGGTGGAAGAAAACGTCTGTGCATAGGTCAGAAAGAGTTTGAATGAAAAAAGAACCCACAGCAATGCAATATGTTTGGAGCAATGAATTGGGAGGGCAGGTGTGAGGGTATCCGGTGAGCAGGAAGAGGCTAGACTGTTTAAGAGCTTGTGGACCAAGGTGAGAGGGTCACAGAAGCACAATATAGTGTTAGAAGTAAAAATGTTTACTTGACATTGTCCCTTTCATATGGCATCTAATCATAAGTTTGTAATTTCTCCACTGCCTGTGATGAAAAACAGTCAATGCCTCTGTACTTCCAGATAGGCTGGGGTTGCCAGGAGCCCTTGTTAATCCTTTCAAACCTAATCTGTCCAGATCTTTCTTCCATGTTCCTAGATTAGATATTGTGAATCTAACACAGCTTTTAAACTGATTTTCATTTATTAAAAATTCTTTTCTCATCTAAATTGACATATCTACTCTTCACTTTCGGTTCATTGCTCTTGCTTCCTTCAACTCTAAGTGGCCTTGTCTTGAACCCTATAGCTGGAAAGTGGGATTTAGCTCTTTAGCTAACATCTGCCTGACCCACCCTCCCCTGCAAAGGCTTCTGGGTTCTCAGGTACCGGGCATGGAAAATATGAGAAAAAGCTAGAAATGTGAGCAAAGCTTGGAAATTGGCTCCTGGGGGGTGGGAATCTTGGTTCTTGCATACATCCTTTTGGAGAGTGTGTGTGTGTGTGTGTGTGTGTGTGTGTGGGTGTGGGTGTGTGTGTGTGTGTGTGTGTGTATGTGGTGTGTTATTAGTGCCTCTACCAAAATGATGACCTTGGGCTCAGGGGACAAGGGAGCATTCTTTCGAGTCTGTCTCTGTCCTCTGCTTCAGCTGCTTGCCCTCTCATCTTTGCCCCATTACACTCTGGACATGAATGCTTCTCCCACTGCCCTTGTTCTCTTGCTTCCTCCCTGAAAGGAGAGCTCCAGGCAGCCCTGATATGCTCTTGGAGGAACACCTGACTCTTCCAGGAACTGCTTTGTGTTTTCTTTGAAGGTAGCCTGTGGAAACCTGTGTGTTTCTCTCTAGCTTAGCAAGAACTTGCGCCTTTCTGTTTCTGTACACTCTAGGATGTTTCCTTACTACTGTCCTCCTCTCCCATCTTCTACCTTGGAAAGAAGGGAAACCCCACAATCATTCACTCGCTTTTTCAGCCATCATATGCCCAACCTCCTCTGGGCAGCTGAGCACATGCGAGCACAGAGCAGTAGAGATGGAGGTATGTTACAGTGTCCCAGGAAGTCCTTGTGTAGAGGTCACTCTCTTACATTGGGACACTTAGCTTAGCTTTTGACTACTGAATATCCTGTTACTATGGGGAAGAAGTCTGAGTATACAAGTAAAGCTGATTCTTCACACTTAATCATAATAATGACATGGAAAGGACCAAGTAATTGGATGTTCCAGGATTCATTAGAAAAGCTCCACATATAGCAATTGAAATATTAAGACCTCTTTGAATTGACAGTATTTCTGAGAAATCAATTTGCATTGGTTTACTCTCTACTTTGAAAAGGAAGAGGCCTCTTTCTAGGAGAAGGCTTTTAAGATGTTGCATTAAGTTAATGTCCAATATAAATTTGGCTATCCTATGTCTTTTATGGTTCCACACAAACTTTATCATTAATTGTTCTCAGTTCATGTTGTCTGAATTTGAATGGGGATTGCATTGAAACTATATTGTAGTTTAGGTAACATGTTCATTTTTATGATATTGATTCTTTCAATTTTTGAGCATAGAATGTTCTTCTATTTCCTAGGGTCTTCAATTTCTTTCTTAAATCTTTAAAGTTTTTATGGTATAAGTTTCTCACCTCTCTTGTTAGGTTAATTCCTAGGTACTTGATAGTTTTGGACACAATTTAAAATGGGATTAGCTCTTTAATCTCTTCTCTGAGTTATTTGTATAAAGGAATGCAACTATCTTTTGTGTATTGACTTTGTAGCCAGCCACTTTGCTCTATTAGTTTAATGTTTCTAGGAGCTTTTTTTTAGACTTTTAGGGTTTTTTGATGTATGTCATATCATCTGCAAATAGAGATAGTTTGAATTTCTCTTTTTTAATTTGGGTTTCTTTGATTTTCTTCTCTTGATTGCTATTTCTAGGACTTCTAATGCTATGTTGAATAAGAGGGAGACAGTGGACATCCTTGCCTAGTTCCTGACCTTAGTGGGGAGTATAGATTCATTAGTCACAGATCTTCTAAATTCTCTTTTAAGGCTCTAATGTCTTTGCTAGTGTTCTGCTTAGATCTGTCCAGTGGTGATACATCAGATAAAGCTTTAATATATAGGATATACAAGTACTCACAAAGGTTAACTTCACAAAGCCTAAAAACACCATCAAAAATGAGGAAAGGAAATGAAGAGACAGTTTTCTGAGGAAGACCAAGAGATGGACACAGACATAAAAATGCTCATCATCGTTTATCACAAGGAAAATCCAAATCAAGACAACAATGAGATACACCAGTGAGGATGGCACATATAAAAATAATTGGAACAATTTTTGTTGATGGTGATATGGTAAGAAAAAAACTCTCATCTGCTGCTGATGAGAATGTTGCCTGGTCCAACCCCTATGGAAAATAGTATGAAGGGTTCTTAGTAAACTCAAAATTGAGATGCCATATGATCTAGCAACTCCTCTTTTGGGTATATATCCCCAGGATAGAAAAACATTCATCCAAAAGAATGTATGCACACCACTATTCATTGTAGCACTATTGATTGTAGCACTCAGTGAAAGTTGGAATCAACCTAGATGTCCAACAACAGACGAGTAGATCATGAAGGTGTGTACATATAAACAGTGGAATGCTACATAGCTTTAAGGAATGATGTAGGCATTCAGTTTGCAGCAACATGGATGGAGCTGGAAGATATGTTAAATGAAGTAAGTCAGAAGAAGAAGAAGAAGAAGAAGAAGAAGAAGAAGAAGAAGAAGAAGAAGAAGAAGAAGAAGAAGAAGAAGAAGAAGAAGAAGAAGAAGAAGAAGAAGAAGAAGAAGAAGAAGAAGAAGAAGAAGAAGAAGAAAGAGGAAGAAGAAGGAGGAAGAGGAGGAGGAGAAGAGGAGGAGGAAGAGGAGGAGGAAGAGGAGGAGGAAGAGGAGGAGGAGAAGAGAAGAGGAGGAAGAGGAGGAGGAGGAGGAAAAGAGGAGGAGGAGGAGGAGAAGAAGAAGAAGAAGAAGAAGAAGAAGAAATACAGAATGATATCACGTATAAGTGGTATTTAGAATGACTGCATGAAGAAATACAATGGGAGTTGTCTTGAATACTCTTGGCCCCAGCAAGGAGAAGTAAAGAAACTGAGTGGAGTGGGAGAAACATGTATAAGAAGAGATGGGGGCCTGGGACCAAACAGTCTCACGTGCATTGGTGGAGATTAAAGAAAAAGGACAGAACTAAATATCCAAGCCATGCAGGGACAGGGAAAAAAATGTCTTCATGAAGAAAGAAAAGTGCTATGATGAAGCACCACTACTCTTTAGAATCTGCAGAAAGCCCAAGGATTTTGTGAGGTGGTAGTTAAAAGGTTGTTAAATCTCTGTTTACTTAATTGATTGAATCCAGGGCCTCAAAATGCAGATCAAGCACAGTACGAATAACCACTTCCACAACCTTTAAATGTTTTATTTAATTCAGCATACAAAGGACATCACGATAAAATTAAGCACTGACTTGTTATTGAAGTTATTGAAGAATTTTGAGCCACACTCATTTCTGTTTTGCTTTCAAACCTGTGGTTTGTTTCTAGCATTTGAACAAAGTAGTCAAATTGACCATCAACTAGACTTTCAGTTCTCATCCCAGATGAGATGAGATACATGCCAGATACCCCATCAGCCTCACAGGAGAATGCTGGATATCACTTTCATAACTACCAGGGTCTGCTCTACACACCTGATTCAATGATAATCTGTGTGTGTGTATGAGAGAGAGAGAGAGAGAGAGAGAGAGAGAGAGAGAGAGAGAGAGAGAGAGAGAGAGAGAGAGAGAGAGAGAGAGAGAGAGAAGAGAGACACTTCTGTGTTTTGTTGGTCCTTCACCTGACTTCTAATGAATCTACTTCAACTTTGTCTTCAGCTGCAAAGGGAATTTTCCATGGGTGGATTTAGGAGAGTCTCTTATAGTCTTACATTCACAGTGGAATGTTTTTTGTGTCTGTGCTACATTTGTGGGCGTTCCTCTACAGGTTGATGACAGCCTCTTCTGTTCCATTTTCTCTGCATCTTTGCTCATGAGAAAACAAGGTGAGCAAAACACACAAAAAAATAAAAAAAAATACTACAGTAGCAGAATACTCTTTACAAAATCTCAAACAGTAACAATATACCTAAGGTTTATGCTGAGGTCAATTAAGATGGAAGGCTTGCCTGTAGAAAGAGGAGGGTAGTGAAAACATCGAGTGTGGGGGAAAAGATATTAAAAAGCAGAAAGGAGGAGAGATAGGCAAGGCAGCATAAAAATCTCTCAGAACATTGAAAAGACAGAAGAGCCACCATATTTTCCCTCCCCTTTAGTTGTGGCTGTTGTGTTGGTTGGAGGTTGACATGGTGCTTTCCCGGCTCACTCTCCAGCTGTGATGCTCTGAGGTCATCCACAGTCATCCACTCTCCTACACTTTAGTTGTGGTGCTATCTGGGAGTCACCAGGGGACACACACCCCATTCATAGAATACAGAAGTTGGAATACATTGTTGGGATGTAAGGAAACCTTAAGTCTGTAGGGGCAGCACTGAGAATTGGGCCCCTATTCAATTCTCATCCTCGCCTTAGTCTTAGCCTTTCAGGCGTGTGCTTTTGCCACTGAGCTCTCCCCTGATTTCTGTTTTTAAGGTTGTTCTTTAGTATCAAAGTGGTTATTGATTAGCTTGTCTACAATTCCCCTTGTTCCTAAGCATGATCATTATTATATTTTCAAAACCAAGAGGGAAATAGAATCAAGGGAGGGGAGCAGGTGTCCTCTTAGTTTGCTGCCCCCCCCCCCACTGAGATATCAACAAGCCAGTGCTCATTTTTATAAACACCCAGTTATGTAAGAGTCAAACATAACAGGGACTGTTCCATGTGCCTTACATAAAATCTAATTTCCACATCTGATGAACTGACTGAATTTTCAGGTGTGGAGATCATGTTGCCACATTTGTCTCCCAATATATATTTGATTAGACTGAGTTTTCTGTCTTACATTACCTTTCTGAGTCCTTTGATGGGATGTCATGACCTTGAAGTTTCTACTTCTGTTTTCACTGTACTTCTTACATAATGGTGTCAGGAATCCTGACAAGGCCTTCAGAATTAGCCAGAAAAGTTGGAATTGCTTCTCTTCCTGAGGGATTTTGTTTTTGGCCAAGCAGGTGGGGAGCAACTGGTGTGGGGAGATACTTAGTTCACTTAGGCTCTCAGAATTGGTTTCGCAAGGAATAATGCTCAAGTTTCTCTTGGACTGTGATATATTCCCCAAGAGAAGGTTTCACTGTTTTTGCTCCCCTGAATAATAGTAGCTTTTAGAAATTTGGGGCACAGTGATTTACCATTCTGTTCATGATAGAGTTTCATGCTTACAATGTTACAACACCAAACCCTCTACCAGTGTTCACTTCCTACCACCACTTTCTCAGGTTCCTCCATTCCCTTACTCTTGTCATATCAGTTCTGTAAACCAGCTTTCAGATTCTGTTGCCTTTGGCCATTAACTTTTCCCTTACTGTGTTTCTTTATATCCCACATATGAAAGACATCATTTTGCATCTGTCCTCTCACTTCATGCAACATGATATCCTCCTGTTCCATCCACACAGAAGTAAACTGCTTGATTTCATCTTTTCTTATAATTGAGTAGATGAATATTAGCAACTATTAAGGACTATCCTGGAAAATAATTGGAATAGATATGGTTTTAACCTCTTTGGAATCCATTGAGTTGACTGTATTTTTATTATATTATATATTATATTTATATATATTATATTATATTTATAGACAAGGTTGTAGGCTTTCACTGAAATAGAAGGAAGGTGGAGAAAACAAAGCAAAATGATTAGTGATGCATACAATACTATCAAGGAAAAAATTGGAGTGATCAGCGGCAATTAGAGTAGAACAACAAAGATTCCAGGAAAGTTGAAGGCAGAGTACTTTTGGCCTAAGAATAAGAAGAAATTTTTTTCTGAGTTCTGATGGATGTGAAAATTTATTCAAATGTTGTTCATGTATGTAGTAGATTAAAATGCTATTAAGTCACAGTGTTCTTTTGGAGCCTATAAAGTTAATAAAAAGCACTTTGTGTTTCATACTGACGTGAACAAAGGACTTTGTTTTTCATTATAAAAGCTTGATATTTGAGACTTCAGTTCTGAAATGTAGATTCTGGTAAATAATTTTTCACAGGGGACAAATTTGGTTCTTCACTGAAAGATTAAATTACAGGAATCTCTCATTCTACTTCCCTCACTCATCCATCAAAACATGATGCTTTGCAAATATGATAAATAGCTTCTTCACATGACTTATTGTAGTTAAGAAATTTTCACAAGGCCATCCCTTTCCTCCCAGGTTCTGAGTGTCTGGTATTTGGTACTGTGTGAACACCTGATAAGCTTTCTGATTTACTAATCTTCATCATAACTTTATTAGGATATTATTTGACTTTTATGAGAATGTCACTAGTAGTAGGATACGACTACTATTTGCATATTTAGAGTATACGATTTGATGAATTATGGCAGAAATTTCAGCCCCTTTATATCTGTAAACAGTAGAAACCACTGGTTGGTGGTCTATTTCCAGAGTTGTGTTACCTTCTCCATATTCTGTTTTAGAACTATTTATCCCCTCCCCATTAAGATTCCAAAGGCATTAACAGTGGGTGTCCATCTTCTCTCACCACAAACCCTCAGCCCTACACTCTGGTTCTATAAACCTGTCTACTCTGGAAATTTCATAGAAATAGACCGTTCAATACTTAACTTTCTGTGTCTGATTGCTTTAATTTAGCATAATGTTTTCAAGGTTTCTTCCTATTGTAACCTGAACTTGTATTCCAAAATATTGGTGAATAACATTCTACTGTATAGATATGTATTTAATTAATTCACTTCTAGAATTTTATAGACATTTGAGATGTTTTCACAAAGGTGCTATTTGAATGGTGATAATGAACTTGAATTTATATATTTAAATATTTTTAATTCTGTGGAGTGTCTGCCTGAAGTGCAACTGTTGTATTATATAGTATCTAGGTTTAACAATTTGAGGAACTACTAGACCACAGGATAACCATGCAAATATCCTTTCCTATCAATAATATTTGTAGGAGGGTTTCAACAGCTTCATATTTTTCTAGCATCTGTCCTTATTTGTCTTAAAAATTGATAGTGGAGATATATTTGAAAATGTAATGAGACTTAAAGACATCATGTGTGAACCAGGTTTGATTATCCTAGCTAGGTGGGATGTTTGATTATGCCAGAACTCTTAGGAACTCTGTTCAGTGTAGCCAAAGAAAGACAGAAATGAACAACATCTGCTAGGGACTTATCTAAAGTACTAGCAGCAATATATAGTCAACGAGTAGAACATGTCTAATTTTATCATGATGTCCTATGGATAGTTATAACTATTTGTAATGATCAAACATATTTGTATTTTGAAATAATAAAAATCCCTTAAAATAGTTTTTATTTTTTGTTTTTCCCCCTTCCTTTCCTTTTGCTGTTATTGAGATAACTTGATGCCACACACATTAAGCTTTGGCATATGTATGTCTTTTGTTTCAGTGTGTTGCTAATGGTATACTTTTTGTGGAGGCATCTGGAGTTAGGAACTGTGGAATGGTATTTTCTGAGGATTGAACACAAGGTCTCATGTAAATAAGGCAGGCACTCTACCACTGAGTCATACCCCTGGATATGAATTAAGTTCATGTTTATAGGATACAACTTTGTTGCCCTTCTTAATAGTTAGACTCATCAGTAGATCAGCTTTGTTTAGCAGGTAAAACAACTCTACCCAGCTGAACAATAGCCATTTTGTACAAAAATTGGGTCTCAAAAACAATCACATAGCAGGGAATCTAATCAAAATTTAACCAAGCATGTACTGTAGTTCGTTTTCAGGAACATTCTTTTGACATTAAATTGCATTCTGGACTCTGCTGGTTCCTTTTATGCAGGATACGAGGCTTCAGATTTACAGAGTTGTGTCAGATGGTTCAATTTTTTATCATTAGAGACCAGCAGAGAGTGTTCTTGTAAGATGAGTTGAAAGACTGTTTCTGGCCCTCTACTTGTCACTATGACATTGTACCTACCTGGCTAAAAGCTCCGGGTAGGCACTGGATTGGCTAGGCCTGTGATATAAAAGAGCCCTTCATAAATGTCAAGTAATTCAGAAACCCGGGCCTCAAAATAACCCCATGACACACATTTGCTGAACTTCAATACCCACAAAGCATAACCTTTCCAGATGAGATAATCGGGTCTGTTGTCTTTTGTCTAGTGGTGGAAATTACCTATTAATGTGTTTCCCTTTTTTATTTCCTACTAGAGAGCGCAGAGCTTATATTTTATTGATGTTGTTCAATTACTAGAATTAATCAGTGTCTTTAATATAACAATTTTTGTGCTCCCTTTTCACTGTTCATGTTGGATTCTTAATTATTTTAGTTAAAAAAATAGTTTTTGGGGACCAAGAAAGTAAGTAGTACAGGGTCCGGCTAGGTGGTGCTAGAGGTAAGGTGTCTGTCTTGCAAGCGCTAGCCAAGGAAGGACCATGTTCGATGCTCGATTCCCCAATCCCCCGGCGTCCCATGTGATCCTCCCAATCCAGGGGCAATTCCTAAGCACTTAGCCAGGAGTAACCCCTGAGCATCAAACAGGTGTGGCCCGAAAAACCAAAAAAAAAGAAAAGAAAAAGAAAGTAAGAAGTACAGCAGGTAGGGCATCTGCCTTGCACACAGCCTACTCAGGTGGATCCCAGAAACCTATATGATCCCCTGAGCTTACTCCAGCATAGTCAGGAGTAAGACGTGAGTATCACTGGGTATTACCCAAACTCTTCATAATAAATAAAAAAAATAAAGATATGGCAAATTACCTTCAAATTTTTTTTGTTTTTAGGTCACTCCCAGCACATTCTGGAATTACTCCTAGCTCTTTGTTCCTGGCAGGCTTAGGGGACCATATGGGATTCCAGGTATCAAACCCAGATTGGCTTCATATGAAGCAAATACCCTACTCTTTGTGCTGTTGCTCCGGCCCTTACCTCTGAATTTTTTAAATTTTACTTTTTAGGAATTTGCATCTGCTTGTCTATGGCTTACTCATGCTTCAGCACTTAGGTATTACTACTGGTGGGGCTCAGGGAAATATAGGAGCTCTAGGGATCACATGTAAGACAAATGCCCTACCTGTTGTACTATCACTCCACTATTTAAATTTTGTAAGATTCCACCTATGAATACAAATGTGTTTTCACTCTGTAATTATCTGCCTCTAGAAAATATCATGATTTGATTTAGCAAAGTGACCCTTCTAAGTGGTGCCTCCCTTTCTGTGCTTACCACCTTCTACATCATCTCTTACTCATTCAAGCTAGTGAAGGTGTAAAAGGCAGAGTTCTTTGGGTGTGCTACCAAAACCCAATGAGAAAAGACAAAATGCTTCATCAAGGGCTGCTCAGAGACCTCCATTCTAATGGGGTGTTCTACATGCCATTGAAGAATGGCTGGCTCCATTGCCAATGAAATGGAAGAGAAACAGTTACTTACTGTTTTTGTACATTCTGCATCATTTGCCTACTCCATAAATAGAAAGTGTGTGTAACCTCCAAATTAACAGTACTTTTGTGGTCACTGATGGGCACAGGCAGAGTGTTTAAAAATTTGCTTCACCTGATACGAATGTCCCTTGAGGAGATGGAACAAGAAAGACTCTGCTCTCTTGTCTTAGCCTTTCTTCTATAAGCAGATTGTCACTATTTTGATCTTGGGTGGTTATTCCACTATTTAAAATGATCCGAGTATAGTGATGATGTGCTTGCTGGCTAGTATTCTTATGTGTGAGAAAGCTTCCATGAACTTTATGGAGAATATTTTTGTTTAAGGTAATCCCTATTCAGTATGAGTTACCACACTTCAGTTTTATGTATGTGGATGAGTTTTGGGGGAGGTTGTTTTCAGTGGTGCTTGGGTGTTATGGCACCATTCCTAGCAGTACTTGGTCTATTGGTGACACAATAGTGACAGTTTAGTGCTCAGACTCGGTTATGCTGGTTTTCAGGGTCCCATGAACCACACCCAGCAGTGCTGCAGCCAAGCAGTGATAGGGATCAACTTGGGCTCTTGAGTATGCTAGGCATATTTTTTTTTAGCTCTGTGGGCTCTCTCTTTAGCCCAGGAATCAACATTAAATTAAATAAGACATATTTCTGAAGCACACATAAAACAAGGCTGGGGATGAATTGGTTGGCAAAGCTGTTATGATATGCTGGATCATAACAGGAACCTGGCCCTCTGTATTCCTTAGGAATGATGAGTCCATGGGTCTTAACCAAGTGTTGGTGGTGCTTTGGGGCATAACCACTTCTGATGATGGAATCTGTTTTCTCTAGTGAATCCTACTGGACAGATTATGAAAATGTGTGGTGTTGACCTTTTGAAAAAATCATCTTCAAGGCCTTTTGTTCTGAATATCAAGCTAATCTTTATTTTTTTAAAAAGATTTTTTTTTTTTTTTTTGGTTTTTGGGCCACACCCGGCGGTGCCCCAGTGAAGAACTTGGCCATTCTTAAACTAGACTCTAATGTTTCTACAGGATGAGTAAACATGTTGAGATTTCTTTTAAGTTACTAAACATTCATAGTGTGGAAATTTACATATAAATGTTGACTAGAAAGCAGTGATATACTGAGTTATAAATGACACATAAATATAGAGAAATTTTTATCGCTGTGACAGTTATTGTTATCGCTGTGTCCACATCCAGTTATGGTCCAGCTCCACTCCCAGCATTATGAACCATGTGGGAACTCTGGGGAAGGTGAATTTGTATCTCTGTTTGGAAGGCAGGTGCTCTACTTCCTATAGTTCTTGTGGTTCTAGGTTAACAAATTCTGAAGTTTCTATAATTCACTCTTCACTACAGTGTTTTAATATTCTATTTTATTCAGGTCCAGCATGAACATTTATAGGCTAGAACATACTCTTCTGTGAAATAATTTCATACAACAAACAATTTTATCCCCTGCATAAAATGCACTGAAAAGAAAGTAATATTCATTTACCAACTTATGTAGGTCAGATTTATAGTCTTTTTTTTTTTAATTTGTTTTCTCAATTGAGTCTTCCTGAATAAAAAAGTCTGCTAGACACTGGGGCCAGAGCGATGGTGCTAGCCTGGCCTGCACTAGCCTAGGACAGACCCCAGTTCTAGCCCCCAGTATCCCGTATGGTCCCCCAAGCCAGGAGCATTTTCTAGGACATAGCCAGGAGTAACCCCTGAGGGTCACCGGGTGTGGCCCCAAAACAAACAAAAAAGTCTGGTAGACATTAAGTTATCTTTGTTGTAGTTTATTGATCAGAACATAGAATGTCCATATGCATTTACCCTACATGTGTTTTTCAAAGTTAACCCTGGAATCTGATTAATTCTCTACCTTTTAAGCACCCTGATGTTTTAACTGTGCTCATTTTCTTGCTACTCCATTGAGTGATTCATTTACCTCTCCAGATTCATGGAGATTTATCCCTAGGAGTAGAAGTAACAAGAAAGGCACTAAAGAAATAGTGCAGTGGGAAAGATACTTGCCTTGTTTGCAGCTGACCCCAGTTTGGTCCCCAGCACCACATATGGTTCCTTGAGCATGACCAGGAGCTCAGAGTCAGGAGTAACCCCTAAGCAATGCTAGCTACAAATTCCCCAATGTCTCCCCACTACCACCAAAAAATAGCAGAAAGATAGTGAATTATGGGTTCTAAGGGGACTGGATTCCACAGGCAGGAGTTTGGACTCCTCTCCTATGCTCCTCACAGTGGAGGCCTCCCTCCCCAGCAGGTATCAGCAGTGGTAAAGTAGGACCAAGTCTCTGGAAGGCTGAAGCAGTCCCCTCCAGGCCTGCCTACTCTCCCATGTTTTCTGTTCTGGATCTTGATCCCACTAAAATCTCTCTCATAGGCCTCAGGCCTTGTCAGGCATCTCCATCACCCAGTCCTAGACAATGGGGAGTAATGAAGTTGGTTTTCCTCATGTGTCATATGAGGTGAAAGTATCCCAAAGTGCTCTCCCAGACATTAGCAGTAAGTGTTCAAGTGAAAGTAGGATGTTTAGTGAGAAAATGCCTTCTCAACGGCTTACTTTGGTAATTGTTTATTTTCAGATTATAATAAGATATTTCCTATAATGCATATGCAATGAGCAGATTCCTGGAAGGGATTTTTTTTAACAGAACACCGTGTATTTACATGTCCTTATTTACCAGTTGGAGGCAAAACACAACAGGGCCCAGGGAATGTCTCTGCTGTAGAGCACCAGCCTGGTAATTGTGAGCCCGAGTCCATCCCATTTTCACTCCACATGAGTATATCAATACTGACCCAATAGACCTGCCACTGGGATCTCCAGCACCACAGCAAGTTACTACTAAGTGTGTTTGAGCACTATGATCAGCCAGTACTAAAAACAAGAATATGAGCAGTGCTGTCGACTGTGAGAACTTCTCTCCAACCCCTCCTCTACTCCCTGGGGAGCACAACCAAGAGTGTGACCCTGATCATGAATCAGCAACAACAAAGAGAAAAGAAAAGGCTTGTGTTGGAAAAAAAAAAAACAGCTTTGGGAAGGGTGAATGGACACTGGGAAGAGGAAGAATGATTGGGCCAGGATCATGGCTTCTACTGGTCTTACTTCTTTTCCCTTTGTATTTTCAGTGGCTCATTTCCTCCCACAACCCGACTCATCTTTCCCTCAGCCTCTTAGCTCTGGAGTAAGCATTTGCCAAGAAGAAAGGTACCACAGAGATGAGAACCCTCAGATCTTGTGTAATATCACTCTTCATTGCCTCCTGTGCTCAACAAGGTCCTCAGTGGACTGAGCACAGAAGATGGTGGCGGCTATTAGTTGTTGTTCACATCCCAGTGTGGGACCAGGAGAGTGCCTTGGAATAATCCTCTTGACAGAAGGCAGAACCATTCCAAGGCAGCACTGTTCTTGGAGGGATGCTGCAGGACCAATTCCCCTTCCTGGATCACTCATCATTATTTGATCAGGTATGAAGTCTACCTGGGGGACAGCAGTGTTCCTGGGCCCATGAAATGATGCCAAGGGAAGGGTATATGTCTTCAAGGGCAACTGCAATGACATGGCCAATCCCCCATTGCTGTCCTTTTAGCTCACTGATATCTAGGGGCAGAAGAAAGAGGATGCTTGAGAGAGTGTTACCCCCCCCCCCATTCTGAGCTCAGTGATTGAAAACTGAGAGCGTGGTGGGTGGAAAAGAGTCAAATGCACCTAGCAGAATTCATCTTCTCAGCTGAACTGTGGAGCAAAGACAATGGAGACAGAGAGGGAAGGTTTCATTTGCCAACAAGGATGGGACATATAGAGAGGAAAGCACTGAAAACCCTGCTGGGAGCTGCTGTTCCCAGCTGTCCCTAAGGCATAGATTGTTGGTTGGGCAGAGGCCAAGAATGGCAGAGACCAGGTTGGAACAGACTGGATTAAGAGAGAACTTCGAGAAAGGGATGGTACCTTCAATTCACCAATGAAGTTAGGGCTGAGGAAATCCTTTGGATAAATTGACAGATTATGATTCCAAAGAGAATGCCTACCTGGCGTCTGTGGGCCCTCATGGTTCTGACAAGCTGAGCTGCCAGTCTCTAGGAAATGTCATCCAAAGCAAATTGACTTTAATAAATGCCCTTGCAGTGGCTTGAGCATGACCTTTGTCTTTGCAGGTTCTCTTTTTTGACATGGCCTAGACCTCCCTCTGTGAACTGTCTCTCCAGAAAGCCTGCCAACACCACAGCCCCAGTGTGATTGCAGTCACCTGCTATGACCCCACTTGTCCTGCCTTCAAGGCTATGGCTAGTATGTGGCTTTCCAGAACATAGAACAGCACTAGGAACACCCCAGGCCACAGAAAGAGCCTTATATATCCCTAGTCTCAAGCAAAAATGAAGGCAGTTGGGAATAAAGAGCATGTGACTGAGAAGGTATGCGCCTCTCTAAGAAGGGTATACAAAGAGCAGAGCTCCTAGTGAGTGTCAAAAGGAAGAGCTTGGTGCAGTTTCTGTACAAGGGAAGAGTGAGAAGGGAGAGAGAGAAAGGTTGTGGAATAGTTTTTGTTTATTGCATTTTTGGGGTTTGGAGCCCAAACCCATAAGGCAAATGCATAAGCCATTGTCCTGCTTCTCCGAGACCTGGAATAGTTTTTAAAGGACTCTGCTTGCTAGAAGGACAATTATAAAATGGGGGGGGGGGGACACGAGATAAAAGGTCTTATTTTTAGAGAAATCATCTTAGCTAAATTACTTCAATGTTGAGCAAACTGTGTTTTTTAAAAGAATAAAGTTATTTTTATAAAGGTGTGTCTGCACCCAGTGGGAGCTTTTTGTGGTCACCATTTCATTGATAGTTTTATTTGCAAACATTTTAGAGACTCCAAAGCCTAATTGTACCAGTTGCATAGTTATAGATTCTTTGCTTCTATCTCCTTAATTTTATCTGTAGTTTATCTTAAATCAATTTTTTCAAGTAAGTCTCTAAGAGCTTATTACATTATTCTTCCTATGGGAAAATATGATTGAGTTTCTTAATTTAGTTTTATTTTTAATTCCCCAAACATCTATTACCTGGAGAGCACTGGGAGCAATGATTTTCAGTGCAATCATGAGGCAACAATGATCCTTTTCCTTCAAGGAGTTGATAGACTTGGGGCAGGCACCAGAGGTGGAAATAACCTTGTACACCATAGTTTCAGTCAGGCGTGAGAGAGAGGCATATGCTCATTGAGGAAGACCAACCAGCCCAAAGCTAGTCTATCTCCCTTGATAAGCATGTGTCATCACCCCACTTATATCAGGATCAGGGTAGGGGATTATGTAATAGCTTTAAGGCAGACTGCAACTTGACTTGGAGGCTGGGTCTGGGTTTGACAGGAAGAAACTGTTATTCTATGTAAGTCAGGTTTTGGTTTGGGAGAACACATTTTGGTGTGGAGAGAGGACAGCTCTGCATTTCCATCTTTAGACCAAAGTTCAAGAATTCTCCCAAACAGAGAAACTGATTTAGTGAATGCTACTGTTTAGGCACATTTGTTTGTTTGTTTGTTTGTTTGTTTGTTTTTGGGCTAGGGGCCATGCCCAGCAGCGCTCAGGGGTTAGTCCTGACTCTGCTCAGGGTCACTCCTGGCTGTGCTTGAGGGCCCTTATGAGGTTGAGGTGATCGAAAATTTGATTGAAGTTAATGATTTACAATACTGTTAATATGGGTTCCCATTTGCATAGTTCTGACACCACACACCCATCACCAATGTATCCACGTGTCTCCCCCAAGAACCCCACTGCATCTCCTTTCAATCCCCCTCCCCAGTTTAGTTGCATGGATAAGTTTTCCCACTGTGGGTTTTTTTTGGGGGGGGTGGTGTTTGCAAATTTAAGCTCTTTCCTTTCTTCCAACTTAGGACCAAGTCAGAATAAAAATATCACTCACTTGCCACAAATATTTATCAAATATCAAACTTGAGCAGTGCTCTGCAGGACATGGAAGGCACCACCTGGAGAAACAAATCACTTCATGACATTACGCTTCTAATCAAGTGAAAATATAGGACTGATCTGCTTTATTGATTTCATCAAGTATTTTAGTTGATGACCCAAATAAATAATTAGAAAAGACACAGTGTTCAATGAGAAACAATAGAAATAGGGAGAATATGTATTATTTTTGTTTGCTTTATTTAAGCACCACAGTTACAAAATTGTTCATTGTTGGGTTTCAGTCATACAGTGTACACCAATATTTACCCGTCACCCTCAAGTCAGGAATGTCTCCCATTTCTCTCCCACCCCCATTTCCACCATTACTTTGCTCTAGGACAGGCAAATTGCTTCTCTATTTTACTCTCTCTTTCCTTTTAGACATTGTGGTTTGCATTATTAATGAAGGGGTACCTTGGTTGTTAGTTCCTCCCCTTTCAATGTTGAGTTGTTGTCCAGAGTGATCAGTTCCATCTATCATTGTCCTAGTAGACCCTTCTCTACTCTACTCTGATTGTGGCGAGCTTTCTACCCCAAGCTGGATCTCCTGACCTTTGTCTCTATTGTCTTTGGGTATTAATGCCATAAAATCTCCTGTTTCACTTATATCCCACAAATCAGTGAGATTATTCTATGTCTATTCCTTTCCTTCTAGTTCAAGAAATAGGGAGAATATTTAAATAGTAAAATTGAAAGACCTAAAATTTACCTCTTTTTTTTGGGGGGGGGGTTGGGTCACACCCAGCAGCACTCAGGGGTTACTCCTGGCTCTATGCTCAGAAATCGCTCCTGGCAGGTTCAGGGGACCATATGGGATGCCGGAATTCGAACCACTGACCTTCTGCATGCAAGGCAAATGCCTTACCTCCATGTTATTTCTCCAGCCCCCAAATTTACCTCTTTTTATGATAATATCAGTGTTCTAGGTTTTTTATTGATAGAATTGAGTGCTGAAAAGCAAACTCCCTTAGAGTCAGGCTGGGAGAGAAGGCTCAGAGGGCTGGAGAACCTGCAATACTTCTGGAAGTCCCAGGTTCAAATCCTTGTACCACATAGTACCTTGAGCACTGTAGGAAGTGATCCCCAAGCACTGAGCTGGGCATAGTCCCTGAGAACCATTGGGGAATCCCCCAAAGATAAATTAATAGTAAAAAAAAAGTCATAATAGCATTTGTTAAACATGTTTTCCACACATATGTAAACATATGTGTTTTTGTTTGTCCCTTCATATACATATTTTGTGAATATGTGAAAATATTTCAGTATGGAGGGGGTATATTGATAACCTGCTCTTCTATCCTCCCACCTCATTAGCAATGTGATATTTATTCTTCCCAAATGATGATTTCTTAAGATCCATTTATTTGGGGTCTGACTGCTGGTACAATAGGTAGTGTTTGCTTTGCATGCACCAGATGTGGGTTTGATTCCTGACATCCCATGTGATCCCCTGAGCCAGCCAGGAGTGATCCCAGAGCACAGTGTTAGGAGTAAACTCTGAGTAGCAGCAGGAGTGGCTCCAAAACAAAAACAAACAAAAGGTTCACTTGTTTAAGTTTATATGTACATCACTTTCTATAAAAATAGTACCATTATCCATTTTAAACGTTTTTTTTTGTCATTTTCACCTTTTAAATTTGATTGAACTTTGGGACCGCTTATTTAACTTATCTTTGACGTTTATGAGAATATCTTTAAGTTGCCTCCACAATGATGCTGACCCAAATTCTTATCAGAAGATGACAGAAAACACTGTGAACATAGGACCCTGATTAATTGGAGCTAACCACTTCTGCTGGGGAAACTAAGAGTACCAGGGAATGACTGTAAGGCTGAAATAGTTCAAGGTACTCTAAAGAAGAACTTGTGGACTGGAGCTGTTTTTAATTGCTCTAATTGTTCCACCCTTCTTAGTTACCCTTTGACTTGTAAGAATACTCCCAGGGTCAAAGTTGGGTTCAAGCAAATGTGAGAATGCTCAACATTTTTGTCTCAAGTTAAAGTACTTCTAAGGTATTTTTTAGAACATTGAATTTAATTTAGGTCCTTAACCCCACAAGATTGGGGAGCTTTCACATAACCATTTTCCTGTGCATACACCAAAGAGCACATAAAAATATCAAATGTTTCTTTTCTGAGCTGAGGAAAACAGCAGCTTTATATAATTGTGTGAAGCAGTAAGGTTCAGAAGATGAGTGTAGTAACAGTGGATGAATTGTCTGAATTACTCAACAGGCTGCCACAAATCTCCACTTCATTTGTTTGTAGTGGTCTTCTTGGGAGATAGGGATCTGAGAGTTGTTTCTGAGGGAGATATTACTGTGTACATTATCCTATTTACACTGAAAATGTAGTCTCAGATGGGTCTCCTTTCTGTCCCTGTTCTCCTTTTGTTGATGATGCAATAACCAGTGATCACACACGTCTGGCCATGGTGCAAGCTACAGCTCACATGATACTCTACAATACTCAAACCCTCAACTCTGATATTCATGAGGATTGAACTTATTTTAGGGCTTGTACTCATGAACATTCTGTGCAACATTTGCAGGGAATCTCTGGGTGCATGCTCCCCAGGGGCTGCAATTCTCACTCAAAGGCCAAGGACACACCCATACCTGGTATTAGTGCGGCCAGAAACCAATTGCAGTGCAGGGGATCTTAGACAGCAGAGATTCCAGATACAAGCAGGGCTTGAATGCATGGACTCACACTTGCTAAGCAAGAAGTGCATTAGCCTCTGTGTTATCTCCAGGCCCTCTTCCTGCTGTTTATGAAACAACCGGTCTTTTCTGGCCTTGTTCATAGGCTTTTTTTTTTTTTTAATGCTGTGCCTATCTTGTCCTTTCCAAAGCAGAGTCAGAAGAGCCCCTTGTACTTCAGCTGTCCTCCTCACTGCTACCTCCAGAACCACCTCCTTCTCGTTACTTTGTGTTTTTGCCTCACCTATTTTCTTCATGGACCATTCGAGGCCTGTTTTTTTTTGCTTCCAGGGGCAGGCCTTTCCTGCGACACCTTCTGAATACTTAGCAAATGAATCAGGGTGTGCTCTGTCAGCCTGTCCCCTCTCATATTTGTTCTCTCAACATCAGGCATGTACTGTGTTTCTGCTGTATGTGTTTTCTTCCTAGGATCAAGCACAGCAAGACAGACCCCATGAGAGGTCTCAGGGTTTAGCCCTACAGATCCAAACATATTCTCAAGTATTAGAAAGAAATTCATAAATGGTTGAATATTAGTGATGAACCGCAAGTACATTATGTATGTTTTTTTCTTAAATAGAATGATGTGATCTTGAGATTTCTGGTTCTCACTGCTGAAGTGCCTTCCAGCATTGTTTATTGCTCTAGATTTTTTTCTTTTTTGAGATGTATGTGGGGGCCATTTCTGATAGTGTGCTTGCTGATCTGTGCTCAGCCAACCATATGTGATGCCAGGGATTGAAAAGAGGTTGACTACATACAAGACAAGTACTCTGACCCTTCTGCTGTCTTTCCAGTCCTCAGTTTACTTTTCCTCTGAGGCCACAAGGGAATCCTTCCTCTGCCATACAGTACCGATTTCTCTAATTCAAGCCTCCCCCCTTTTTTGACCCTAGCTATAGGATTGCTGATCTCATGTCCTCTGTCAAAAAGCTCTTGGGTGCTTGTTCTCACTAAGACTAGCCCATCCCAGTTTCTTGCAGTGTGCCCTAGGAATTGAAGTGATTCAGCTCTGACCTTCATTCACTGAAGGGTGGTGGAGCAAACACAGGCACTTTGTGAAAATTAAAATTCTATTTTTATATTTTTCCTTTGATTGTATAGTTCAGAATGAAGCTTAGATGATGTAGTTGGTTACTGAAAATCATTATTACCTTTTTTCCATTTAAGGTCCTATCCAATGTTTTGGGGGGAAACCATTTTAGATGGGATTAAAGTTAGAACCTGATTCATGCTATTCATGTGCTCTGCCACTTGAGCTACCTCCCCTGCCCTGAAAATTGCATTCATAGAGTATGCATGTATTGTCATCTTGTTATCTACATATTTTTTTATAAAGTCATCACTATGAGATAAGATTTATTTTAACATGTTGCTCTAATGGCCTTCAGCAATTTTATTTTTTTAAATAGGAAGTGCCTATTATCTCTGACTTGGCTTGTCAGGATAGAAAACTTCAAACCATCTTCTGTGTAGGAGGCATTTTTCTGGGTTCTGTTGTCATGTTTCCATTGTCACTCTGCAGAAAGCACTTTCAATGGTGGCATCATCAAATATTACAGAACTTCAAATTTCTGTCAGTAGCGGTTTCACATTTGGATTTGCATCTCTGGCCTAGAAGAAAAATATGTTTTCTGTTACATATTCAAAACTTTACACTTAGCTTGAGGAGACTGTATCTTTGTATTTTGTGATTTTAAATTATATGTGTGATTATATTTTACCTATTTCTCTTTTTGCTCTTTCATCCAATGGAAGATCAGAGAAACAATTTCTTTTCTATTCACTGTTTCTCCCTGCACTCCATCATAACTCTTTCCTGCTTTTATTCATCTTGCTCTGAATCACAAGACCCCCAGGGCACAAATGTATCATTTGAGGGCGTACTCAGTCAGCCAGCCCAACTTTGAATGAGTTGTTATTTTCATCACTTTGGAAATGCATTTCTGAGCTGGATGCTGAGATGCACACCAATTCATACAGGTTCAAGATTGGCTGACTGACCTTCCATGATTTTTCAAGCCTGGATGATCCTAACTAGAGTTGTTGAGGGCCCTGAGAGTGATCTGCCAGGGGCCGGAGAGATAGCCTGGAGGTAAGGCATGTTGCCTTGCATGCAGAAGGATGGTGGTTTGAATCCCAGCATCCCATATGGTCCCCTGAGCCCGCCAGGAGCGATTTCTGAGCCAGGAGTAACCCCTGAGTGCTGCCCGGTGTAACCCAAAAACCAAAAAACAACAACAAAAAGAGAGTGATTTACCTGGGCACAAAAGAGATCTTACTCTCTATCCCACCCTAGCACTTTCACTAGGTCTCTGTAACTTCTGATATGTTTCCTCTTTATAAACATAATCAACTAGGTTGAATCCTCTATCTCTACCTCTCCCATTTCTTTCTCTTGGTAGGTTGTTGTCAGAGCTGTGCTGGGAGTCGGGGCCATTCCAGGGGGTGCTAACAGTTCCATGTAGTGCTGGAGGACCAAACCCAGGGCCTCTCTCACACAGGCAAGGAAGGCATGTATTCTCCTACTTGAGATCTACCCACTGCGCTCTCCTCCTGTCCCATGGATAACCTCTGTTCACCACTTGGACTGACTTGCCCCCACCCCATGCTCTCATTGCTTTCTGGTAGGTAGGATGTTGAATTCTGCTCGATAAGAGAAGGGTCACCCTTTTATCACTGTATTTCTCAGTGTTTAATGATAACTTTGCTTGGGCCATGCGTTTTCTTTTTCTTTTAAAAACTTTTAGTTCTTTTATTATTTGGGGTCATGCCTGGTGATGCTAAGGAGACAATGTGGCATTAGGAATGGACCTGGCTCCTACTTCAGCACCTTGAGCTATCTCTGAGCCCTGTGAATATTCAATATAATGATTTCAGTTATCCTTTTTCCATGAGATGGGAATCATAGGATGAAGCCACTAAAAGAACTATAGTTGAGTTCATAGCAAGAGTCATGTTATTTGAAAGAAAGGTCAGTTTTTCAAATATTTAAGTGGTTAAGTTTTGCATATTAATACCAAATACTGAAAATGTAGTATAGAATGAATCATCATTTAAATGTCCTATTTTCCAATAAATGCTCTTTTAAGTTAATATTTCAAAAACTGCCTACACATTCAGAGTATGAAACAGCATTCCCAGAAACATGTAATATGAAAATTGGAACTATTTGGCTTCTGTTCTTACTATGACAGTTCTTGGCCTAGTATTTTAATTTTTTCAGATATCTAAAAAAGCAGATTATGAAATAATTTTAATTGCTTTCTTAAATGTTTTTGTTCTATTGTAATTATATTTTCAAGACACATTTTACCAAATACTAGTAGAATGTGTGGAATTCTGATATGTCTTTATAGGAATTAAAAATAGAGATAATTTAGATTCAGTGATGATACCACCAAAAGAAAATTAACTTGCTTAATTTCAAATTTTCCCAATTATGGTATTTGAATTATAAACAATTTTTATTTTACCTTTATAAATTGTGGAATGTGACTTAAACAAGACTTGTTATTTTTATGTATGTTACTTTTATTTTCTTTTTTTTTTTTAATTTTTTTTTTTATTTAAACACCTTGATTACATACATGATTGTGTTTGGGTTTCAGTCATAAAAGGAACACCACCCATCACCAGTGCAACATTCCCATCACCCAAGTCCCAAATCTCCCTCCTCCCCACCCAACCCCCGCATGTACCCTAAACAGGCTCTACATTTCCCTCATACATTCTCAATATTAGGACAGTTCAAAATGTAGTTATTTCTCTAACTAAACTCATCACTCTTTGTGGTGAGCTTCCTGAGGTGAGCTGGAACTTCCAGCTCTTTTCTCTTTTGTGTCTGAAAATTATTATTACAAGGGTGTCTTTCATTTTTCTTAAAACCCATAGATGAGTGAGACCATTCTGCGTTTTTCTCTCTCTCTCTGACTTATTTCACTCAGCATAATAGATTCCGTGTACATCCATGTATAGGAAAATTTCATGACTTCATCTCTCCTGACAGCTGCATAATATTCCATTGTGTATATGTACCACAGTTTCTTTAGCCATTCGTCTGTTGAGGGGCATCTTGGTTGTTTCCAGAGTCTTGCTATGGTAAATAGAGCTGCAATGAATATAGGTGTAAGGAAGGGGTTTTTGTATTGTATTTTTGTGTTCCTAGGGTATATTCCTAGGAGTGGTATAGCTGGATCGTATGGGAGCTCGATTTCCAGTTTTTGGAGGAATCTCCATATCGCTTTCCATAAAGGTTGAACTAGACAGCATTCCCACCAGCAGTGGATAAGAGTTCCTTTCTCTCCACATCCCCGCCAACACTGTTTATTCTCATTCTTTGTGATGTGTGCCATTCTCTGGGGTGTGAGGTGGTATCTCATCGTTGTTTTGATTTGCATCTCCCTGATGATTAGTGATGTGGAACATTTTTTCATGTGTCTTTTGGCCATGCGTATTTCTTCTTTGTCAAAGTGTCTGTTCATTTCTTCTCCCCATTTTTTGATGGGGTTAGATGTTTTTTTCTTGTAAAGTTCTGTCAGTGCCTTGTATATTTTGGAGATTAGCCCCTTATCTGATGGGTATTGGGTGAATAGTTTCTCCCACTCAGTGGGTGGCTCTTGTATCCTGGGCACTATTTCCTTTGAGGTGCAGAAGCTTCTCAGCTTAATATATTCCCATCTGTTAATCTCTGCTTTCACTTGCTTGGAGAGTGCAGTTTCCTCCTTGAAGATGCCTGTAATGTCCTGTAGTGTTTTGCCTATGTGCTGTTCTATATATCTTATGGTTTTGGGGCTGATATCGAGGTCTTTAATCCATTTGGATTTTACCTTTGTACATGATGTTAGCTGGGGGTCTAAGTTTAATTTTTTGCAAGTGGCTATCCAATTGTGCCAACACCACTTGTTGAAGAGGCTTTCCCTGCTCCATTTAGGATTTCCTGCTCCTTTATCAAAAATTAGATGGTTGTATCTCTGGGGAACATTTTCTGAGTATTCAAGCCTATTCCACTGATCTGAGGACCTATCCTTATTCCAATACCATGCTGTTTTGATAACTGTTGCTTTGTAGTACAGTTTAAAGTTGGGAAAAGTAATTCCTCCCATATTCTTTTTCCCAATGATTGCTTTAGCTATTCGAGGGTGTTTATTGTTCCAAATGAATTTCAAAAGTGTCTGATCCACTTCTTTGAAGAATGTCATGGGTATCTTTAGAGGGATGGCATTAAATCTGTATAATGCCTTGGGGAGTATTGACATTTTGATGATGTTAATCCTGCCAATCCATGAGCAGGGTATGTGTTTCCATTTCCGTGTGTCCTCTCTTATTTCTTGGAGCAGAGTTTTATAGTTTTCTTTGTATAGGTCCTTCACATATTTAGTCAAGTTGATTCCAAGATATTTGAGTTTGTGTGGTACTATTGTGAATGGGGTTGTTTTCTTAATGTCCATTTCATCCTTATTACTATTGGTATATAGAAAGGCCATTGATTTTTGTGTGTTAATTTTGTAGCCTGCCACCTTGCTATATGAGTCTATTGTTTCTAGAAGCTTTTTGATAGAGTCTTTAGGGTTTTCTAAGTAGAGTATCATGTCATCTGCAAACAGTGAGAGCTTGACTTCTTCCTTTCCTATCTGGATTCCCTTGATATCCTTTTCTTGCCTAATCGCTATAGCAAGTACTTCCAGTGCTATGTTGAATAGGAGTGGTGAGAGAGGACAGCCTTGTCTTGTGCCAGAATTTAGAGGGAAGGCTTTCAGTTTTTCTCCATTGAGGATAATATTTGCCACTGGCTTGTGGTAGATGGCCTTCACTATATTGAGAAAGGTTCCCTCCATTCCCATCTTGCTGAGAGTTTTGATCAAGAATGGGTGTTGGACCTTATCAAATGCTTTCTCTGCATCTATTGATATGATCATGTGGTTTTTATTTTTCTTGTTATTGATGTTGTGTATTATGTTGATAGATTTACGGATGTTAAACCAGCCTTGCATTCCTGGGATGAAACCTACTTGATCGTAGTGGATGATCTTCTTAACGAGGCATTGAATCCTATTTGCCAGGATTTTGTTGAGGATCTTTGCATCTGCATTCATCAGTGATATTGGTCTGTAATTTTCTTTTTTGGTAGCGTCTCTGTCTGGTTTAGGTATCAAGGTGATGTTGGCTTCATAAAAGCTATTTGGAAGTGTTTCTGTTTGTTCAATTTCATGAAAGAGTCTTGCCAAGATTGGCAGTAGTTCCTCTTGGAAAGTTTGATAGAATTCATTAGTGAATCCATCTGGACCTGGGCTTTTGTTTTTCGGCAGACATTTGATTACTGTTTTAATTTCATCAATGGTGATGGGGGTGTTTAGATATGCTACATCCTCTTCCTTCAACCGTGGAAGATTATAAGAGTCCAAGAATTTATCCATTTCTTCCAGGTTCTCATTTTTAGTGGCGTAGAGTTTTTCAAAGTAGTTTCTGATTACCCTTTGAATCTCTGTCATATCAGTAGTGATCTCTCCTTTTTCATTCCTGATACGAGTTATCAAGTTTCTCTCTCTCTCTTTCTTTGTTAGGTTTGCCAGTGGTCTATCAATCTTGTTTATTTTTTCAAAGAACCAACTTCTGCTTTCGTTGATCTTTCGGATTGTTTTTTGAGTTTCCACTTCGTTGATTTCTGCTCTCAGCTTTGTTATTTCCTTCTGTCTTCCTATTCTTGGGTCCTTTCGTTGAGCATTTTCTAGTTCTATTAGCTGTGTCATTAAGCTACTCAGGTAAGCTCCTTCTTCCTTCCTGATGTGTGCTTGCAAAGCTATAAATTTTCCTCTCAGTACTGCTTTTGCTGTGTCCCATAAGTTCTGAGAGTTTGTGTCTTTATTGTCATTTGTTTCCAGGAACCTTTTTATTTCCTCCTTGATTTCATCTCGGACCCACTGGTTATTGAGCATGAGGCTGTTTAACTTCCAGGTGTTAAAGTGTTTCTTCTGAGTCCCTTTGGAGTTCACAAATAATTTCAGAGCCTTGTGGTCAGCGAAGGTAGTCTGCAAAATTTCTATCCTCTTGATCTTATGGAGGTATGTTTTATGTGCCAGCATGTAGTCTATCCTGGAGAATGTCCCATGTACATTGGAGAAGAATGTGTATCCAGGTTTCTGGGGATGGAGTGTCCTATATATATCCACTAGGCCTCTTTCTTCCATTTCTCTCCTCAGGTCTAGTATATTCTTGTTGGGTTTCAGTCTGGTTGACCTGTCCAGTGTTGACAAAGCCGTGTTAAGGTCCCCCACAATTATTGTGTTGTTGTTGATATTATTTTTCAGATTTGTCAACAGTTGTATTAAATATTTTGCTGGCCCCTCATTCGGTGCATATATGTTTAGGAGAGTGAATTCTTCCTGCTCTACATACCCCTTGATTAATATAAAATGTCCGTCTTTGTCCCTTACAACCTTCCTGAGTATAAAGTTTGCATTATCTGATATTAGTATGGCCACTCCAGCTTTTTTATGGGTGTTGTTTGCTTGGATAACTTTTCTCCAGCCTTTTATTTTGAGTCTATGTTTGTTCTGACTATTCAGGTGCGTTTCTTGTAGGCAGCAGAAGGTTGGATTGAGTTTTTTGATCCATTTAGCCACTCTGTGTCTCTTAACTGGTACATTTAGTCCATTGACGTTGAGAGAAAGAATTGTCCTGGGATTTAACGCCATCTTTATTTCAAAATTTGGTGTGTCTTTTGGGTAGTCTTGTCTTAGATTAGGTCTTTCAGTTTTTCTCTTAAGACTGGTTTTGTGTCTGTGAAGTTTCTGAGCTGTTTTTTGTCTGTGAAACCATGTATTCTTCCATCAAACTGGAAAGTGAGTTTTGCTGGGTATAGTATTCTGGGTGAAGCATTCATTTCATTCAGTCTTGTCACAATATCCCACCACTGCTTTCTGGCATTGAGCGTTTCTGGTGACAGGTCTGCTGTAAATCTCAGGGAAGCTTGCTTGAACATGATTTCCCCTTTTGATCTTGCTGTTTTCAGAATTCTGTCTCTATCTGTGGGATTTGTCATTGTGACTAGGATGTGTCTTGGGGTGGTTTTTCTGGGGTCTCTTTTGGTTGGTACTCTTCGGGCATGCAGGATTTGATCACATATATTCTTTAGCTCTGGAAGTTTCTCTTTAATGATGTTCTTGACCATTGATTCTTCCTGGAAATTTTCTTCCTGGGTCTCTGGGACTCCAATGATTCTTAAGTTGTTTCTGTTGATCTTATCATAGACTTCTATTTTCGTCTGTTCCCATTCTTTGACTAATTTTTCCATTGTCTGCTCATTTGCTTTAAGTTTTTTGTCCAATCTCTCCTGCTGTATGGAATTGTTATGTATCTCATCTTCCACAGCACCAAGTCTATTCTCAGCTTCTGATACCCTGTCCCAGAGCTTATCCATTTTGTCATTCACTTCGTTTACTGACTTTTTCAGTCCTGTTAGTTGACATGTTATTTCAGTTTGGAGTTTTGTCATTTCTGCCTTCATATTTTCTTGGTTCTTATTAGTGTTCTGTTCAACTCGATCCATGGTTTCTTGGAGTCTGTTGAGCACCTTCCATATTGCTAGTCTAAAGTCCTTATCTGAGAGGTTGATTAGTTGTTCAGTCATTATCTGGTCCTCAGAATTGTCATCTTCATTCTCTATGTCTGATGCTGGCCTGCGTTGTTTCCCCATTGTCACACTTGTATTGTGGGTTTTTCTACGTGTTGTAGTGGTATTCATTGTCTATATGATGTAGGCAGCACACTCCTCTGGCTCCTCCCTTTCTGGATGGGCTGACTTGCCTCTAAGGGAGGGGAGTCCTCCGTGGATGAAGCCTCACACTGGGTCAAATCTTAGGCCCGAGCATGCAACAGAGAAGACAGTCCAGAGAGAAATGTTTGCTTCTGTGATATAGCGCCGTTCTTAGTGTGATTTTTCCTTCTTGTTGCAATGGAGTTCTTTCCTTAGAAAGAGTGCACGGCCGCGTAGCGAAGCGGAGCGGCCGTGCTCCTCTGAGCCTCTTTTTGCCCCACTCGCAAGAGTTTCACGCAAGAGGACAGTAGACAGACATAGACAGGTCACACTCACAGTCTTTCACAGCTGAGCCCCACTGGGCCGGTGTACTTTCGCGGATTTTCCCCGCCTGGTGTCACACACAGGGAGCCAGCTTTTGCAAAGGTTAGCCGGTTTTTATGCCGTTACTTTTATTTTCTACCACATTTTGCCTTCTTGATGACATATCCTTTTATTTATATGTAGTTTACATGGAGGGACATACCTTTAGTGATTGGGGTACCTTGTGAAGCCTGGGATCAAATCTGGGGCTCTCTGGTACAGCATGTGCTTTATACAGCCATACATACACCATTTCCCTTGCCCTTGATATTTCATCTGTTAGTTCCACAAGAGTTTATGATGCTACTTCCTAGATTCCCACAGCTATCTTGACCATTACCTTTCCATACTCTTTCATCCCCACCTTCTTATCCTCCATTTAGGCCACATGATAAGTGCCATGTACTGTTTAGACATTGCTTTTTTTTATCTTGGTACATCTACTAGCATGTACAGTTTTACAAATATGCAAACTCAGAAAGATTAAATAGCTTCAGACCCAGCTAGTGGTAGGAAGAAGTTGGATCCAGGTGTTTCTTTCAAAACGCCTACTTGCCTCTTTTCCCTGTGCATGCCTCGTGATGGTAGCTTGGGTTTGCAGACAGGTGAGAGTGATCTCCTGGGTTTCATGGCAGAATTCATAGGCACAAAGGAGAAAAGGGAGGCTGAGCTCATGCACATTTAAGCCCTGTGGAAACTACCTGGAGAGTGGACAGGCCTCTGTATACATTGCCCTCTTTATGAGTGGTGGGAGCTTAATCCCCCACCGAACCCAGCCTGCTTTATTCTGCCACCCCACATAAACCCAACTCTGGCTGGCTATGCAATGAGAAACTGCAGATAAACTGGAAACACCTAATTAAACAGAAGAGTAGTAATGAGGAGAGACGTGCTCTTGAGAGCCTTACAGGGGCTCTTTACCGGCTGATGGATGCAGCTGTTGCCAGCTGGGCGAGAAGAGCAGTTAGATGGTGAGCAGAGGACTGAAATCTGTGTGTGCCTGCACACATGGTGCCACAGAGGTACAAGACCAGTATTTCTGGCAGCCCCACAGAGGTCCTTCTGGAAAGTTATTGGGCCCATCTTTGCCATTGTGAAACCTCTCCCCACCCCTATCTGCTTGTTCTATGTTTATCTGGAGCTCCAGTAATGAAAGATCTGTACTCTGTATGTTTAGTTTTCTGTTTTTGTAGACAAATGTTCATAAGATACTATCAAACCAGATATACAAGAAAAAAGACCTTAAAATAAGTGCAGGTGTTGGAGTTATAACTCAATAGGTAGGGCAGTTACTTTGCACTTGGTCAATCCAAGTTCAATCCCTGACATCCCATAAGGCTCTCTAAGCACTGCCAGGAGTAATTCCTGAGAGCACAGAATCAGGAGTAAGCTTTGAGTACAGCCATGACTGAAATTAAACCCCCCCCCCAATGCAGATGATTCAGCAGAAATATCACATTTTCAGAAATGTCAATGACAAGACTTGGGAGTTAGCTCAAAGGGTAGAACACATGCTTGGTATATATGAGGCCCTGAGTTCTATCCCCAGTACTGAACTGCTTTTTTGTGTCATTGACTGTGAACCCTACGAAAAATAAAATTGAAATAGAAGCTGGGATCATGGCTCAAAGGACAAGCCCTTTGTGGGAGCCCTGAATATCCCTGAGCACTGCCAGGAGCAATCTTAAGCACTGAGCTGGGAGTAACCTTGAACATCCCGGGGTTACCCCAAAAACTAGTGTAAAAATGTGGGGGGTGAGAGGGTCCTTCCCATGGAAGACTTTCTGGCCTCTTTCAGCTTCTGGTGGCTTCTAGCATTCTCTCCCTCCTCAGAGCCACTTTGCTCTGATTTTTACATCTGCAGTTATAGGCCCTCTCCCTTTCTGTCCTCATATATCCTTTGTCCTCCTCATGAAAATGCCAATGAATACATTTAGGGCCCTGCTGAGAATCCAGAATGATCTCCCCAGCTCCAAGTCCCAAACTTAGTCTAAAAAGACCCTTTATTATAAAAGAGACTTTCACAGGTCTTGGAAATTGGAACCTAGAATTCTTTAAGGGGTGCTATTTAACCTCTGTCTCCAGATTTGGGAATTTATGGCATGCTTTCTGACCTCCTGAAAGTTTGCTTCTGTTAAGTTTCACCCCCCCAGACTCACTTAATCCCTGCATCCACACCCTTTCACCCACCCCCCGTACACATCTGCCTGGTGGAAACATTTATAATACCCATTTAATACTCAGTAATCTGAGATGCCACGATCTGCAGCCTTTACATGTGCAAATGCAACCTTAGAGAAGTTCCATATCTGCCCAGACTCCCTAACAAGTGACAATATGCAGTCCTGGTTGTCAGGTTCCAGAGTGAGTTCTTTCCCTACCCAGAGGCTGATCCTGAGATCTATGCTAAAAGCATGTCTCTCCCCTCCTAGTACCAATCATGCTGCAGATCTATTATCCCAGCCCCTCTTCCTGCCATCCTGGTATAGCCCTAGGATGGAAGGCTTGGAAGAACTTTGCATGTCTCTACTGGCATCTAGAGCTCAGAGCACTAGAACCTGAGCAACAGACTATGACAAGTGTCTGGTTCTTCAAAAGCCGCTAAGCTCCCAATCATGAGTCTGGGCTGCCATTCAGATAGGACTCAGATGAAGCTCACTATGTTGGAAAGTATTTTCTGGCCCTCTCACATCTGGTCTCTAAATTTCCTGGGCCATTAGGACACACCCTAGCTAGTGCCTTCTCACCCACCAGGGCTTCTGGAGACTTCTCATTTCTGCTGGTGGCACAGGCCCTGCTGGGCCCTTTTGTTTGCATATAGTGGACAGCTTGGCAGGCAGCAGCATTTGCTATTTACAGAAGAGGCAACTAGGCTTCTTTGATAGCAAATAGTCCTGATGCAGCTGTGCTGAGCAGGCTCAGAAGAATAGGAAATAGAGAACTCTATATGGAGGGGCAGGGGTTGCAGGTGCCAGCTACAGCCACAGAGCTGGGTTTCCCCAGGCTTCTGTACAGGACTGTGGTATCTCATCTTGATGCAGCCACAAACAACTAAGCCCAGGGATATAGCACAAGGATCAGAACCTACCCACAAAGCTGAGCTCCCCAAGTGTTCCTTTGACTGAATGGTGCTTGTCCAAGAGTAGCCTGAGCAGGGCCTGTGGCTCCAGACAAGCACAGTGCCCTTTCCCAGAGTGGGAGATCCATAGGTTTCCCCTTTTGTTTAAATATGTTTTATTAACAATTAAACTGTGTATATTTTACAGTGGGTTTTTTCCCTATCTTTTACACTACAGAAGTAAGCACTGTTCTGGTTGCTTCTTTTTAGTAGGTTTTATGATTTTTAGAGCAGTTTTTAGTTTCATTGCAAAATTTGACAGAAAATACAAAGATTTCCCATCTACCCTGCCCCTAAGTGTGCATAGCTTCCCCCATTATCAACCTGAGAGGCCTATTGGTTATGATTGAGGAATACAAACTGGCACTTCATAATCAGCAGGAGTTCTTGGTTTTTGTGGGGGTTTGCTTGTAGTTATGACATAGTCCTTGGATTTGGACAAATGTATAATGCATATAGACATATTAAGATATTATACAGAATAGCCTTTTATAGCCTGTAAAAAATGTCCCATGTGCCACCTATTTAGCTCATCTTTCCACCAGCTTCTATCCATTCTTCAGCCTCCATGATCTTGCCTTTTCCAGAATGTCAGGAAATTGGAATCTAGTCTGCAGTCTTTTCAGGTCAAATTCCCTTGCATAGTGATTTGCATGTAAACTTCCTCCCTCCATGACTTTCTTTGGCTTAAGAGCTTGTTCATTTTTAATGCTATATATACACCACACTTTATCAATTCATACATTGACTTCTGGGGGATTTGAATTGAATATTCTGGGGAATATGAATTGCTGTAAAAATCTGGGTGTATGCATGACATAGGTTTTTAAAAAGTCTCGTGATTGTTGTGAAATATCTAGAAAGTATATCTAGTATTATAAGAAACCACCAAAACACTGTACTCATTTGTATCTCCACCAGCAGCAAACATGAGTTCATGAAGTTTTGCATCTTTGCCATTATTGTTCATGTTTGATATTTGTGATCCCCTGATGGATGTGTGTATTGTTGCTGTTATTTGCAGTTCTTTAATGACAAAGGATGTGGAACACATCCACCCAGGTACTGTCTTTGGTGTGGCCTCAGTTAAGGTTTTTGGCTCATTTTAAAATCAGTTTCTAAGAACCAATACTTCCAGATGTCTTTCATTCATTAGTCTTACAATTTGACTTGTTTTTATTTGTTTTTTTTTTTTTTTTAGGGGTCACACTCAGATGTGCTCAGGGCTTACCCTTGACTCTCTGATCCTAGATCACTGGCAGGTCCAGAATGCTAGGGATCAAACACAGGTCAGCCAGTTCAATGCAGACACCCTAACTGCTGAATCACCACTCGAACCTTCATTTTGACTTGTTAAACCATAAAGTAAAGATGCACTGGAGTGAGTGATCATATTATGAACCTTCTGGAGAACAGGTAACAAACCTGGCTGGCAGACTATAAGGCATGAGCATTACCCACTGTTTCTCTGGCTCCTGCTTTTCTTATGTGGAATGATTTGGGATTGGATCACAGCCATTATGAATGATATATTGAGGAGAGTCTGGATACTATTATAGTCTCCTGAAGAATATTGAAATTTGATTTATTTCATTTAATAATTTATTTATTTATTTATTGGTTTTGGGGCCACACATGGAGATACTCAGTGTTTACTCCCAGCCCTGTTCTCGGGAATTAACACTGGTAGCACTCAGGGTTATACATGATATACCAGAGATATGCCAGAGATATGCCATGTGCAAGGCAAGTGTCCTACTACCTCCTGGGTTATTGTTCTGGTTTGATTTTTGCTTTATTTTTAGAAGGAATTTGACTTTGATTTAAAGTAGTGTTTTTCAAACTTTTTGTGCAAAGGCACACTTTTTTTCATGAAAAAAAAAATCACCAGGCACACCACCATTAGAAAATGTTAAAAATGGGGCCGGGAAGGTGGCCCTAGAGGTAAGGTGTCTGCCTGCCTTGCAAGCGGTAGCCAAGGAACGGACCGCGGTTTGACCCCCCCCCCCCCGGGGTCCCATATGGTTCCCCCCAAGCCAGGGGTGATTTCTGAGCACATAGCCAGGGGTAACTCAAAGCGTCAAACCAAAACCCAAAAAAAAAAAGAAAAGGTTAAAAAAAATTTAACTCTGTGCCTATATTGACTATATATAAAGTAATTCTCTTGAATAGGAATCAGATAAACACAAAGAAATAATTCTATAATTAATTTATTATAAAATAATTTAATGATTGGCCTATTTGTGAGCCAAAGCCGCATGTTATGGTTGAAATTGGAATTTTTCCCACGGCACACCAGACAATATCTCACGGCACACTAGTAGTTGAAAAATGCTGATTTAAAGTATTGACAGTCACTTGAGATGGGTATTAACTTAAAAACTAAAACTTGAGGCTTGGTTTGGGAGATACTACAGCACTTAGTGTGCATGCCTAGTGTGCATCCAACCTGGGTTCTTTCCCTGGCACCAGGTGTTCTTCTGAGTATAACCATAGAGGCCCTCACCACTGTGGGGTGGTCCTATTGGTCCCCAGTACTGCTGGGCATAAGCAACAATGCATCTACTGGCCCTGTTGAGTGAGTATTGCCAGGAGTAGCCCCTGTGCCCTTTGCCCTTGAGCACTGCTTGGGCATCCCTCCCCCATTTTTTAATATAGACTGAAAAGGTTTATTTTCTTTAGCTTCAGCTAGACTCTTTGAAATTTGCCTTGTACTGATATGTCTCAGGGTTAGCCAGTGGTTAGAATTACTGTCTAATTGCATTATCTCAGGATCTATCTGTGGGTTCTTTTGGCAAGATTTATAGAGACCTCTCTAGCAGAGTTTGACTCCTGGGCTGTCCTAAGATTGATTGTGCATGACAGTATAGCTGGAAAAACCCAATAGGTTTCCAAATCTTTCTCCAAGATGATATTCCTTTCCCGGATCTCCCTGCCTTTGTTCATTCTCCAGAGCTCTGGGTTGTATTTTTTGTCTAGAGATTTTTATAGCTGGAGTTATAGAGATACAGAGTTAGATATTTTTATATTTATACTTATAAAGTTAGTGATTTAGGACTTTACTCTTCCTTGAAGAGAAAACTTGTTCATTTATTTAAAATAAAATTAGTGACATTTGCATGCAATGCTAATTTTTAATATTTAATTTTTTATTTTATTAAAAGTGATTTAAAGGACTATGATTTACAATGCTATTGATTGTGGATTAATATTTAAACACCATTTCTGTCACCATTGTGAACTCCCATCGCCAGTGCTCCTATACTCAATCACCCCACCCTCACCCCCTGCCTGCCACCTTGACAAGCACATTACAAAGTTTAATGGTTGCGGCTTAGATCTCATATCTTCAATGTTGAGTTTGTGCTTTGGATTTATAGCTATACCACCCTCCCTTATCTAATAAATCCAAAGCCCCAACCCCTTTATGCCTCTTCCTTCCTGCCTTGATTTCTTTTCTGTCCTCCATTCTAAGCTCTGGGTTCAAGTGTGATCTAGGTATCCTCTCCCTTTACTACATCACATTTTCTCACCCAGTTATTCTATATACCACAGATAAGTGATATCATTCTGTGTTTGTATTTCTTCTTCTGACTAACTTCACTCAACATATTTTCTAGTTCCAACCAGGTTGCAGCAAATTGCATGATTTCATTGTTCCTTGCAGCTGATAAGTATTTTCTTGTATTTCATACCACATCTCAATAAGCCATTCTCTGCTGTTGGATAACTATTGATTCTATCTGTTGATTCTATATCTTAGCTATTGTGTAAGTGCAGTATGCTGGTTTTTTAAATTTTATTTTATTGAAACAATTGTGATTTACAAGGTTATTCAAGTTGAATTTCAGACATACAGTGAATTAGGACCAATCTTACCATCAATGTTGAACTCCCTTCCAATGATCCCAGAGTGTATCCAAACCACCACTCTTTGCCCCAAACCTGCTAGAATAACAGACTTATTTACAGTTTATATTGTTAGAGTGTGGGTCTTTTGATTACAATTACATTGTTGTTAACTTTGGCTTGGATATTTAGTTCTGTCCCTTTTTTTTTTCAACACCACCAATGGACTTGAGACTGCTTGATCCTTGGCCCCCATCTTTTTATATTTGTGTTTCTCCTCCTCCACTCAGTTTTTTTCCTGCTCCTCATTATATCTGGGGCCAAGGGGCCAACTCCTATTTAGACCATTGAATTTTTTTTCTTGGAGTTATTCTAAATACCACATATATTTGAAATCATTCTGTATTTCTTCTTCTTACTTACTTCATTTAACATAATATATTCCAGTTCCATCCATGTTGCTTCAAATTGCATGACTGCATCATTCCTTACAGCTATGTAGTATTCCATTGTATACATGTATTACATCTTTATGATCCACTCGTACATTGTTGGATATTTAGGTTGATTCCAACTCTTAGCTATTGTACTGAGTGCTGCAATGAATAGTGGTATGCATACATTCTTTTGGATGAATGTTTTTTTGTTCTGGAGATAGATACCCAAAAGAGAGATTGTTGGGTCATATGGCAGCTCAATTTTGAATTTACTGAGAACCCTCCATATTGATTTCTATAGGAATTAGACCAGGCAGCATTCCCACCAGTAGTGGATGAGAGTTCCTTTCTCATTGCATCCTGCCAACAGTTTGCTGTTACCCCCGCCTGTCTTACTTTCTTTAATTTTCTTCTTGTTTTCTAATAATTTAAACATTTTATTTCATCTTTACCAATAATTTACTAATTGTATGTTGTTTATAATTAGTTTGATAACTAATAGAACTTATAAAATGGTTCCTGTTAATCTAATGTTAATACTTCTATTTCTTTATTGGGCAATAGGAGATCTCAGAATAGTTAAGATATAAAATTTTACAACAAAAACTATATTTTTGTTGCTATGAATATTAAATTGCATAGAGGGTGGGTTACATTGAACCCATGGCCTAAATAAGTGACATATGCTTTCTAATTCCCCAATTTTCTATATTTTCTCAAATTTAGTGAGATATCACTACTGCTCTCTGTATTCAGTATTCACTTATATTTACTCACATATTTAACTCCTTTAGAGATATCCATTATTTTCTCCATCTGAGATCATTGCCTTCTGAGTAAAGATTTCCTATTGATACTGCTTTTGTGCCAGTTCCAGGCTACAAATTGTCTGTTTTTGTTTCTCTGAAAAGTTGTATTATTATTTTGAAGTATGGTTTTACTAGAAACAGAATTCTAGATTGGCATATAATTCTGTCCAGCATTTTGAAGAGAAAAAATTTCCTTGGTGCTTCATCTCCCATTGTGAAGTTAGATTACAGTCATACTGTTATTGATTCCTTACATAAGTGCTTCCTTGGCTATTTTAAAGTATTGTTCATTTGTGTTTTGCTTTCAAACAGTTGTTTTATAATGTAAATATGAAGTTTTCTTTTCATGTATTTTCTGCTTAGAGTTTATAGTGTGTCTTGAATTGATTTGTTTCATTTCCATTGAAAAATTTTCATTTTCTCTTCAAATACTGTTTCACTCAGTTAGCTCTTATTTTTTTGGAGGGGGTTTGGTTTGGGCCACATCCAGTGACGTGCAGGGGCTATTTCTAGTTCTGTGTTTAAGGGACTATATGTGGTGCTAGCTATGCAAAATAAAAAAATCTAAGCTCTTACAGTCTCTCCAAACTGAGTTCTTTCTTGATAATTCTATAAAAAACAGACATATTTTCTCTAGGTCCAATATTTTTTGCATTTCTTATAGTTTTCTTCCTTTGTCTCCCTGTATCTCCCTATCTGGTTCTCCTGACATAGATTTCAGTTCCCCAATTATTCACTATGCCCAAATATCCTTATAAATTCATCTATTTGGTGACTTTTTTATTATCATAACAGTATATAAATACATATTTTTAGTACTAAACTTTGCATTTATTTTTTTTTGTTTGGAAGCCACACTCAGTGGTGCTCAGGGGTTGCTCCTTGCTCTGCAGTCAGAGGTGCTTGAGGGACTATATGAGATGTTAGGGTTTGAATCTAGGTCGACCAAATGAAAGGCAAATGTCCTCCCCACTGTACTATCACTTCAGCCCCATATTTCACTAAATATATTTAATTACTATTTAATAATATATTAAATATATTAAATCATGTTTTATTTAATTGAGGGGGGGCTATGCTGATTGAATCTCATGATCTCATGAATCATGCAATATAACTGCTAAGCTGTGTCCTCAGAGATCTGTGGGTTTTTTTTGTTTTGTTTTGTTTTGTTTTGTTTTGCAACAATGGGCAGCAGAATTCAGGGCTAGTCTGGGTGTGTGGTCAATCCTGGTCTGTGGTGCTGGGGCTTCTCATAGGCAAAGTGTGCACATTAGCCTTTTGGGTTATTTTCTGCTTCTGTGTTGGATTCTATCTTATAGTTTCTAATTCTTTCCCCAGATTTGAGTCTTCTCTTTTAAACATTTAAATCTTGGTTATCTTTAAAGTCTTTGTATGATAACACCACTATTTGGGTCTTCTACATGTCTATTTTTTCTTGATTTTTTTAAATTAGAACACAAAAATATTTTATATTGCAACTTAGTTTTCTTTTGTAAATGGACATTATATTTGAATTCCTTTAGAGATCATTTGAGACTCCAAAATGATGGCTCTTTTACATTGTCACGTATCTCTTATCACTGGCTAACAATTCTGTCCACACTGAAAGATATGTTCTAGCAGTGTGGCTCAGAGGATGCTTAATTAGTCTGCTTTTATGGCTGAGGCTGAATATGTTATGTCAGATTCTATAAAAGGTTTTGGAAAATAAGAGGAGGAGGAAAATAATGTTGAAGCATTTCAGAAAACTTTTAAGCCCATGGTTAGTATCTTCATTTTAAAAATAGTCATAAGCTCAGAATTGCTAGTAAAGACTCTTATTAAAGAGTTAAATATACCATATTCTCAAGCATATGTTTAACAAGAATGTTCTTACATTAAATTATAAACATATCATGAGTTAGGGATAGTAATGAAATGAACAAAAAGTAAATCTATTGCAACCTCTTTACAAGGCCTGGTGGTGTTTTGTGCTTTGGGGGGTATTTTTAAGGCCACATCCAGTGGTACTCAAGGCTTACTCCCGACTCTACTGAGAGATCACTCCTGGCAGGCTCAGAGGATTCTGCAGGGTGCCAGGAATTGAACCCGAGTCTACTGTGTACAAGGCAAGCAATTGCCTTCCTGCTCTACTATAGCTCTGACCCTTCTCTGGCTTTTTGATTCTCTCAGAAAAAGAGTGGGATGGTGTTAGTGGGCCCATTACTGGCCTGGCAGCCTGGAGACCTCAAGTTTGATCCTTGTGTGGCATCTGTGTATGACGTTGAACATTCCATATTATCCTCTTAGATTTTATTTGACAGTGTATTAAATAAACGGAATAAAGATGACTTCAGAGCCTACACGTTCCTCACTCCTTGGAAACTGTTCTTCTCTGTGAGGTTGATCTCTGTACAAAAAGTTTGTAATAATAAGACAAGTGAAGAAATAAAGCCATCCTTGATTTTCCATGGGACTTAGAGGCAGGGAGGATAAGGTTAGCTAATCCTAACGTTGACATTTGTGCTTTTGTGTAAGCAAGTGAAATGTTCAAGGAATATATTCTGATGCAAGCTAAAGAAAGATATTGTGCTCAGATGAGCCAATGAATTACATTACATTTAAGGCACAATTTAATTTTAGCTTACTTACTATGGGGCTCAAAAAGGATTTTCCAAAAGAATGAATGGAAGATCAACATCATAATAGCTATTATTTACCTATTGCTTACTGTGCCAAGCACTGGAGAGACATCAATGAATAATACAGTCCCGGCAACTGCCCTCTCCAAGGGGCATGTGTTATTAGCCCTTACTTACACATAGGGAAAAGGAATCCCAGATTTGTTATATTAAAAACCTTTTACTGAACAGCAACATTGGCAGCTTCAGTTCTCCAGCAGTCTGTGTTATGTGCCAACGCACAGAGTAATCTTCCATTTACCAAAGCTTTTTCAACGTTTTAATGATGTATTAAATTAAACTCCTACTCACCAAATATCTGTGAATCTTGGTGGTAGCAGATGGATTAGGGCCCAGGGCAGAGGCATACATCCTGTTCCAGCTGATCATTTACTGGTTTTCTGCTAGTGACTGCATGGAGTGAGGCTGATCTCACTAGGCCCTCTAATCCCTAACAATGTGTGTATATGGCAAATTCAAATGATTACATGATAACAACTATCAAAGATGTGGAAACAGAGGAAAGAGTCTTAAACATTTGCAGGGGTCTCAAACTCAATTTATCTGGGGGCCGCAGGAGGCAAAGCCGGGGTGATCCTTGAGCGCAAAGTCAGTAGTAAGCCTTGAACATTGGGGGTGTGTGACCCAAACAACTAAAACAAAACAAAACAAAAAAAGATTCCTTTAGGGCAGGGCCACAAAATGTTGTATGGAGGGCTATTTGCGGCCCGCGGGCTGCGAGTTTGAGACCCCTGCCAGGGTTCTAACTACCCATGTGATCCAGCCTGGAAGGTATTTGGGGTTTGTTAAGGACATCTAAACCACCAGGTTTCCTCTCTCTAGCAAAGGAATATAGTGACTGTTCTATGCCTTCAGTGGTCATTGGGACCATTCTGGTAAAACATTTGTGAAGTAGCGAATAGAAGTGGAACTTAACTTTGATTTGCATTTTTGAATTGCCAGAGAGGATTAGCATTCTTCATAATTTTCTAACTCATTTCTGTTTGTTTCATGAATTGCCTTTACTTGATTCATTTAAATAGAGATTTTTGCACCTTTTTGGTTCTACATTATTGTTCTTTATTATTTTCTATTTTAATTTTAATGTTGGTTTTTTAAAAATATATATATATATATTTAAACACTGTAATTACAAACATGATTGTAGTTGGGTTTCAGTCATAAAAAGAACCCCCCCTCACCAATGCAACATTCCCAATGCCAATGCCAATTCCCAATGCCAATTCCAATTCCCAATCACCAGTGCCACCCATCTTCCTCTTTCCACATCCCCTGCCTGTATTCAAGACAGGCATTCTACTTCTCTCACTATTAACATTGTCATGGTAGTTGTTAGTGTAGTTATTTCTCTAACTCTCACCACTCTTTGTGGTAATCTCCATATAATGAGCTGGACTTTCTGGCCCTCATCTCTGGGTATTATTACAATAATGTCTTTTAATTTTCTTAAAACCCATAGATAAGTGAGACTATTCTGTCTCTTTCTCCCTCTGACTTATTTTACTTAACATAATAGTTTGCATGTACATCCATGTAGAGGAAAATTTCATGACTTCATCTCTCCTGATGGCTGCATAATATTCCATTGTGTATATGTACCACAGTTTCTATAGCCATTCATCTGTTGAAGGACATCTTGGTTGTTTCCAGAGTCTGGCTATTGTAAATAACACTACAATAAAGATAGGTGTGAGGAAGGGAATTTTGTATTATATTTTTGTGTTCCTAGGGTATATCCCTAGGATTGGTATAGCTGGATAATATGGGAGCTCAATTTCCAGTTTTGTGAGGAATTTCCCTATTGTTTTCCATAAAGGCTGGACTAGATGGCATTCCTACCAGCAGTGAATGAGAGTTCCTTTCTCCCCACATCCCTGCCAGCACTGATTGTTCTTGTTCTTTGTGATGTGTGCCAGTCTCCGTGGCCTGAGGTGGTACCTCATTGGTGTTTTGATTTGCATCTTCCTGATAGTGATGTGGAGCATTTTTTATGTGTCTTTGGCCATTTGTATTTCTCCTATGAGAAATTGTTTATTTCTTCTCACCATTTTTTGATGGGGTTAGATATTTTTTCTTGTTAAGTTCTGTCAGTGCCTTGTATATCTTAGATATTAGCACCTTATCTGATGGATTTTGGGTGAATAGTTTCTCCTATTCTGTGTGGGTGGCTTTTGTATCCTAAGCACTAATCCCTTTGAGATTCAGAAGCTTCTCAGCTTAATATAGTTCCATCTGTTTATCTCTGCTACCACTTGTTTGGAGAGTGCTGTTTCCTCCTTGAAGTCTCAATGTCATGGAGTGTTTTTTTGTGTTGTTCAATATACCTTATGGTTCCGAGTCTAATATCAAGGTCTTTAATCCATTCGCATTTGATCTTTGTGCATAGTATTGGATGGAGGTCTGAGTTCGCTATTTTGCCAGTGGCTAAGCAGTTGTATTTTTTGCCTTTTTCTAATAATTGTCTCATTACAGTTTTAAAAGCACAATAAGTACACCAGCTCCTTTTCTTGCATACACTGCTAATACTTATCTTTGTTTCTTTTTATTTTTTTAAATTTTTTTCTTTATTTAAACATCTTGATTACAAATATGATTGTGATTAGGTTTCAGTCATGTAAAGAAGACCTCTCTTCACTAGTGCAACATTCCCACCACCAATGTCTCAAATCTCCCTCCTTCCCACCCCACCCCCACCTGTACTCTAGACAGGCTTTCCAGTTCCCTGATTCATTCACATGATTATGGTAGTTCTCAGTGTAGTTATTTCTTTTTTCTTTAATTTTTAATTTTTACTTATGAGAACAAAGATGAAAAGAAAGAGGGCAAGGTAAAGTTACAGTGGAAGGACAATCACCCATAACATAATTCTCAGAAGAAGTCCCCTTGCTGATACCTTAACTTTGAACTTTCAGCCAAAGAACATTAAGATAAATAAAACAGAATTCATGTACAATTACTTTGTCCCTCAAGTCCCCAGATTGTAACACATCATAATATTTCTTAACAGCACACAAGGCAATCTAAATCCATAAAACTTACGTAACTCCTTAAACATTAGAGGCATAGTATCTTTTACATTTTTATGTACATACATATTAGCTTAAGTTAACCTCAAATTTTAAGTGTTTTTTTTTTAAGGATTAGAGTCAAAGGAGCACAGTAAAAATGTTGTTAGAGTGGCAATTGTTGTTTGCATAGACCCACCAAAATATGAGGGGCATGGAAAGGAATAACCTTGACCTAAATTCAGTGTAGTTATTTCTATAACTGCACTCACCACTTTTTGTGGTGAGCTTCATGAAGTGAGCTGGAAGTTCCAGCCCTCCTCTCATTGTCTCTGAGGATTGTTGTAAACATGACTTTTATTTTTCTTAAAACCCATAGATGTGTGAGACTATCCTGTGTCTCTCTCTCTCCCTCTGACTTATTTCACTCGGCATGATAGACTCCATGTGCATCCATGAATAGGAAAATTTCATGACTTCATCTCTCCTGACGGCTGCATAATATTCCATTGTGTATATGTACCACAGTTTCTTTAGCCATTCATCTGTTGAGGGGCATCTTGGTTGTTCCCAGAGCCTAGCTATTGTGAATAGTGCTGCAATAAATATAGGTGTGAGGAAGATATTTTTTATACTTTTATAATAAAAAGCCAAGACTTACTTTTTCAGTGTTTATGTCTTCGATGCTATCTCTAGAAAAGCTATGCAGGCCTCTATTTTTTATTTTCAATATTTTCTTGCTTTTTTGATACATTTAATATTTTATCTATTTGGAAATTATTTTGATTTATACACAATGCATAGAGTTGACTTAATTGTTCTCTGCATGGAACCCATTATTCTATCATGAACCCATTATTCTATCATTAAATTATCCATTTCTTTCCCCCATTGTTATAAAATGACTTTCGGGGAGGAAGGTACTCCCAAAATTCATCTTTACTGGGTGACAGGCTGGTCCTCTCTCTAAAATGGTGGAACATAAAATTAAAAGATGTTTTATGTATATGGAAATCATTCCAGAATGGAGAGACAGTACAGTGAGGAAGGAGCTAGCCTTGTATCATACAAGGTTTTCTGAATCTTACCAGGAGTGATCCTGAGCACAGAGTTCGGAGCCCTCAGCACAGCCCAGTATATATATACCCCAGCCAAGAAACCATTCCATCCATTCCATATCAAGCATCTCAAAGAGTCAAATATTCTTCCTCTCAAAGTAAAGATAAAATGGACATTTTCTAAAAAAAAATTCTGCCTCTGCTGAATTCTCTCTGGTTTTAAGAATGCTTTGACTCAGGATCTCTTAGAACCTCTAGGAACTTCTTTATTACAGCCACTCTGGCTCAAGACCCTGCACACTGCCTCTCACGGCCACACTGCTAGCCTCTAAAAATGTGGCTGGGACCCAACCTGACAAGATCTACTCAAAGAAAATGGAGATATACTGTGATAGATATGAACAGACATCTGGTCAATTGCAAAGCCTTCCCCATATCACTAAAATGACTTTTTAAAAATTAAATACTTTATTTAACCACCATGGTTACAGGTTGTTTATAATACAGTAAAATTTTTTTGTCACAATTGTGAAATTGTTCATGATTGAATTTCAGTCATACAATGTACAACACTTTTCACCAGGTCAAATTTCCCACTAGTTTCCTTCTTGCCTTTCCCCCTGCCTGGCTCTGAAGTAGACATCTTCCCCCCACTCTCTTCTCTCTCCTCTCTCTCTTCTCTTTTTTAATTTTTATTTTGATCATAGTGGCTTACATATTGTTGACAATAATATTTTAGGTACATATTTACATAAAATCAGGGGGGATTCCCATCACCAAATTGTCCTCCCTACACCTCCGTTTCTGTCCTACCTCCCATTTCCTTTTCCCTCACCCCAGGGCGGCTAGAATATGTGGTCCCCTCTGTATCCAACCCACTACTTAGTAGTCTTGCACCTGTTTGGTCTTGATGCCTCCCTTATTTCCCCCTCTAACTGGAGGCAGGACTAGCTAGTTCAAGTTGCGTGGTTTTGTTTGAAAAAGAGAAAAGTGATAAACTGGGGTAAGAGTCTAATACCCCGAAAATGGGCGGAGTCCTTCTAAAGGCTCTTATCATCAATTTGGGAGATGGAGAAAAAGAAGGTGAAACACTCCACTAGCACCAAAAGAAGTATCAAATATCCAGTGAGGGCTCCAGCTATATCGATAAGCACCTCAAAGAACAGACAAAACAAACAAACCAACAAAAACAAAAACAGACAAACAAAAATCACGCCATGGTCTTGAATTGAGAAACATGGCATAGCACATAACGAAAGAGAAGAAAGGAAGAGAGAAAAAAAAGTAAGTATAACTGGGGACAACACTTTCAATAATCGCACCCAAACAGAGAAATCGACCAAAATAGATAGGTAAATCAAAAATAATAATAACAATAATAAATAAAGGTAATATATATATTTATATTAAAAATAACCAAGGTTTTGTGCTTTTTTGTATTTGTTTTTTTCCCTCCTGCCCTGGCACAGTAAATATTGGGGTCATTTGAAAAGGAATTCACTTGGCCTAAGTGATATGGGGTTTCTCCGTCCTTGGAGCATACTGTCATGGGATCAACTCTAGACTTTGCTCAGGATCAGGGTCCTTTACTTTCCCGGTGGTTTTTTTTTTGTTTTTTGTTTTTGTTTTGTTTTGTTTTGTTTTGTTTTGGTGTGTGGAAGACTTCTGCTCTGTGTTTAAAGGTCTCAGTATCTGCACAGATCCTGAGGTGGGACTTCTGATGAAGTCAGTCTTTGTGGTTCTAGAGGTTCTGTTACCTCAGTGTCATTTTAATCCATCTTCTGTGGTTGATGATCTTGGTCTTTGCACTGAACCTAGGGTGGCACCTAGGATAGCATCTTTCTTTGTGCTTCCAAAAGCCCCATTCCGTTACCATTGTCTCTGCCAGACCTTTGGGACTGGGGATCATGATTATTGTGCAGGTCATATTTCAAACCCTAAACTAGGGCTCTTTTATTGGTCCCAAGATGTATACAGTCTGGTCGTGGTTCTAGCAGCCAGTCATCTGCAAATCCCGATCTTGGTTTTTGGACCTACCAAAGGGTGCCAAGACTTCTGGTTTTGTCTTGTCGTTAGTTGGTAAGGTAGGCTAATCTGCTCTAAGGTCAAGATGTTCGAATTTTCCTCGTTGTCAGGATATCATGTTAGAGCTGGGCCTTGTTGTTGGTCCCGACGTATCAAGGCTGTCCCGGATGGAGTTTGTTTCCTGCAGCTGTTGTGAAGAGCTGTGCCGTTTCTATGTCGGGGATCAAGGGTTCAAGGCTGGATGAATGGTATCCAATCACCTGAGGTCTAAGTTGATTCCACATGACATATTTTCAAGGCAGGAGATATCCCCATATTGTAAACAACTATGAGTTCCTATCTCTAGTAGATAGGAGCTCTTTTTTTTTTATATGTAAGATTTCCCCTTTACTTAGTGTGCCTTTGCAGGGGGAAGTGGTGCTACATTATAATGTCTGTGTATTTGTGGGTGGACTGATGGGATAACCGAAAGAGGTCACATACCCAAAAACGAGGAGAAAAAAAAAGAAAAGAAAAAAAAGGGAATTAAAAATGTATGTGCTCACAAATATATATGTAGGACAATCATTTAAAAAAGATAAATAAATAAATTTAAAAAAAGGAAAAAAAAAGATAAAATGAGTTAGCGAAGTTTTTAAGGGACCAAAGTGGTGCAGAGGACTACCTTACATTTGGGGGAGAGCAGGTAAAGAGGTGGTGTATTACAGGTTTTATGCCTATGTTGGATGTACAGTTTTTCCCATTGTCTTTTGGGTTTTTCTTGTGGTGTGTGGGTTCCCAGGCATCTTCCTAACACACCCCCTGACTTTCTTCAGATTGGTAAAAATTTGCAGCAGGGAGGTCTTGGAAGAGTTCTTGCGTTGGGGATACTTTTGGACCTAGGCCCGGTTTTAAGGAACAGTCCGTGTTAGGGGGAGTTGGTAGGGAGGGCCTCGCAGCATGAGTCCACATGGGAGTTGGCTGTCTTTTCTTGCAGGAGACGAGGTGTGGGTTTATCTGGGTGTCCCCTCGCCTGGGTGCTGGGTACTGGTTCGTTGGGTAGGAGGTCGATCTTGATGCCTAATAGAATAAGGACTGAGGGCGAAGAGTTTTAATATGGTGGGAGATCTGGATGGGATTGAGGGGTGAAGGGATAGTTGGATTTCCGGAGGTGAGAAAGGGGAAGGTATATGGGAAGGGTATGAAGGGAGAGAAAAGAGAAAATACCTTAGAGAGAAAAGGGGAAGAGAAAGGTAAAAAAGTAATGAGCAGAATAGAAGAAAAAAAAAGTAGTGAGAAGAGAGGAGAGAATAGCAAGGGAATGCTGGTTTGATTGAAAGTGTTCGAAGAATAGAGCCTGTAGTTTAATTCTGTACGTCTCAGGTACTGCTTCGGTGGTCTGACTGGTCACGTGCTTCAATTCCTAAATGAAGGTATTACCTAGAGATAAAGTGTATGTTAAAGAGTTTTCTCGTGGCCATCTCTTAGTGCATGCAAGGTATGGTATCCCGTGTGGTATCCCGAGTTGCCACCTTTCTTCTCTTTTATCTTTTAGACACTATGGCTTGCAATATTGTTGGTAAAGTCTGAAGTGGTATCATGACTATTACTTTATCTATTTACTATTATTATTTACTATTACTTTATCTATCTTCAGCACCCAGCTTTTGTCCAGAGTGATCATTCCCAACTATCCTTGTCATAGTGGCTTTTCGGTGCTATAACTATATTCTCCTATTCCCCTGTTATTTGGAGCAAGGTTCCTACCATGATCCTACTGGTCCTTGTCTCTATTATCTTTGGATGTTATTACTATGTTATTTTTTATTTTATATTCCACAAATGAGTACAATCATTCTGTTTATCCCTCTCCCTTGGAGTCATTTGGTTTAGCGTAATATTCTTTATATCCATCCATAGAGAAATTAAATTTCATTACGTCATTTTTCCTAACAGCTGCATAGTATTCCATTGTGTAAATGATGACTGTTCCTTTATCCACTCATCTGTTCTTGAATATTTGGGTCGTTTCCAGATTCTAGATATTATGAATAGTGCTGCAATATGGGTTTATCTGCATCATGTTTTGGGGCCCAAAGGTCTATTCCTAGGAGTGGTATTGCTGAGTTATATGGAAACTCAATTTCTAGCTTTTCCAAAATGGCTAAACTAGCTGGCATTCCTATCAGCAGTGAATGAGAGTTACTTTCTTCCCACATCTGCTCCAGCACTATTTGTTCTTGGTATTTTTAATGTATGCCAATCTCTTTGTTGTTTTTATTTTCATCTTCCTGATTATTAATGCTACAGAGCATTTTTTTCATGTGCCTTTTCTCCATCTGTATTTCTTCCTTGAGGAAGTTTCTGTTTATCTTTTCTCTCCATTTTTAGATGGGGTTCAATTTTTTTTATTACGCTCTACCAGTGCCTTTCATATCTTAGATATTAGCCTCCTATCAGATGAACATTGGGTGAATAGTTTCTCACATTCCATAGGAAGTCTTTATATCCTAGGCACCATTTTTCCTTTGAGGTACAGAAGCTTCTTAGTTTAATGTAGTCCCATTTATTTATCTTTGTTTCCACTTGCTTAGTCAGTGGTGTTTTATCCTTGAAGATGTGTTTATAGCATCAATGTCTTAAAATGACATTTTTATGTTTACTAAAATTATACTACTAAAATTATGGTTCTAGCAAATCAGTGGAATATAACAGACTGGGGTTTTGTGTATGTGTAGGCTTTCTATAATTGTTCATTGATCTGTCAGCTAAAGCCAGTTTGGGTAGTTATACATTTAAATGGCATGTCATATGTTATATATCATATCTGACACAACAAAAATACTTTATATTTTAGTCAATTTTTAGCTATTATTTTTCTGTGTGGATTTGATAAGCTCTACACAAGTTGAAGAAGTTATACCAGGATATTTATATGAGTTAATATGCTGTTTGATTAAGGGAGACTGTATACTTCTTGTTCTTCATTTAGGAAAACAATAACATCATCCATTTACTTCAGTATTTGATAAAATTTGGGTAATCTCGGTGTATACTATCATAGGTGAACTCAGTTCAAGACCTAATTGTGTCATTTCTTGGAAGTAATTAAGTATTACCCCCAGTAAGTGAAGAATAATGGATTTTCCCCTAAATGCTCATGAAAGAACTATTTGAAAGAACTCATAGGTTTCTAAGTTTGATATTGTGAATAGAAATTACTCTGCAACATCACAAACAGCATAACTAAGCATATTTTACAAAACTAAGCATAAACTCTGAAATAGGAGCTTTTGGGAGCCTAACAACAACAAGAAACTCTGTAGGAAGAGACTGGAATAATGGCTTGTGTTAGTGCTGAGGATCGGGAGCTCAAACATTGCTTTGCAGGGGGTATAAGACTGTCCTACTGGCAGCAGAGACTTGGTGAGTTGATTCAAGAACAGTAGCCAAAAATGAAGAGGGATTCATGGGCTCCAGCTGGCAAGCAATGAGGCACAGGAAAAAAAAATAGCATGTCTATAAAACAGAGAAAAAAAAACTAAGGACTAATATTTTAGAATGAGTCAAAAGAAATTAAGAAATGATTAAAACATATAAAAAGCAAGATGAATCTGAAATCTAAAAACTCAAATTATGTACACAATAGAATGTTATGAAGAAGATGATTATTTGAGAAAAATAGAAATAAACCTGAATTAAACAAAACCAAAAATAAAAACAAACAAAAAAGCTTCACTATCTAAGAAATTAAGATAAAACTAGAGGAAATATAAGAATGAATGAACATATTCATTATAGAAAGCACTTTAAGGGAAATAGAAGTTGAAATGGAAGGAGAAAATATGAAAGAGGAAATAAAATATTTGAGAAAAAGATAGATACAGAATATAGTTTTATATAAGGTATATAAAATAAAATGTAAAAAAGAAAATTAAAGGAACGGAATAGTTTACAAGAATATGGGGCTGGTTAAGGGACCACTATAACAATAATAGTTGGAAATGATCACCCTGAAAAGAAATAGGTGCTGAAAGGAGGTAATTTGATATGTGCAATAATGTATAGTAACAGTATTGCAAATCACGTTGCCTAAAAAGGGAAAAAAGGGAAGAGGGGTGAGGAGAGAGAGAGAGAGAGAGAGAGAGAGAGAGAGAGAGAGAGAGAGAAAGAGAGAGGGGGGAAGAGAGAGAGGGAGTGAAAGGGAGAGAGGGAGGGAGGGAGAGGGAGAGGGAGAAAGGGAGAGGGATAGAGGGAGGGAGAGAGAAAGGGTGAGAGGAGAGAGAGGGAGAGAGAGAGAGAGATGAGAGAGAGAGAGAGAGGAGAGAGAGAGGAGTCTACCAAAGAGACAGGCTGGGGATGGGAGGGAAACTAGGAAAATTGATGGCAGGAAATGAACATTGGTAAAATGGGCATTGGAGCATTGTATTTCGAAACTTAACTATCAACAATATTTTAACTCTGCATCTAATGGTGACTCAATAAAAAATTATAAAATAATATGGGACTGGAATGTTAGTACATAGGGAAAGACATTTGCCTTGTATATGGATGACTCAGGATTGATTTACAGAATCCCATCTGACCCCTTGAGCCCCACCAGGAGTGTTCCCTGCACACAAAATCAGGAGTGAGATCTGAGCACTACCAGGTGTGGCCTAAAAATCAAACAGAAAAGGAATGTTATAAAACACTATAGATAAGTATATTAATACAAGCCAAATTTAGAAAGAGTTCAATTGCCCAACTACCAATGAGTGAATTAAACAGATATGATATCAACTCTGCAGAATCAATGTTTACAGGGGTATGCAGGGGAATGAGTTGAAAGGTGGAGGGCTCCATTTTTTATACTGAGGTGGAGAAATATTGGAACTCGGTGGTAGGCATGGTCTGTGTTTGTAAACCAACATCAATCCTCAAAAAACAAGCGAACTTAAAAAAACAAACAAACTAACTAAAGATAATCCAGGAAGTCCTCTTGAAAAAAATTTAGACTAGAATTTTCCTACAGAGAAGCTCTGTTATTTACTGAGGCTTTGTGTGTGTGAATATGTGGGTCTATAAATTATGTGTATATAATTGTATACATAACTGAATATATATATGTATATATATATATACACACATGTGTATGTAGACATGACTAATACTCGAGTAGTAAAATTGTACTATATTAAAAAAATCTCTTTGGGCATCTAAATTTAGTTATCTTAAAAGTAAAGGAAATAAATTATTTAAAACAATGCTTAAAATCAGAAGTCAAGGAGATAAACATGTTTAAATAGTATCTAGAAAAGTGAGCCAATATTCTTTATCCAGCCAAACTGACCTACAAAAAATAGTCACAATCAGAATCACAATTTCATGGCTTGAGCAATAAAAAAAAAAAAACAACACAACTTTTTTCTCATATAACTAAAAGTTTCAGAGGTGGAAAAGTCTTTGCCAAGGCTTAATCTGGCTAATTTGGTGGTGTCCTGATTTTCCACTTCTCCAATCCACTTTCCATGGCAGTATGCCCATTCTTAGAGCATCAGGATGCCATGGCTGGAATGAGGCTCGTTGGTGGAGTACATGCTTTTCATGTGTGAGATCATGGGTTTGAGCCCTGTCATCACATATGGTCAAAATTTCTTTTTTAGATTTTTTTGTTTTGTTTTTTTGGGCCACACCTGATGATGCTCAGGGGTTACTCCTGGCTATGCGCTAGGAAATGGTTCCTGGCTTTGGGGGAACATATGGGATGCTGGGGATCAAACTGAGGTCTGTATTGGGCAGTTGCATGCAAGGCAAATGCCCTACCACTGTGCTATTGCTCCGGTCCTCTTTTTAGATTTTTAAGCCAAGGTCTGGCTATATGTTTTTGGAAGCCAGTGAGAATTAAGAGATCAGCCTAAATTTAACATTGCTAGCAAAACTTAGAGATAAACTTCTGTTGGTTCATCCTGGCCATCTGACTCTCCCAGTTCCTCATTGTCACAAAGGAAATGAAAGCTTTGTCCATCTTACATAAGTTCACATTTTTAAACACTCAGATCATCAAACTGGAGTCAGTGAACTCTGGACAGAAAGGAGGAGAAAAAGATATTGGTATTCAGAGTGGCTGTCAATAGTGGAATTTTAAATTTTTTAAATGTTGATGCTATCAAAATGCCATTTAACATTTCTTAGGATGAACCCATATTGATTTTTCTTATTGATTATGGTGATTTATGTTAGTAGGTATAGGTTAACTAAGGCTCTGGAAGAAACAGCCTCCCTTAGGGTAAAAGGAAGGGCAGGAGGGCAATTGGGGACATTGGTGGCAGAAAATGTGCACTGGTGAAAGGTGTTGTGTATTGACTGAAACTCAATCATTAACAACTTATGTATCTCACAAGTAATCAATTAAAGAATTAACTCTTTTTACAAAATGAAAAAACAATAAACATCTTCTAGATATATTTTTAAAAGGTAAAAACAACACTTTTAATAAACACAATAACAAAAAGAAAAAGCCTCTATCTTTTTTTTTTTGCATTCTTTAATTTTGTAATAAAATCTTTATTTAAGCACCATGATTACAAGCATGATTGTAGTTAGGTTTCAGTCATAAATAGAACACCCCCCCTTCACTGGTGCAACATTCCCACCACCAATGGCCCCCTTCTTCCAGCTCTTGTGTAGACCCTTGAAGATATCTTTGTCTCTCCTTATCTAGTGTCAGAGACACTAATGTACTTGGAGCTGCCTTTGGTGTTCTGCTCTGAGTGTTGGCCCGGTTTTAACTTCTCTTGAGCTTTCTTCTGACTCAGATATAGACAATCTGACCAGTGGCTTCTCAACTCTGAGGCATCTTAAACTCTTCATGGCCCAGCATTTAACTCATTATTCCTCTGTGTTTTTTCTGTCACATATTTTTTTAACTGTTGTGTTTTCAGGACCATCCCCCCTGGAGACTGCTGTCCTAGTGCCACAATGGCAATGCTCAATACAACTGTATGGACTTCATAATTCTTGCTTGAATCTTGTTGTGTTGGGGTCACCAGAATCACACTCCAGGGGGTTCATACATGCTAGTCATATACCCTCTACTGATCTGTTTTTCCAGATCTCTCATCTGTCACTCAAACCAGAATCTTGTATATTGGTATACTTCAGAAGGGGTATACATATATTGGTATAATTGCTCTCTTATAGTTTTAGTTACTGATTTTAATCTTCTATTTAAGCTTTGGCCTTATCATAGATATGTGTATATTGGAAAAGATTATCTCAGATACTCTCTGTGATTTAGGGAGTCTCAGAATATAGCCCCCACAGATAAAGTGACACTGCTGTATGTTTTTGCTTACAAGATCTTTTTTTTTTGCTTGTTTGTTTTTTTTGGGTCACACCCGGCAGCGCTCAGGGGTTACTCCTGGCTCTATGCCCAGAAATCGCTCCTGGCATGCTCAGGGGACCATATGGAATGCCGGGATTTGAACCCTTCTGCATGCAAGGCAAACATCCTACCTCCATACTATCTCTCTGTCCCCTATAAAAATATTTTTAAGTCTAAAACATCATTTGAAGACAATAAGAGATATTAATAAATCCAAAGAAACCAAATTATCCATTATCACATAGTGTCAAATAAACCTATATTGATGGTATCACTATTTATGTAATATTTAAGTAGTTATGGCATTTTCCCCTCCCTTATTCTATGTGCAGGAAAAAGTTCATCAATTAGAAATGTCTTTTTCTTTTTTGGACACAGACCATTCTTGGATATTGTTGCTTAGAGATTTTTATATGTTTACAGCTTAAAAGCAATTATTTTAATGAAATAATTTACTGTATTCCTTTCAAAACATAATAAATAAATAAAACAAAATAAATATAAATTCTTTCAGCATCCCTGATTTTCTCCTACCTACATGCTCCAGTCCCTGCAGATTTCATAACAAATGTCTGCCTCTAATTTTTCTCTCTTATTCTCCCCTCCACAACTACCCAGATGAAGGTTTCTCTTGTCTACTCCAAAGGTGCCTATCTTTTAACAAGATTCTCCATCTTCAGAAAGGCAGGTGGCAAACTTCCACAGTTTTGTCCTTACTAAGTCCTAGATGATGCTGTGACAGCCTTGGGTACCACTCTCTGAGAGCCACTGAGCTACATCCTTGTATATGGAGAGAAACACAAATGGCAGCATTAGCATCGATGTGTTCATCTTTTACTGTGCTTGGGAGTCTCCCCCCCCCCCCCCCCCCCTTCATCAGTGGACACATTAGTATCTCCCCCACTGAACTCTTCAGAGTTCTGGGAGAAGGAAAAAGATTAGTGCTGGGGGATCGCAGACAACCAGCTCAACTTTCTGCTCTGAAATAGATTACTTTCATACTCCAGCTGCTCTTTTCTGAATCTAGCAATGTTCATATTTTGTTTTGATGTTTTAAGGGGGAGTTGGATAGCTTGGAGGCTCAGGGCTTATTCCTAGAAGTTCTGAGGAGAGTTTCTTGGGGTTCCAGGGATTGAACTCAACTCAGCTAATTGCAAGTTAAATGCTTTAACCCCTGTATGGTCTCTCTAACCCTGCAAGGTTGTTTTTAAAAAGGAAGAAGCAAAGAACTAGTATCAGAGACAGCTGAATTGGTTTGTAGAGTACTGGCCTTAAATGAGACCCTGAGTTCAGTCTTCTGAAATGTGTATTTAGAGGGTTCTGGAGCCCCCACCCCCAAATGCTGCTTGTCCACCGGCAACAAGCCCACACTATAGGGTTAAGCATCACCAGGCGTTGCCCTTCCGCCATTTTAGCATTGTGGGGATTGCCTATATAGTCTAAAAGAAGAATAAGCCAGTGCATTTTGAAGTGGGTTTTTTTTCCATTTTTTAAATTTGGGTTTTTTTGTTTTGTTTTGGGGCCACACCCGGTAATGCTCAGAGGTTACTCCTGGCTATACTCAGAAATCGTCCCTGGCTTGGCGGACCATATGGGACGCTGGTGATCGAACTGAGGTCCATCCTGAGTCAGCCAAGTGAAAGGCAAACGCCCTACCGCTACGCTACTGCTCTGGCTCATGTTGCACTGAGTTTTGTTGGAACTAGTGAACAAAAAGAGGAGTCAAGAAGAGACTGAAAAACAGGCAGCTGCTCAATATATGAAGGGAGCAGCTTTGCTAATCAAGGTTACTCAGTCAGGGGCTCTGCTTAAGGAGTGTGCCAGGCACATACAAATAGGGGTACACTGTTCATCTTGGCTATGACTGGGTTTAACTCTGGGTACCATGCAGGGTCTCAAACTCGTGGCCCGGGGGCCGTTTGCGGCCCTCCGTACAACATTTTGTGGCCCTGCCCTAGAGGAATCTTTTTTTGTTTTCTTTTGTTTTAGTTGTTTGGATCACACACCCCCAATGTTCAAGGCTTACTACTGACTTTGCACTCAAGGATCACCCAGACTTTGCCTCCTGCGGCCCCCAGGTAAATTGAGTTTGAGACCCCTGGTAGATGGTCTTAGCCACAAATTTTATCATAGGGGCATGCCCTGGGGAGCATTGAAGGCAAGTCAAACCCACCTTCTCAGGGATGGTGGTGGTGAGGAGTCTTGAATTGCCCAGCACTGAGCTCCAAGTCAGCAGGCAGCCTACAGCTTTTAATTGCCTTTCCCAGCAGCTGTTGATGGAAATCTGGGCAGGGCTTCTCTCAGGGGGCCTTGTCCTCCCTCTGCTTTGTTTGTTAGAGGAACCCCAGAAGTGCCTGTTATGCTTGTTGAACTTGTAAAGATGTTGAGGTTCTAAGGTAATCATTCTAAGGCATCATTGGTGCCAAGTAAGATTTGTAGCCAAAACAGTATAGACATTAGCATTTTGCAATTAAATTTCTTACTTGCTAATTTGATGTTGGGATTCTCTTTTGTTATGGAAGTCAATGCTAGAGGTTTACTCATTACCCCTGATGTCCACACAATATATGGAATTAGAGTTTTGGTTTTGTAAACTACACACACACACACACACACACACACACACACACATACACACGCTGAATGTTCTTGCCACTAGAAGCAAAAGCTATGACTAAGAAATCCTGAATTGGGGTTGGATGGAGAGAGTACCTGAGGTGAGATTCTGGCCTTTGCATAATGCCTGATCCCAGTTCTATCCCAGTCACAGCATAAGGGACACTGAACACTGCCAGGAACACAGAGCCAAGAGTAGCCCCTGAATCATCCTGGATATGATCCTCAACATCCTCCTTTCAATAAGTTAATATAATAAAAAGCCAAGGCTACTTCAGGGTCTTTAGGATACTGGTGTGAGATTCTCCTGTAGCCAGAGAGGAAAGACATTTTGCTATTGGTTCTCTAGGCAACACTGCTTATCAATGATAAAACCAAGGCAGGCAACATGGATAATTGAAATCCACAGGAAATTTCTCAAACTCATTTTTAGCAGATGGTTTCTGTTTCAGTGGCCTGTTATATGTACTTAAAAGAACTGCTGACCATGTAGCAAAGTTGATTGATTTGAATATCATCCTGCTGCACATTCTCCCATCTTCATCTTTAATGTTCAGAAGACGCATCCCAGGATGGAAGAGCCACAGAAATGAATGCTTGGGTTTTTCCACAGCCTGGATAACCGCCTCCTGAATACTCAGACGTTGCCTGCTTCACTCTTGTCCTCTGTTATACAATGTCCTTTCAAGTGTCTGAAGTCATCTTCAGTTTCTATTATCAGTAGTGTCCCTAGTAAAGGAAAGGAAGTTAGTGGAGGGATGTCACGTTTTGCGGTTGCCTTTGAATTCCTCTGCCCTGAGTCAGGCCCTGGACTTGACCTTGGGAATCTGGAACTGGTGTTATGTTTTCACAATCTCAGCCAGTGACACTGGTTGAATAGTTCTCCTCAAGAAAACCTTGATATGTCAATTTTTGCATATATGTACAATGTAAAGGTATTTGCATCATAATATTGAAGTGCATTTAGGATTATCCTCAAGATTCCCTGCTCCCCAAAACCTTTTATGCTCATTTTTTTTGAGTACTCACTATATCACAGGTTGGATTCTGCCATTGTTTTTCTTTCCATTTTATGTTTGTTTACTTTTGGGCCACATTTGTCAGTGCTCAGAGCTTACTCTTAGCTTTGCACTCAGGAATTACTCTTGAAGAAATTTGGGGGACCATATTGGGTTCTGGGAGCAAACCCAGATTGGTTTCATGACACACAAGTACCTTACATGCTGTACTTTTCTCCAGCCCCCTTTTCTTTCCATTTTAACACATAATTAAAATCAGACTAAGTTTTTTCTCAAGGTTAAAGATGAAATTATTGGTAAATCATTTCTTTTTTTCTAATGTCTTTGCTGAGAGGTGAGCCTTGCCTCCATGTCTGTGTCTGGATAGATGACATCTGGTGGGTTTTGCTTTTATTTTTAAATTAACATGAGACTAATCAGAGGATGCCCTCCCTCTCTGTAGTCTGATGTGGGGTGTGTGTGTACTAGCTTCCCAGGAAGATTCTCTAGCTAAGGAAGTTCTACCTCTTAAAAATCAGCCTTGTCACTGACAGTAGAAGCAGCAGAAACAGCAGGGGACTAGGGAGAAGGCCCTGGTAGGGGGCAGTAGGAGCTCTTTCTTGTGTCTCTTTTAGTACCCTGAGACTGGCCAAAGGGAGGTAGCTATGCTGTCACTGGGTACAATCTATGTGGCTGTGACATCATAGCCACACTGTTCTCATTTTCCCCATGTATATCAGTTTCTAGCTAAGTCCTTCACACTGTCTGTGGGTCATTTAAATACTACATCACTGTATACTATCTTAAGTCCTTCCTGGAACAAGTTGAGTCTACCAACAAAAGCATGGCCTTCCAGTTAAGGCTGGTTTAGCCTTATATCTCAACTCTAGTTCTTGCCTTCCTTTCTGGAACCTTGATTTTTTCTTGGGGTGGGGAAACTCAATCAATGGTGTTCAGGAGCTATTCCTGAAACTTTGCTCAGGAGTGGTCCCTGGTGGTACTCAGGGTAACATATGTGGAGTTTAGGATCGAATCCAGATCAGGAGCATACCAGACAAATGCCTTAATCCAGTGCTTCTCAATTCTTTTTTGTCATGCTCCCCTAGGAAGAAGAAAATATTTTTCGGCCCCCCCCCCCACATGACTGTAAATAGTATCTTTATTAAAAAAACTTTAACCTGCAAAAAATATATATATATATATAATTTGAGCTGATTTTTTAATCAGAGGTGATATCTGAATTAATGGCTACAATGAGCACATTTTGCAATGTATAGCTTTTCGAAGCGGGGTTTGAAGCAGAACACAGCAACTCTCAACTTCAGAGACATACAGAGACATAAACACGGGGTTTAGCTTGTGATGACAGTGTTTGCCGAGGTCCCCTTTTATGGAGCCCCCCTTTATGGAGCCCCACACCCCCCCCAGGGCCATGCCCCACTATTTGAGAATCACTGTCTTAATCCCTGCTCTGTCTGGCCCCTAGAGCTTTGATGTCTTGAGCTACAAGGACTTGCTCTGGCTATGACAAGGTGATGTTCTTATCAGTGCATGACAATGGCAATACAGAGTAGTTACTTTTCAAGATCTCCTGAGAACCAGAACAGTTTCCTAGGATTTCATTTTAAAAAGTTTTAGAGAAACTGATTACTCCTGGTATTTCTAGGTGGGGAGAATTCACTAGAGCAACAGTCAGCAGTGCTGGAGAATAGAGACATAGGTTTTCATGGCAGGAACACCAGTTTTCCTTCCTCACATATAAAAGACATGCACTCTAACTACTTCAGCCCTTTTGGGGAATTTTATTTTGCTTTTAAATTTTATTTATTTATTAAAAGAAATGCATCACATAGTTGATTATAATTCATTTGTTTCCTGGTAAGTGAAAGCAAAGTTATTGAAAACAAATGGAAATAGAAATAAAAATAAAATGGACTAGAAGGGCCGACGCAATAGCACAGCAGTAAGGTATTTGCCTTGCACGCAACCAACAAAGGATGGACAGCAGTTTGAATTTCGACATCCCATATGGTCCCCCGAGCCTGCCAGGGGTGATTTCTGAGCACAGAGCCAGGAGTGTCGCTGGGTGTGACCAAAAAAAAAGAAGAAATAAATAAATAAATAAATAAATAAATAAATAAAATGGAATAAAAAAAGAAAAAGTACAGTAGCAAACACAATGGTTAAAATTATTGGTATCTCCAATAAAGTAATTAATATAATTAGAGGAATTAATACAAGTAGAAGGTTTAGTATGTTCTTGTTAGTTGTCTGTTCTGTTAAATTGGGGTATCCCTTTAGGGATAATAGAATCAAACAAAGTTGTCCAGAAATTCAATACTGATACTATGAATTTTAGGGGCATATACTCAGCTGCCAGGCCTCCTGGAAGAAGAAAGATATAGGGGAAGTTGCCTGCACGTGATTCAAAAATCCCTGGTAATATCAGCCCCCAAACCAGCATACCTGAAGTATGGTCAAATTGGTGTCCACAAAAGCATTAGGAATTTTAAATAAATATATATATGTATATATACATACATATATACCTTACCAAATATAGACTTTACTGAGAGGAAAACATTTAAATGTTTAGTGGCTGCTGCTCAATAAATATCAACACAAAAATAGTTTTCCAATTAAATGTAATATTTTAAATTCATTTTGCAGTAGTTAAAATGTGCAGGAAATTACAAAGTATAATGAATACTTATATGAACTCCTGTGCTTACAAAATAGAGTGTGAAAATATAGTTGAAAATCCTGATATTTCTTCTCTGAATACATTCTGTTTCTATTGCAGAGCCATTTGTCTCTCGGGAACTTTTAAAGAGTTGTTTGTTCTATGACTATGTAGTACTGAAGTTTGTATTAAATGTAGATTATATTAAAAATACAAGGACTGGGGCTGGAGAAATAGCATGGATGTAGGGTGTTTGACTTTTATTCAGAAGGACAGTGGTTCGAATCCCAGCATCCCATATGGTACCCCAAGCCTGCCAGGAGCAATTTCTGAGCATAGAGCCAGGAGTGACCGCTGAGTGCTGCCGGAATTGACCCAAAAAACAAACAAACAAAAAATAAAATACAAAGGCTTGAGAGATAGTACACACACCAAAATTTGGTCTTGGAGGAGGGCAGTTAAAACTGAAGTGGGGCTCAGCAGGCTTTCTTCTTTGAGATGCTGCTGGCATATACTTGGAGTGGCCAGGAAATGTCTCTCTCTTCTCACAGGCACTGGGATTGTTATTACCTGGGAGCCCAACCCTCTTCAATTTTGTGCTCCTCACTAACTGTCTCTTGCTGGTATCATAATCGAATTGAGGGCCTGTGCATTTGCAGTGGCTCCCAGTTCACTCTTGGAGGGGTAGAAATTTGGCCCAGAGATATCATTAAATGGTCTCTTGTTCAAAATCACTCTGGTGGTGAGCAGGCAGGGAAATTGCTGAGTCTGAAGCTGAGCTCTGCACACTGTGCACTCATCTTTCTGTACACTATGCCTGCCTGTGGACATATCATCTTCATATTTCCTCTGCAGACTGCTATCTGGTGCAGGCCACTGGTCCATACAGGACAAGTGGAAGTCACAGAGCTAGTGGGGCTTGTGAATTCCTTGGACACAGAAGTCAGGTTGTGGTGAGTGAGAAAAAAGACTGAGGAGGGAACAACAAGCTGAGAAATGAGAAGCCAGAAGTGTTCAGGATAAGAGGTGGTGGTAGATAGGGTCCTGCACTGAGGTGGTGGCACAGGGCCTGCAGCTGTGACAGATGAGGGGCAGGAATCATGGAGAACACCTCAAGGCTTAGGGTTCCCCTCCTGGGTATGTATGGTGGTGCAGTGACCTGAGTCATTCATAAGTTTCCTCTGATTCTAACTTGGTTTCATTTCTCTATCTATGGGCAGTTGTGCTTCTTCTATAGGTGAATGAGCAAGAAAACTGCTAATGTGGAACTGTGAGGAGGCTACAGAGACCCCAGGAGGAGAGGGGACATCCCTTTTGTGGGGGGACTTTATTACTTGGTGCCCTTTTCTGGTCCTGGAATCAGTACTCATCCCCGGAGTTAAGATTGGACTGTGGCTCTAACCTGCAGACAGCAGAAGGGTACAGCAGGCACTCTGCTAGCCAGGCTCTTCAGTTATGCCAGGTCTGCTACAGAACCCCTTCACTCAAACCACCTGGCAGAGCAGAGCCAAGAGGTCCCTGTATTTAGCATAGAGTCCACCATAGGGATAGAGAGGTCAATGAATTTACAGCTAGCTGGTAGGTTCGGTGGAAGGCCAAAGCCCCCAGCATCATTTTTTTTCACACAAAATGATATATGATTGGATGGCAAGGGCATGGGGGTTTGGTCTCCTAAAAGAGCAGGTCAGTAACTTGTCCTGTTTAGAAGCAGATTGACTCTATGCTCATTGGGAGTTATGCATGGGCGGGGAGAGGAGGAATGAAATGGAGAAAGAGCAATTGTTTTTGTTCTTTTTGGTTTTGTGGTTCACATTCGAGTTGCTGAGGGGCTACTTCTGGTTCTGTGTCAGAGGTCTTGATTGCTCAGGGTAATGTGCAGTGCTACAGTCAAACCCAATCTTTCCACATGCAAAGCATGCAATCCAGTGCATTAAACTATTTCTTGGGTCCCCAAAGAAACATCTAGGGTCTTCCAAGTTCTGCTTAAACTGGTCAAGCCTTGGGCCCATGGTGATTGTGGAGTCTCTGGATCTGTGAATTCTGAGGCTTGTTGGATATTATACATTTTCAGTTAGAGAAGTGGGCCATCACAGTGTGTTAATTGCAGGGTAAATGCCCAGATAATAGTAAAGCAGCTGCAGCTTCTTAGCACAGAGAAGAATGGGCATTGCTGAGGTGAAGTCCAGTTTTCTAGCAGTGTTTAACGAAGTGGGTGATGACACTCTCTGGGGGACATTGGAAGATGAGGGGGTGATCGTGACCTCAAATGCAATCGGGGACACTATATTTGTTCAGTTAACACATAGGCATATGTTCTGCAATATGTGCTAAATAAACCAAATTCAAATTTCTACTTGAATGTTTTATTTAACATAAACTGCACAACAAGCCCCCATCCAAGGGAGCACTGAGCAATTCTTTGTCTGAAAAGGGGGAGGTAGACCAAGTAAGTTTGAGAACCTCTGGTCTAGGGAAGTTTTAGAAATCCAGGTAAGATAAAAACCGGCTAACCTTTGCAAAAGCTGGCTCCCTGTGTGTGACACCAGGCGGGGAAAATCCGCAAAAGTACACCGGCCCAGTGGGGCTCAGCTGTGAAAGACTGTGAGTGTGACCTGTCTATGTCTGTCTACTGTCCTCTTGCGTGAAACTCTTGCGAGTGGGGCAAAAAGAGGCTCCAGCAAAGCACGGCCACTCCGCTTCGCTACGCGGCCGTGCACTCTTTCTAAGGAAAGAACTCCATTGCAACAAGAAGGAAAAATCACACTAAGAACGGTGCTATATCACAGAAGCAAACATTTCTCTCTGGACTGTCTTCTCTGTTGCATGCTCGGGCCTAAGATTTGACCCAGTGTGAGGCTTCATCCACGGAGGACTCCCCTCCCATAGAGGCAAGTCAGCCCATCCAGAAAGGGAGGAGCCAGAGGAGTGTGCTGCCTACATCATATAGACAATGAATACCACTACAACACGTAGAAAAACCCACAATACAAGTGTGACAATGGGGAAACAACGCAGGCCAGCATCAGACATAGAGAATGAAGATGACAATTCTGAGGACCAGATAATGACTGAACAACTAATCAACCTCTCAGATAAGGACTTTAGACTAGCAATATGGAAGGTGCTCAACAGACTCCAAGAAACCATGGATCGAGTTGAACAGAACACTAATAAGAACCAAGAAAATATGAAGGCAGAAATGACAAAACTCCAAACTGAAATAACATGTCAACTAACAGGACTGAAAAAGTCAGTAAACGAAGTGAATGACAAAATGGATAAGCTCTGGGACAGGGTATCAGAAGCTGAGAATAGACTTGGTGCTGTGGAAGATGAGATACATAACAATTCCATACAGCAGGAGAGATTGGACAAAAAACTTAAAGCAAATGAGCAGACAATGGAAAAATTAGTCAAAGAATGGGAACAGACGAAAATAGAAGTCTATGATAAGATCAACAGAAACAACTTAAGAATCATTGGAGTCCCAGAGACCCAGGAAGAAAATTTCCAGGAAGAATCAATGGTCAAGAACATCATTAAAGAGAAACTTCCAGAGCTAAAGAATATATGTGATCAAATCCTGCATGCCCGAAGAGTACCAACCAAAAGAGACCCCAGAAAAACCACCCCAAGACACATCCTAGTCACAATGACAAATCCCACAGATAGAGACAGAATTCTGAAAACAGCAAGATCAAAAGGGGAAATCATGTTCAAGCAAGCTTCCCTGAGATTTACAGCAGACCTGTCACCAGAAACGCTCAATGCCAGAAAGCAGTGGTGGGATATTGTGACAAGACTGAATGAAATGAATGCTTCACCCAGAATACTATACCCAGCAAAACTCACTTTCCGGTTTGATGGAAGAATACATGGTTTCACAGACAAAAAACAGCTCAGAAACTTCACAGACACAAAACCAGTCTTAAGAGAAAAACTGAAAGACCTAATCTAAGACAAGACTACCCAAAAGACACACCAAATTTTGAAATAAAGATGGCGTTAAATCCCAGGACAATTCTTTCTCTCAACGTCAATGGACTAAATGTACCAGTTAAGAGACACAGAGTGGCTAAATGGATCAAAAAACTCAATCCAACCTTCTGCTGCCTACAAGAAACGCACCTGAATAGTCAGAACAAACATAGACTCAAAATAAAAGGCTGGAGAAAAATTATCCAAGCAAACAACACCCATAAAAAAGCTGGAGTGGCCATACTAATATCAGATAATGCAAACTTTATACTCAGGAAGGTAGTAAGGGACAAAGACGGACATTTTATATTAATCAAGGGGTATGTAGAGCAGGAAGAATTCACTCTCCTAAACATATATGCACCGAATGAGGGGCCAGCAAAATATTTAATACAACTGTTGACAAATCTGAAAAATAATATCAACAACAACACAATAATTGTGGGGGACCTTAACACGGCTTTGTCAACACTGGACAGGTCAACCAGACTGAAACCCAACAAGAATATACTAGACCTGAGGAGAGAAATGGAAGAAAGAGGCCTAGTGGATATATATAGGACACTCCATCCCCAGAAACCTGGATACACATTCTTCTCCAATGTACATGGGACATTCTCCAGGATAGACTACATGCTGGCACATAAAACATACCTCCATAAGATCAAGAGGATAGAAATTTTGCAGACTACCTTCGCTGACCACAAGGCTCTGAAATTATTTGTGAACTCCAAAGGGACTCAGAAAAAACACTTTAACACCTGGAAGTTAAACAGCCTTATGATCAATAACCAGTGGGTCCGAGATGAAATCAAGGAGGAAATAAAAAGGTTCCTGGAAACAAATGACAATAAAGACACAAACTCTCAGAACTTATGGGACACAGCAAAAGCAGTACTGAGAGGAAAATTTATAGCTTTGTAAGCACACATCAGGAAGGAAGAAGGAGCTTACCTGAGTAGCTTAATGACACAGCTAATAGAACTAGAAAATGCTCAACAAAAGGACCCAAGAATAGGAAGACAGAAGGAAATAACAAAGCTGAGAGCAGAAATCAACGTAGTGGAAACTCAAAAAACAATCCGAAAGATCAACGAAAGCAGAAGTTGGTTCTTTGAAAAAATAAACAAGATTGATAGACCACTGGCAAACCTAACAAAGAAAGAGAGAGAGAGAAACTTGATAACTCGTATCAGGAATGAAAAAGGAGAGATCACTACTGATATGACAGAGATTCAAAGGGTAATCAGAAACTACTTTGAAAAACTCTACGCCACTAAAAATGAGAACCTGGAAGAAATGGATAAATTCTTGGACTCTTATAATCTTCCACGGTTGAAGGAAGAGGATGTAGCATATCTAAACACCCCCATCACCATTGATGAAATTAAAACAGTAATCAAATGTCTGCCGAAAAACAAAAGCCCAGGTCCAGATGGATTCACTAATGAATTCTATCAAACTTTCCAAGAGGAACTACTGCCAATCTTGGCAAGACTCTTTCATGAAATTGAACAAACAGAAACACTTCCAAATAGCTTTTATGAAGCCAACATCACCTTGATACCTAAACCAGACAGAGACGCTACCAAAAAAGAAAATTACAGACCAATATCACTGATGAATGCAGATGCAAAGATCCTCAACAAAATCCTGGCAAATAGGATTCAATGCCTCGTTAAGAAGATCATCCACTACGATCAAGTAGGTTTCATCCCAGGAATGCAAGGCTGGTTTAACATCCGTAAATCTATCAACATAATACACAACATCAATAACAAGAAAAATAAAAACCACATGATCATATCAATAGATGCAGAGAAAGCATTTGATAAGGTCCAACACCCATTCTTGATCAAAACTCTCAGCAAGATGGGAATGGAGGGAACCTTCCTCAATATAGTGAAGGCCATCTACCACAAGCCAGTGGCAAATATTATCCTCAATGGAGAAAAACTGAAAGCCTTTCCTCTAAATTCTGGCACAAGACAAGGCTGTCCTCTCTCACCACTCCTTTTCAACATAGCACTGGAAGTACTTGCTATAGCGATTAGGCAAGAAAAGTATATCAAGGGAATCCAGATAGGAAAGGAAGAAGTCAAGCTCTCACTGTTTGCAGATGACATGATACTCTACTTAGAAAACCCTAAAGACTCTATCAAAAAGCTTCTAGAAACAATAGACTCATATAGCAAGGTGGCAGGCTACAAAATTAACACACAAAAATCAATGGCCTTTCTATATACCAATAGTAATAAGGATGAAATGGACATTAAGAAAACAACCCCATTCACAATAGTACCACACAAACTCAAATATCTTGGAATCAACTTGACTAAATATGTGAAGGACCTATACAAAGAAAACTATAAAACTCTGCTCCAAGAAATAAGAGAGGACACACGGAAATGGAAACACATACCCTGCTCATGGATTGGCAGGATTAACATCATCAAAATGTCAATACTCCCCAAGGCATTATACAGATTTAATGCCATCCCTCTAAAGATACCCATGACATTCTTCAAAGAAGTGGATCAGACACTTTTGAAATTCATTTGGAACAATAAACACCCTCGAATAGCTAAAGCAATCATTGGGAAAAAGAATATGGGAGGAATTACTTTTCCCAACTTTAAACTGTACTACAAAGCAACAATTATCAAAACAGCATGGTATTGGAATAAGGATAGGTCCTCAGATCAGTGGAATAGGCTTGAATACTCAGAAAATGTTCCCCAGAGATACAACCATCTAATTTTTGATAAAGGAGCATGAAATCCTAAATGGAGCAGGGAAAGCCTCTTCAACAAGTGGTGTTGGCACAATTGGATAGCCACTTGCAAAAAATTGAACTTAGACCCCCAGCTAACATCATGTACGAAGGTAAAATCCAAATGGATTAAAGACCTCGATATCAGCCCCAAAACCATAAGATATATAGAACAGCACATAGGCAAAACACTACAGGACATTACAGGCATCTTCAAGGAGGAAACTGCACTCTCCAAGCAAGTGAAAGCAGAGATTAACAGATGGGAATATATTAAGCTGAGAAGCTTCTGCACCTCAAAGGAAATAGTGCCCAGGATACAAGAGCCACCCACTGAGTGGGAGAAACTATTCACCCAATACCCATCAGATAAGGGGCTAATCTCCAAAATATACAAGGCACTGACAGAACTTTACAAGAAAAAAACATCTAACCCCATCAAAAAATGGGGAGAAGAAATGAACAGACACTTTGACAAAGAAGAAATACACATGGCCAAAAGACACATGAAAAAATGTTCCACATCACTAATCATCAGGGAGATGCAAATCAAAACAACCATGAGGTACCACCTCACACCCCAGAGATTGGCACACATCACAAAGAATGAGAACATACAGTGTTGGCGGGGATGTGGAGAGAAAGGAACTCTTATCCACTGCTGGTGGGAATGCTGTCTAGTTCAACCTTTATGGAAAGCGATATGGAGATTCCTCCAAAAACTGGAAATCGAGCTCCCATACGATCCAGCTATACCACTCCTAGGAATATACCCTAGGAACACAAAAATACAATACAAAAACCCCTTCCTTACACCTATATTCATTGCAGCTCTATTTACCATAGCAAGACTCTGGAAACAACCAAGATGCCCTTCAACAGACGAATGGCTAAAGAAACTGTGGTACATATACACAATGGAATATTATGCAGCTGTCAGGAGAGATGAAGTCATGAAATTTTCCTATACATGGATGTACATGGAATCTATTATGCTGAGTGAAATAAGTCAGAGAGAGAGAGAAAAACGCAGAATGGTCTCACTCATCTATGGGTTTTAAGAAAAATGAAAGGCACCCTTGTAATAATAATTTTCAGACACAAAAGAGAAAAGAGCTGGAAGTTCCAGCTCACCTCAGGAAGCTCACCACAAAGAGTGATGAGTTTAGTTAGAGAAATAACTACATTTTGAACTGTCCTAATATTGAGAATGTATGAGGGAAATGTAGAGCCTGTTTAGGGTACAGGCGGGGGTTGGGGGGCGAGGAGGGAGATTTGGGACTTGGGTGATGGGAATGTTGCACTGGTGATGGGTGGTGTTCCTTTTATGACTGAAACCCAAACACAATCATGTATGTAATCAAGGTGTTTAAATAAAAAAAAAATTAAAAAAAAAAAGAAAAAAAAAAAAGAAATCCAGGTAAAATAATTCAAATAAAGGCACCATTACTGTACAGAGAACTCTTCTTCAGTCATATACTTTTTGTGTATCTGTAAAGAGAGAAAAGTTTTAAAAACACAGTATGTGCAAAAAAAGTATTATTAACAAAATATATTAGTTAATCACTTCTCTTTGTGAAAGAGAATAAAAATGTCTGCCATAGAGGCAGAGAGGGGGAAGTAGAAGGGGTGGTTTGGAGGGAAACGGGAATATTGGTGGCAGGAAATGTGCACTGGTCAAGTGTGTTGTACACTGTATGACTGAAACTCAGTCATGAACAGCTTTGTAATTGTGTACCTCATGGTGATGCAATTAAATCACCATTTAAAGAACTAAAGAATGTATTTATAAAAATAATAAACATTAATTACAAATAAATAATCTCCCCTTGCAATAAGGCTATGGTCTTTTAGCAAATATAATCAAAGGTAATGGTTACAGAATGATGCAGCTGATTGTCAATGTTTTATTTCTTTTTTTTTTTTGGTTTTTCAGGCCACACCCATTTGATGCTCAGGGGTTACTCCTGGCTAAGTGCTCAGAAATTGCCCCTGGCTTGGAGGGTCCATATGGGACACCAGTCCTTCCTTGGCTAGCGCTTGCAAAACAGACACCTTACCTCTAGCACCACCTCACCAGCCCCAATGTTTTATTTCTTATAAATGGGATATGTTTATTTCCCAGAGAAAACTGAAAAATAAAGGACATCTGCCTTACTTTGTAGTACCTATTATAATTTTGCTCTTCAGGGGTTGGGGGTGGGGGGGGAGACACCTTTGCTGTATACTCACAGTCCCTGGAAGTTAAACAGTGTTAGGATGAACACTTAAATTCAGCCCTGTAGTTAGGGGGACTTGCCTCCTCTACAGTTACGGTAGATGACACTATTTAAGGAACTAATTCTGAGACAGCCATTTATTTGTGCTAAACATGCATAAGAGAATGTCAGTTACTCTTCGTACAAAGCAAAGAAGGAAAATGAGACCTCAATATAGGCCACTTCTTAAGCCATAGAGATGCTTTATCTTCCACAATTGAGATAAATATTTCTCTAAAATTCATTTCACTCATAAAATAGTGTATGTTTATTATTGAGGTCTGCAGTTAAAAATAACCCCAAATCTTACCACTGAGCATTTATGAACAAAACCTTGAAGACTTTCTTTTGGGGGGGTTGTTTTCGGGGGGCTTCAAGATACTGCAGAGTACACCTAGCAAAAAGCTCATAAATTAACTGACCACTCAGAAATCAATCCTGGACCAGTGCTCAGGGATCAGTCCAGACTGGTACTCAGGGCTCACTGCTGGAATACTTAAGAGAGCATATGTAGTGCTGGAGATCAATTGCAGATGGGTTGTGTGCAGGTCAAGCACCCTACTATTTCTCCAGCCCCCTTGTAGCTATTTCTGCTGTATCAACATTTGTGTTCTTACATTTGTGTTCTTGTACAAAACCAGGGTGGTGTTATGCATAATGTTTGGGGGTTGTTTTGTTTTGGTTTTGGGTCATACCTGGCGGTGTTCAAAGATTATTTCTGTCTCTGGCTCTGTGCTCAGGGGTCATTCCTGGAGGTGCTGGGGGCGAGGGGGTGTCCACATGGAATGCTGAGGATCTAACTTGGGCTGACCGATTGCAAACATAAATGCTCTACCCTACTGTGCTATCGCGTCGAACCCATGTCCATACTATCAGACTGTAGTGTCTGCCGAAGGATTTGTGGTAGTACCCCGGGGGAGGATGGATCTTTCTGTTTCTGGGGTTTCACTCTGTCACTGTTCTTTTTCTTAGCAGGTTTCTTCTTCGGAGGTGCGCATCGGGCCCATGAGACTGACGCAGGATCCTATTCAGGTATGCCTCCCTTCTTCAGTGGGCTTGTCTCCAGAGCATGCTGTTCTGAGTGAGAGTCCCACTGTGAGACTGTGAGAGTCTCCATTCTCCATAGTGACACGAGAACTTGTGAAGCACAGGGCTCTGTGTGTATACGGTTTTCACTGAAGTCACAGTTTAGAACTCAGATACCACTTTGATGCCTTCCCAATTACAGTCTCTTCAGGATAGCTGACTTGATTGCTAGTAGCATTGGGGATGAGTGAGTCCTGGTTTAGCCTCTTACCAGCTAGGTAAGACCTAGCTGACCTCACAAGTGTGACTCATTTTCCTTCCAATTGCCCTTTCTAGAAAGGAGGAGTAACAATGCTTCTGCCCTAGTGAAGTTGGGAGTTAAATGACTTTGAGAGCCTTAAACCCAACCTGGAAATGGAAGACACTCCAATGGGAAATAGTGGTGTTGGTTGTCTAGATAAGAGACAAAAATTTCCCTTTCTTTCTCTGCATGATATTTAAGCCACGTGGCATTCTAAATCCTTATTTTTTTTTCTCTGAGTGGCCTGGGCTCCAGAGATTAAAAAAAAAAATCCAACACCTACCTGCAGTGGCACCCTGTCTTCCTCCCATGTCCTGTTCCCTCTTCTAAAAAATATGTGTGAAGGAGTTTGTACCCCCTTTAAATAATTAAATCTCTATGAATACATTTGTCACTTTGTTAAATGTGAACTTCCTTATAAAAGCTGGAACATGTTAGCACCCGGAAACTAGTCCTGTGCTTGGGAAGAGGGAAAATTCAGAAAGGATTAAGTTAATCAGCATGTGAGCTGGGAGGAAAAGAAAAAACAACTAAGGAAATGTACTGCTTGATTTATGTGCAAATGAAAAGAAAAAAAAATGTTTTAGCATTGCTTAGGAAAGAAAATTCAGAGAGAAATGGAGGAAGGAAGTTAAGCTTGGGAAAATTTGAGAACAAATTTAGGATGTGTGTGTGTGTGTGTGTGAGAGAGAGAGAGAGAGAGAGAGAGAGAGAGAGAGAGAGAGAGAGAGAGAAGGGAGAGAGAGAAGGGAGAGAGAGGAGAGAGGGGAGAGAGAGAGATTCACTAAAATAAACATCAACCACAACTATTTGTATAGAATACAAACAAGTGGAAAATTCCAGCCATCATTCTAGAGGCACATACTTTTATACTTCAATCTGAGTAAAGGCAATGACAAAAAATCTCATATAAGGGTACATTGCCAATGTAGTTTCTAAAATGTTATTGATAATAATCTAGTTTTCTGTAGTGAGCTTGAAAGCAAACTATTTCAGCTTCTTCTTGCTACTTGAGAAGGATGCTTTTGGTTTTAATTGACATAAATTTAGTCTATGTGAGTGTAAACATGTGTTTTATGGCACAGTATCAACATGTCACGTACCAATATTCCTCCATCATAGTTCTTAGAACCTTCTCAACTAATACCTCTCCACTTTCCAGTTAACTTCAGTATTGTAGTTAGAACATGAGTTTGTTTTCATTGGACATTGCATATTTGACTTATTTGTTTTATTATAAATACCATGTAAGTAAATCATCTAGTATTTGTCTTTCTCCCTCTGACTTATTTAGCTTGGCCCCCTTTAGTTCTATCCATGTCTTAGCAAAAGACAAAATTGTATCTTTTCTCACAACTGGATAATATTCCATATATACCACATCATCTTTATCTACTTATCAGTCCTTACACCTTTGGGTTGTTTCCAGATCTTGGTTATTCTTATCTTAGCTTTTTGAAAAACTATTCATACTATTCTCCTAAGCGGCTGAGCTACTTTATATTTCCAACAGTAGTGAACAAGTTTTCCTGTTTTTCTATACTGTCACCAGTACTTATTTCTAACTATTATGATATAAGTCATTCTTACTAGTGTGAGGTGACAATTTCATTGTCAATTTTATTTACAGACCATGATATTAACATTTTCTATATATATTTGGAGAAGTGTCTACTCAGTTATTTTACCCACATTTCCATCACTACTGCCATACCAGTTTTTGGGACACACTCAGCAGAGCCCAGGATTTACTCTTGGCTCTGGGTTCAGGAGTTGCTACTAGTGGTTTATAGGGGCCTGTTTGTGGTGTCAAGGATCAAACTAAAATCAGCTAGATGTCAGGTATGTGCCTTAACCCTCTACTATCTCTCTGACCCCAACTTTTTTTTTGTTTTTTTCTTTTTGGGCCACACCCATTTGATGTTCAGGGGTTACTCCTGGCTAAGTGCTCAGAAATCGCCCCTGGCTTGGGGGGACCATATGGGACGCCGGGGATAGAACCATGGTCCTTTCCTTAGCTAGCGCTTGCAAGGCAGACACCTTACCTCTAGCGCCACCTTGCCGGCCCCAAGACCCCACTTTTTTTTCCCTAGTTTTTGAGAGTGTTTAGTTTTCTTGCTACATTTTATAAGTTATTTGTATATCTTGGATATATCTTGGATATTAGTGCATTTTAATATATATATACTTATATATATATATTTGTATATATAAAATAATTTCCCATTCAGTAGGATGTCCTTTTGTGTGTTTTTTTTTTTTTTTTTTGGTTTTTGGGCCACACCCGGTGATGCTCAGGGGTTACTACTGGCTATGCGCTCAGAAGTCGCTCCTGGCTTGGGGGACCATATGGGACGCCGGGGGATCGAACCGCGGTCCGTCCGAGGCTAGCGCAGGCAAGGCAGGCACCTTACCTTTAGCGCCACCGCCCGGCCCCTCCTTTTGTGTTTTAATGATAATTTCTTTCAGTATAGGAGCTTTATTGTTTGACATATTCCAATTTGTTTATTTTTTCTTTTGCCTTCATTGTCAAAAGAGTCAAATCACTGAAGGTGCCAATAAAGCCAAAATAGATGCAGTCTTTTGCTGATTTTTTTTTTCAATGAATTTTATAGAACTGAGTCAACATCTAGGTCTTTTGCCTATTTTCAGTTGATGTCTGTGATGTAAGGCAATGTTCTGATTTTATTTTTTTGTATGTGACCTCCAGTATTCCCAGAATCATTTGTTGAGGAGATTTCCTGTTCACCATTTTATGTTCTTAACTCTTGTTGTAAAACAATATTTTCATATATGGATTTCTTTTTCTCCGTTTTGTTCCACTGACTTAAGCATTTACTTTTATTCCAATATTAAACTACTACTTTGATTATTGGTACTTTATATTATTTGAAATCAGTAAACATGGCATCTTCCATCTTTTCCCTCAGGATTGCTTTGACAGACACTCTGTGGGAATGGATCTGAAGAGTATTGTGGTTCCTTGCAAATTTAAGTCATATTTGTACTATATCCTTGAAAACTTCTATTGGAGAGCTAGAGAGCTAATACAACAGGTAGGGCAATTGCATTCACATGACCAACTAGGGTTTGATCCCTGGTACTCCATTTAGTTCCCTGATGGATCCCTACCAAGAGTGGTCACTGAAGACAGAGGGAGGTGTAAGTCCTTAGCACTACTGGGTATGGCGCAAAAATCAATAAAAAATTCCATTATAATTTTGATAGGTGTTTTATTGTATCTTCATAATATTTTGAGTAGGATGATCATTTAACAATGTTAATTCTTTCAGATCATGAACATGAAATATTTTATCATTTTCTTGTGTCTTATTTCTTTTAATAGTGATATTGTTTTTACCAAGTCTTTCAACTCCTTTAAGTAGATTTTTAGGTACTTGATTATTTTAATGCAATTATAAGTAGTAATGTTTTCTTTCTCTCCTCATTTGTTGTTTGCATATAGAAATTTGATCTGTTTGTGTGTTGACTTTGTAGCTTATCACTTAGCTATATTATTTTATTATTTTTGACGATTCTTTTTTTTTGTAGAGTGTTTATGGTCTTCTTTATATATAATCAGATCATCTGAAAATGATGTATTTTCCAATTGAGATATAGTTCTTTTTCTTGCCTAAGTGCTGTCACCAGTATTGCTAATACTATGTTGAGTAATAGTGAGGCTGCACATCTTTATCTATGTCTAATCTTAGAGAAATAGTTTTACTTTTCTTTTTTTTGTTTGTTTGTTTGTTTTTTGTTTTTTGGTCACACCCGATAGTGCTCAGGAGTTACTCCTGGCTCTATGCTCAGAAATTGCTCCTGGCAGGCTCGAGGGACCATATGGGAGGCCAAGATTCAAACCACTGTCCTTCTGAATGCAAGGCAAATGCCCTACCTCCATGCTATCTCTCTGGCCCCAGCTTTACTTTCTTTTTTCCTTTCTACTCCAATGTGACTGACTATTATCTCATCTTTAAGTTTGTGGCATATGACCTTTATGATACTAGGGTATATTCTTTCTTTCCCATTTGGTTGAGAGTTTGAATCATAAATGAATGTTGATTTAATTGTTTGTTTTGGTCACTGGACTACACACAGTGGTACGTAGGGGTTACTCTAGGCTCTGTGTTCAGGAATCACTCCTCGTATGCTCAGGGAACCATATTGGATGTTGGAGATCAAACCCAAGTTAGTCATGTGTAAGGCAAATGTTCTATCCCCTGTACTATTGCTCTGGCTATAAATGATTGTTGAATCTTGCCAAAAGCTTTCATAGAATCAGTTGATAGAATTTTCTCCCTCTTGTTGATGTGGTCTGAGATTGACTTCTACAAGTTGGAAGTGCTATCCTTTTAGAGTATTGATGAACTCAGTTTACTAAGGTCTTGTTAAAGATTTTTCATTTTTGGTCATCAGAGTTATTTAGATTGGCCTGTAAGATTTTTTTTTCGTGATATCTTTCTCTGTGGTTTGTGGGTAATGTTGATCTTATAGAAAAGAAAATAATCGCTTTTTAATTTTTCAAAAGTTTGGCAAGTGTAGGTAATATGTAATCTTTGAAGGTATAGTAGAACTGGCCAGTTGAGCTATTTGTGCCTGGCTTTTGACCTGGGATATACTTTTTAATTACTCTCCCAATTTCCTTGTTTATATTTGACCTTCTAGGTTTTCTTTTTCCTCCTGACTCTGTCTTAGAAGGTTGTATGGTTCTAGATATATTTTTTCTAGGTTTCTAAATTTTCCCACTTGATATTTTTAATTACTTTATTTAAAAGCATGGTTAGGTAACTTTGATGATCATTTGTATCATATCTGTGGTAGGTATTACAGCTTGTTTAATTTCTAATCCTATTTTTTTCTCTTTTCTTCATTAATTTAACAAAAGACTTGCCAATCTTGTTTGTTTCATTGAAGTACAAGCTCTTGATTTCATTGGTTTTGTATTTTGTCTTATTTATTTCTGTTTTATTTCAACTATACTTTTTATAATTTTCTTCCTTCTAATTAATTAATTAATTGGATTTTCTGGTTTGGGTTCTAGTTTCTTAATATGTGATACTAGACTATTTGATTTTTTTTTTCTTATTTCCTTTTGTAAGTTTTTTTTTTTTTAAGGAACATCCTTCTAGCTCTGCTTTTTGTTGAGTCCCACATGCTCTAATAGATTCTGTTTTCATTTTTGTTTGTTTTTAAGAATTTTTAAGTTTGTTGTTCATTTTCTCATGGGCCCAATAGTGATTCAACAACATGTCTTTTGGTCTCCAAAGGTTTAAATTGTTTCAGCTTTTTATGATTGATTTCTTGTGGGATCTGAAAGGTATTTGATATAATTTTAATCTTCATGATTTTATTGACATTTGTTTTGTGTCCAAGCATGTCGTCTGTCTTTGAGAATGTTCTATGTGTGCTAGAGAAGAATGTGGCTTTTGGGGGGTGGAGAGCCCTGTCAATGCCTATTAATCCCATTTCTTCCCCCAAAAGCTTGAGTATCACCCAGAATAACCCCCAGGCCTCTTAGTTTTTCTTGGAAGGTTTCTTGGGAAGTTTCCCACCTCCCCTCACCCCTCCCTTAAAGAAGTGTTTTGTTTTTCTCTTCTCTTTCTGGAGTCCTGTGATGTGATTGTTGTTTCTTTTGATGCTGGACCAAAAATCTCTTAGGTTTTCTTCTTTTTAAAATTCTTTTTTTTTTTTATGGTTTTCTCTATCTTACCCTTCAGCTCACTGATTCATTCCTCAGCTCTGTCATTCTGCTCTCGAGTTCCTCTAGTCTTTAGTTCAACTATTGTATTCTTTGGCTCAATGGATTCTGTTTGGGAATTTTCTCTTCATTGAGTTTTATCCCTCTTTCCTAAGTCATTCAGATTGCTGCTTTGAAGTCTTATTCAGGAAGCTTGGAGAGCTAGGGTTTCTTAAAAGATTTTTGCCTTCACCCATCTGGAGAGAAGAATTCTTTCTTTTCTTCCTTCTTCCTGGCTTTTAGAAGGGTGTAGATATTCATTCCATGGTGGACTTTCTTCACAGAGGGTGTCCCCTCTCTCTGAAGTCTTTGAGGACTTCTTTTGCCCCCTTATTTACAATGTTTCAAGTGCTCTTATCCAGGTCCACACTAATGAGGGGTTTCAGGTGTTGGCTAATATGGAATGACTGCAGCTCAGGCTTCAGCCTAGCTGGACTGCATGCAGCTTGGTGACCTCAAGAAATATCTTCCCAGTGGTATGGATTGGACTCTGGAATACAGCTTTCTTTTTGTTTGTTTTTTGGGCCACACCTGGTGAAGTGCAGGAGTACTCTTGGCTATACGCTCAGAAATCATTCCTGGCTTGGAGGACCATATGGGACAGCAGGAGTTCAAACCAAGGTCCCTCCTAGGTCAGCCACATGCAAGGCAAATGACCTTCTGCTGCACCACCGATCCAGCCCCTGCAATACAGCTTTCTGAGGGTTCCTTTCTTATAGTCATCTGGGAGCACTGCTCCTGCTCCTTGTCCATCAAAGTTCCAAATACATTTCTGTGTTTTATCTAGGTTTTTTTCTTTTTTTTTTTTTTTTTTTTTTTTTTAGGTTTTGGGTCACACCCGGCGGTGCTCAGGGGTTACTCCTGGCTGTCTGCTCAGAAATAGCTCCTGGCAGGCACGGGGGACCATATGGGACACCGGGATTCGAACCAACCACCTTTGGTCCTGGATCGGCTGCTTGCAAGGCAAACACCGCTGTGCTATCTCTCCGGGCCCTATCTAGGTTTTTTTCATTCTGCAATCTTGGCTTCACCCTATCTTCAGGATGCCTTATTCTCATAAAAATAATGTATAGAATTATAAAATACATTATATATTCTTAAAGGTATGTGTAGGTCCCGGAGAGATAGCACAGTGATGTTTGCCTTGCAAGCAGCCGATCCAAGACCTAAGGTAGTTGGTTCGAATCCCAGTGTCCCATATGGTCCCCCGTGCCTGCCAGGAGCTATTTCTGAGCAGACAGCCAGGAGTAACCCCCAGCACCGCTGGGTGTGGCCCAAAAACAACAAAAAAAGGTATGTGTAACATATACTCACTTACATAAAATAGAAACATTATGTCCTATTCTTTTCTCGAACATGCTTCCTGATATTTAAGCTTTTTAATTATCTTTTGTTCCCTTCTTACCTTAAAAATACCTCACTATGAGATTATGATCTATACTTACATATTCTAAATATGTGCATAAAATTTGCTCTTATTAAGAGTATTTTCAGCTTTAATTGAAAGACTTCATGGTGAAAAATGAATTAGAGTACTTTTTCTATTTTACATCACTTTGTTATAAAGAATCCTTTGCCTAGTCTAAGGTTATAAACATTAAGTATTCTACTTCCTAAGAGTTTTATATTTTACATATTTTATTTAGCTACACTATCTATGTAGAGTTTCTATATATGGTATGAGCCAAAAAATGAATGTTTTGTTGTTTGGGGTTTTTTGAATGTTGATTAAATATCTACTTGTCCTGGAAGCATTTGTTAAAAGAATATTCCTTGTGCATTGAATTGTCTTGGATCCTTTTACAAAATTCAGAAATTATGAGGAATGCTTTCTAGATTTTAGCTAATTCAGAGACTCTTAAGTACTTATGTCCCGTCAAATATTATATAATCCTCAACAGCCTTTAAACATATCAATATTTGTTTTCTTTTTTCTTTTTTTTTTTCTTTTTTTTTTTTTGGTTTTTGGGCCACACCCAGCGGTGCTCAGGGGTTACTCCTGGCTGTCTGCTCAGAAATAGCTCCTGGCAGGCATGGGGGACCATATGGGACACCGGGATTTGAACCAACCACCTTTGGTCCTGGATCTGCTGCTTGCAAGGCAAACGCCGCTGTGCTATCTCTCCGGGCCCCAATATTTGTTTTCATTTGTATTCAAAAGCTATGAAATAATAAAATGAATTCTATGAACTCATTACTCAAATGAACTCATTACTCAAATGAATTCATAAGCTGGATTGTTTTTTAATGCAAGTATAGAGTCCATGTATCCCAATTGGTTCCTGTTACATAAATTTGACCCCAAATAAAAGCAGAGAAAAATTATCAAAATATTATCAAAATTATCAAAAATTATCTTGATCAGTCAGCATTTAAGACATTCTCTTTTTTTAATCTTTTTTTTTTTTTAATGAAAGGTTTAGCTTAGAACTTTTAAGACTTTACTTGTTTATTTTTCCACTCATGGATTATCCAGTAAGAATCTCTGAATATGTGTGTGCTCACAGTTCCATACTAGGTGCTCCAGGGAGAAGAAAGACTACAGTATTTCCTGGTGACTGACAGAGGCTTGGTTGGCTGTTGGCTGTTTTTAAGAATCTTAACTTAAGAAACAATGAAACCTTGTCAAGCATGTTTGTGCTTTTGCCACTAACAGTTGCAATGACTGTCTTAGAATAATCAAACTATGCCCCAATGCCTTTCTTTTGTTTTTGTTTTCTTGGAGAAAACAAATGTTTGTTCTGTTACTCTGCTGGCACACCAGAAGCATTCATTAGCTACACCAACTACAGCCTTTAGGGCTTGGAGGGACTTGTTAGTAAGAATATTTCAGGATGTTTTTGCTTTTGAGGTTGCATTTCTGAGGTCACCAGGAGAACTATGTTCTCAGCCAGGACATGTTACATGGTACTCTGCACTTAAATACATCCTTGCCCAAACTGTGAATGGACAAGAGTACATGAGGAAGATGCTGCGTGGATGGCAGAGGACATGTCTCCTGGGTGAATGGAGTGGATGTGACTCAAATGAAAAGTCATTTTTTCTAGTCTTGGCAAGAAAATAGAAAGTAGGGGGAAAATTAGGAGGCAGGAGATTTAAATCAACATGATTCCATCTGAAAGTCAAGTGACCTTTTTTTCATTAACGCCTGGGGCAATGTACTTCCCCAGTGTGAAGACTTGACGTGTTTTCTGCGTAGAGGGTAGAGTTCTTCCCTCCCTTTTGCAACAGAAATTGAAACCGATCCTTGCAGCTGTGCTCCAAGCTTTTCCCTAGGAAGTCTGACATCCCTTTAAAATGCATTCTTCCTTAGTATATGGACATGATTTATGTGGAACCAATACACTAGGATTTATATTTTGGAGCTCATGTGGCCTCATGTAAAAGGAGCTTTCCTTCACACCTTACATAAAATGACTGATGAATGGTGATGTTCAGATTTTATGACATACTATAATCATCAGCTCTCTATCCTTAGAGCTGCTACCAGGTTGTATATTCTAGCCCAGTGAGTTTTATAGAACCACAGAGTTGTTAGGAAGTTTGCCTCTTTGATTAGGCTGATAGCTATTTAAGTAGCTGGCTTGACTGGACAAGCCTTTAAATCATTCCAAGAGTCAGTTTCTATGTTTGGGTAGTTGGAGTAATACCCATCTCCTAAGAGTTGTTAAGGGGTTACTGGATAGCATGCTCTATTTATATGATGAATTGACCTTGGAAATTTTTTCATCAAACTATGTTGTCATTAGTATCATTTTCTAAGAAAAGTTTTGAACAATTTTTTTCTAATTGAATTGACCTCTTCTTGGATAAAACTGGCCAGTTTAGTTATGGATATCATTGACATTATATATGTCATCTATTCTATAAATCCCAGTTTTTACTTGCAGTCAAACAAATTTAACCAATTCTGAGTCAGTTCTAAAAATTGAATGTTTAATATTGGAAAGTCGTTGTATTGCAACCCATAGATATCAATGATATATAGACTTAACCTTATTTATATTGAATAATATTTGTTTTTGAGTTGGTGTTTATGCTGTTTTTAACCTTTTTGTATTTAGCCTTCAGTAGAGCAAAATATTATCGTGTTATTATCAAAATTTATTTTGTTCCAAAAGAGTTTTCAGTAATTTCTTGATAAAACTTATGAAAGAAATGGTGGAAAACTCGAGCCAGGGGCAGATATCCATGAGGTGCTGATGACAGAGGCATTCGACTTTACCTCTGCATTGTTTGGGGGGACATAGTATTCTCATCTGTTGAATGAAGGCTGATGATGACTCCCAGAATTTTTTCCTTCTCTAATAACTCTAGAGAGGCATGAGCCTTACTCTTTTTATTGATCTTGAGACACTCCCAAAGTCCTCTGTTGTCTGTATGTTACCTGTATGCTGTAGGTCCCCCCCCCTACTCTTTCCTGTCAGGCCCCCATATCAGCCTTTTGTTTCATTCATCTAACTGAGGTACATTGATAAATCCAAGATGGTGGCTCCAAGACAGTTTAGATCTGTGTTTCTAAACCTGCACAAATAGTGCAGCAGAGGAATAAAAAATGGTAATGCTGGAGGTGAAACTTTGAGCCAAGTATAAATGGAGTTAGAGGAGAAATTGCCAACTCTGCATTATGTTGACAGCATTGTGAACTCAAGGGACAGACAGAGGAGGTAAGTCTGGTATGAATGAGGACAGGGATTGTGATGCAGAGGATGAAGAGTAAAATGGTGAGCCCCTTTCACATTGCTTTTAATAAAGTAAAGTATTTTAGGAATCAGTGTTCTAACATTTTAAATTAGAGGGTATTAAATAAATGTTAGTACATTTTCACCCTTTTTTCATCTCACCATATACTTATAACCAACAATAATGTTCTTAATGTTTTGACAAAAAGTTTCCAAAGCCCATAGAACAATCCTTTATATTATTATATCATTAAGGTTGCTTTTGTGGTTGCTTTTGTGGTCTGGCACTGCAAAGCAAAGTGAAGACTGCTGATAGTTGAATTCAAATCCAGGCCAGAATCCAGGCTGGCCAAGAGCTTCTTCAGACAGACAGGGTGTCCTTATTAGTGCAGACTTCACCCCAAATTAGCTCTGTATTTTCTACTCTTCTGATGTATTTATAGCAGTGTGGTGAAATGAAGACAACAAAAGTACCTCCAGCCTTTTCTCCTGTACGAAGGTCCTTCTTGAATGTCTAAGCTCTGTCTGTGGCCAAGGCTTCGTGTGCATGTCTCGGACTGACCTATTTCCACAGGTCCCTCCTGGAGACAGAGACTGGGCTGTGCCTGTCTCTGGTTTTTCATTTCCTGTTCCTGATCTAGCATCTTACATAATAGATCATCAACAAATAATCTTAGAATGAATGATCTACAAAATATCCTTTATTTTTTCTCTTTACAAATCAAGTTCAGCTCTTGGAACTTTAAACGATTTTTAAAAAAAATACATTTGCAAAATTATTTGATGGAATTTGACTTTGAGTGTTCAGTAGATACTAACAACTGGTCAAGACTGAACAATTCAATGTCACAGAGTTCAGTGTTAACCTAAAGAGGGACTGTCCTACTTCAGGTGATCTTGGCTTTTGTTCTTTAGGTAACAGTTGCCTTATATAAATAAATAGAAGAAACATATCAGATAGTGCCATTTCATCTGCTTTCCTGGGCTCCAAAAAATTGCTATAAAGCTAGTATTATGAAAGTAACAATGAACTATCTCTATGTGGGGTTTTCATTGTTTTGTTTTTGTGTTTGATCAAGCAAGAAAGCTTTTTGTTGAAACTTATTTAGAAAGGTGTGAGGGAAGATTAAGGGAGAAATACATGTTTGACAGAACGGTTTCTCCAGAGTGAAAATAGGTAAGAAAGAAACATAGAGTCAAACAAGTTAGAGAGTAAGCCTTCTGTGTAGTTAGCAGGAATTGAAGTTTCTTCCTTCAGTAACTCAACTATTGAGCTAGAGCTTCTAATGACTGGACTTTGTCTTTCTTTAGTTTTCAAATTCCTGGAAACAAGCTTTCATTAGCCCTGTGCCTAGGTAACAGAATATTTTGGTCAACTGCTTTCTTAGGGATAGTTTTCCAGGGGTGGGTGGGCATCAAAAGTAATTAGTACTTTAAGATGTCTATATTTTTAATTCCCAAGGACTATTTTTGCTTGCTTGGGAGATGAATTATGGAAAACTTGTTCTGAATATTTAATAAACAGGGAGAATTTTAAACACTACTCCCCCAAAAAATCTCTAGAATATATTTTTCCAATATATTCTTACTTTATTTTGTTTTATACATTCATTTATTATGGTTTTGGGTTGCCAGGCCTTTCTGTGCTCAGAGCTTATTCCTGGTTCTATGCTCAAGGATCAATCCTGGTGGTGCTCAGGGGATCATACAGGGTGCCTTGAGTCAAACCAATGCCTCTGAGTACAGGGTAAGTGCTTTATCTGCTATACTATCTTTTTGACTCCAATACTCCTATTTTAAAATACAGATTCTAGAGGCTAACAGATAGTCAGAGGCTCTCAGCTACTTCTTGTCTTACTAGTGTCTCTGAGGTCCCCCTCCATACATCAGATTTGTGCCTTTATACTATAGGGGCCAGTGGGACTGTTCTTTCTGCCCACAAACCCTTTTTCTTTCCATACCAGCTTGGTTTACTCTTCTGTTCCTTTTAAGTATTTGTATAGCTCATGATAAGGCCTGCTACCCCTTCTCTATGTAATACTACTTCAAGTGCCCACTTGCACTCCCCTTCATGATTCCTAATCTATACTTAGTTTATATATCTATTCTATACATTCACTTATTTATTTATTGTATCTGTTTGATGTTTGTTCTTCCTACTAGGCAAGGGCCTTTATTTTTTTTTTCATTGACATATTCTAGGCAATTAAAGACTGTGTCTGCTCAGGAAATATTTGTTGAATCATAGCATTATTTTTTTTTCCAAAAGGACACTTTGTCTTTTCAAAGTCTTTAAGAGTTATCACTCTCTGTAGTAAGGTCTAATGAAATATTACCACTTGTATTGTATTGTCAAATACAGAGACTTTACAGCAGCAATGAAATAAAAGATGTTGAGGTAGATTTTTGTTTAGCAATCTATAATTCAGCCAGATTGATAAGAGGTGGGATATTTTATCACCATTTCTGACTCTGACCTTCTGCCCAGTGAGTTTCTCATGTTAATACCACACCAAGCAAAGGACTATTGACTTTTCACAAACCAATTTATTCTATTTGATTATTATTTTTTCTTTGCAGTTCCTTTGTTAATAAATTATTTGGAATATTTTCTTTTCAGTGTCAAAATCTTCAAGACTTCCTTAACTTCTTTTTGAACCAGGACTATCCATTTCTCCTAAAAGTGGTGCAAAGATCATTTCAGACCCCTAGATTGAGGGGACAAACCCACATCCAGAGGGCATCCTTAATAAGTATAGCTCCACTTCTGTAAACTGGTGTGAAAGTTAAAGCCAAGTGCTAAGAAGAAAATGTCTGATCATTTGCAGAAGATTTATTGTTTTTTTTCCTAAAAACATGGAATAATTTGAACAAAAGATTTGAACAAAGTATAAAACAAATGACATAATACATTCAAATGCTAAATGAGTTAAAAGCAGAGTTAGATATGGAATAGTATTGTGGCTTTTTAAAATAATTGTAGAATAAGAGTAATAATACAGTAGGTAGGGCATTTGTCTTGCATACAGCTAATCCAGGTTTAACCTTTAGTAACCCATATGCTTCTCCAAGCCCTACAAGGAGTGATTCCTGCATGTAGAGCCAGAAATTGGCTCTAAGCACCACCATATCTGATCCCCAAACAAAAAGAAATTAATTTTAAAATAATAATTGTAATTTAGGAAATACATTATACATTTGTTAACATTTATGGCTTAGATAAAGTTACCACACCTCACTGCCACCAAGTGCTCAAGAGCCTCCACCAACATGCTTATGAATTTTGTTTAGAAAATTTCTTTATCTTTAATACATACTTACACATGTTTACAACATCTGGGACATGCCATTAATCAGTACTAAGAGTTGTGAAAGGAAGAAATAAAGAGGAAATCATATTGGCCAGGAAATAGTTGCGGCTGAAGCTAGGAGATGGTACTTGAGACATATATATAGTATTGTTTCTATTTTTCTATGTATTTCTAGCTTTAACTTAAAAATGGTTTAGAGTGGAAATGTAGCTCAGGGATTGAATTCCTCTCTTGCATGTATGAGGTCCTCAGGTTCAATTTCTAATGAAGTTCTTTTCAATAAAAAGGGAAAAAGGGAAAGTAATATAGTGGTGACAGTAGAGTGATTTTGGCTCATTTAAAAATTTTATTGGGTTTTTCCATTGGCATAGGGTTAGGAGGGCCCCCCAGGAATTGTCACTATTGGCAATACTTGACTCAATGATGTGGGCCTGACAGTTCAGTGCCTGAGTTCAGGGGTGGTGGCAGTCAAGTGCTGGGGACCAGACTTGGCATCTAACTCATGCAGGCATGTATTTTTCCCTGCTGAGCCATCTCCCTGGTTCCTGGTTTTCTATTCTAAATGAAATAAGCTTTATTATTTCATCTGGAAAAATGATTGTCACCCTTTAATTGTTTATGTGTTTTATTTTTGTTTTGTTTTGTTTTGGATCCCCACCCAGCTGTGCTCAGGGCTTATTCCTGACTCTGAGTTCATAGATCTCTCCTGGCAGACCTGCAGGGAGGAGGCATATGTAGTGCCAGGGATTGAACCAGTAGGCTCCATCACAGGCAAGCATCTTAACATCTGTACTCTATAATATCTTTAAAACCCCTAAACTATATTTAACCTAAAGCCTTTATATATTGAAAAAAGTATTCTTCCCTTTCTAATGGTTTCAGCCAAAAGCAGATGTCAAAAATAGGAAATGACTTATCAGTATTTTGCACTTAACTTTTCTCATGTACAGGTTTCTGTGAAGTAGTTTTAATCTAATTAGTGTGAATGCAGAAAATCCTCCAAGTAGATATCTTTTCACTCATCAAATATTTGCTCAGCATTTAGTTAAGTACCAGCTTGGCACAGCAGGGAGCTTGTCTGGGAAGCTGCATGGAGGACCTTGTTCTCTTGAAGATCTGTTCTAGTGCAGGGCAGACCGTAATCAAGTATACATGAATGTATTCAGATCTCTGGGCTTCCAGTAAATCTGTATCTCTTGAGTCCAAGAGGATGATCCTCCAAGTAGGGTGTGTGTGAGGTGCTTCTCCCTCCCTGTGTAGGTGGTGGGGTGGTACTTCCCAATGGGCCAAGTTAGTACCATCACTTCAATTTCATAATTTTTTCCAGGTTCTGGCAAGAGTTGGGTGTTAGAATTAGGCGTTGCAGTTGTTTTGAGTTCTCTTCTGTTGCTATCTTCAAAGGTATTTAAGCTCAGAGTTTGGGGAGCAGAAGTGGGGGCGGTTCCCTCCAGAAATCTAGAGATGAACACTGCCTGCTCTGAACCAAATGTATATAAAGTAGAATCTAATCTGGGTAAATTGTCGTGCTTGTCATTTGTCTGCTGAGTCTAGTGGGGAAAAATTGCAAAGCCAATGGGTCCCTGCAGCAGGAATATTAGAAACAATGAACTGCCCGAGAGTGGCTGAACACCAATTCTGTGTTCAATCTTTTAGGTCTCACAACTAGTTTATATACTCTGGTTCTGACCATACCTCACAGTAGAGTAATCATTGACCTGAGAAAAATAATACTTGGTTCTCAGGCTCTCTGGAACTGAGAGTAAGCTTCCATGTTGAACCAGGCTACTTCCCTCAAAGAGATCACATTGTCTGCCACTGTACAACAGATGTGTGGTCACCAGCTTCTGAAAGCGATTTGTCAATATTCTCTTTTCTCTGTGTTACAGGTTTTGCTGATCTTTGCAAAGGAAGATAGTCAGAGTGACGGATTCTGGTGGGCCTGTGACAGAGCCGGTTATAGATGCAATATTGCTCGGACTCCAGAGTCAGCCCTAGAGTGCTTTCTAGATAAAAACCATGAAATTATTGTCATCGATCACAGACAAACTCGCAACTTCGATGCGGAAGCAGTGTGCAGGTACCTTGGTTTGATATGTGGAATAAATGTCCACTTCATTTCTGGTGTCTTCAGTTCCATGCCTCGAGCTTCTGATAATCACATGTTCTCTCTAAGCTGCAGAAACAGACTTCTGTGACAAGTTCTCCTTCCTCCTAGATCTGCATCTCACCTTTTATTTTTTCCCATATTTGCATTCAGTTGAAGCTAGAAGTGTGAGCTGGGCTCTACTAAAAACTTCAGGGTGCCCCCCCCCTCCACCCTTGAGCATTACTCATATTTCACACACAGCCAAAAAACATTCAACTTCACAGTTTCATCTTAATTATTCTGCCTCAAAATGCACAGCATAAATGTGTGAAGTAGAAAGCTTCCCCTGCCTGACATAAATGGGTGGATCCCACCATAGAACAGCCACTTGGCAGCAGCAGGGAAGCTCCCAGGAACCCAGCACCCCTGCTTGTTTACAGAAACAGGCCCTCTGGAGAGGAAATGCGTGCTTGTTCCTAAATAAATGCAGCCTGAAGAATTAGCTCTGGGGTGAGCAGAGCCATTTGCCATTTGGCAGAAGTGGAATGCTTTGAAGCTGTATGGGAAGAGGTCAGTAATGAAATGAAAGACCAAGAAAGACTCCAGTGACATATGCAGGGAGTATTATTTGTTTGAATGTTAGCTTGGAAGTGCAAGGTAGAGAAATGGCTTCTGAGAATCATTGGTACCCAGGAAAGTAATGAGTGTGGGCTGAGAGAAGTTTCTTTCCTCAGGTGTCACTTTGCTGCTCTTTGAGTTTTAGTTTCCTGAATTTTTAAAATGGCTTACTGGTCTTAGATCATCTTTCTACATGAAATATGCTACATATGAATGTGCAAATATACAAATATGTACTTCCCATACAGATTCTTTCACACATGATATATTAAAAATATTAAAACATCTTTTTTAATTTAAGACCTTTTTTTTAAAGAAATGAGAGAGGGGTAGTTTTGAAGGCACACAAGACAGTGCTCAGGGCTTACTCCTAGCTCTATATTCAGGGATCATTCTTGTTAATATACAGGGCCCATATATGTTGCTGAGACTCTGGTTGGCTATGTGCAAGGCAAGTGCTTTATTGTGCTCTCTCTCCAGTCCTAAGAAATTTTATTTTCTTTAAAATGGTTTTCAAATGAGAATAGATCTTTTGTAAGTATGCATATTTGATCTCTATTTTTTTCAATTTTTACCAAGGGACTATGATTTGAAGTAGTTAATAGAGTTGCAGATGAATAGTGTTCTTCTGTGTCCACCACCAATGTCTCACAGTCCTCTCTTAATTTATTTTTCTTATGTGAACTTTGTAGAAATATAACAATCCTGTGAGCAAATTTTGATTGAATGTAAGTCTTGGGTATAAAAAGAAAAAACTAACAAAAAGAATCCTTTTATTTTTCTGATTAAAAACACAATTTTTTTTTCCCATAATGGCTTACATATCTTTCACAGTAGTATTTTAGGTATATATTAACATTGAATCAGAGGAATACCCATCACCAAATATGTCCTCCCCCCATTCCAGTTCTCTTTCTACAACCCATATACCCCACCATCACCCCACCACCCCCTCGGGCTGCTAGAGTAGGTAGAAACCTCTTTGTCCGGCTTACTATTAGTGATCACATATCTGTTTGGTCCTGGAACCCTCCCTTGTTTTCCCCTCTATTTAAGAGGCAGAGCTAGATAAATCGAGGTATGTGGTTTTGTTTGAAGGAAAGAAAAGCAATAGATTGGGGTACAAAATAAGAGGAAAAAAATAATAAACAAGTCAAAAGTCAAATACACTGAAAATGGGCGGAGTCCCTCTAGATGCTCCCAACCTCAGTTTGAGAGAGGATGTGAAAAAGGTAATTGAAACACCACAACAATACAGAAAGAAATATCGAATTAAATAACTAGTGAGCACTACAGCAATAAAGACAGGCACCACACAATAGTCTCGGTTCTGAAATCAAATCATAAGCTCCATTTCCTGAGCTGCACAACCACCAAGATCTCTAGATACAGAGGTCTGATTTTATCATCCAAGACAAAGCAGAAATCTTCCACACACCACGAAAACAATAAGGGGAGAGTAAATGATCATGCAAGGAGTCTAGAGTTAATTCCATGACAGTATACTTCAGGGGTGGAGAAACCCTGTATCTCCTAGGTCAGGGGAATTCCCTCTACAATATCCCCAATAGTTACTGTGCCTATGCAGGGGGAAAAAAAAAAGGAAAAAAAAAAGCACAAAACAATCATTTTTCCACATGTTTATTTATCAATTGATCGATTTTTTTTGACATCTTTATTTTGGTGTGGAGATTAAGGTTGATGTCTCCAATATTATTTTATTTTGTCTTGTCTTTCTTTTTCTTTTTGCTCTCGAGCATGATTTGATTTAAGAAGAATCCTTTTAATTTGGGCAAAGGCCCAATTTAGTAAGCTGTGGTTTTTTTTTCATCCTGGCCTAAGGAAAAGTACTTCTGTTTCATAGAAGGGGGTCTCTATATGAGTCACACAGAAAGAGAAGAAGGGCTTTTGCCATTTAGAAACCTGGTGACTTGCTTAGGAGTGTGTCGCTGACCATTGGATTGCTATCACATGGAGAGTAGTTAGAGTCCTGAATGCTTAACTGCCACCACAGGATCCCTACAATGAGTGGGAGATACATCTGGGCGTGTTCTTTGCTGTCATCTGTAGTCAAAAACTCCTGGCTTCTTAGTCCAAACTGGTTCTTTGCTTCCATTCTTCAGATCGTGCCCTGACTGTCCTCAAATTTCCCTTAGTCCTTAATCTAGAAGAGGTCCAGGTCTTTCTAGCCACACCATTCCTTTGTAGGAATGAGAGAGAAATTAAACACAAGTCCACCCAAAAGACAGTCCTAGAAGAAAAGTACAGGCACACTTGACCCACATGTTTATCATGTGCTGAGCTGAGCCTCATCTCTTTAGACTGGAGCCTGGTGCAGTAGCCCAGACCTCACTGACCCATGACGAAGTGAGAGTCGCTCATAGTTTCTCTAGAGCAAAGGTGAGGAAATTTTATCCTGCCAAGGACCATTTGGATACTTTTAATATCATTTGTGGATCATACAGTAGAGACAGTGAACATAAATCTTATCATGCACCAGGGCCAGACCATGAATTTCATGGATTTCATGTCACCATTGGGCCATACTTTCCCCCACACCCCTGTTCTAGAGTTGTACAGGTTTCTGAAACACAGAATTTTCATTATGTAGAGTCAACCGTGTTTTCAGGATGTACTTTGGCTAGGAGTTCAGAAGGTTCCAAAGTAGGATGTGAGTGTAACTCACCTTCTCAGAGTTAGCTCTGTTGGTGGGTGGACAGGAAGTGATTTGTGCTGGCAGTGGAGAGTGTTGACATATCCCTCCTGCTGTACAACGAGTGAGTTAGAACATTCTCTCCAAAGGGCTCATTCAAACACCACTTATCCACCAGGGGAAACTTCATCTTTCCCAGGACAGCAGATGAACATTTGACCATTCTTTAGAGACAGAAGGATTAAAAAAACAGAGAATAAGGAAGGTGCTTGCCTTTTTAAAAAAAAAAAAAAAAAAAACTTTTGGGCATTTGGAAATTTTAGAGTTGAAGTAGAGGAAACAATAAGCACTAGTTCCCTCTAAGGGAAGCATGGAGAAGAGCAGAAAAAGATAAAAAAAAAAAGATAGAAAAACAAATCCATGTTGTGTCACAAATTACTCAGGAGCAGCCTTGAGCCTTCTGTTCTTGGAGATGATAATTTCCTGGGAGGGATCTCAAAATAAGTAGAGCAGACCATGGAGATGGGTCAAAGCAAGCATGCTTGTTTGTACTGAGATTCAAGTATGTGACCTTTTATTAAAAGCCATCCATTTCCTGACCCCTGACTAAAATAATTCAGAATCTGAGCTGCAGCACTGTACATTTCCCTAAAATTTAGGACCCTCAAGTCTCTGAATCAGTATAGATTTCAGTTCCTAGGAAAGAAAAACAACTATATGCATGCTCACAGATCATTAGTGAAGCTGCTTGATGTACCATATTTTAGTCATGATTGATAGCCCCCCACTTTTTTAAGTATTTGAAAACAAGTATGTAGCACATCTAAAATTTTTTGGCAATTATTTCTACCATCTTTAATAGGTTTTAACCTATATTTTTATATAAACTAGCTGCTGGCAAGCATTTTACTGTTTAAGGTCAACTTTCTGAACTCTTTTTTTTTTAAGGAGATCGTTTTCAAAAATTAAAAAAAAAAAGCTAACCCAATTAGCTCCACAAGTACAAACTGATAACTAGAAAATTGTAGGACTGCCAGAGTTCTACCAACCCCCCCGCAACTCCAGAGTAGAAATTCAGAAAATGTGGGATTTGACAGTTTTCGAAATGGAAAATTGGCAGGTTCAACCTATTGGATGATTGCCAGGACATTCAAAATAGTTAAGAAAGATGTTGTCCTAATCAGCAAGGGCATCTTTCTTTGTTGTCTTCCATGCTTTCCTAGACTTAATCTTTAGAGAACTATTTCTTTTTGTGCCATTTTATCAATGTGAAGATATTCTATATATGATGAATGTGGAAAGGTTCAGATCACCTGATTTGACTGGAAGTTTTCTCTTTGCAGGTCGATCCGGGCCACGAATCCCTCTGAGCACACGGTGATCCTAGCAGTGGTTTCACAAGCGTAAGCTTACCCTCCCATCCTCAGCTGAAGCAGTCCTGTTCTTTCTGAAATGTTTGTCTTGATGCAGTCCAGTCTTCGAGCCTGCAAAGCATCGGGCATGTTTTGGGTCCAACCTTAGATCTTGTTGGGCAAGGGGTGAGAGAGTAGAGGGATTGCATCCTTTTTCAAGTTTCTGGAAATGTTTCAGCTTCTCTCTCTCTGTCTCTCTGTCTCTGTCTCTGTCTCTGTCTCTCTCTCTCTCTCTCTCTCTCTCTCTCTCTCTCTCTCATAACTGTTAGCACATATTCATACACCTCAGGAAAAAATAGTTACTCATTATATGCTAGAATGAAAGAGACAACTGGGTAGGAGGAGGTCTGCAGAAAACATTGTTCCAGGTTATTTTTTGTTTTTGAAGAGTTAGGGAATGCTAATTTTTTTCAATAAAATAGCATTAAATAAAAGCCTAAGAACAAAGAGATGTTAAATCCACTGCAAAAAAAAAAAAAAAAAAAAAGAAAATGGATTATGCCATTTATGTCAGTACAACTACAGGGCTTGAAGCAGGATTAATGCTAATGTTTGGAAGGCATAAGAAAGGGGGATTGGATTGCAGGCTTGAGACTAAGGCATAAGAAACTGCACGGCTTGGTAAATTGTTTAAAGTGGGACTGCACTGCACTGAAAATGAAAGACCTAAAAGGAAAGAGTTATCTGTGCAAACTACAATGGATGGAATCTTTCTAAAGAGCAGAAAGCATTGTAGTCACCTAATGGCTATAGTTGACTTCAGAGAGATAAAGACCTTAAAGAGAGCCCAGAACTCATTGAACTTGGCCTCATTGTGGCAATAGTACAGATTCTTCAACAAGCCAACAACTCGGGAACAATGTAGTAGCCTAGGGAAGGCTGGTACCAGGGGAGACTGAAAATCTCCGTTCCAAAACAAGTTTGGTGATCATGGCTTTAAAACTGTATCCAACCTCTGCTTAAAGTAACTGCTGCTTCATGAGTTCCTTACACTGATAGCAACTGGATACTGAGGCCATGGAAAAAGAAGTTGTTCCTTCTTGTTCTTTTGTTTTGTTTTGTTTTTGGGTCACATCCAGCAGTGCTCAGGGGTTACTCCTGGCTCTATGCTCAGAAATCGCTCCTGGCAGGCTTAGAACCATATGGGATGCTGGGATTCGAACCACTGTCCTTATGCATGCAAGGCAAAATGCCTTACCTCCATGCTATCTCTCTGCCCCTCCCCCCATTCTTATCTTCTTGTTATTGAGGTTGGAAAGGGGCTAAAAGGGGAATAGTTCAAAGAATGGCAATGAAAAGTCCATCTTCAGCCCTCTGGTTTCCTAATGTCTTAGTATCTTGGACATATTCCCTAGACAGGCTTTAAGATCATAGCATCTACCCCATGCCTTACTAATCCTATGTCATAAGAATGAAACAATTTTTTATTCACTCTTTATTATTTATGCATCATATGTTTAGTATTAGTTCTTGAAAACTGATGGCTCATTGTGGCTTATTTGTTATTTTTCAATCACCCTCCACCACTAACACCACTGATTTGTATTTTTTTAATTAAAAATTTTAAAAATATTTTTTGTACATTTGTGTTTGTTGGGAGCCCAAACAGCAGTGCTCAGAAATTCCTCCTAACTCTGTGCTTAGAGATCATTCCTACTTGGATTGATGGCGTTTGGGCACCATAGTGTTTGGGTACCATAGTTGTGCTGGGTATTGAACTAGGGTTAGCTGCATGCAAGGCAAGTACTTTAGCCCTTGTACTATCTCTCCTGCCACCATTTGATATTAAAAATATTCATAGAGGGAGAAATAAATAATAAAACAATGGTATTTGTGCCAATCAGTTTATGTGAGGGAACCATCTTTTTAATACCTTTGGAACATTTTTGTGTCCTTCTAATTTATTTTGAGAGTGTAAAAGTCTGTGTTTCAGAGAAGAAAAATACAATGGAGAACAGTAGCTTTTCCCTGTAGAGTAGGAGCCAGTTTCAAGTATTGCTGCCAATCAGTGTGGGATGTTTCTTCCTCTTTTTTTTTCTCTAGAACCCAATCCATACTGGCTGACTTGTCTCCAATATACTATTTCTCTTTCACAGGTGGCTGCCATTACCCAGCATGCCCTTGTCATAAACTATTCTTGAACCTGGAATCCTGCCTCTAGCAGTAGGGAGCCCAGGGTCAGAACCATTCTTTGCATGTGCCATGATAATCCACTTCTTTCTCCTGGCCTTCCTTTCTAACTCAGACTCCCTTGGACTCCACAGGGTCCTACATCTCATAATAGAACTTATTTTCCTTACCTGGAAGTTTCCTCATCAGGTTTGGGGGTGAAGGTTATACTTTTAGAAGGCTGGGGGACTTCAGGGAGGACAATGGGCTCTGGTCTTCTTTCCTATAGCTTGCTACTTCCTGGGATTGCTCCCAAGCATTTGATCACACTCCCAAGGTCAGGGTGCTGATGGAGGGGTTTTCTATGTGCTGGACTGAGACTTTCAGAGACTCTGCTGGACTTGTCTCTACTGCCTTTTCTGATTCTGCATTCAGAAGGAGGTAGAATTTGGGTCCTTGTGTGCCTATAAAAGAGAGTAGTGCTTGCCAAAGAGAATTGTTCTTGCCTTGTTGCTCTCTCTTGGGGTTTTAGCATGATGAATCCTGGTCTATAGCTGCTGAGTGACCGCATTTTCTGCTTTTCTGCAGATCTGGTGACCATGAAGAGACCTCCGTCCTTCCTCTGCTGCATGCAGGCTTCAATAGGGTGTGTAGAAAATAAGCATGAACCTCTCTTGGGTGTGGACACATTCACTTGAATCCTCCTAGAACAAAGCCAGGTGCCTCAACAACTATGTAGCAAATTTAACCCTAGATCAGGGGTCTCAAATTCAATTTCCCTGGGGGTCACAGGAGGCAAAGTAGGAGTGAGGCAGGGCCGCATAAAGGATTTCGCTTACCGAATATTTGCAATAAAAAATCGCATTAGTAAGAAAAAAAATCGCAAAAATTCGCATTAAACATTTGCATACCCCGAACGGAATGGCTCGGGGTATGCAAATGTTTAATGCGATTTTTTTTACTAATGCGATTTTTATTGCGATTATTTGGTAAGCGAATAATCGCAAATACTGTGATATTGAAGGCTGGCCGCGGGCTACAAAATGTTATACGGAGAGCCACAAATGGCCCGCAGGCTGCGAGTTTGAGACCCCTGCCCTAGAAGAATGAATAAACCAATAATTCTCAGAGGATAGTAGCTAGTCAAGTGGTCTTCCTTTCTTGTCTAATTTCATGCATCTCAGCTATGGCTGTGGAAGAGCATCAATAGTGTTCTCACATCAAGTCAAGTGACTTAAATCAGGGTAGTCAACTAAATTCTATATATGAATGTGATTATGGAAAATAAATCTCTTCAATCAGCCTCCCCACCCCCACCAGTGTGTTCTTTGGAATCTAGTTCGCATCTTGGACTCTAGGGTCTAAACCATACTGGCTGTGGTATTCTTTAAATTCCTTTTGGAAATCCTAAATGTCAAAGGGCAAAAGTTATTTGATAGCTATGCACATGTCACTGATGCTCAGCTTAAAACTTTAGATGATTAATTGAAGGGGCAGTAAACTAGGCTTACCTGGTATACCAAGGTAGGAGCAATCTGAAAGTTGAGTTAGATGCAAAATGGTGTGCATGAAAATGAAAACAAGACAAAACAAATCAAGGATGATTTAAGAGAAGGGATGGAAACTGTGTTTTAAAACAGGAAAGTTGAAAGAAATATAGGTATGAAAAATCCTTATAGAGAAATTGTGGAAGGATTTCACTTTGACTATTAAAAACAAAGATATATTTCTTCTACTAACTACAATGCCTTTTGGGGGAAAAACTTGTTTAACTTTTGCTGACCATTTTAATTTAAGTAAATTACTGCAGTGTCATGTGGGAAAATGAGTTGTCAAAATATCAAAAAATGTTGTTTCACAACTAGATGAATAATACTGAAATTCAACTTGGAGATTAAGATATACTATTCCAAGGAGAGATTCACAAATGAAATAACTAGATTTACCTTGTATCTGTAGGTCTTTTTGATTAGGTAATCAAAATTTCAAAAAGATAATGTATATATCCCTTTTCCTCAAAACTCAGATATTGCCCATGGCTTGTGAATTAGGAAAAATATCTATGGATATTTATTTTCTTGACTTTACAAAAAAAAATCCCCCTTTTTACTGTAAACCACACAGATGCAGAAATTGCCAGTGCGGTCCAGTTATATTAAGCTTTAGTGTGCTTCAAATTATGGAGGTAGCAGAGCTGTGCAAAGAATTCAAGGTAACATGTGGTCCACCTGTGAGGAAAGATGATCCTTTTTAATTATCAATAGCACTTTCTCCATTATATCCACCATTATATCTCTCAAATGGTGATCATGATTCTGAATGGTATGTCTATGATCTGTTTCTCAGTGAGTGCAGTACTGCTGAGGTTTGGAATGGAAATTTCCAAAGAGAAAAAAAATGACTTCACAAGCCATGTAACTGAAACCTTTTTTTATTTCCCATACCAGAACATAATAACATGATTAACAGGGTTTCTAGATCTTCTGCCATAGATTTCTCTACCACAACCAACTTGATGCTGTTCTTCATCTCTCTCTCTCTCTCTCTCTCTCTCTCTCTCTCTCTCTCTCTCTCTCTCTCTCTCTCTCTCTGTCTCTCTGTCTCTGTCTCTGTCTCTGTCTCTGTCTCTGTCTCTCTCTCTCTCTCTCTCTCTCTCTCTCTGTCTCTCTCTCTCGTTTTTGGTTTTGGGGCTATACCCAGTGGTACTCAGGGTTTAATCCTGGCTCTGCATTCGGAAATCGCTTCTGGAAGGCTCAGGGGACCATATAAGATACTGGGAATCAAATCCAGTTCCTGGTCAGGTGTGTGCAAGGTAAACTCCCTACAGCTTTGTTATTGCTCTGGCCCCCTGTCATGTTTGAGGTAGAACCTCCCAGATTATGAGGACAAGGTTGCCTCACTGCCTGGGGGCTGACTGCAGAATGCACAGCATCTTAAGGATTCCACACTTGGTGACCCACATTCCTGCAGCTTTAGTATGGTGAGCTCCCACTAACAGTTTTAGAGATGAGGAGAGTTGAGGAGAAATAGCTGGCCTTCTTTGCATATAAATATGATGATTTAGACCATGAGGTTCATTTAGAAAGTTCCATTGTTTCCTTTTTACACATCTATCGCCTGTTCTAAAAGATTCTGTTTTCTTCTATCCCACTAGTGTATTGCTTTCTATAGCTGACTTTAGTGAAGAATACTTGCTGAGACTTGGGACTCATGACCAGGGCAGTTTATCCTGCTAAAATAGGGTGTCCCCACACTCTTTGGGCTCTTTCTTAAGGATACACCTTTGAAGATTTTTTTCTCCTGAGTAAATGTGGTTTAAAATCAGCTGAGACTGTTTCTTCAGGTGACCAGGATCCTTTTTTGGGCAAAAACTTGTCTTTGGCAACTCTGTACCCAAGCACCCTTCCATATAAGACAGTTGTTCTTGCTTCTGAGAGGTTGTTTCCCTCTCTGAGGTTGTTTTGGTCATCTTAAATCATCTGCTGAAACCCAGCCCCAGTGTTGCTGGCTAATTGGCCAGTGCTTCCGTCTATGGGTCCCTGAGTAAGGATCCAGGAACAAATTGTGCCATTTAATATTCCATAACAGCTCCTCCTCGAAGCCAATGGAACTGTGTTTAAGTGGCTGTCTCTGTGAGGCTCATTCATTGGAGCCTCTTTGAAATCAGCATTCAGCAAAGGATGACTGCAGCTGTTTTTACATCCACCTCTGTGTGCCTCTTTTTCAGTTTGAAACAGTGCTGATTCCGTCCAACAAGTATGTGTGGAGCACTTAGCATGGGCGATGCAATGTGTTAGCATGCCAGCGATTTGACTGTTCCTCCCTGGAGAGGCTTCCTGGGAAGTAGGAAGTGGATAATTACGGTATATTACTTAATCGAGCTACCTTCTCAGTGGTTTACTGAATACAGAAGTTTAATTTTTCCCTCCCTCATTTTTGTAGAGGAGGAAAGACTTCAAAAGTAACTAAATAACTTGCCAGAAGTCCTAGTCATTAAAAAAATAAAAGATGCAAAAGCCTAGTGTTTAACTCTGAACTGCATGTTGTGTTCCCCAAAGTAGGCTTGCTCAAACAGTTCCATGACCATTTAGTGTTCCAACAACACTTTATAGGTATTCTTTGGCAAATAAGGCTTCTTGCCAGTCAACAATATGGTGTAGAAGCACAGTTAATGCCTGAGGAAAGAGCCCCCTACTTTCTGTAACCATACTAGGACTCTGCTTTTTTGGTGTATGCCTACATAATTCTGAGCAGGTTGAACTTTGAACAATTCTGGGTTCATTCAAATTATTTCAGAGATAGGTATTACCATCTGAAAAATTACCCCAGTAGAACACAGTGGTGCCTTCCATTACTTTCATCCTACAAAACACAAGATACCACAAAGTGCAAGCAAAAGGCTCCATCATTTAGAAACCATCAATTGTTCACAGCTAAGGATGTTTTCAGGTGAGCTAAAGAAAAATAAAGTCTCTTGAAAAGTTATCATCTACAGATGAGAGTAAAAGTCATGTATGGCTAAATAAAAGTAAATCTTTAAAGATTATAAATATATAATGTATGGGGTCAGAGAGATAGCACAGCATTAGAGCTTTTGCCTTCCATGCAGCCAACCCAAGACAGACCTGCCTTTGATTCCTCACATCCCATATGGTCCCCCAAGTCTACGAGGAGAGACTTTTGAGCATAGAGTCAAAAATACTATACCACCAGTTGTAACCCAAAAACCAAAATAAAAAAATATATATATATAAAATGTAGATTTATATGCACAATAAAAAAGTAAAGACAGTTATTTAAATCATAATGATTTTTTTCAGCCTGTGACATTATCAGTGATTTGGGGCTTTATGCATATTTTTCTAAAATTTATACACTATTAAATTCATGTGTAGTTTATCATTAGAAATAGGCAACAAAATTTTTACTTTGGAAATTTATCTTTTAAAAAAAATCCTTTTGTTGGGGGGGCCATAGTTGGTTTGATCAGACTTCTAGATCTATACTCCTGGAAATACTTGGGGGACAATTTGTGCTGTCAGGGATTGAACCAGAGTTAATCACATCTCAGACAAGTATGTTAAAACCTCTGTACAATCTCCCCAGCCCCTAAAATAGTCCTGTATAAGCCAATATTTAAAAAACTTATTTTTTATCACAGATTTTTAATTTAATATATGAAACATCAACTCAGAACAATCTCCACTAATTTATAAGCTAAACCTAAATCTAATTAGGTTTTTATTTTGCTTTGTCAATAGCCTTTGATTGACTTTCCCTCTTCTTAGCCCTTCCATCTGACCAGAGATTGGTGTATTGGGGTGTAAGGAGTACAGGGATTCTTCAGGGAGACACTGGATAAATGGTTGTATGTATGTGGAGGAACCTCTGGAGGAAGAGGGAAGAGAAGTGAATCCTGTAGGCACTCAAAAGGTCGAGCAGGTCCCAAGAAGGCCCCCTCACCTTGGGAGAAATCACTCACAGTATGTCATACTGTAAGCCCAACTAGTGTCATTTCAGAAGCTTCTTAGTGTTCTATAGACTAAAGACTCTCAATAATGAATAAGGGGAGGCACTCTATACCCTTGGACCTATCATCTCTGACTGTTCCTAATCAACTGTTTCCCCGCACCTCTACCCCATCCCTTGTGAGAAGGGGAAATCAGTGTATAGGTTTTTTTCTTTCTCTCTCTGTCTCTTCCTTCCTTTCTTCCTTCCTTCCTTCCTTCCTTCCTTCCTTCCTTCCTTCCTTCCTTCCTTCCTTTTTTCTTTCTTCCTTCCTTCCTTCCTTCTTTCTTCCTTCCTTCCTTCCTTCCTTTTTTCTTTCTTTCTTTCTTTCTTTCTTTCTTTCTTTCTTTCTTTCTTTCTTTCTTTCTTTCTTTCTTTCTTTCTTTCTTTCTTTCTTTCTTTCTTTCTTTCTTTCTTTCTTTCTTTCTTTCTTTCTTTCTTTCTTTCTTTCTTTCTTTTTCTTTCTCCTTTCTTTTGTTTTTGGGTCACACCCAGTGGTACTCAGGGGTTGGTTACTCCTGGCTCTTCACTCAGAAATCACTCCTGGCAGGCACAGGGACCATATGGGATGCTGGGATTCAAACCACTGTCTATCCTGGATAAGCTGCTAGCAAGGCAAACACCTTACCATTGTGCTATCTCTCCAGCCCCAGTGTGTAGTTTTATTTCTCTTCAATTTACCAAGTGTTTCAAGCATGTCAACCAAGCTATTTCATCTCCTCTTCCCCTCTTACATGTGTCTTATATAACACTTGTCTGGATCAGGGGGGAAATAGCTGCTACAATTGCTTTGACTCTTTAAAAGGTAATTGTATATGTCTTATGTATTATCTTTGCTTTCTTTTCAGAGATTTATGGAGAATAGCAGCATAATTGCTTGCTATAATGAACTGATTCAAATAGAACATGGAGAAGTTCGCTCACAGTTCAAATTACGGTATGTGGCACATCAAGATAAAACTTAAAGCTAACAACTCAGTAGAGAAGCTTGTCTGTCATCTGACTGATGTTCCAGGTTTGTAGCTAAATCCCCAAGATTCTGAAGCTATTAAACAGATAAAGGGTGGCTGGCATATGCAGAACCTAAACCTGGAACCCTTTGGTATAGTAAAATAAATTAGAAGCATTTCTTCTGTGGACAATATTTTCCTCTATTTACAATAGTTTTAAAATTATACCGTAGGAAAAGTACTGTTACATTTTTGTACAGTTAGATCAAAATTAGGAATTGCCTTGGAGAACTACTTTCTATTCACTATGTTCAAGATTTATAAATTGGGGCCGGAGAGATAGCATGGAGGTAAGGCGTTTGCCTTTCATGCAGAAGGTCATCGGTTCAAATCCCGGCGTCCCATATGGTCCCCCGTGCCTGCCAGGAGCTACTACTGAGCAGATAGCCAGGAGTAACCCCTGAGCGATGCCGGGTGTGGCCCAAAAACCAAAAAAAAAAAAAAAAAAAAGATTTATAAATTACTGCTTGTTATTAGGTTGGCATTTAGTAATTGTCACATAGTAATAGCAATTACATGAGGCCTTTCTGTGGCCTCTTTAGGCTGGAAGGATCTTCAAGAAACAGTTTTGGTCTCTTTAAAGGGATCTTAGAGTTTGTGAGCCAATTGCTTGCTGGCCTTCCATCTGCCTTATAATATTAGGGACTTCTTCAGGCTGACGTTGCTCTGGCTTTGTTCTGTGTATTTAGGACCCAAATATCTTTAACCTCAAGCAGAGAGAGCTGGGGGAAAGGAGACTTTCCTTAACCTAGGAACCTTCTAGGAGGTCAGTTTCTGATCTCACATTGATTTGAACTGAGACTTTAAGAACCATGATTTACAAAGCTAGTAAGTTTTAAATACATATTCTAGCACCAATCCCACTACCAATGTCAAGTTCCCTACACCACTGCCCCCGAATTGCTTCCCCTATTCCCTAGCCTGCCACCTTGTTGCGCATGTTTTAAATTTAGTTGAAGTTTGGATCTCATGTTTTCTGTGTTATTGACTCTGTGGTTTGCATATATATAATTATACTGAAACTTGATCATTTTTATGATGACCTTGACATAATCCAACTTCCCAACAAGTTCCAGTAAGGCAGAAGATATTGTCCTAGAGAGTGGGAGGCAGTCACGTACTCATAATTTCACAAGATCTTGAAGAGTTCTCAGAGTTCTGGTTCTAAACATATCTCATCAGGACGTGATTGCCCAGGGCATTTCATTTTCACCCTCTGGGCTGGCTGAGGATATTGATTTCAAATTGCCAGATGTGTCTCTACCTCTCTCTCCATAGACTAGGCACAGTCCCCAGCATAGTTTCTCTCAGCAAAAAGAGAGCTTCTGGCTTGGTGCACAGTGAGCTCACTGGCATCTCACTTAATGACTTTGTCTTCAAAGGGGGAAAAACCCCTTTTTAAAGTATTTTCCATGGCATTCTCTGTTCCTTGGAAGCAGAATAGATTGACATCTACACACAGGGCGAGGTGCTTCTGGTCGCTCACTCAGGTTGGGGAATTTGCTTTGCAGTGAAAGAGAAGCATTAAGAAATAAAGTATGGGGAAGTCCATTTTTTAGGTGAAAGTGGATTGAAAAGACATCTCCCAAAGGTCATATTTAGTGAAATAAACTCAAAGAAGGAAGGCACATTCTGGATGATTTCACCCACGATGGGATGTAAACAAACAAAGCAAGGGAACAGCCAAAACCAAACAAAAACAAGTCCTAGAACTGTGACTATGAAACTGATATTCCCAAAAGGTTGAAAGGTTCTCAGGGACATTGTAGAGGGATATAGGAGCTTATGGGATGTGGAATGATGACATACATCTAGAGACAGAGATATAAAATTTTACCTCTCAGCCAGAGGGAGCTCAAAAATCTGACTGCAGTTTTTGTATTCAGGAAATCAGAATTCTGTCTCTAGCATCCCCCACAGTCCCAGAGCACCATGAAGCACCAGCATGTGTGACTAAAGTAAATATAAACAAAACTTTGCTCCCCACAAAGAATACAGTGTTAGAGGCAAGTGTTACCTTGTTTTATACTTATTTGGTTTGGGGAGGGTGTTGAGCCATACCAGGGCTTACTCTTGGATCTGTGCTCAGGGAGCACTCCTGGCAAAGCAAAGGAATCTTATGTGAAGATTGAATTAGGGACAGATATTGCAGGCAAATAGTTTAATACCTATACTATATCTCTGACCTTTAGTGGTTTATTTTGTTTTTAATTTATCTCAAATAGTAGAGAACGTCATACATGTGTGATGCCCTAGGTTCAATCAGAGTGCCACCAGAAGTGATCCCCATCCCCCCAAAATAAAACAATAGGGAATATCTTTATTTAGCACCATAGGTAAAGACTATTGCCAGAAACTTATTAAGTGTTTAGGTTAAATCCATTGAATTAAAAAAAAATCTCTATGTTTATCCTTTGGGAAAATGTCAGAATTTATCAAGAAAGCCACATTGAGTGCTCTTAAGTTTGAGCAACTTAAGAATTTTGTTCACGGGGCCAGCGAGGTGGCACTAGAGGTAAGGTATCTGCCTTGCAAGCGCTAGCCAAGGAAAAGACCACAGTTTGATCCCCCGGTGTCCCATATGTCCCCCCAAGCCAAGGGCAATTTCTGAGTGCGTAGCCAGGAGTAACCCCTGAGCATCTAACAGGTGTGGCCCAAAAAAATCAAAAAAAAAAAAAGAATTTTGTTTACACACATTCATTGTTTTTATTCTGGGGGGGGGTCTCTATTATAATTGAGAGCAAAAAGACTTTATGCTTTCATTTTAAATGTTGCCACATTTTATAGATTAGAAAAAGAACTTTCATTTGGGTTTAATTCTATTAACAGTGTAATATGTTAAACAGCATGATAATTCCCTCATTTTATTTATTAATTTTTATTTTGAGGTCATCCCTAACTGTGCTTAGGGCTTACTCCTGGCTCTGCCCTTAGGGATTAGGCTTGGAATATTTAGGGAACCATTTGAGGTTGAGGGCTTGAGTCCTAGTCAAATTTATGCAAGGCAAGTACCTCCTCTACTGCACTGTCTATCCACTTGATTTTCTTCATTTTAAGTAGGCTATATCAGTTTCCCTTCAGTAGCATTTCTCTTTCATTGAATGGGATGGTCCTTATAAGATGCCAGAAGATGCTATGTTTATGGGAATTGGGTTGAAGGCACATTGGGCAAGTTTAAATTAGTAACCCCATCTAGCATAGTGGTGAAAATGAAGGACTTTGGGTGTTCATCTCGATAAATTTTGCTTAGAGGCAGGGTCAGAGAATTCTGCACAGGTCTTACCAGACTCAAAGCAGTACAAGTGTGTGACTACTCCCACTCTCTAGGATTACAATGTCTCCCCACTCACTAGAGCTGCGTAGTGAATTGGATTGTGGTCAAGGTAATCATAAAAATGGTCAAGTTCTTAATAGAAATCACCATGAAGTTGGTAAATGGACTTGACCTAGGAGACAGTGACTCAGGAAGGTGGACTTGCCTATTCTCCTGAATCACTTACAATTTATACCAACCTAATCTTGACTAGCAGAGGCTCTTCCTCCTAGTCACAAGCAACCTGCAGAGTGAGTGGGAAAGCAAGCAAGTGTGCTCTAAAGGAGGCAAAGGCAGGGGCTTGTGACAACTTGTTCCATGACTGCCCCAGTTCATGAAGCTCTTTAGCACGTATTCAACACTTACCTGCTCCTCAAAGTTAGGGAGGAAACTCTGTCTTGCTGCAGACTGGCTCTTTTTTACACAATGCCAGAATAATTATAGTCTAATTATATAATACTTTCCCCTGCAGTTCCGCCCCCAGCTGCAGCTAAATATGTGACATACTAGCATTCTGCAAGGACAATCTGAGCTGTGGGGATGAGAACGAATGCAGACTCTGTCCAGATCTTCATGTGTGGTGGCCATCTTTAACAATAACAACGAAAATCTAATATGATCTAGTAGAAGATAGAAATTGATTTTAAAATTGCATTATATGGAACACCTTTCAAAGATGAGAGTACTAAGTTTTCTAAGTACATTTGATAAATGTATTGAACTGACAGATTTGTAAATTGGGTAATTCTAGTGAAATATTAGCAAAACAATGCCCATTTATGTTTTCTAATGTTCTGAATGTCTATCATCAAAAGAAGCATCTTATGAAAATATTCAAGTGAGATTTAGTCACCACCAGGAGTTTGAGCAGTTGATATTCAATGCCAGCTGTTGACCTGTTGTTAGTTTGATATTATCACCACAGTCTCGCACCCAAATCATCACACTCAGTTTATTCCAATTGCTACTCAGACGGTAGCAATTTTTGATTTTTAGGATCATTTCTAGTGAGCAAAACTCTATTCTGTGGAACTTTACATCTGTGGGTATTAACTGTTTCATACCCAAGATAGCTCTGTTTGACAGCTCTTGTGTTAAACTGAGGAGAAACTGAGCTGTGAAGACCTGAAGAAACTCTCTCTCCCTTAATTTGCTGCCCAAGAACAAGTCCCATCAGTAGTAAAGCCATAAACTTTTTGCCTCCCCTGCTTCTCCTGCTGAGATGTGAATTTGAGTTCATAATCTCCTCCCAACAGGTTATCCCTTGTTTCTTCCAACCTTTGTTCCAGACACTGTGTGTTTGTGTGTGTGCGTTTACATGTGTGTGCACTTGCATTGTATGTTGGGGAGCAATGAGTGTGATTAGTTTCTAGATGTCCTTTGGAAGTAAAGGTACAAGGAATTATAAAATTCACTTCAGCCACAGTTGGCAGGAAAATACTAAGAGCCAGGAGTACACTAGGGGTAACACTGGGCCCCTCTGTGATGTTGATGGTGGTGTGGAAGAAAAGCCACTATCTTTGATGATGGCTCTGCATCCATTGTACCACTATATTCTGTGTCCACTTTTCATATGAGCCCCTGTGATATTCCTTTTCCCTCTATGAAAAAAAAAACAAAACAAAACCTGTGCTTTCTGGACAATATGGGAGAATGGAGTGGTAATAGCCTCAGCTACAATTTGCAGGGCCTATGGAGTTTTCTGTTTCTTCCCTTAAAGATTTCAGAGGAGCTTCTGGGTAATTTTTTTATAAATATGCATAATTTTATGAAAGGGGGGGTGATAGGAAATCATTTAAAAAGGTGGTAGCACGGGCCTGGAGAGATAGCACAGCGGTGTTTGCCTTGCAAGCAGCCGATCCAGGACCAAAGGTGGTTGGTTCGAATCCCGGTGTCCCATATGGTCCCTGTGCCTGCCAGGAGCTATTTCTGAGCAGACAGCCAGGAGTAACCCCTGAGCATCGCCGGGTGTGGTCCAAAAAAAAAAAAAAGGTGGTAGCACAATCATTTAAAAAGGGAAAGCCAATGTAAGGTACAGCTGGTAAGGCACTTGACTTGCACATGGCTGATCTTGGACAGATCCCTGGCACCAAATATGGACCCCCAAGCACTGCCAGTCCTTCAGAACTTTGCACCCAGCTGCTCTGAGCTTGCTTTCCCTGCACAGCTTTTCCCCACTTAATGCTCAGGTTACAAAACTGAAGACATTCTAGGTGCAGAGTTACAGGATTCTCCAAAACACAATGCTAATAAAACCAATTTTCTTTATAAAGAGAATTAATGCAAGCAATTTAGTTTCCTCACTTTAGGAGTCAGATTTAGATTGATAATCTCATTTTGCTGCAGGTTGAGTCAATAGAACCATCAATTTAGAGGTTCAAAACCCGGATATATACCATGCCGTCTGGTTAAGGCTAGTCTCGGGGGAAGTGGTAAAAGGGAATGATCTAGACCTACAATACTCTTTTGCAATTGATGAGAATTTCCACTTTATCCCTCTGGGCCCTGTACTTAGGGTTTTGTGCTTTGTGAATAGTCATCAAATGAACATTAAATCAGTAAACTTTAGAGTCTGGAGCTAAGACCTTGTCTAAAAGCAACCTGTTGCACTGACTAAATCAGTAGAACCTTGGAGTACTTGTTTACATACTTTGCTTGTATACAGTACTTTAACAAAATTCTTGGACAAGAAAGGGATTTATCACTTGAGATACAAGGCAACTTGTATACTTGTAAAGCTCTAAAGGTTAAGACGTTATTCCCCATGGGGTACACTTACCCCCATTCTGTTCTGGAGGACTGAGGCTACTATCCAATAGTAGTAGGTGTGTTCCCAGGTTCCTGGGAAATCCTTTTGATAAGATACCCCAACACCACCCTTTGCCTGCTTCTTCAGGAGAACCATGCAGTGCTGAATTGGGTAATGATTTAAAATATTCTTTTATTCATTTTTTAACATTTTTAACTTAATTTGTGGGGACCATACCTGGCGATATAGGACTTATTTCTGGCTCTGTGCTGAGGGATCACTCCTGGCAGTGTTTGAGGGTCCATATTTGGTGCCAGGGATCTGTCCAGGATCAGCCAGGTGTAAGCCAAGTGCCTTACAGCTATACCTTACACTGGCCTTCCCTTTTTGCTTTTAAAAATACAAACAAACAAACAAATAAAAAACAATTGCTAAATGCAACAAAAATGGTCACTAAATACAACCAGCTAACTGAACAGATTTTGTGAAGATTTGATTAACTGGTAGCAAATTTAGTAGAATAGACTGTACTAATCAGGCCCTCGCTTAAGTTGGGTTTCTATTCCCCTCCACTTACCCTCCTTGTGATTATTTCCATTATCCTTCCATGCTAGAACGTCATCTCTGCTTCTCAGAAACATCAGAGCTCCCCTCATGGCCCACCCCCCAGTAGGTACTCTTCTTTCTCTTTGTGGGTTGCCTTGCTCTTGTCGAATACATTTGAGTTTGATGCTTCAGGTCTACCCGAATGAAAAGGTAGATCATGATTCACTTTTCTTTTTGCCAGTGACCTTTGAAAGTCTTAGAGAACAAAGAGAAATAATCTTAGAAATATGAAGTATAGTGTGTTGTCTTCTTACGTTGTCCCAATCCTTTTGCAAAATGCATTAAGCGAACTGTTTGGATTCTTACAACAACCTTTAAAAATAGGGTGTTATCCTCCTTTTCTAGATGAAAGCCTAGAGAACCAGAGAAGTTTTTTTGTTTTTTGTTTTTTGTTTTTAAAAAGTCACCCAACGTCCCACCACCGGCAAAATAGTGAGCCAGATTTCTTGTAATTCTTCCTGGCCTGCTCCTCAGAAACAGCTGAAAAAAAGGCAAATTCAGATTCCTTTCTGAATGGAAGAATTAGTAACATTTTAAGAGCCTAATTTAGAAGAAACATTAGTCCAGTAAATCAAGGTTGTGTGTGTGTGTGTGTGTGTGTGTGTGTGTGTGTGTGTGTGTGTGTGTGTGTGTGTGTGTGTGTTCAGCAGTCGGTACAAATAGCACGGCTGGCTGCGTCACTAGCTTCCTATTTGCTGTGTGGGGTAGTAATTGAATGTATTTGCATTTGCTGTAGATTTCTCACTGAGAAATGAAAGCGACTTCAGATATGCTAGCCAAAGAAGGCCATTAAGGAAAGTGCTCCCCTGGAGAGCTGCCTGAGCACAGTCCATGCTGCAAGCCGATTTCTGCCATAGTTGCCTTTCACAGGGCCAGGGCTTATGGTTGGATACAGAGTATCTTAAAGGCTGGTTTTCTTTTTTTTTTTTTCTTCAAGAATTACAAAAGTAAGAAAAGAGAATAAAAGCTTTTTTTCTGTATCTGTTGCAAAAGGCCAGACGACCTCAGATCAAATTGAGGCCTAATTAGGTTCTCCTAATTGATGGGGACTTGACTTCTCCATGACCACTGTGAATGGAAGCAAGATCAACACTGAGACAGACACCATCTCTTCAGCATCTCAGTTCAGTGTATCAGTGTTCAGGTTTCATCCAGCACATACAGTTTGTTCCATGCTCTGTGCTGATTCTGATGCATCATGAATCTTTTGTCTCTTACACACAATATACACCACAGACGCAGGGGTCCTCAAACTTTTTAAACAGGGGGCCAGTTCACTGTCCCTCAGACCGTTGGAGGGTCTGACTATAGTAAAAACAAAACTTATGAACGAATTCTTATGCACACTGCATAGATCTTATTTTGCAATGAAGAAACAAAACAGATACAAATACAATATGTGGCCCGCGGGCCATAGTTTGAGGACCACTGCCACAGAGTAATGTTATTGCTGCTTCTTTTAGTTTAAAAGCTAGGTTCATTATTTTTCTCAGAATATGAAAATGTGTAGTTTTAATGATTCTGAAGTACTGTTTACTTTGTAAAATTATCGGGTGAAAGGCTAATGGTTTTACAGAAGAACTAATATCCGGGTTTTGCCACTTTCAGGGCCTGCAATTCAGTGTTTACAGCATTAGACCATTGCCACGAAGCCATAGAAATAACAAGCGATGACCACGTGATTCAGGTATGAAGACACTTTCTGTGCTTATAACAACAAATAGAAATTTTCAACTTCCCTTTCTCCTTTCTTCTGAACCTCCTCCTGCAAAGGCCCAAGCCTGCCAGGGCTGCACGGCTGCAAGGTTCACATGGGGCTCATGGAGCCTGGCTGCTGAGTGGGACCTCCTGCCCACCCAGGAACGCCAACATCTAGTCCAGTCCCAGGACTGAGAGAGAAGAGAAAAAGAGAAACCAAATATACTTTTTATTCTTCCTGGAGTCTGAGGTCTACTGTCGCTGCCCAGGGATTTCTGAGAGAGAGAGAGAGGGAGAAATAGATGGAAATTCACTGGCCTGAGGTGACTGTGGGGAGACCCTGCTACAAAACAGAAAGAGAAAGGAGGACCCGGAGAGATAGCACAGCGGTGTTTGCCTTGTAAGCAGCCGATCCAGGACCTAAGGTGGTTGGTTCGAATCCCAGTGTCCCATATGATCCCCGTGCCTGCCAGGAGCTATTTCGGAGCAGACAGCCAGGAGTAACCCCTGAGCACCGCCGGGTGTGGCCCAAAAACCAAAAAAAAAAAAAAAAGAAAGAAAAGAAAGAGAAAGGAATAGATACAAAGTTAGCAGCATCTTTCTGATGATTTATGTCTGGCACTCCCCTCCCCCCAGGACCAGCAGGTGCTGCTCTGGTCACTATCCTGGACCCCCCTTCCAACTGTGCAAGTTTTTCCTTTTATACCTGGCAATGACAAGGGGGCATGTCCAGAATCTGGACTCTCCAGGGGTGTATCCAGGTTCAACTGTCATTACAGTGGGTTTATCCAAAGGGTATGTCCAAGTCCAACTGCCATGCATCAACATTTTCCGTTTCCTTCTTGACTTACTTTTTTAATTTTTGGTTTGGGGACACAAAGATCAGTGCTGGAGTTGCTCCCCTGTGGTACTCAAGGGATCACGTGGTGCTTAAACCCAGACCTCCTTCATACAAAACATGTGCTCTGGTCCTTTGAGTCTTCTAAGCCTTTCTCAACTGCTTTCCTATAATTTTCACATTTCTGCTCATTTTCTTTGGAGAAAGGAATGTCAGGGTATGCAAAGAGAACCAGTAGGCTTAAGTCAATTATTTAATAATTGAGTATTTATAATAATATTTGATAAGTTATTTAATTTTGTGATCAAGAATATTTACTAAATATACCAATTTCCCAAATAATTGTGTTATTCAACAAAAACTTAAAAATGAATATCAAGTGATCATAGAAGTAATACAGGGATTAAGGTACATGTCTTGTATGTCTCTGATCCCTATTTAATTTCTAGCACCACGTGATTCCCTGATACCATGAGTGCAGCCTTGGGATTGAATCACTGTGGGACAGCCCAGCACCAGAGAGCCTGAGCTTCACATGGAACCTCTGGCTGAGTTCAAAGCTGGGCCTCCAGTGCTCTCCTGAGTACTCTTGAACACCCTCCCAAAAGAACAAACTTGAGATTAGAACCTGGATTTTCTTTGCTGAGATAGGGCCAAGTTGTTGTTGCCAGTGAAGACAATATGTAAACCGAAATATATCAAAACCATTGGAACAAGGATTTCTAAATATTCTTTGGGGGAAAGACTACTTTCTTTCTTTTTAATTAATATCTTTATTTAAACACCTTGATTACAAATATGATTATAGTTGGGTTTCAGTTATGTAAAGAACATCCCCTTCACCAATGCAACATTCCCATCAACAATGTCCCAAATCTCCCTCCTCCCCACCCCACACCTGCCTGTGCTCAAGACAGGCTTTCGACTTCCCTCATTCATTCACATTGTTATGATAGTTGTCAGTGTAGTTATTTCTCTAACTGCACTCACCGCTCTTTGTGGTGAGCTTCATGTCGTGAGCTGGACCTTCCAGCCCTCCTCTCTTTTGTCTCTGAGAGTTATTGTAAAAATATCTTTTATTTTTCTTAAAACCCACAGATGAGTGAGACTATTCTACATCTATCTCTCTTCCTCTGACTTATTTCACTCAGCATAAAAGATTTTATGTACATCCATGTATAGGAAAATTTCATGACTTCATCTCTCCTGACGGCTGCATAATATGCCATTGTGTATATGTACCACAGTTTCTTTAGCCATTCATCTGTTGAAGGGCATCTTGGTTGTTTCCAGAGTCTGACTATTATTGTAAATAGTGCTGCAATGAATATAGGTGTGAGAAAGGGATTTTTTTGTATTGTATATTTGTGTTCCTAGGGTATAGCCCTAGGAGTAGTATAACTGGAACATATGGGAGCTCAATTTCCAGTTTTTGTAGGAATCTCCATATCACTTTTCAGAAAGGTTGAATTAGATGGCATTCCCACCAGCAGTGAAAAAGAGTTCCTTTCTCTCCACATCCCCGCCAGCACTGCTTGTTCTCATTCTTTGTGATGTCTGCCAATCTCTGTGGCATGAGATGGTACCTCACAGTTATTTTGATTTACATCTCCCTGATGATTAGTGATGTGGAGCATTTTTTCATGTGCCTTTTGGCCATTTGTATTTCTTCTTTATCTAATTGTCTGTTCATTTCTTCTCCCCATTTTTTGATGGGATTAGATATTATTTTTCTTGTAAAGTTCTGTCAGTGCCTTGTATATTTTGGATATTAGCCCCTTATATGATGAGTATTGGGTGAATATTTTCAGTGGGTGGCTCTTGTATCCTGGGCACTATTTCCTTTGAGGTGCAAAAGCTTCACAGCTTAATATATCCATCTATTTATCTCTGCTTTCACTTGTTTATAGAGTGCTGTTTACTCTTTAAAGATGCCTTTAGTTTCAATGTCATGGAGTGTTTTACCTGTGTGTTGTTCTATATTCCTTATTGTTTCAGATCTGATATCAAGGTCTTTAATCCATTTGAATTTTATCTTAGTGCATGGTGTTAGCTGGGGGGTCTGAGTTCACTTTTTTGTAAGTGGCTAACCAGTTGTACCAACACCACTTGTTGAAGAGACTTTCCTTACTTCATTTAGGATTTCTTGCTTCTTTATCAAAAATTAGGTGATTTGGGGCCCGGAGAGATAGCACAGTGGCGTTTGCCTTGCAAACAGCTGATCCAGGACCAAAGGTGATTGGTTCGAATCCCAGTGTCCCACATGGTCATCCGTGCCTGTCAGGAGCTATTTCTGAGCAGACAGCCAGGAGTAACCCCTGAGCACCGCCGGGTGTGACCCCCAAACAAAAAACAACAACAACAAAAATTAGGTGATTTGTATGTCTGGGGAACATTATCTGAGTATTCAAGCCTATTCCACTGATCTAAAGGTCTGCCTTTATTCCAATATCATTCTGTTTTGATAACTAGTGCTTTATAATACAGTTTAAAATTGGGGAAAATAATACCTCCCATATTCCTTTTCCCAGAGATTGCTTTAGCTATTGGAGGGTGTTTATTGTTCCAAATGAATTTCATAAGTGTTTGATCTACTTCTTTGAAGAATGTCATGGGTCTCTTTAGAGCAGGGGTCTCAAACTCACGGCACTGCCCTAGAGGAATCTTTTTTTGTTTTGTTTTGTTTTGTTTTGTTTTAGTTGTTTGGGTCACACACCCCCAATGTTCAAGGCTTATACTGACGTTGCACTCAAGGATCACCCGACTTTGCCTCCTGCAGACCCCAGGTAAATTGAGTTTGAGACCCCTGCTTTAGAGGGATCACATTAAATCTGTACAGTGCTTTGGGGAGTATTGCCATTTTAATGATGTTAATCCTGCCAATCTATGAGCAGGGTATGTGTTTCCATTTCTGCATGTCCTCTCATTCTTGGAGCAGGGTTTTATAATTTTTTTTGTATAGGTCTTTGTATGGAGTCAAGTTAACTCCAAGATATTTGAGTTTGTGTGGCACTAAAGTGAATGGGGTTGTTTTCTTAATGTCCATTTCTTTCCTATAATTTTTGGTGTATAAAAAGACCATTGATTTTTGTCTTAATTTTGTAGCCTGCCACATTGCTATATGAATCTATTGTTTCTAGAAGCTTTTTGGTAGAGTCTTTAGGATTTTCTAAGTAGAGTATCATGTCATCTGCAAACAGTGAGAGCTTGACTTCTTCCTTTTCTACCTGGATGCCCTTGATATCTTTTTCTCGCTACTATGTTGAATAGGAGTGGTGAAAGAGGACAGCCTTGTCTTGTCAGAGTAAAGGCTCTGAGTTTTTCTTCATTGAGGATAATATTTGCTATTGGCTTGTGGTACATGGCCTTAATTATATTGAGAACAATTCCTTTCATTCCCATCTTGCTGAGAGTTTTGATCAAGAATGGGTGTTGGACCTTATCAAATGCTTTCTCTGCATCTATTGATATGATCATGTGATTTTATTTTTCTTGTTGTTGATTTTGTGTATTATGTTGATAAATTTACAGATGTTAAACCATCCTTGCATTCCTGGGATGAAACCTACTTGATTGTAGTGAATAATCAAGACTACTTTCTTAAGCTTTCCTTTGTTGCCTGCAGTCAGTATTCTAATTTTAAAGGACTCATGTAATAAATTTCCCTTTCTTCCAAAGGAAATGTCTATTGAAATGTAAGGTCCTCTTAACACTCTTGTTAGAAAATGAGAGACTTACACTTAAATCACTGCCAGTTATTGACCAGACTATTGGGTCTGACTCATGAGTCACTGAGAACCCAGAGTGTTCCTGCTCTATATCAGGTGCAAAGACCACATATATGCTGCCTGAATAGTCATTCCATCCCTGAAACCCATTTCCTTGGTATTTCTTTTCCTGCCCTTGTTTTGTATAGGGGCAACAGCAGTTGCAATAGCAGAAAGGGGCTTTCTGCTTCCCCTCCCCTTTCTCAGTGCAATAGGTCTTACCGATCTACGGATCTAATATATTTGGAAAGTTTCCTTTGAAGCAGGACCTGAGCCTTGTGATCCACAGATAGTATCTAGTTAGCATTTAGAGAGTTTGTGCCTCTGGGGAAGAATGGCATGATATTATAGGACTGTATTTAAATAATCTCTCAGCTTCTTTGTAAGCAGAAATAAAAGGGGGTGAGGAAGGGGTATCAATAGCAGTGACCCCTTTAGGAGAACAAAGAGCTGGGTATACTTCAACACCTATGTCAGGGACAGTTTGCCAGGGAACTTTCCTATGTGCTATTCTAGCTCCTCTTCCTCTGTGTCTATCAAGTGCTCACTGACTTGTCACTGCTTCCCCTCCACAGTATGTCAACCCGGCCTTTGAGAGAATGATGGGCTATCACAAAGGTGAGCTCCTGGGGAAAGAACTGGCTGAGTTGCCCAAGAGCGATAAGAATCGGGCAGACCTCCTAGACACCATCAACACTTGCATCAAGAAAGGCAAGGTGGGTGCAGCCACCTTTTCTCATGTTCTGCCCAGTGCCTTTGTTTTTCTGTGCATTCCTATGTCCCACCCTCACATTGGCTTTCTAACTAGTGCTATGATTACCTGAACCTGTTGTTCTCAGTGTGATCCCTTTGGGATTACAAGAGAATCTGTAGCTTTGTGCCCTGATGTAGAATCCAGTGATTTGGTATAAGAAGGTTGCCTTGCATGAAGATAGCACACCTATTTCTGGAATAGCCTCTATCTCAGAACAGCATTTCTCCCTGAAAAGTTCTCATGTGTTTTCTAGTTTATCCAGCTTTTAGGAATTAGGAGCACATAGGGAAGCCCCATCCTGTCATTTCTTGCTCCCTCAGACAATAGTGCTCTTCAGCTTATTACTTCCTCTGCACTAATGGGTCAGGGGCTATGGGTGAGTCCCCAGCCTCCTCTTCAGAGGAGCCCTGATTTCCTCACTGGAAATGCCTGGTCCCCTTTTCCCAAAATCCTGAAATCCCACAGGGATATTTTTCATTTTTCTTTCTTTCATGTGCAGGTGTTTGACCAGCACTGGCCATCTTCTAATGAGACCAGGCAATCAAGTACATGGGGATGATAAGTGATGACCAAAATTCAAAAAGGAAGATAGTGAGACAGAAAAGAGAATAGAACAATGTCAAGGATCCCCATCACCACCAAATTGCCCAAAAAAATGACCTCCTTGTTTGGTGAGCCTGGATGTGCACCCTTAAGTATTCTGCAGTGAGAGAGGGAACCTTAGCTTCGTCCATGCTCCTTGTCTTTGCTTCATCTCTAGAAAGTGCCGGGAGCCGCTCCATAGAAATCTTAGCTAGTGGCTCACTGCGTTTGAGAAATATGGAAGCTTCCAGGTGAACCAGATATAGAAATGTATGCCATATCCTCCACCCTTACTATGTGCAGATCACTTAGACTCTCTGAGCCTCAGTTTACCCATCTGTCATCTAAGGGTGAGATTACCAAATAGATGGGTTGTTAAAGGAAAATTCCGAGAACCCCCTGGGAAGAATCCTTGCCACCAGACCACCCCACCCCAATCCATTTTGGGGGCTGTGAACAGGAATACTGCCCTCTATCAACTGGTGTCTAGGCACCATGAGGCACTGCCTGACCATGCATGTGTGGGTTTGGTTGTCTTGACTCAGTGAGACCAAGAGACTAACACGGCTAAGGCAGTAAGACTGTGGTGATTTGAGGTCTGTACAGAAGCTACGTTGGGACTCTTTTGGTCAACCCTTTGGAGGGCAGCCGTGGGCCATGTCATGAGGATTTTAAGAGCTCTCTTTGTTCACGTAGGAGTGGCAGGGGGTTTACTATGCCAGACGGAAATCCGGGGACAGCATCCAGCAGCACGTGAAGATCACCCCAGTGATTGGCCAAGGAGGGTGAGAGCACACTCTTGAACTCTGTGAGCTGAAGTGCCCAGGTGGGCTTTGTGTGTAAAGATGGAAATGCCCGAGTGAGTAGGGAACTGCCAGCACACCAGGGCTGAGCTGCACAGAGGCCTCTCTGAGGGCACCTCTTTGCAGCCCTCAGAACCTATAGGCTTGGTTTTCTGCCACTTTTCTCCTTCCAAATGTTCCAGAGTATCATCCTGACTATGGTGTGCGATGTCATTATCGCCACAGACCTCTAAAGGGCTCCATTCCTGGACCTCTCCCCTTTTCACAAAAGTTCTAAATGATAGGACTTGCAGGCCTGAGCTGTCTCTTGGCTTCACTTCTGGAGTCAGAAGAAAAGGGCTGGGCTATCCATGCCTCTGTCTTAAAGAGGTGAGTGTACCTTCCATGACCCTGAGAATGATCAGAACTCCTGAATCTCTTGCCAGTTGTTGTGTGATTCAAAGGTAGAGACACTCAGAAAGTCAAGAAAGTAGCTCTAAGTCATTTCTGCTCCAGCCTTACTTGTCTGAAACTGCTGCCCACCCTCTCTCATTTCTTACTTTTGCCTATTTGCAACTTGTGCTGTGGCTTTGTTTCTCTTAGGATGGTAGGACACTGACAGACCTCTGACCCGGGGCTTTTTAGTGCCACCAAGGCCCTCCTAAGTGACTGAGGTTATCATGGACACATCCACCTGTGGACCATGTCAAGAGGCCCTGGTGGCTGCCCATGTCACCATCATCCTTAGACCATCTTCTCATAAATATAAGATGAATTTCCTTTGTGTGACCAGAATTATTAGATTACCCAGGCAGAGGAAACACACCCTTGCTCAGAAATTTCTGTCAGAATAAATTTCCCTGAACTTTCAGGTGTTTCAGATAAGACTAGACACCATCTCCAGTATTATCACCCTGTCTACCACTGCACTGTTGCAAGAAACCTAGCAAAGGGAAATTTCCTGTTGGAGTAGTTGTCTTGCTTTCTTTTTTTTTTTTTTTTTGGTTTTTGGGTCACACCCAGCAATGCTCAGGGGTTATTTCTGGCTCTATGCTCAGAAATCACCCCCTGCAGGCTCGGGGGACCATATGGGATGCCGGGATTTGAACCAGCGACCTTCCGCATGTAAGGCAACCACCTTACCGCTGTGCTATCTCTCTGGCCCTGTCTTGCTTTCTTCTTCCAGTTCAGTGAGGTTCATTTAAAAAACAGCATTTCACCCTCCTGGGGTAAGGAGGAGGTAAAAGAGAAAGAATAGATGTTAGAAAAGAAGATGGGTAAAGTTTGAGACTCATTGATTCCTTCCTATAAAATCCAAAACAGTCCACTAGAATTCCTGGCTTCCCTCTCAGTAGAAACCTACTTTGGGATAATTTCTATGCAGGACTATGTATATACTCTTTGCCTGGTTTTTCTTGTGGCAAAGGGAAAACTTCAGGAGGAGTTTCAGGACCCTGCCCATGCATAACCTCGAAGTCTGAGGATTTCTTTTGGCCTAAACTGCCACCATAAAGATGAGCATGATGTGAAATAATATAGAATATTAAATAAAAAAAAAAAAAACAGAAGCCTTGAAATTTGGTCAATTTCCAAATGAATCTTTTTCCTGTTATGTGAGGTGTAAAATTATAAATATCAGTAAATTAAAACAAATTTTATCTAGAGTGACATTTGTCCTAACACAGAAGATAGCTAGGAGCCAAGCTTTGGGGATGGGGAGTCTACCAAATGAAGCTCCATTAGGAAAATGTTTCTGTACCAGCTCTGGCTGCAAGGAAAGCTCAGCTCCTGCAGGCTGTGTGTGGGCTGTGCATGAAGAGTGCACTTTCTGTCGATCAGGCTCTGAATTTTAAAGCAGCCCAGGGTGGGCCCTGGACTTTTGCTCTAAGGAGACACTGTTGTTTTCATTTGCTAATTTGTTGAATCATCAATATCTGACTCACTAATAACTTATTATTTATGTTATTAGGAAAATTAGGCATTTTGTCTCCCTCAAGAAACTCTGTTGTACCACTGACAGTAATAAGCAGGTACAGTATTCGGTTTGCTTCGTCAGCTTTGTCAGCTTGACCATGCGTTACATTCTCGCCTCTGTTCTCTGCTTGTCTTTCTCATTTTTATCATCTCTTACTGTGGTTCCCAATTAAGAAGGTTTGTGGCAAAATTAGCTTGTTTTGACAAAAACTTTTTAAAATTCTCCACAAGTCTATGCTTCTTTGTTAGCAATGCATACAAGTTTGGATTTAGCTGATAGCTGAGCTTTTCTAGACAGATTCTATACTTTAAGCGAGCATAAAATTCTTCCAATAAAAATGTTTTTTCTCTTAATTTCTTCTAGAAATTAAAAGTAGATATGCTTTTAAGCATCTCACTTCTAAAAAGTAATATCAAAAACAGAATCATTCTAAATGAAAAATAATTTTTTAAAAAATCTTAACATTATGTGAAATAAGACATTGGTTTTTGTTTCCTGAAGTAACAGTTTTAATTAAAATAGTATTTAATGAGCTCTTTAAAAGTAGTTTCATCAATGGTAGAACCTTGGTATTTTTTGTTTGTTTATTTTATTTCTACCTTTTTGTCTAGTGGTATGTGTTTTTACTTCCCACTTGAAAGTTGTTTTGTTTTTTGATTTTTGTTTTTTTGAAAGTACTTAGCAAACCTAATTACTACAGTTTTTAAAAAACTTACAGAATAAGGCCTTTGACTTAGATACAGAATTTGTAAGAAGATAAGTACTTTTAATCTGTTGCCGGAGTCCCAAAGCACAGGGACAGATGCAAAGCCTGGCCATGGGAAAGAAAATGAGGGAAGGAAGTAGCAATCAGGGTAAAAGGCATCTACTGTAAAAAGGTGACTGAAGGGAAAGTGAGTTTGTGCTGGACTTTTACTGTGTTTCAGTTAATCAAAAGGTACACTTGTCTATATGCTGTACTTTGGGGACAGAGGAAGTGGCTGGTGGTATTATTTTAGGGCTACTTCCAATTCTTTGCTCAGTGGGTCACTTCCATTATGCTCAGGAGACCCTACCAGGGAGTAAACCAGAATTGGCCACATGCAAGGCAAATGCCTTAACCCCTATATTACCTTTCTGGTCCCAATGTACTTTTTTTTTTATTTAAACACCTTGATTACATACATGATTGTGTTTGGGTTTCAGTCATAAAAGGAACACCACCCATCACCAGTGCAACATTCCCATCACCCATGTCCCAAATCTCTCTCCTCCCCACCCGACCCTTGCCTGTACTCTAAACAGGCTCTGCATTTCCCTCATACATTCTCAATATTAGGACAGTTCAAAATGTAGTTATTTCTCTAACTAAACTCATCACTCTTTGTGGTGAGCTTCCTGAGGTGAGCTGAAACTTCCAGCTCTTTTCTCTTTTGTGTCTGAAATTTATTATTGCAAGAATGTCTTTCATTTTTCTTAAAACCCATAGATGAGTGAGACCATTCTGCGTTTTTCTCTCTCTCTCTGACTTATTTCACTCAGCATAATAGATTCTGTGTACATCCATGTATAAGAAAATTTCATGACTTCATCTCTCCTGACAGCTGCATAATATTCCATTGTGTATATGTACCACAGTTTCTTTAGCCATTCGTCTGTTGAAGGGCATCTTGGTTGTTTCCAGAGTCTTGCTATGGTAAATAGTGCTGCAATGAATATAGGTGTAAGGAAGGGATTTTTGTATTGTATTTTTGTGTTCTTAGGGTATATTCCTAGGAGTGGTATAGCTGGATCGTATGGGAGCTCGATTTCCAGTTTAATAATTCAGTATTAGCATTTATTGAAAATTTGTCATTACCATAGGGCTAGTAACATTTATCATCAGTTACAATTTTTTCTCTTGTGATAGGAACTTTTAATAGTCATTCTCTTAGCAACATCTTCCAATTTAAATATTAATCAGGTCAGACCCTGTTTAGCTTCTATAATCAACTGAGGTAGGGAACTTTCAGGGTGGTTTGATTATAGACACTTAGCAACTTTCCAAAGTACAGTACAGTGAACATGCTATATGCTACATCCTGAATGTCTACTTGATATTTGGTGGCTTGTGTCTTTTGATCCATTTCAGTTGTTCATGTATCTCTTCTCTCACCCACCTACACATACACACACATGTCTGTTCTCTATGTGTATAAGTTCTACTCTTTTTTAAAGTTAGATTCTACATATAACCAAGATTATATGGTATTTATCTTTCTCTAACTTGCTTCACTCAGCACAACATCTTCAATTTTCACTTTGTTGTAAATAGCCAGCATTTTTTTTCTTTCTTTGGACTAACGACATGCTAAGTTATAAAGATAAGTCAAAGTATATATTAATATATATATATAATATCACTTTTTATTTAGCCATTCTTTACTCTTGATGATCACATACTATTCTCATAGCTTACCTATTATTAAAACACTGTAGAGATATATGATATTCATCTATATTTGAATTTTTTTATATATAGACCCTAAGTAGAAAATGGGATTGCTATATCAATGGTAGTTGTTTTTAACATTTTTAGGATTTCTATACTGTTTCCACAATGGTCACACAAATTTCCTATATCTACTGACAGTACATCAGGCTTTCCTTTCCTGCACAGCTTCACCACCTTTGGCTACTTCTCCTTTAGAGATTAGCCACTCTAAGAAGCATGGCATGTTATCTCATGGTGGTGTTGGTTTGTGTCTCCATGGATTTATTTCCAGAATTTTTTATGTACCTGTTGGCATTTGTATGTATTCTTTAGAAACAAGTTTATTCAGATTCTCTGCCCATTTTAAGTTTTTCCCCTTTTTAATAATTTCCATTTGTTTACAGTGTCATATGACTTAATACTTATAGCTCTATAAATTTAGAATTCACCACATCAGGACAGGATAGATGATTGAGGGATAAGGTGTTTGCCTTGCATGCAGTCAACTGCAGTTTCATCTCTGGCACCATATATGGTTTCTTGAGCACTATCAGCAGTGACCCCTCAATAGAGTCAAGAGTAACTCTTTAACATTTGGATATGGTCAAAAATAAAACAAAGGAGAAAGAATTCATCACACTGTCCAGCAAAGTTACAATACCATCCCATCACCATTATCAGACTTCTCTACCCTTTCCCCCACTCTCCTTTTCCTTCTGTAACTACAATAATTTTTACTGGAAGAGTAGTTTTATTCATGTTTGCTGGTTTATTTGTTCTGGATGTTTTTCATATGGCAGAAACCATTTGGTAAGTGCTTTTAATTCCTTGAGTTATTTGACTGAGCTTACTCACCTTAAGCACCATCCATTTTGTCCAAATGATATAATTTTTCAATCTTTTTGGTGTAAGAGTAGTATTCCATTGAGGTATATAGAATACAGCTGCTTTAATTTGTTGTCTGCCAACAAGCATTTGGATTGGTTCCATGTTTGGCTATTTGACTGATGCTTCTGTGGATATGGGAGTGTGAGTATCTTTTAGAATCCGTGTTTTCATATCCTTTGGATAAATGCTTCAGAGCCACCTGAGTGAGGCGATCATTTGTGTGGTTTGAATTACATACCTTTAATAATAAGTGATGCTGAACATGTTTTATGTGACTGTAATTCATCTGTTTGTCTTCTTTGGAGAATGTCTATTCAGATATTTGCTTATCATTTGATTGGGTTGCTTTCTTTTGGCAAGAGCCACATCTGGTGGTACTTGATATTTACTCCTGACTGTTCTCAGGGATAACTCCTAGTGGAAATGAGGGAGACCTTATGCAGTTCCATTATCTGCTTTTCTGATGTGAAATTGTGTGATTTCTTTATATATTTTGTATATCAACCCCTTGCCATTGTATGATATATAAACTCTTCCAATTGCTAGATTCCTATTGCTAGTCTTTCCCAACACTGCTCACTGAAGAAATTGCCTGTTCAATTGTTTACTCTTGACTCATTGTCATAAATTTAGTGACTATATAAGTGTAGATTCATTTATGAGCCTCCTTTCTATTTATTGATCTATATGTATGTTTTATTTCAACATTGTTGTATTTAGTTTTCTGTAGTTTTGAAATATAGTTTCAAATTGAGATGCCTGGTGCTTCCCACCTTGATTTTTCTTAGGATTTCTTTGGCTGCTTTAAGCAGAGGCACAGCTATCATCTATCTGCCTTTTTGGGTCAGATTTACTTGGTTCAACATGAAATACATCCCTAGCACTGAGAATTTCATCAGGAATCGAAATCTTCACTTTCCACAAAAATGACACACCACGAGAGAAGTCCTTTGAGACCTCTGGGAAAAGAAGGGAATTGATTTTTGTAGGAAATAATTGTCGCCTCACAGCAATGTTTATACAATCCTGAAAAAATGTGGTTTGCATGAGAATTAACATGATGAGAGAGAGAGAGAGAGAGAGGCGCAAGAAATCAGGGGGCTCTCAAGAGATCCACTGAACCATGTAGGTGCCAAGCAATGTGTATGGACTGAGTCCCTTGTGGAATGCAGGCCACCAGGCACATACATGTTAGTGCCAGGATTGAGCACAGTCCCATATCCAGCACTGCCTTCCCACCAAATTAGTTTTACCCATGCTCCCTGTCATTCTTCCATGTTGAACAGAACCCCTTATCCCCACACTAGTCTTCTTGTAGCCTCATATACCCCAGTGCTGAGCAAGATGTTTATGAAAAGAAACATCAAGCCCCACTTCCTCCTTGAATCCCTTGCTCTACGATGTGTCATCCCCACTGTTCTCAGGGCCACTCATGTGCCTCACTGCCACCTCTCTGCCAGCAGGGTCTCTGGGCTCTGTCTGCACTATATGTCTCACTGCCTGATGCACAGTAGGCCCTCACACTGTTGCTTGCTTGCATGTAGTCAAATAGTCTGGTCTCTGACCTCTTGTTACCGGCTGTAGACTCTGCCTGTCTCACGGGGAAAGCTGACAGACCTTACACATGAGACTCGTAGGTGTAGAATCATGGGACCCTTCATCTTTCCTGAGGTTGTCAGCAGAAATGTTTTTTTTTTTTCTGTGACTTAGCTGCTCTGAGAAGAGTGGATATGCAGGGCTGGATACTCTAAGCCACTGAACTGATGTCATCTAATGGCATGGCACATATCCAGAGAGACACTGGGTTTTATAGCCACAGATCTCCTCTCATTATCTCTCTTTCTTTCTTTCTTTCTTTCTTTCTTTCTTTCTTTCTTTCTTTCTTTCTTTCTTTCTTTCTTTCTTTCTTTCTTTCTTTCTTTCTTTCTTTCTTTCTTTCTTTCTTTCTTTCTTCTTTCTTTCTTTCTTTCTTTCTTTCTTTCTTTCTTTCTTTCTTTCTTTCTTTCTTTCTTTCTTTCTTTCTTTCTTTCTTTCTTTCTTTCTTTCTTTCTTTCTCCCTCTCTCGCTCTTTCCTTTCTTTCTTTTTTCCCTTTCTACACTCACACATGTGTGTGTACATACACAGTTCTGCTCCTGAAAGGAAGCTGGAGTCAATGGTGATGGGGTGATGGGTCTGTATCGAGGGATCCCAGGAGGCTGGGAGCAGCCTGTGGGGTGTTGTGCTGACGTCAAAGCCTGCCCGTGGGTTTGCATTTTAACAAGGAAGTAGGCCAGGAGCCAAGCTGCTGTCTATTGGCCCTGCTTGTCAGCATCAAAGATCTCTTTGCCTGTGTGAAACTGGTAGCACTTTGCCAAGAGGCTGGAAATGCTCAGTAAGGTTTGTCTACTATAAACATGGTCTCTGCTCCACCCCACCATCATGTTTCCCTAAATTTAGATTAAATACCCATTCTGCCAGAGACTCGAAGTCTGGGCCCTAGAACCTATGAAGGGGACAGAGACTGAGAAAACAGCATCATCCAGGGAGCTAACACCACTGTAGCACAAAACAAAATTGAAAAGGACGATTTGGCATTTGTTTGGGTTATTCAGGTCAGGGTCATGGCTGACAGCTACAGGGCCACATATAGCCTATTGGATATTGCAAGTTCATTTCTTGCCATGATGAGAATAGAAGCAAGACGTCCTTTGTGTATGCATGCTCTACACTACAGACTCAAAGCCCCAGCTCTAAATGGAATTCTTTTTTTTGTTTATAAAATTTCTTTCAGTGTAGGGCCAATTTAATTTTTTCCAGTGTTAAACTCAAGGGTTCACACATGCAATGCAAATACCGTCTATTGCTGAGTCATATCCCTGGACCCCACTATATGTTAAGTTTAATTGGGACACAGCCATACCCCTCTGTTCCTGTTGGCTGCTCTCACACCACAGTGGCAGGACTGAGTAATTATAGTAGAGACCAGATATCTACAAAGCCCATCCTATTTCTAGAAAATAATTTCCCTGCTTAGATTTTCCAATTGCTTAGACTTGGAACAGTTTGTCCAGTCCCCCTAGATGTCCCCTTCTCCATGCAGATATACTTCCAGGGAATCTTTGTTTTCATGGCCACTCTGCACCTCTGTTCGGTCCCATTATAACTGGGGAGACAGGAGGACCAGTTCTCCCTGATGTGTTTGCTTTTTTCAGAGGTTCAAATCCAAACCCTGACCTTGCAATCTTGGGGCTCTTGCAGCCTTGGTGCAGGGATCAGACACACATGAGGAAAAGGAGGCCTCCAGGGTCTCCAGCTGACACCACATCCTCCTAGGCCATCCCAGTGAGCTCACCACTGTTCCCTGGACCTACCCATAGGCATCCCTAGGATTCGTCATGTCTTGCTCTCTCCCTGAGTGTTAGCTATGAGAATGGAGCAGATATAGCATTCCAGAGAACAACAGACCAGGAACTCTGATGCTGAGGGTGGGGAGGTAGATGGGGAGAAGGAAGGGGCTGCATCTGGGGTGTGGGTGTCTGCCAGATGGACTAGTGGGTGCTTCTTATGGACAGGCATCACATGGCTGAGGAAAGCCTGGGGGATGCCTGACTGTCTGGGGGTGTAGAGAAGGATGTTGTTCTATTGTCACAAGTTCTACCTTGGGCAGCTCCAGAAAATGCTCTCTTGTTCCAGAATGGGTGTGAGCAGAGACAAATAGGGAACCAACTTCTAGGAGGCATGTTGCATTTTGGCCCACCAACACACCAAGGCAAAGGCTGACGGAGAGTTGGAAAGACTTACCTAGAGTTTTTGTGGGGCCTTCCAGAGCCAAAATACTGGGGTCCCTACCTCTGGTATTCCACTGATGACCTTCTACAAGGATCATGACTAGAATGTAGCATCAGTCATTAAAAAAGGGGGAGGAATGAAGCAAGAATGATAGTACAGTAGGTAAGTCTTTTGGCTTGTCACCTACCCAGGTTCAATTGCTGGCACTGCATATGGTCTCCTGAGCACCATAAGGTATGGCCCTTTCTTTTCCCTCAAAAGAGGGGAGGCATTATCAAAATGAAAGCTTAGGGTGGGGGGGGGAATGGGGCATTGGTGGTGAAAATGTTGCACTGGTGAAGGTGGGGTGTTTCTGTTTATGACTGAAATCCAACTACAATCATGCTTGTAATCATGATCATGGTGCTTAAATAAAGATTTTATTAAAAAATGAAAGCTTAACTTCTCATTTGTCTTTGTGAGGATGCATTTTTTCCACAGCAAACCCATGAGAATCTGGTCACAGCCTCATATATGAGTCTGGGGGTTAACATTGGGAGTCTCTTTGTAACCTGTTGGGGACTAACGAGGGCAAAATTGGCCAACCTGACAGCAGTGATATCTTGCTTCAAAATAAACTTTGTAGAGCTGAAGCTATAGTAAATGGATTTGCCTTGCACCTGGCCAACCTGGGTTTGATTCCCATACCCCATATCATACCCTCAACCCTGTCAGGAGTGATTCCTGAGCACAAATCCCCTGATCATCACTGGATGTGGCCCAGAAGCCAAAAAAAAATCTTGTTCCTATCTAATAGTTATGTACTTAATCTATAGTTTGGGGTAAAGATGTGGGAAAAACCTTAATGTGACTGCAATGGTATGCACAAGAGTAAGTCTACTTGCAGTTCTTAAAGCAATAGAGCCAAGAGAGAGAATTTCAGGGAACTATAAAGGGAGGGCTTCAGTTATGTGATGGCTTAGCATGGGCCAAGAGGGATTGGCTTTGAAGACAGAAGCAGAGGGAAATTTTAAGGGATCAGATTAAACTACATATAGGAACAAATTTCTACACCCAAAAAAAATCAGTTACTTTTGTGAACAGTGATTTTTCCACCATCAATGGTAATCAAGTAGTTGAGCATTCTATAGGAGTGGGGACCCCATCTTGGGAAACTGCCCAGAAGAGAAACTTCATCAGTGGCTCTCAAAGTGTAGTTCTTCACAGCCAGAGCATCTCTCAGGAATTGATTAGGATTCTAAAACCTGCCACAGCAGGAATTCCAGGAATGAACCTGGGAAAAGTGCTCTAATCAGTCTTCCAGGCAATTCTGCTTACTCTTACCTTTAAGATAAGTTCCTGGACTCAAGAAATGGTTTTCTAACACATGGTGTACCAGAATCCTGGCTTCAAGAACATGTCTCTTCTGGGTTAAAGAATTAGAATAGATTTTATTTTGCTTCTGGTCCTCTGACTTCTCCCAGAGAAAAAGATCCTTATAACTAAAGAAGACACCAAGCCCTATTCTGGCTCACACTCGGCCTTTGTCCCGTGTCCCAGGTTGAAATGTGGCCATTCAAATGGAGAAAAATTCTAGAGAGACCACATGCTAGATTTCAGAGACTTAATAAATGTAAGAGATCTCATCAGAAACATCTGGGGGCTAGAACAGCAGTAGTAGATAGAATGATTCCTGGCACCCCTTATAGTCTCCTGAGCCTGTCAGGAGTGATCCCTGAGCACAAAGCCAGGATATAACTCTGAAAACTGCCAGCTGTGCCATCCCCCCCAAATAAGAAATTAAATAAAGGGCCCGGAGAGATAGCACAGTGGTGTTTGCCTTGCAAGCAGCTGATCCAGGACCAAAGGTGGTTGGTTCGAATCCCGGTGTCCCATATGGTCCCCCGTGCCTGACAGGAGCTATTTCTGAGCAGACAGCCAGGAGGAACCCCTGAGCACCACCGGGTGTGGCCCAAAGACCAAAAAAAAAAAAAGGAAAAAGAAAGAAAGAAAGAAATTAAATAAAATCTTTGGCACACATCAGCTTTTACCAATTTCTGGAAGAAAAAAAAGAAACAACTCTTTTGGGGGTAGGGTAAAGAGTTGACACCAAGGGCTAGATGTAAGGGACCCAGATGCCATCCCTAGCAGCACTTTGTTCCATGAGCATGATCAGGTATGACATCTCCACCAGCTACAGATATCTGTTTGGTGGATAGGGTTGTGGCTCAGGTATTTGAGCATTTGCCTTGCATGTGTTAGGTCATGGGTGCAATCCCTGATAGCACATGCCTGCCGCCAGCATTGCTGGATGCCCAGAGAGCATCACTGCATCTGAGCATTGTTGGCTCTGGGTACATTTAGAATGGGGAGTTCTGGGCCAATCTGGTCATGCTCTCTTAGGGCTTACTCCTGACTCTTTTCAGTGATCACTCCTGGTAGGACTCAGGGGATATTTTGAAATGCTAGAGAATAAACTCTCACCAGTTGTGTGCAGGACAAGTGTATTCCCTGTTCTTTCTCTCTGACCCTTGGAACCAGTTTTAAATATACACATATATATGCATATATATGCTTGACTAGATTTCATGTTTAGAGAATAACATTTTAAATATGATGCTCCAAATAATATGAACATTTCTGTGATTTCTTTTGTTTGTTTCAGTGTGGCTAGTTAAAAAAAAAGGAGTGGAGACATTAGACATTAGGTGCACAATTTACACTTGTGGATAACACAATATTTCTGATGGACAAAGCTGAATTAGTTCTTGCTTACCAAATCCTTTCACACAGCATGTCCCTTTCTGGGTGATGGGGTACTAGAAGCCTTGATCCTATCAGAGTCCATTGCTGGCAATCTGAGCTTCCAGAAGACAAGACCTTGACCCATTCCTTGGCTCCTGGAATGTGTCCTCACAGTAGCAAGGACCAAGGGACTTAGTAGATCTTCAAGGAAATCTGGTGGTATTTGGGGGTTCTTTCCATTAGTACCTAAACTGCTACCAAAAATCTAGTCTTGAGACCAGAGAGAGAGGACAGGGAATAAGGTAACTGATAATCTTGCACATAGCTGACCCTGTTTTAATTCCTGCCATCACCCATGATTCCCCAAATTTCACCATGAGTGATCCTTAGCACAGAGCCAGAACTAAGCCCTGGGCATCGCCACATATGGTGTGGTCTCAACTCTTCTTCTCTAAATAAAGCTCAGTCTTGCTAGAGATTTTGGGAGGTGGTGGAGATCCTTAGGGACCATGGCCTGGTAGCTTCCTACCTGTTGCTCATGTCAATTTCCATTTCTACCCCTGGACTGACCATTGACTTCAAGGTAAGGGTGACCTTGTCCCTCAGCATTTATTATGCTCCCTACTTTGCCAAGTTTTCTAGTCCATCTAATTCTTTCCGTTCTTCCAATTTTTTTGATTTTTGCCTCTGAGCAGGACCTCAAGAAAGCTGGGTTTTAAGACTCAGAGTTCTCTGTAAACCAGGACAAAACCAAACAGAAGGGCTCTTAGACGTACAGGATGACTTCTGCTTATGACATTTTTCATGTCCCCAGTATTTGAACTCTGGTTTTGAATAGTATGGACCCCTTGAGGCTTTTCTTGTGCTTCTGGACTAAATTCTTCCCATATTTACCTGCTGTGTATCTCCCAACTGTTCTGCCTGCAGTGACACTTCTTGTCTATGTTTACCCTTTGGACTGTCTAACTGACCTGTGTTGGGTTATTCTCAGGGCAAGGACTCCCCCTATGTGTCCTGTGAAGTCATCAGGAAATTATTCTTTTTTTGTCCCCCAATTCACAATACAAACCAGGCAAACACAGGGCCTGTGTTGAGGTGTATATGGGGGGCATTTGCTGTACCTCCTCTTTCTATATAGTCAGTGTAAAGAACACAGCCTGTGGTAAGAATTGGGAAGCCTTGGGGCCGGAGAGATAACATGGAGGTAAGGTATTTGCCTTTCATGCAGAAGGTCATCAGTTTGAATCCCGGTGTCCCATATGGTCCCCCGTGCCTGCCAGGAGCAATTTCTGAGCATGGAGCCAGGAGTAACTCCTGAGCACTGCCGGGTGTGACCCAAAAACCACAGAGAGAGAGAGAGAGAGAGAGAGAGAGAGAGAGAGAGAGAGAGAGAGAGAGAGAGAGACTTGGGAAGCCTTATCTTTTCTCTTTTTTGATATTTTAATATATATATATAAATAAAATCCTTCACCAGTGCAACATTCCCATGACCAATATCCCAAGTGTCCTTCCTCCCCACCCCACACTGGCCTGTACTCTAGACAGGCTTTCTACTTCCTTCATTCAGTCACATTTTGTTATGATAGTTCTCAGTGTAATTATTTCTGTGACTGCACTAAACAATCCCTGTGGTAAGTTTCATGTCAGGAACTAGACCCTCCAGTCCTCCTCTATTTTGTCTCTGAGAATCATTACACAAATGTTTTTCATTTTTCTCAAAACCAATAGATGAGGGAGACCATTTTATGTTTATCTCTCTCCCTCTGACTTATTTCACTCAGCATAATAGATTCCCTATACATCCATGTATAGGAAAATTTTATGACTTCATCTCTTCTGATGGCTGCATAATATTCCACTGTGTATATGAACCATAGTTTCTTTAACCATTGAGGGGAATCTAGTCTGTTTCCAGATCTGACTATTGTAAACAATACTGCAATGAATATAGGTATGAGAAAGGGAAATTATTCTTAAGGCTAATTTTAAAACATGCACACACACACACACACACACACACACACACACATACACACACATTGAGCCAATGCAATAAACTTTGAAAGGAAATTAAAGAGGAAGATATGTCTCATTTCACTTAACTATATTTTGTAAGAATTTTTTTCAGTTGAGGGAATGTTGATTGACTAGAATGGATATATTTTAAGGGTACAGTTTCATGTCTCTCTCTCTCTTTTTTTTTGGTTTTTTAGCCACACCCAGTGATGCTCAGGGGTTACACCTGGCTATGCACTCAGAAATCAGTCCTGGCATGGGGGACCATATGGGACACTGGGGGATCGAACCGCGGTCCATCCTAGGTTAGCGCATGCAAGACAAACCCCCTACCACTGTGCCACCACTCCAGCCCCAGTTTCAAGTCTCTTTTAAATGCTTTTCTTCGAATCATACCTTCTCACTTCAGTGCCCCTCCTTTAGTTCAGAAGTCAGATACCAACAGTTTGTTTTCATTTTGGATTTTTTTTGTTGCTTTGCTTTACTTCTCTGTATCCCAAATATGATAATGGGTATTGTATTTGTCTTTCTTCCTCTGACTTATTTCAGTTAACATGGTCCTATCTAGTCCTACGTACATTACAGCAAAAAGTAAGGCTTCAGGGTACTGGAAGATAGATCATGCTCAAGGCCCTAATTCAATCCTTAGAACTTCATACCCTTAGGTGCATCCAGTAACCTGGAAGAACTCTGAGTACTGCCAAATGTGGTCCTGGTGGTCGCCAGCACTGCTGGACCCAAGCCCTAATCATCAGGCCTGAGAAATCAGGGTGAGTATTGTCAGGAATGGCCACACTTCGTATATTCTCTTTCTCCCTAGACCTTCTGCACACTGTTTAGGAGTTCCCTCACCAAAATTTACAAAGCAAGACTTCATTTTCTATTTAAAAAAATTTTTTTTAATTCTGAAGCTGACAAATTTTATTAATGATACTTTCCCTTTGTAATATTTGTAATACTACATATGGTTATAATAGCAAATGCTTTTAATCATTCATTCAAATAACCAATATTGATGTACCTAAAGTATAAATATAGGGGCCAGAGCGATAGCACTGGGTAGGGAGTTAGCCTTGAACATGGCTGACCCAGATTCAATCCCCGGCATCCCATATAGTCCACCGAGCTTGCAGGAGTGATTTCTGGGTGCAGAGCCAGGAGTAACCCCTAGTGCCACCAAGTGTGACCCAAAAAACAAAACAACAACAAAAAAGTATAAATATAGATGTATGTATAGAGTTTTACAGACTGAAAGTTTTCTCATGATGACATCACAAGTTTGTATAAAATAATGAACATCAAGATGAAAACTTCCATGCCAATACCTTAGACAGTTCTTCCAAGAAGGACCTTCAGGAAAACTCTTGTAGACATATACAATGGATAAAACTTGGTAGCAAAAATACAACCTTTTTTCTAATAGAAATATATTTTACTCATGTCCAATGTGTCTGTATAGATCAGTTACTTTAATCAGCACTGGTCCTTCATGTTTGGGTTGTTTCCAGTGCTTACTATTGTGATTAGCACTCTCATGAACATAGGTGTGTATATACTTTTTAAGTATTTTTGTTTCTGGTTTTGCTTTTAGGAGCTTTAATCAGAAGAGTTTAGGGATTACTCCAAGCTCAGTGTTCAAGGTTTGCTCCCTGTCATGCTTGGGAATTACTTGATGCTAGAGGTTGAAGCCATCCCTCTTGCATACAAAATCTGTGCTCAGACCATTGAGCTTACTCTCTGGTATGTTTGGGGAGGGAAAAAATATACAGAGAACTACATAGGAGTGGAATTTCTGCATCATATGGTTGAACTATTTTGAGAACTGTTCTGTTTTCTAGAGAGGTTAGACCAATTTATATTCCCACCAGTACTTGCTGCTTCTGGTTATTTTGAAATAGGCCATTCTCACAGGTGGGTGTTGGTATCTCATTGTTATTGTGATTTTTATTTCTGAGATAATCTATGATAAAGAGCATTTTTCATGCACTTCTCAGCCATATCTCTAGCTTTAGAGAAATGTCTGTTCAGCTCTGTACCCCCTTATTTGGGACTGCTAGCTTTCTGTGGTTAAGTTGCAAATTATTATTCTGTGTAACTCTGACCTAGCTAGTACATATCTCAAGTACTATTTCAAAGAATATTTGCCGTGTTCTCCCAAAGCACATCCTCAAGTGTGATTCTTTTCAAAGAAAGGAGAACACAGTGTGTATGACATGACCTCAGTTCTTCCTGGCAGTACCTCTTAACATGTAGATATGTATTTTATGTCACCCACTTTTACCCAAGATCTTGAGATTGTACATATGTACTTTATCATAGTAGATGATGCAAATATTTGTTGATAGATTTTGTAAAGCCCCAGGTAGGTAACATTTTTTAAAATTTAGCTTTAATACATGTTTACATGAAACTATTTTTAAAAAGTTATTTGACATTGCAAAACGGCCTTTCCCCCTCTTCTCCTGAGAAGTCCCATTTTAAAGAGGCAGCCACCAAGCAGACGTGGAGTACCTGCTGCGTGTAGGAGGGACAGGCAAGGAGGTGCCACAGCAGGGAACAGGAAGCGGTCAGGGACTCTGAGTTCAGCCTTGGGTGATGTGTGGGAAAGTGTTGGCTCAGAGGAACCCCACATAGTGTCAAGCCTCCCAGTGGTGACTTTGGAATCTGCCTGGGCAGGCTTCCTAAAGGCTCAGGGCTCAGAAACTGAAGCAGCCTCCTGTCTTTAATGTACTAGCTCTTCCAAGCTCCTAGAAGCTTAATTGTTTTATTCTCTGTGTTTTGTAAACTAGTCATTAAACCAGCCATGACTAAAAATGACTCTATGAGTTTGCCATTGAATAAAAATGTTTATTGGCAGTAAGTATGTACAGCTTAGTGTGTCCCTCCATGTTACCATTCTCTGTATTTTTGAAGTTTCTGTCTGTACTATCTCTTGGCAGAATCACCTAGAATATTCTCTCTCCCCTGTAGGCCCCTCTGTGGCCTCATATTTCAGCAACATCATGGTTGCCTCAATCAGTCAGGGTGGGAGTAATTTTAGGCCAAAAAATTCAGCAGATGTTAGGAAGACATTTACTTGACAAAACGTAATTTATTATATTTAGTATTCTTTTTAAGAAAAAAGAGAAACAATGCAGTTGTAGAAGCAAACAAACAAAACAAACTTTTGTGAAAGGAATACATGGACAGCTCCTTTCACTCTTGATATAGTGTATCAAGTATATATATATATATATATATATATATATATATATATATATATATATATATATCTTGACATTCATTTTGTAACATAAATCCATGGGAAATTCTTTTTTTGTGTGTGGTTTTTGGGTCACACCCGGCAGAGCTCAGGGATTACTCCTGGCTCCGTGCTCAGAAATCACTTCTGGCAAGCTCGGGGGACTATATGGGATGCCAGGAATTGAACTGGGTTGGCCACATGTAAGGCAAATGCCTTACCACTGTGCAATCTTTCCAACCCCCCAAGTTCATATTTTTAAAAATTAAAATAAAATTGTTGTGTAACATTATAGTAATTTGTTTTAGGTATATAGTATAACTTGATGTGTATTATAAACATTATAAAATGATCCTTAAGTGGTTTAGTTAACATATTCAAAGTTTCTTACTTGGGATAAGATCTTTTGAGATTAACTCAGTAAATTTCTAATATACTATTGTGTATGATTTGTTACCAACATCTTAAGTAAGTCCCTAGAATTTATTTATCTTGTAACTGCAAATTTATATTTTTAACCCTTTACCTATTTTATTCATATTCCACTCCCATCATTTGGCAAACACCAGTCTATTCTGTTGATTAGAATTTGGTATGTCTTTTGTTTGTTGTAAGTAATATAGCTTTGTTTGAAAGACAGGCTGGGAGAACTGTGCCTTGCATTTCACTTTAAAATGGCATTCTACTTGTGAGAAAATAAAGAATTTTCATAAATAATCTTCTCAAGTTCTATCTTTGTTACCAAAAAAGGTAGAACCTCTTTTCTTATAGCTAATAATGTTCCATTATTATTTTACCACATTTTCTTTTTCTTCACATATCTTGATGGGTGATACCCATCAGTGCTCAGGGATCACTCCTGGCTGGGCTCCAGGGACCCTATGTAGTGCCAGAAATCAAACTTAGGTCAGTTGCAAGCAGGGCAGACACTGTACTATTTTGAGGTTTTTTTTTTGTGGGGGCGGGTTGTTTGTTTGGCTTTTGGGCCACACCCGGTGACGCTCAGGGGTTACTCATGGCTATGTGCTCAGAAATCACTCCTGGCTTGAGGGACCATATGGGATTCCAGGGGATTGAACCATGGTCCATCCTAGGCGATTGCGCTCAAGGCAGGCACCTTATGCCCTGCACCACCACTCCAGCCCCCAGACACTGAACTATTACTCCAACCCTTTGATAGGTTTTAGATTGTTGATTCAGTATCTATTTAATCTTTAATAAACACTAGTAATCATTATGGTAAGATCTATTTTCTTCATAATCTTAGTAAGTGATATGTATCTAGAAATTTATCATTTTCTTCTAGATGTTTTTTTTTTTTTTATGGTCCTTTAATGCTCTGGCCCCCTCCTTTCCCAATCTTTTTTAAACTAATTTTTATTAGTTACTATGAAATTATAAATTTATGATTGGGTTTTAGGTATACAATTTTTCAATACCAGTCCTTTCATTATAGTCCACTCTTCTTCAACAATATCCCCACACCCATTTGCCTCCTATGAGTTTGCATCTATGAGAGGCACTTACGTAAATACATGTGTGTGCGTTTTCTACTGTGGTTTATGATACTGTTGCAGATAGGGCTTCAGACATAACATTTTACCACCTTTCTGCATAACCTCTCCCAGTTAAATGCTTCCCTTCATCATAGACATTGCCTCTTCCCTGTCCTTTCCCCCAGATCCCTCGGGTAGCATGTTTCCTACAGAATATCAGTTCTCATTTTCCTTGTTCCCATTGTCTCTGGGTATTCATTATTCCACCATTATGGTTCTCAGATTCTGCATATTAGAAAGATTTTAGTGTCTCTTCCTCTGACTAATTTAATTTAGCATTATACTTTCCAAGTTCCTCCATATAATAGTGAATTGCTTGACTTTATGTTTTCTTATGGCTGGGTGCAATTCCATTATTTATATGTATCATAGTTTCTTTACCTAATCATCTATCTATTCTTGGATACTTGGGTTGTTTCCAGATTTTGGCTACTATATCTATACAGGTTCAAATCCCTTTTCTCCATATTTGTTTTGGGGCCTGTGAGGTATATTTTAAGAAAATAAGTTGCTGGGTCAAATGTAATCTCATTTTCTAGATTTCTTAGGAATGTCTATATTGTTTTACAGAAAAACTAGACCAGGTGACATTCCCACCAGCAGTGAAATGTTTTTGTTAGTTTTTATTTTAGTTATTTTTTCTTTTTGATTTTTGGGCCACACCTGGAGATGCTCAGGGGTTGCTCCTGGCTCTCCATTCAGAAATTGCTACTGGCAGGCTCAGAGGACCATTTGGGATGCCAATAATCAAGCCCAGATCTGCTTCATGTAAGGCAAATGCCCTGCCTGCTGTGCTATTGCTTTAGCGGTTTGTTTGTTTGTTTGTTTAGTTTTTGGGCCACACCCGGCGGCACTTAGGGGTTACTCCTGGATATCTGCTCAGAAATAGCTCCTGGTAGGCACGGGGGAACCATATGGGATGCCGGGATTCAAACCAACCACCTTAGATCCTGGGTCAGCTGCTGTGCTGTGCCATTCTCCATGGTGTGAGATGATATTTCATTGTTGTTTTGATTTGCATCTCTTTGATAATTAATAATGAACTTTTTATGTGCCTTTTGACCCTTTTTATTTCTTCTTTGAAAAAGTTTCTGTTCATCTCTTCACCCCATTTTTTGATGGGTCTGACTTTTTTTTTCTTTTATAGTTCTACCAGTGCCTTATATATCTTTGATATTTACCACTTAGCAGATTAGTGATGGGTAAATAATTTCTTCCATTTCTTGGGCAGTCTTTGTATTCCAGGCTTGATGGAGTCTCTCACCAAGGACAGAGAAGCATGTGTGGGCAGCATCAATTGGCCTTCTAGTCTAAGAAGAAAATGCAACAAGTCCTTTGTACTATGTTAGAAACAGTATGGAATAATGTTAGGGCTTTTATAAAAAAAAAAAAAAAAACGAATTTGCTTTGGTTACAGAAATACTAGGTCCATTTCTGTCTGCTCACTTACATTGGGTCTTGGGTATCACCCATAGGACTAGTCCTTGCTTGTCATTTACAGACTATTCCATGCAGCTTTGTGTGCCTGGTGACCTCAGCCTCATTGCCTTCAATGGTAGATGATTGGCAGATCTTCTCTCAGTGGAAGTCTTACAGTTTGAGAGTACCAGTTGTGATGTCCAAACCCTTTGTCTCCACAGGAAGAAGTTTGGAGTTTGTAAATTCCTCAGAGTGGTATCACTGTACTAGAGTGAAGATGATAGATTACTTCTTAGCCTCTTTGTGCTTCAGTTGTTTCCCCCTCTGCTTCTCTTTTGTGCTGTGTGGACAGAAGTGACAGTGTGAGGCTTTTTCTCAGAAGGAGTTATTCCATATATAGTTAGAGATTGGGCAAACCTGTGGGGAGGAGATGAATTCAGGATATTCTTTTGTTGCTGTCTTGAATCTAAAATATCTCAGGTCCTGGGCTGGAGAGAGAGAGAGAGTACAGTAGGTAGAGTGCTTAAAAATAAAAATAAATAAAATAAAATTTCTCAGCCCTTAGTTTTGTTTTGGCTAATTTTCTAAACTTCAGAAAGGGAGACACTTAATAATACAGTCAAAACCCATGTGTAGCAACAGATCTGTAGTGGCTATTAATGAATTGCACTCATCATTTATGGAAAAGCATAGTTTCTAGTCATCTGTTTCTACATTTTCTCTTTTTGCTCAGGAGGTCCAAGGGCCCCACTAGTGATTATCATTCAAATGGGCCAGTAGTTTGATTCAAGGGTCAAAGAAAGCAATGATGCTTCAGCCCTGTAGTGCCAAGGGTATTTAGACCACCCTCTGGTGCTGAGGACCTTAAGGGCCACACACCACAGTGCTAAAAGCCTCCAGGGCTGTACTCAGTAATGCTCAGGAAAGCTTCTGGTGCCTGAACTTAAACCTAGGTCAGGTGCTGCAAAGCATGCTAACCACTGTACTACTCAGGGCCTTTAATCTCTTACTTTTTATCTTACTGCTTGCTGTAAATGAAAATATCTTCTCCAGCTCTGCAGTCATCATACAGTCCCTCCCAGATAGCTGTGCCATTAACAAAGTGTGTTTTCTGGCACACGCCACTCACGGCCACTTTCATAAGCAATGGAGGAGGTAGCTGACATGGAAGGAAGGAATACATAGGTTTATACTAGTTCACATTCCAACCATTGTTTTCTTCTGAGATTCATTGTAAAATTTGTCAAGGATTTGACAAGGATTTCTACAATAAACCCCAAGTATCCTGCACTATTAATCTATCTTTATTGTTTTAACTTATTTGCATGGTTGCTTCTTTTTCCAAACATGGACTCATCTATGCACTCATCATTAAGTTGTATTTTTCACGATTTATTTCATCTATGGCCACTCTTTCTTCACATGTTTGTCATTGAGTTGAGTTCTATTTGTGTTGACATTTTATATAAAACCAACATAGAAAGATATATGCAAATCCTAAGTGTACTTTTGCATCAGTGTTGACAACTACATACACTGTAAGCTAGGGGCTGCAGTGTACAGTGGGTAGGAGGCTTGCCTGATGTGGACAACTGGGTTTTAATCTCTGGAACTCCATCTGGTCCTTTGGAGTCCCATTAGGAGTGATCCCTGCAAACAGAGCCAAGAGTAACCTGAGTACTATCTGTTGTGCTCCCAGAAAGTAAAATAACCCCCCCAAAAGCAATGTGTAATCTATAACTATAATCTATAACTATATTATATACAGAATTTCTACTATTCCAGATGTTTCCTCACTTTTCTTCCTAATTTAATTGATCTGCCTCCTAATCCCAGAAACATTATTTTTTCCCATTACAGATTAGTTTTACCTGTTTTAGTCTTTGATCTAAATGGAATCAGACATAATGTGCTAGTTTGTAAAAGACAGCTTTCTTTGGGTATTTGAGATTTACCATGCCTTGGAAGCTGAATTATTTGTCACTCTGTGCTAATTAGAATTGAATGATGTAGCCATCTCATTTTGTCTAGCTATTCTCCTATTGGTGGGCACCTAAATTGGTTATCATGTTGGGCAATTATGAAAAAAGAGTCTGAAAATTATTATTCCAGCCTTTTTTTATTTTTTATTTTTGGGTCACACCCGGCAGCACTCAGGGGTGACTCCTGGCACTATGCTCAGAAATCTTTCTTGGCAGGCTCGGAGGACCATATGGGATGCCAGAATTCAAACCACTGTCCTTCTGCATGCATAGTGGTTGAGAGGATGAAGGTCTGTACTACTTTGCTAATGAAAGTAGTTGCCTTTCCCACAATCGTTGCCGTTCTCTTAGATATATAGTTTTTAATTTGCACAGACCTTACAACCACTGATACAATTTGTCATGTGTTAAGAGCCTTTGATATATGTTTTTGGGTTAAGTGTCTCTTCAAATATTTTGCCATTTTAATTGGATTGTTTTTATTATTGAGTTGTAGGGGTTCTTCACATAGTCCAGGTATCAATCAAGTTCCAAATATATATTACCTATATTTTGACTCTGTGACTTAATTTTATTAACTGTTTTTGAAAAATAGATGTTTTTAATTTTTTTTTTTTGTGGTTTTTGGGTCACACCCGGCAGTGCTCAGGGGTTATTTCTGGTTCCAGGCTCAGAAATTGCTCCTGGCAGGCACAGGGGACCATATGGGAAGCCGGGATTCGAACCGATGACCTCCTGCATGAAAGGCAAACGCCTTACCTCCATGCTATCTCTCCGGCCCCGATGTTTTTAATTTTTAAAATTGTATATATAAGTATTTTATAGTTATTGCTTTCTCTAACTTGCCAAGGGACATTTTGCTGATTTCTAAGTTATAAAAATATTTATATTTTCCTCTAAGGGAATAGTGGTTTTGCCTTTAATATTCTTTTGCTGTTTTTGAGTTTCACCCAGTGATGCTCAGGGTTTACTCCTGGCTCAGCAATCTGGAATCACTCTGCAGTCAGTGCTCAGAGGGCCATATGAGGGCTAGGAATTAGCCTGGATTGATTGCACTGCAAACTAAGAATCATCCCTATTGTAGTTTGTGGACCTGGATTAGTGGTTTTGTCTTTTACCTTTAGGTCTATGATTTATTTAGAATTCATTTTGTGTGTGATGTAAAATAAAATCAAGCTTAATATTTTTCAAGTGTCTTTCCTTACTGACTTGCTTTTATACCTTTATCGAAATAAAATGAGGCATTATACAGCATATATATTATATATACATATATATCCTGGATTCTATTTTCTACATTTACCTATTTATCAATCCATATGCAAATTGAATACTCTTAAAATGATCTTAACATAAATCTCAAAGTTAGATAATGTATCTTCTTCAACTTTGTTCTTCACATTGATTTTGTATTTTATGGTCTTTCATTTCTGTTACCTATGAATTAATTAACTTGGTAATGTTTACTCAGAAAAAGCCTGATGAGCTATGATTAGGATCATGTTGAAATAATAGATTCATTAATTAGATATAACTGATATTCAGCTACATTGATTCTTCCCATAGAGGCAGATGGTAGAGTACTCAACAGTTTAGTTTTTCTCTAAATTTATTGATGTGTAACTATAGCATACGAAATCTTGCATATCTTTGTAAAATTCATTCTAAGTATTTTGTGATTTTTGATGTTACAATATCAAAACTGGAATTTATTTCTAAGTACATATCCAAATGTTTTATGCCAGTATATAAAATTATGACCTATTTCTAATGAGTGACATTTGATAAACTTAATTGATTTATGAATGTTAGCAGTTGTGATAAGTTACTTAGAATTTTTTGTTTGTTTGATTGGTTGGTTGATTTTTGGGTCACACCTGGTGATGCTCAGGGGTTACTCCTGGCTATCCCTGCTCAGAAATAGCTGAATCATATGGGACGCTGGGGATCAAACCAAGATTTGACTTGGTCAGCCATGTGCAAGACAAACGCCCTACCACTGTGCTATTGCTCGGCCCCTGTTTGTTTGTTTTTTGGGGCCACACCTGGTGACATGCAGATCCGGATTACTCCTGGCTCTGCACTCAGAATTTGCTCCTGGAAAGCTCGGGGGACCATATGGGATGCCTGAGATTGAACCTGGGTCTGTCCCAGGTGGGCCACGTGCAAGGCAACGCCCTACCACTGTGCTATTGCTTTGGCCCAGTTACTTAGGATTTTATCAAACAAAAGGGCAGGTCTTTAACATTTGTTTCTGAAAAATCTTGCTCTGTAGTTTTTAAAATATTCATCAGATTTTTCATATTAAGATTATGTTGGCCTAATAAATGACCTAATAATTAAATAAATTTTTCATATTAAGATTATGTTGGCCTATTAAATGAACCATGAACATATCCAGAATAGTTTCTACTCTGTTTTCTGAACAACTTTATGTAGGATTGTGAAGAGTGATATTCTTAAATGGTAGAATGCATCTGTGAAGATATGTTGGCCTGGAATTTGTTGCTTTTAGAGTCCTCTTTTTTTCCTCAAATTTTATAATTAAAGGAAAGATTAAATTTTATTCAACTTATATCATTAATTTTGTTTCATCTTTAAATGAATTATATTTTCAGAGAATTTACTCTTTAAATTTTTATCAAAAAGTGGATCAGAATACTCTTTTCCTGTTCCAGTGCAATAAATATGTAATAATAATCTCTTTCATTGATAAAATTGGTATTTGCATTTTCTCTTTTAATGTGTTTGGGTAGGAATTAATTAATTTTGTTGAGCTTTCAGAGAACTCGTGTTTAGGCTTTATTTATTATTTATTATTATGATTATGATTATTTATTATTTACCTACTTATTTTGTTGATTTAATCTCTATCATTACTTTCTGCATGTCATCCACTCATTCTGGTTTAGTCTTCATGTATGTGTTCTTGTGCATGTGTGGTGTCAGAAATCAAATCCAAGTTTTCCACATGCCAGGCATATGCTTTCCCACTGTCACATCTCCAGCTCTACCTTGTTTTAGGTAGAACTTTGGGTCATTACTTCTTTTTGTTTGTTTGTTTGTTTTTCAGGCCACACCCGTTTGATGCTCAGGGGTTACTCCTGGCTAAGCACTCAGAAATTGCCCCTGGCTTGGGGGGACCATATGGGATGCCGGGGATTGAACCTCAGTCCTTCCTTGGCTAGCACTTGCAAGGCAGACACCTTACCTCTAGCACCACCTCGCCGGCCCCGGGGGTCATTACTTCTTTTGACATCTTTATTGATCAGAAATTGACATGCATTTCAAGTGTACTGTTTGCCCAGTTGTTATATACTCCTTTTTAAGTTTGATTAACATTTATAGGGGGGACTGTACTGCATCTGGTGGTTCTTAGGGGCAACTCCCAATTCTATACTTACGGAGCCAGTGCTCAGGGACCAGAAAGTATTATGGATTAAAAAGGGTTGACTGCAGCAGGACAAGTACCTTAACCATCCTACTTTCTCTCTGTTCTGTGAGTGACAATTTTATTGTGTCTGAAAGGAAAATAGCATGTCCATGCTTTATGAGATTTGCTTTATTTCTGAAAGTCGTGAATATTGCTTTATTTATCCCTATTATTACCCTTTTTGAAGGAAGTGTAGTTTTGTTTATGTGCCTTCTTTTATAAGGGAACATTTCCAGACCCAGTTAGAAAAAAATTAATGTTTTATTTCTTCCCCTCACACCCACAATTAGATTTCACTGAGGTATAAGAGGTTACAGTGGTACTGGTATTGTTATTTCCTTGCAGTGTTGCTACACCATCTCCAATACACTGTACCTCAACAGGCAGTCACAGTCCTCATACTGGCAGCCTATGATTAGAAATGGTTGCAGGGATTTTTGGCCTGATTTTATCCTGTGTGTGGCTCATCTACAGATGGCTTGCCTTCCCTGGTGCCTTGTCTGGAGGTGAGCATACAGACCCAGAAAGGGAAAGCCACTGAACTCTGCTGGAACTCAGATGCCAGCACCCCTATCTGTCTGTCTTTTGTGCTGTGCTCCATTTTTGGCCTGATTTCATCCTGTGTGTGACTAATCTGCAGACAGCTTGCCTTCCCTGGAGGTGAGTTTACAAGCCCAGAAAGGGGAAGCCGCTGAACTCTGCTGGAACTCAGATGCCAGCACCCCTATCTGCCTGTCTTCTGTGCTGTGCTCCATTTTTGTCCTGATTTCATCCTGTGTGTGGTTCATCTGAGGATGGCTCGCCTTCTCTGGAGCCTTCCCTGGAGGTGAGTTTACAAGCCCAGAAAAGGTGGAGCCAGAAGAGCACTGCCGCTCCACTTCGCTTCCCGGCCCTGCACATCATTTAGCCAATGAATACAACCACAACATGTAGAAAAACCCACAATACAAGTGTGACAATGGGGAAACAACGCAGGCCAGCACCAGACATAGAGAATGATGATGGCAACTCTGATGACTTGAACATGACCAACTAGTCAGTCTCTCAGATAAGGAGTTTAGAGTCGCAATATGGAAGATGTTCAAAGAACTCAAAGAAAGTATAGAAGAGAACACTAATAAGAATCAAGAGAATATGAAGATAGAAATCAGAAAACTCCAAATTGAAATTTCAGATCAAATAACAACTCTGAAAAACTCAGTAGATGAATTGAAGAAAAACATGGTTGAGCTTTCCCATGGGTTAACAGCAGCTGAGGATAGAATCAGTACACTGGAAGATGAGATGAATAACAATTCCATACAGCAGAAGAAATTGGAAAAAAAAACCTTAAAGCAAATGATCAAACAATGGAAAAATTAGTCAAAGAATGGGAACAGATGAAAATAGAAGTCTATGATAAGCTCAACAGAAACAACTTAAGAATCATTGGAGTCCCAGAGACCCAGGAATAAAATCTCCAGGAAGAATCAACAGTTAAGAACATCATTAAAGAGAAACTACCAGAGCTAATGAACACATGCGATCAAATCCTGCATGCCCGAAGAGTACCAACTAAAAGAGACCCCAGAAAAAACACCCCAAGAACATCCTAGCCACAATGACAAATCCCACAGATAGAGACAGAATTCTGAAAGCAGCAAGATCAAAAAGAGAAACTACATTCAAGGGAACAACTTTGAGATTTACTTCAGACCTGTCACCAGAAACACTCAAGGCCAGAAGGCACTGGTGGGACATAGTGACAAAACTCAATGAAATAAATGCTTCACCTAGAATACTGCACCCAGCAAAACTCACTTTCAGATTTGAAGGAACAATACATGGTTTTACAGACAAACAACAGCTCAGAAACTTTACAGACTCAAAACCATTCTTAAAAGAAAAACTGAACAGCCTACTTTAAGACAAGACTGACCAACAGACACACCAAACTTTGATATAAAGATGGCACTAACTCCTAGGACAATTCTTTCTCTCAATGTCAATGGACTAAATGCACCAGTTAAGAGACACAGAGTGGCTAAATGGATCAAAAAACTCAATCCAACCTTCTGCTGCCTACAAGAAACGCACCTGAATAGTCAGAACAAACATAGACTCAAAATAAAAGGCTGGAGGAAAATCATCCAAGCAAACAACACCCATAAAAAAGCTGGAGTGGCCATACTAATATCAAATGATGCAAACTTTATACTTAGGAAAGTTGTAAGGGACAAAGATGGACATTTTGTATTAATTCAGGGATACGTACAGCAGGAAGAAATCACTCTCCTAAACATATATGCACTGAATAAGGGGCCAGCAAAATATTTAATAAAATTGTTGACAAATATGAAAAATAATATCAATAACAGCACAATAATTGTGAGAGACCTCAACACAGCATTGCCAACACTTGACAGGTCAACCAGACTGAAACCCAACAAGAATATACTAAACCTGAAAAGAGAAATGGAAGAAAGAGGCCTAGTAGATATATATATATAGGACACTCCACCCCCAGAAGCCTGGATACACATTCTTCTCTAATGTACATGGGACATTCTCCAGGATAGACTACATGCTAGCACATAAAACATACCTCCATAATATCAAGAGGATAGAAATTTTGCAGGCTACCATCACTGACCACAAGGCCCTGAAATTATATGTGAACTACAAAGGGACACAGAAGAAAAACTTTAATACCTGGAAGTGAAACAGCCTAATACTGAATAACCAGTGGGTCTGAGATGAAATAAAAAAGGAAATCTAAACCTTCCTAGAAACAAATGACAATGGAGACACAAACTATCAGAACCTATGGGACACAGCAAAAGCTGTACTGAGAGGAAAATTTATAGCTTTGCAAGCACAAATCAGGAAAGAAAAGGGGCATACCTGAGTAGCTTAATGACGCAGCTCATAGAATTAGAAAGTGCTCAACAAAAGGACCCAAAAATAGGGAGGCAGAAGGAAATAACAAAGCTGACAGCAGAAATCAATTAAGTGGAAACTCGGAAAACAATCCAAAAGATCAACGAAAGCACAAGTTGGTTCTTTGAAAAAATAAACAAGATTGATAGACCACTGGCAAAACTAACAAAGAAAGAGAGAAAGAGAAACTTGATAACTCATATTAGGAATGAAAAAGGAGAGATTACTACTGATATGGTAGAGACCCAAAGGGTAATCAGAAACTACTTTGAGAAACTCTATGCCACTAAAAATGAAAACCTGGAAGAAATGGATAAATTTTTGGACTCTTATAATCTTCCATGGTTGAATGAAGAGCATGTAGCATATCTAAACACACCCATCACTATTGAGGAAATTAAGACAGTAATCAAATGTCTGCCCAAAAACAAAAGCCCAGGCCCAGATGGATTCACTAATGAATTCTTTCAAACCTTTCAAGAGGAACTTATACCAATCCTGGCAAGACTCTTTCATGAAATTGAAAAAACAGGAACACTTCCAAATAGCTTTTATGAAGCCAAAATCACCTTGATACCTAAACCAGACAGAGATGCTACCAAAAAAAGAAAATTACAGACAAATATCGCTGATGAATACAGATGCAAAGATCCTCAACAAAACCCTGGCAAATAGGATTCAATGCCTCATTAAGAAGATCATCCACTATGATCAAGTATGTTTCATCCCAGGAATGCAAGGCTGGTTTAACATCCATAAATCTATCAACATAATACTCAACATCAACAAGAAAAGTAGAAATCACATGATCATATCAATAGATGCAGAGAAAGCATTTGATAAGGTCCAACACCCATTCTTGATCAAAACTCTCAGCAAGATGGGAATGGAAAGAATCTTTCTCAATATAGTTATCATCTACCACAGACCAGAGGCAAATATTGTCCTCAATGGAGAAAAACTGAAAGCCTTTCCTCTAAATTCTGGCACAAGACAAGGCTGTCCTCTCTCACCACTCTTTTTCTTTTCTTTTCTTTTCTTTTCTTTTCTTTTCTTTTCTTTTGTTTTCTTTTCTTTTTTTTTTTTGTTTTTGGGCCACACCCGGCAATGCTCAGGGGTTACTCCTGGCTGTCTGCTCAGAAATAGCTCCTGGCAGGCACGGGAGACCATATGGGACACCGGGATTCGAACCAACCACCTTTGGTCCTGGATCGGCTGCTTGCAAGGTAAACACCATTGTGCTATCTCTCCAGGCCCACCACTCCTTTTCAACATAGCACTGGAAGTACTTGCTATAGCGATTAGGCAAGAAAAAGATATCAAGGGAATCCATATAGGAAAGGAAGAAGTCAAGCTCTCACTGTCTGCAGATGACATGATACTCTGCCTAGAAAACTCTAAAGTCTCTATGAAAAAGCTTCTAGAAACAATAGACTCATATAGCAAGGTGGCAGGCTACAAAATTAACACACAAAAATCAATGGCCTTTCTATGCACCAATAGTAATAAGGAAGAAATGGACATTAAGAAAACAACCCCATTCACAATAGTGCCACACAAACTCAAATATCTTGGAATAAACTTGACTATTAATGTGAAGGACCTATACAAAGAAAACTTAAAACTCTGCTCCAAGAAATAAGAGAGGGCACGCAGAAATGGAAGCACATACCTTGCTCATGGATTGGCAGGATTAACATCATTAAAATGGCAATACTCCCCAAAGCATTGTACAGATTTAATGCAATCCCTCAAAGATACCCATGACATTCTTCAAAGAAGTGGATCAGGCACTTTTGAAATTCATTTGGAACAATAAACACCCTAGAATAGCTAAAGCAATCATTGGAAAAAAGAATATGGGAGGAATTACTTTCCCCAACTTTAAACTGTACTACAAAGCAATAGTTATCAAAACAGCATGGTATTGGAATAAAGACAGGCCCTCAGATCAGTGGAATAGGCTTGAATACTCAGAGAATGTTTCCCAGACATACAATCACATAATTTTTGATAAAGGAGCAAGAAATCCTAAATGGAGCAAAGAAAGCCTCTTCAACAAGTGGTGTTGGCACAACTGGCTAGCCACTTGCAAAAAATTGAACTTAGACCCCCAGCTAACATCATGTATGAAGGTTAAATCCAAATGGATGAAAGACCTCAATATCAGACCCGAAACCATAAGATATATAGAACACATATGTAAAACACTCCAGGACATTGAGACTAAAGGCATCTTCAAAGAGGAAACCACACTCTTCAAGCAAGTGAAAGCAGAGATTAACAGATGGGAATATATTAAACTGAGAAGCCTCTGCACCTCAAAAGAAATAGCGCCCAGGATACAAGAGCCCCCCCCCCCTTGATCTCCATATTGCTTTCCATAAAGGTTGAACTAGACGGCATTTCCACCAGCAGTGGATAAGAGTTCCTTTCTCTCCACATCCCTGCCAACACTGCTTGTTCTCATTCTTTGTGATGTGTGCCAATCTCTGGGGTGTGAGGTGGTACCTCATAGTTGTTTTGACTTGCATCTCCCTGATGATTAGTGATGTGGAGCATTTTTTCTTGTGTCTTTTGGCCGTTTGTATTTCTTCTTTGTCAAAGTGTCTGTCCATTTCTTCTCCCCATTTTTTGATGGGATTAGATGTTTTTTTCTTGTAAATTTCTGTCAGTACCTTGTATATTTTGGAGATTAGCCTCTTGATCCCATGACAATACACTCCAAGGGCGGAGAAACCCCTTATCTCTTAGGCCAAGTGAATTCATTTTCGAATGACCCCAATATTTACTGTGCCAGGGCAGGAGGGAAAAAAAAAACAAAAAGCACAAAACATTATTTTTATATATTATTTTATTTTCATTTATTATTATTATTTTTATTTACCTATCTATTTTTGGTCAATTTCTCTGTTTGGGTGTGATTATTGAAGTTGTCCCCAGTTATACTTATTCTTTCTCTTCCTTTATGTTCTTTCTTTATATGCTATGCCATGTTTCTTATATCAAGACCATGGCGTTTGTTTTTGTTTTGTTTTGTTTTGTTTCTGTTTTTGTGTTTTTTGTTTTGTTTTGGTTTTGGTTTTTTACTTTTTTTTTTTTTTTGACACTTCTTTTTGTACTGGTGGAATGTTTCACCTTTATTCTCTCCTTTGTTTCTCAAACCGATTATGAGAGCCTCTAGAAGAATCCCGCCTATTTTCGGCGTATTAGACTTTTACCCCAGTTTATTACTTTTCTCTCCTTCAAACAAAACCACGTAACTTGAACTAGCTAGTCCTGCCCCCCCAGTTAGAGGGGGAAATAAGGAAGGCACCAGGACCAAACAGGTGCAAGACTACTAAGCAATAGGCTAGATACAGAGGAGAACACATATTCGAGCAACCCTGGGGGTGAGGGAAGAGGATATGGGAGGTAGGACAAAAACGGAGGTGTAGGGAGGACAATTTGGTGATGGGAATCCCCCCTGATTTTATGTAAATATGTAAAACATTATTGTCAACAATATGTAAACCACTATGATCAAAATAAAAATTTTATTAAAAAAATATTCAGGGGCCGGGTAGGTGGCGCTGGAGGTAAGGTGTCTGCCTTGCAAGCGCTAGCCAAGGAAGGACCGCGGTTCGATCCCCCGGCGTCCCATATGGTCCCCCCAAGCCAGGGGCGATTTCTGAGTGCATAGCCAGGAGTAACCCCTGAGCGTCAAACGGGTGTGGCCCAAAAAAAAAAACAAAAAAAAATATTCAGATTCAATTTAATTCATATCAAAATTCCAATGACATGCTACATAGAAATAGAAAATAATCATAAAACATACTTGGAACCCGAATAGCAGGTCAGCTAGAGCTAAAAGGACTGAGTGTCTGCTTTGAAAGCAGGAGGCCAAGGTAGTTTATGGTCTCCACAAGCATGATCAGGAGAGAGTCCTGATCACAGTGCTGGGAATGTATCCAAGTACTACCAAGTATTGTCCCAAATATGCTCTTCCATCTCAAAAGAATCTGAAGAGTCAAAAAAAGAACAAAAAATGAATATAATACTCCCTGACATATGATGTGTTAACCATCTTCCACTTTGGCACTGATAATAGTGTATAGAAGGAGGACCACAATTCAGCTGAAAAAAAGGTTTGTTTTCATTTAATTCCATGTAATAGAAACTGAGTGAAGAATAGCTATTTCTGAAGGGAGTCCATGAGGTGCTTAGATTCTGCTTTTATCTGAGGAAAATGAAATTTTTTCTTAACCTTTGTTAGGTGAAGACAAATCTAGCAGAGATTCTGGATCTTAAAGAAGTAGAACTATGGTACTTGGCTAAACTAATTCTGGTGAGGGACCAATCACACTGTGTAGCTGTTCTTGAGAAGTCATTCTGTGTGGCCACTCTGAGGAGATATGTGGTGTAGCTATGCTGAGGAGATACTTTATTCGGCCACCCTGAGGAGATACTGTGCAGCCACACTGAGAACACGTGTTACATAGCATCCCTGAGGAGACACACAGTGTAGTCACAGTGAGCAGACATGTAGAGTGGCAACCTTGAGAAGATGCTCTATGACAGTGCTTCTCAATTATTTTCTGTCATGCCCCCTAGGAAGAAGAAAACATTTTTCGTGCCCCCCGCACTACTGTAAATATTATCTTTATTTAAAAAATACTTTAACCTGCAAAAAATATGTAAAATAATTTGAGCTGATTTTTTAATCAGAGGTGATGTCTGGATTAATGGCTAGAATGAGCGCGTTTTGCAAGGCATAGCTTTTCAAAGCGGGGTTTGAAGCAGGACACAGCAACTCTCAGTTCCAGAGACACACAGAGACATAAACATGGGGCTTAGCTTGTTATGACAGTGTTTGCCTAGGTCAAATGCGCCCCCCTTTATGGAGAGGCGCACCCCACTATTTGAGAACCACTGCTCTATGTTGTCACACTGAAGAGACATTTTGATCAAATAATAACTGGGTAGATGTGGCAGATCAAACCCTTTCTATACTTTGTTTCCTAGTGTGTGAGGGCAATGGGTCTTTGTCCAGTTTTGCTCCCAATAAGACCACTGATGAGTCTACCTCTGAGCAGTGCCTCCTGTGCAGCCATAAACTCTTAGTATTCTCACTTCTATGATCTCCTGGGAACCTACAACCATTTCTTTTTTTTATTATTTAAACAACTTTATTACATACATGATTGTGTTTGGGTATCAGTCATGTAAAGAACATCACCCATCACCAGTGCAACATTCCCATCACCAATGTCCCAAATCTCCCTCCTCCCCACCCAACCCCCGCCTATACTCTAGACAAGCTTTCTATTTCCCTCGTACATTCTCATTATTAGGATAGTTCAAAACATAGTTATTTCTTTAACTAAACTTATCCCTGTTTGTGTTGAGCTTCATGAGATGAGCTGTAACTTCCAGCTCTTTTCTCTTTTGTGTCTGAAAGTTATTATTGTAAGAATGTCTTTCATTTTTCTTTTTTTTTTTTTTTTTTTTTTTTTTGGTTTTTGGGCCACACCCGGGAATGCTCAGGGGTTACTCCTGGCTATGTGCTCAGAAGTTGCTCCTGGCTTGGGGGACCATATGGGACACCGGGGGATCGAACCGCGGTCCGTCCAAGATTAGCGCAGGCAAGGCAGGCACCTTACCTTTAGCGCCACCGCCCGGCCCCTTTCATTTTTCTTAAAACCCATAGATGAGTGAGACCATTCTGCATCTTTCTCTCTATCTCTGACTTATTTCACTCAGCAAAATAGATTCCATGTACATCCATGTATAGGAAAATTTCATGACTTCATCTCTCATGACAGCTGCATAATATTCCATTGTGTATATGTATCACAGTTTCTTTAGTCTGTTGAAGGGCATCTTGGCTCTTTCCAGAGTTTTGCTATGGTAAATAGTGCTGCAATGAATATAAGTGTAAGGAAGGGGTTTTTGTATTGTATTTTTGTGTTCCTAGGGTATATTCCTAGGAGTGGTATAGCTGGTTCATATGGGAGCTCGATTTCCAATTTTTGGAGGGATCAACTATAGATTCTGTTCAGGATCATTTGTTCTCCTGGTGGTGCTTTTGTGGTGTTTGGAAGCCCTCTGCTCTGTCCTGGGTGATACAATCAGGCCTCTGTGTCTAGGGATCTCAGTATCTGCACAGATCCTGCGGTGGGATTTATGATGAAGTCAGTCTTTGTGGTTCTAGAAGTTCTGTTCCATCAGTGTCATTTTAATTCATCTTCTGTGGTTGATGATCTTGGTCTTTGCACTGAACCTAGGATGGCACCTAGGATAGTGTCCTTCTTTGTGCTTCCAGAAGCCCCATTCCGTTACAATGGTCTCTGCCAGATCTTTGGAACTGGGGATTATGTTTATTGTGCAGGTCGTAGTTCAAACCCTAGGCTAGGGCTTTTTTTATTGATCCCAGGCTGTATACAGTCCGGTCATGGTTCTAGCAGCCAGTCATCTGTAACTCGAAATCTTGGCTTTTGGGCCTACCAAAGGGTGACAAGTCTTCTGATTTTGTCTTGTCGTTAGCTGGAAAGGTAGGATAACCTGCATTTAGGTCAGGTTGTTCCCACTTTCTTCGTTGTCAGGATGTCATATTAGAGCTGGCACTTGTTGGTGACCTCACAGTATTAAGGCTGTCCCGGATGGGATTTGTTTCCTGTAGCAGTTGTGAAGAACTGTGCCGTTCCTATGTCTGGGATCCAGGGTTCAAGGCTGGACGGATGGTATCTAATCACCTGAGGTCTAAGTTGATTCCACATGACATATTTTCAAGGTAGGAGATATCCCTGTATTGTAAACAACTATGAGTTCCTATCTCTAGTAGATAAGAGCTCTTTTTTTTTTTAATGTAAGAATTCCCCTTTTTTTAGTGTGCCTTTGCAGGGGGAAATGGTGCTACATTATATTGTCGGTGCCTTTGGGGGTGGTGAAAGGGGAAAACAGAAACAGGTTACATACCCAAAAAAAAGATTAAAAAAAAATAGAAAAAATAGGTAATAAAAATGTATGTGCTTACATATATATATATATATATATATATATATATATATATATATATATATATATATATATGTAGGCCAGACTTTTTTTTTTTTAAATGAGGTAGCAAAGTATTTAAAGGACCAAAGTGATGCAAAAGACTATCTTACATTTGGGGAAAAGCAGGTAAAGAGGTGGTGTGATACAGGTCTTATGCTTATGTTGGAAGTACAGGTTTTCCCATTGACTTTTGGGTTTTTCTTGTGGTGTGTGGGTTCCCAGGCATCTTTCCCTCCCATCCCCTGATCTTCTTCAGATTGGCAAAAGATTTGCGGCAGGAAGGTCCTGTAAGGGTTCTTGCATTGAGGATACTTTTAGACCTAAGTCCGATTTCAAGTAACAGTCCACGTTAGGGGGAGTTGGTAGGGAGGGCCACGCAGCATGAATCCGCAGGGGAGTTGGTTGCCTTTTCTTGCAGGATACGAGGTGTGGGTTTGACTGGGTGTCCTCTCGACTGGGTGCTGGGTGGTGGTTCGTTGGGGTAGGAGGTCAATCTTGATGCCTAATAGATTAAGGACTGAGGGTGGAGAGTTTTAATATGGCAGGAGTTCTGTATGGGATTGAGGGGTGAAGGGATAGTTGGATTTCCAAAGGGGGGAAAGGGGAAGGTATATGGAAGGGGTAGGAAGAGAGAATATTTTAGATAATATAATCATTTTAATAATGTTAATTGTTCATCTCTCACTAATTATTAATTCTTTCATTTCACAAGCACAAAAATATCTTTTAATTTCTTTGTCTTCTCTGACAATGAGAAGTCTTTCTTAAAGTGTTATCTCATAATAGCTACTAATATGGAACCTTAATGAAAGGTAATATAAAATGTAGATGCTATAGATAGAAACCCACCATATTCTTTTAGAGACAGCAACAGCTTTGAGCTGAATGTTCTCATTCTCAGTCCATCCTCATTTTAAAATATTTGGCATTAGAGATATACCAGCATTCACCCAAACTGCCTCTTTTATATACTCAGAAGGCTTGTATCAACTTTGAAGGGAAGATACTTAAGAGTAAATATATGATTTATGACTAAAGTCAAGTGAGAAATGCTCTAAGCTTAATTATTAGCTCCTCTGCATCTTCCCTTCTTGGAAATACAGGATGGAAGAAGGGTTGACACTGAATTTTAGAAACATTAAAATCATGATATAATCTGAAAAGGAGTTTATCCTGCCCTCCTAACCCTGGTTTCAGCCCTGGTTTCCAAACTCAACATTGCTCAGCCCAGACTAAAGACCAGCCTGAGGGTCTAACTCAAGATGACCCAAAACCCATCCCAAACCCAATTTCCACCTTTAGCAGGAACTAAATCCTGATAAGATGCTAAATGGAGACACTCACTAAAGAGGCTTAAGGCAAGGCAACTTGGCAAAGGCATGTAAATGCCTTCCTAGAACAGTGCCCTGCACACTTCACTCTGAAATTACTGCATTTTAACTCTGAGTGCAATCTTTTCTCTCCTGTGCAGCATTCTAGTCTAGGATTACCCATGTTCTTCTCTAGGGCACACATTCTTTTTATTTTTGATCTTTTATCTTCCGCCTTTTTTGTGCTCACTGGAGAATTCTACATGCTTCTTAGATTTAGTAATCTGCCTCAATAAAACTACGTCACTGTACTGTCTCCTCCTGAAATTCTTTTCTGAATAAAAAGATAGCATAACCCTGGTAGTGTGTAACTTTCCTTTTCTGAAAATATTTTAATTCCACCCTTGTCTGAGAACCATGACTCCCTGAGAAAGTGGGTTGTAGGGACTCATTCCCATGCCACATAGATCGCATGGTCTTAGATGCAGCATGATGGCTGCCTTTATGAGCTAACAAGACCAGTGTACACACTGTGTAGAACTTTCTGAGGACCTTTACTAGCTTGAGTCTCCAGGCATTCGTGTTCACTCAACAAAACTACTGTTGGCATGCTAAAGTGTATCTGGATTGTGTACTATGACTGTTGTCACTTGAGGCTCACTTTGTGAGGTGCACAGTGAACTTTGTGGAGCTGGTAATCTCACCAGGATCAGCTACATGCAACGCAAATACATTAAATTCTATATACTGTATATTCTCCAGTCCTGGCACTTTCCTAGGTGAGAAAAATATTTCTTATCCTCTGACATACCTCCAGAACATAGAATATGTTCTGGCACATAGTATATGTTCAACAAAAATGTAATAAACAAATTTATGGAGACATTCTTAGATTTCTGGCTCCTATTAATAAATCCAGGGAGGGGGATTGGAAGCCCTCCTGGGCAGTGCTAAGGAGGTCTGGAGTCCAGTTTGAGGATCAAATACTGCTTGTGCTCTACCACCCTAGAAAGTCTAGGTGTCTTCAGGGCCACACCCAGCAGTGCTCAGGAAACCATGCAATACCAGGAATCACAGTCTTTTAGGCCTGTTTCCTAACAGTTGTGCTGGCCTCCATGAATCCCTTGAGAATAGAAAATGAACTCTTTGAAACCTAATAAATATTTCTTGAGTTGAATTGGAAATAAGGCACCCTTTTTCTCCTGGGGGTGATTGTTCACAAAATGTAAACAAAGATTCTAATGAACAGCCATCTCAAACTCTTGGGACACCCAGTGATGAAGCTGTTTTACTTTTCTGTTCTTTCTTTATTAGTAATTCTTCCTTTGTGCTGTCCCTGTCTCTCTGTTAGCTTTCAAAGAGTCTGATTTATTAGGCAAAGGTCCTGCTGATTGCTTCTGTCTTATGCTAATCAGAGTGCAAATGGAGGCCGGTGTCATTAAGTAGTTTAATGACTCTCTGTTGAGTGCTGGGTTAACAGAAGTGGGAAAATGTTACAGCTTTGCAATTCCTTCATTGTCTTGATAAAATCTAGCAAGCAGATGAGTTTACACGTAAGTGTTTAGCAAAAGTGTTATCATTCACTGGTTCTTTATGAACCAGAAATTTGAAGCTAAAGGAAATTTCTTCTGAAGCTATTTGTATGTCACCAAGTCATGAAGGGACCCGGGCTAGAAAAATGACAACCTAAAACTGAGAAATAGAAATGTACCCTGGGTGTGTAGAGCATGTCACTGCAGATACTCACCATGCACTTTAAAAAGAAAATAGTTTCTATAAGTGAAAATTGATCCTGAGAAAGCCAGTAAATAGAACCACAATTCAGTCTCTGAACAGAATTTGTCAGTGAGAGAGAAGGTAAAGGGAACCCGCATTATCTGGGCCCCCACTGTGCTCCTGTCCTGTAGTTCTAAAGTATTAAGCTGGATCAGTGGCCATGGTCCTGGTCAGAAATGAAATTCTTAGTCCCTGGATCTAGAGAGACTGAGATGAATGCTGGGGGCAAAACCACTGATATGTTCTCACAAACTCTCACAAATTCTCCCGGTGATTCTGAGGTAAAGACCAACTTGAGACCTTCTCAAGGAAAGAATTTTGCACATATTTCATTTCATCTTCTTAGATCTTATGAAGCATTAATCTGGCGAATCTTGGCTACCTCCTAGGTGGGTCCTTGGAATTGGTGTGTGAAATAAACACACAGAACGCTGATGTTTGGGGTGTTATAATTATGGAACAGCTTAAGCAAGTTTGCCTCTGCTGCAGGCAGCAGCCATTGCCCAGGTGATTCTTTCGATCTTGTGAATGGCATCAAGTGTCCAGGCCTCATGCTAGGTACGTGCTGGTCCTGCTGGTGAGCTGCCAGTGCCAGAGCTCTGCTGGTGTCCCATGCTCTTTACCCTCTGGCTTTTCCTTTTTTTCTTTTTTCTTCCAGATATGCTTCTGTGTGTATGAAAACTTCCTTTTTTCCTGTCCTTCCCTAGGCACAGATGTGAGGAAGTAACTTGTCTTGTGACCTCTTTCATGTATTTAGTCATTCCTGCCCCAAGCTAGCTCCACTGCTACTGGTTTCTCCACACAGACCAGATCAGATTAACTGAATGACTGGTGCCCCTCCCTTGACCTCCTCCACTGCAATCATAACAGCAGGATGGTCCCCAAAGACCTATAAGGAAACAGACTCAGTAAAACTCCTAAGTGCCTCAGGTCTATGTTGGGGGTGTGTGTGGAGGAGGGTCTATCAGGACATCTATTGATATTCTATTGGAGATAGCAAAAGGATCTTTTGGCAAGCCTAGACTTATGTACCTTTAACATATAGTCATTGCTATAGACAATAAGTGTGGAAATGCAGATTCGGACCAGTAAGTACCCATGGAGCATAAGTGTCAGAGGTTCACTCAGCCTAGGGTCATCAATGGGTGGCTTGGATTACACCGTTTTACCCAAAACAAAGATCATCCCTGGTTTTTTTTTGTATCTTTTTACAACTTGTTTTTACCCCAAAACAGAGATGGTCTTACATGTAAATCTGCGTGGGACTGGCTCAGGATAGCCTGACCTGTCTGTCCTTACTCCCCCACCTGGAGATGGTCTCTATACTCAATCAAAACAACCCTTCTGACAGGCAACTTGATCGTGATAGGAGGTAAAACATTGCCAGAATAGCTGTGTTTCACTTTCAGCCTGGTCTGGGTTATTTTGTGCAACAACTCTGCTTTAGACTATTTCACCTGAAGTTGGAGTGATTTTACAGGTGGGTACTAGGAAGCTATTGAAATTGAAGAGCCGGGTTCTGTCCTTCTCCATGAGGCAGATGCCCTGACAATCTCACAAAGGGAGCTGTCAGGCTGCACTCAAGTCTGCTTGAACCACACAACTGTGAATGTGTCCTGGAGCCTAGGACAGAGAAGGCACAAAACTGGAGTCCAGATAATATCTATTAGTTTAGTCTGGAGAAGAGGGGTTTGAATAGTCTCAACCAAGACATAAGTTCTTTGTCTTTGAGAAAGAAAGAATTCAAGGAGACAAGAAAGGATTGCAAAGAAAGCAAAGGATGTATGAAGGTGAATTAGGAGTGCAACTGTTCCTTAGGGTGATTGAAACCTAAGGGTTGGAGAGAGAGGATTTTATTAAGTCAGGAAATATCACTGGAGGATATGACCTAGTATGGGCAGTGCTGAGGTTGTATAGGCTGATATTGGATTACATGCTGGTTCATCAGTCATGTGTATCATTAGCATACAGTGAGGAGGACATGAATTAATATATATGTTAGCTTAAAGAAAGGGAAAAGTGAAGTCAGGGTTAAGAATCTCTTCACTGAACATGTACCATAGTGGAAGACAGCTAATTCCTCTGAGTTATCAAAATCTAGTAACCATAAGAATTGAAGGAACGGTGGTTCTAGGCATTTTCATTCTCTCTCAGAGTATTGCTATTTCCCAGTAAGTTCTGACATAGTCTCTCTTAGCTCACATGAGTTGCAGCTGGCCAGAGGCTCACACATACCCTGAGCAGGTTGGCTGTCCCTGAGCCTCACCTGGGAGGTTGTAACTGCAAAGGACTAGATGCCTTTAAGTCAGGCAGAGAAAGAATATCATTCAGGAGCAAGAGAACAAGTTGGATAGTGGATGCACAGTCATGAGAACCATCTTGTCTGCATAAGTCACAGAAGTCATTTTTATTAAAAAATGAGAAAAATCTCTTTGGGGCAGGGTGGAGGTAACAAGCTGATTCTGCAGGTTGCTGGGTACTGAGCGAGTCAATAGAATCCATTGTGGGAGGGGTCCTTAACAACACACTTTTGGCTCTTTTTATTTATTTATTTTTAAATAATAATTTCTTTATTTTAGCACCATGGTTTCAAACATGTCCATACTTGGGTTTCAACCATAAAATGCACACCTCCCTTCACCAAAGCAAGTTTCCTGTCACCAATGTTCTCCACTTCCCTCCTTCCCCATCCCCTGGCATTGTACAGGCAATGCAGGAAATACAGGCATTGTGTTTCTCTTTCTATCATTGTCATGGTAATTGTTCGTGTAGTTATTTCTCTAACTGCACTTATCACTCTTTGTGGTAAGTCTCATATCATGGGCTGGTCCTTTTGGCCCTTATCTCTATTGTCTTTGGGTATTATTATACTGTCTTTTATTTTTCTTAAATCCCACAGATGAGTGAGTGTATTTTGTGTTTCTCTCTCTCTTCCTCTGACTTATTTCACACAATATAATAGTCTCCATATCCAGTCATGTATAGGCAAATTATGTGTCTTCATTTTTTTTCTAACAGCTGCATAGTATTTCATTGTGTAGATGTACCACAGTTTTTTTTTAGCCATGTACCTGTTGCTGGTATCTGGGTTGTTTCCAGATTTTGACTATTATAAAAAGCACTACTATGAACATAGAAGTGCAGAGGGTATTTATATTTTCTGTGGTACTAGGTTATATCCTTGTGGTATTGCTGGCACACAAAAATCAATGGCCTTCTAATACGCAAATAATGATTGAGAAGAAATAGACATTAAAAACAATCCCAAATTCACATTAGTACCACAGAAATTCAAATACCTTGGAGTCACTAAAGAAGTAAAGGACCTGGGGCTGGAGAGAGAGTATGGAGTTAAGGCATTTGCCTTGCATACAGAAGGTCATTGGTTCAAATCCCAGCATCCCATGTGGTCCCCCGAGCCAGCCGGGAGTGATTTCTGAGCCTGGAGCCAGGAATAACCCCTGAGCACTGCTGGGTGTGACCCAAAAACCAAAAAAAAAAAAAATGAAGTGAAGGACCTATACATAGAAAACTATAAAATATTACTTCAAGAAATAAAAGAAATAAAAGAGAACACAAGGAAATGGAGTCATATACCCTATTCGTGGATTGGGAGAATTAACAATTAAAATGGCAGTACTCCCCAAAGCATTGTACAGATTTAATGTGATCCCACTAAAGATACCTATTACATTATTCAAAGAAGTGAATCAAACACTCCTGAAATTCATTTGGAACATTAATAGCCCAAGAATAGCTAAAGCAACCCTTAAAGAATAAAAGATGGGAGGCATCACTTTCCCCAACTTTAAATTGTACTTCAAAGCAATAATAATTGGGGCCGGAGAGATAGCATGGAGATGTCATTTGCCTTGCATGCAGAAGGTCAGTGGTTCGAATCCTGGCATCCCATATGGTTCCCCGAGCCTGCCAGGAGCAATTTCTGAGTGTAGAGCCAGGAGTAACCCTTGAGTGCTGCTAGGTATGACCCAAAAACCAAAAACCAAAAAAAAAAAAAAAAAGCAATAATAATTAAAACAACATGGTCCTGGAATAAAGACAGACCCTCAGATCAATGAAGTAGACTTGAGTATTCAAAGAGTGACTTCCAGACATACAATCAAATAATCTTTGACAAAGGAGCAAGAAACATAAAATGAAGCAAGGAAAGTCTCTTCAACAAGTGGTGTTGGGACAACTGGTCAGCCACATGCAAAAGAGTGAATGCAGACCTCTATCTAACATGCACAAAGGTCAAATCAAAATGGATTAAAGACCTTGATTTCAGACCTGAAACTATAGAATATATAGAAGAAAATGTAAGCAAAACACTCCATTAAGAAGAAAGGCATCTTCAAGGAGGAAACACCACTGTCCAAATAAGTGGAAGCAGAAATAAACAAATGGTATTACATCCAACTGAGAAGCCTCTTCACTTCAAAGAAAACAGAGATTAGGGTAAAAAGATCACCCATGGTATGGGAGAAACTATTTACCGAATACCCACAGATAAGGGACTAATATCTACTATATACAAGGTACTGACAGAACTTAACAAGAAAAAACATCTAACCCCATCAAAAAATGGGAAGAAATTAACAGACATTTCCTCAAAAAAGAAATACAGATGGCCCAAAGGCACATGAAAAAATGTTTCACATTACTAATAACCAGGGAGATGAAAATTAAAACAACAATATATTATCTCACGCCATAGAGACTGGTACACTTCACAAAGAACAGGAACAACCACTACTGGCATGGACATGGGGAGAAAGGAACTCTCATTCACTGCTGGTGGGAATGCCATCTAGTCCAACCTTTGTGGAAAACGATATGGATATTCCTTAAAAATATTGGGTCTTTTTAACAGTTTCTGCCTGAGTAACCTGGCTTTAAATTTTTATTTCAACCCTCTTTTCCATTGATTCCAGTTAGACATCGAAGTTCAAAGCCCTTTCCAAGGCAAACTGGAAACTGGGGGTGGGCCCAGCAGCCAATGCTTGTCAGTCCTTCAGGCAGGAATCATTTTTGCTGGTATTTGAGAACCACTATTATAGTTCCTATTAGAATTTTAATATTGTCTGGGTAGGAAGCAGGGTCACTTTAAGTATTTGAAAGCCACTAAGAAGTGATATACTGGGAGGGGGTGAGGGTGAGGAAGAGAAAGCATTTAACTGAATGGTCGTATCAGTGCTTTTCCAAAGAATTGTTATTAAAAGGATACAAAAAATGACTGTCTCTGCATCACCTAAGGAGAAAACTTTTCTGTAAAGATATTTAAAATGCGTATTATTGTCTATAGTGCTAGTGGATGGGAGCAGAGAGTTAAGAGATGTTGGTCAAAGGATGCAAGTGAGAGCTGAACATTCTAGGTGTGGCACAGGAGGATGGACCAGCCAGGCTTTCTCTGGCACCATAAATTATCTGAGAAGACAGTTTAAGAATGTTCTTATGGGGCCGGGCGGTGGCGCTGGAGGTAAGGTGCCTGCCTTGCCTGCGCTAGCCTAGGACGGACCGCGGTTCGATCCCCCGGCGCCCCATATGGTCTCCCAAGAAGCCAGGAGCAACTTCTGAGCGCATAGCCAGGAGTAACCCCTGAGCGTCACAGGGTGTGGCCCAAAAACCAAAAAAAAAAAAAAAAAAGAATGTTCTTATGAATCTTATGTAAACTTAAACATGCTTAGCTATTTTTATTTTATCAAACAAATGCCTATTGCTTCGTTAAATATAATATTTCTAATGGCTATATAGATAGAAGTGAGAGTGGAAACACTAATTTTGTTAGACTCATCACATGTTCTGAAGTGAAGGGCCAATTTCTCCTCACTGTCTTGGTCCTGTAATATGAAGAGAAGCCTTACTCAGTGCTTCAAGGAGTGATGGCACTGCCTGTCCTTGCTTTAAAATCTGTGTGAATGATCATAGAAGACAGTGGGCTTGAGAGTTGAAGAAGGTATTTTGGGGCTATGTTGTGGGGGGAGAGGGAATGTGACATTTTCTTGCAGTATATGAGAGGGAATTTTGTGAAATACATCTGCAAGTGACTTTTGAAAACAGAAAAGACAGAAAGTTCTTTGATCTATGCATCAGATCCTTTTACCATCCAAGGAAATGCTCATCAAAAGTATTTTCCAAGAAGAAAGATGATCAAAGCGATTCTGTACTATACCCCTCGCCCTGTCATTTTCATTAAGTAGAAATGAAGGGAGTTCGCAGGTGACTCAGTTCAGGGAGCAAAGCCCTTCATCTAGCACTGCTGCTTCATCACTGCAGCCTCATCACAGACATGAAAGCTTTCTGCCTCGTTGTGAAGTTGTGGATGGTGAATATTCAGTCAAAAAAATTAATAAGTGGACTCTAAGCTACACTGATTCTTCAGGAGATTTCTGTTCTTGTTAACCATGTTTTTATTCCTCTTCATAATATTTAGAGGAGAGAAGGCATAAATTACCAAAACGCAGAATTCCAGGTTTGCTAATTTTCCTCAGAATCTTCTTCAAATCCAGCATTCTTCCTGTTCACAAGTGCTATTGCACTACAATTGTCTGTGCGACAATGAAAAACCTGTTTGTTTCAAACGTGGTGTTCCTTTGAAGGCTAGAAATCTAAAGAAAATTCTCTGAGAGGCAGAATTGGGGTAGAACATGAGGGTACACTCTGCAATTTGGTGATTGTAACTCACCGTCCCACCAGTTCAGAAATTTGACACTGGTTGAATAGATAAGCATAGTTCTTAGTCCTGTGTTCACTTGTTTTATGCCTTCACATTTTCCTGCTTCTCTTCATGGTTGTGGATACTATTGTCATGATTATGGGCTATGATGCCCCACATTTTTAGCTTGGTGCTTACTAGGAGGGAGAAGCACGCATCAGGTTACAGTGTTTGCTCAGGGCTGGTGCTCAGGGCTTATTCCTGGATCTGTGCCCAGGGACGAGACCATGTTGGGTGTGGGAGATTAAACCCAGATTGGCTACACGCAGGGCAAGCACCCTGTACTTTGGCTCCAGCCCTTGAAGGTGTCACTCTATTTATTTATTTATTTATTTTGGTTTTGGGGTCACACCCGGCAGGGGTTACTCCTGGCTCCATGCTCAGAAATTGCTCCTGGCAGGCTCTGGGGACATATGGGATGCAGGGACTCGAACCAATGACCTTCTGCATGAAAGGCAAATGCCTTACCTCCATGCTATCTCTCCGGCTCCAAAGGTGTCACTCTTGTTGAAGCACATATGCTATGGTTGTGCCAGCCAGGGATAACACCCCATTTTTAGTGCTTATGGATATCTGGTTGTAGGGTGGATGGAATTTGGATCACAGACAATACAGCTACCAGCTCAGACTTCCAAGAGTATGAAAATCCATGTAGGACACCACGGATTTGAACCTGTAACTACATGCTTGTAAGGCATTCACTCTAAGCCTCTATGTTAGTCCTCTGGGTCCCTGCACTTGCTTAAAAAATTCACACACTTTGTGGAAAACTCCCTCATCAGTATGTTAGCATGAGGCACTTTGCAAGTTAATGTGTTCGGGGATAAAAATGCATTTACTTTAATCAACAAAAACCAGTATGACAGCCAAATCTGTAATATGTGGGGATTTTTTTTTTGGTGTTTTTGTTTTGTTTTGGTTTGGTTTGGTTTGGTTTTTGGTTTTTGGGTCACACCCAGCAGCGCTCAGGGGTTACTTCTGACTCTATGCTCAGAAATTGCCCCTGGTAGGCACAGGGGACCATATGAGATGCCGGAATTTGAACCACCGTCCTTCTGCATGAAAGGCAAATGCCTTACCTCCATGCTATCTCTCCGGCCCCGTAACGTGTTTTAAAAAAAAAAACATGCTATAACATGAAATAAAGACATTGTAAACTACCTCAGTATCTCAGGAACTCATTGGGGGTTTCTTGAGCTTTTCTGTCCCCAGTGTACTTACAATGTTAGACAAAGGTGATCAAATGAGATGAAACCTCCACTTAAACGGAATGTGCAACTTGGCAGAACAGACATTATTCAGATAAGTATAAAATTCTGAACCATCATTGATATGGAAAAGTCCTCTGGGAACTTGTGACAAGGAACTTGGCCCCAAGAGCCCTTCAGAAGAACAGGCAGGAAAACCTGTTGAAATCACCTTTCAGCTCAAGTCTGGAGTTGAGAGAAAGGCAAAAGGGAAGAGAGTGAATAGAGATGTTTAGATAGAGGAATTATGTGGACAAAGCCCTTAGATGGAAAAGAGCTCAGGGAAATTGGAGGGAACAAAAGGGAATGGAACTTCTGACCTGTAAATTGAAAGCCTAGGCAAAGTGGGAGTTTGGGCTACCCAGTGGAGACCATCATTTAGTACCATGGGGAATGGGTGGTTGATAAGGAAGTGGGTGAAGATTAGCAGGATCATATTGGATTTCATCTGAGGGGATTGCCAAACTCGATGAGAGTTGTGAGATGCCTGCCATCCTCTGACAGAAAAAACGTGGGTTGCCCCAGGTGTATTGAAGATGTTACAAGATTTGGACCTAAGGAAGAGAGAGAAAAGGAATCAGCAAGTAATGTTCTTTTGATTACCACAATAGCTAGTAGTGATTGTTGTTGTTGATGATATTGTTCTTGATGATGTTGTTGCTTGGGGACCACACCTGATAATGCTTAGTAGGTGTACTGTTGGCTCTACATTCAGGAATCACTCCTGATGGAGTTAGGGGATCATATGGCATGCCAGAGATTGAACCCAGGTTGTTAGCATGCAAAGTAAATGTTCTACCTGCACTACTATTATTCTGGTTCCAATATCTAGTGATTTTAACTGTAATGTATGTTCATCATAAATTTGTTAGTGATATTATTTTAACATAGTGAAAAATGTACATTTCTACCAAGTATTATGTACATTCTAAGTTGATTTGAAAATAAATATGAAAGGAGGCATCAAGTTCTTGCTTGGAATTGTGCCCATTGAGACCTTGTCCCTTTTTAACCACTAGAATGTCTCATGATTTAAGCATAACCTATTAAGAGGAATGTTTTCATGTAGCTAATGTGCAGACTAACTTTTACCCACAGAGATATTAATGATTTTTGGTAACTCCATAATTTAAAAAATTAAACAAAAATTTTTTAAATTTGAATGTTAAATAAATATGAGTCTTGGCAGCTCTAAGATTGACAGGTTTTGTCTACAATTCCCTAGTTAGGGTTCACAGTAGTGCTTTACCTCCATGTCTAGGCTCATGGTACAGAGCCAAGGGACTATGAAAAGTGGTTTTCCTCATTGAGTTTCAGGTTGTTCTGTTTTCTTCATTATTTGTAGTTACTGGAATTTGACATTTTATTTCAGACTTCCGGTTTTTAGCCATCAATCCAAATTCTCAGTTGAACATATAATTTCCCCTATGTTTTATTATGAAAACACTGAAGCATAAGAAGGTTTAGAAGAGGTTTAAGTAAATACTTATTGTAAGTATTTTACTTGTAATAAGAAAATTCTTATATGTCTATCGCCTATTGGCTACACTTAAGATTTCTCTTCATCATAGACCTAGTCATCAATCTATCCTTCTATTCATTAGACCATCATTTATGATAGATAGCAAACTAAGATTCAAGCATGTTCATTTTACCCTTGGCCCTTTTGCTTTTTGTTCTTTTTTGTGGGGACGGGGTTGGACTTGATGCTCCATGTCTATTCCTGTCTCTGGACTCAAGAGTGATCCCTCGCAGTTCTCTGTGGACTATATGTATGGCTATGAATAGAACCATGACTAGACCAACGTTGCCACATGTAGGCCTTACCTCCTATTCTCATGCTTTGACCGCAGCATGTATATTTGTTTGTTTTTTCTGGGGTTACATCTAGTGATGCTCAGAGATTACTCCTGGCTCTGTAGTAAGAACTTACTTTTGGTGGGCTCAGGGAACCATATGAAATGCCAAGATAGAGCCAAAGTTGGTCACATCTAAGGCAAGCAAACTACCCATGTACAATCACTTTGGCCTCATCATGCATATTTATAACTAGAGTTAACATTAATTTTCTTAATTAAAAGTTACATAGAGTTAAATACACAAATCTGAAACACAGCATTTCTTGAGTTTTGACAAATGCTGGTTATGAACCTAGACCCCATCAAGAGAGCAAACCTTTTACTAAAAGATTCCATTGTGCCCCATACCATTCTGTCCTGCATCCATCCCATTCCTCTCATCTCCAGAAGAAACACTTCGGAATTACTTCATCATAGGTCATTTCTACCTATTCAAGAGCTTCATACACATATGCTCCTTGATGCTGGGTTTCTTTCACTAAACAGTGTTGTAAGTAAGATTCAGCTACATTGTATGTCAGTCATTTTTCTCTTTTTATTGCTGAACAGTATTCCATTGTATCAATCCATTATTCATCATCACAATCAATCATCACTTGTTGATGAACTTCTAATCTTTTTCCAGTTTGGACTCCTTTGAACATTCTTACACAGTCTTTTTGTGAATCAGTTTATCTTAGGGTAGATAAACATTCAAACGTAGAGTTGAGTACTGGCTGATAGTATGGGTGGGTATTTAAATTTTTTATCATTTTTTATCATTTTTATTTTATTTTATCATTTTATTGAAGTAGAAGGATTTCCAACACTGCTAATTATACTTTTAATGCAGTCATCATACCAGCACAACAACCAAGTGTTGGGTTCCCTTCACCAGTGTCTCAAGGGCTCCTCCCATGTAAGCTCTCATGTAAGGTTCTCCCACATAAGCCATATTCCCATGTAAATTCAGTTTTGTGGACAAAATATCCAGTTCCCACATATGAAAGAGATTAAAAAAATTTTTTTGCCACACCTGGCGGTGCTCAGGGGCTAAGCCTGGTTCTGCACTCAGAAATCACTCCTGGCAGGCTTGGGAGACTATATGGGATGCCGGGAATCGAACCCGGATTTGTTCTGGGTCAGCCGCGTGCAAGGCAAATGCCCTACCACTGTGCTATTGCTCTGGCCCCTTAAAACTATTTTTATTGTGAGCGTAATAAATAATCTGGGGGGCCATGGGACTTTGTTTCTAGAGGAGAGGTATATTGGGATTCCAAGAGCAAAACTACCTATGTAAGATCACCTGCTCCTGCACTGAAGCTGGTTGGAAAAACCATCTGCAAGGAAGCAGTTGTAGTGTCTGGTGTCATGTCAAAAAGTTCCCCTGCATCCCATAACTTCCTAGCAAATGGTGGTTTCTAAAAATGGAAAATGTGACACAGTTGTTTACACAGGAAGTAAAAAGTGCCAGTAGGTGGGATAGTCACACAGAAGAAGTAAAAAGTGCCAGCAGGTGGGATAATCCGAAACCTGAGTCATGTGACCACCAGACCTCACATAAGCAGTGCCCTGTGAGGCTTCCTATAGTTAGGAAGAATGGACTAAGCAAAGTTAGAAAAAAAATCTATTGGGGAGGTAAAGGGAATTGTGTTATCTACATGGAACTCAAACCCGGGGCACTTTTATGGAAAGGATGCTCTCCAGCTCTTTGAGCCATCTTCCTGCATCCTCAGCTGCTATTTTAATACTTTATCTTTAAATAGTCATTTTATTTTCTCAATTCAGTCAAACTGTAATAGAACTATCCACCTGCAGCTTCCATGTTTATGCCTGTTCTAGTGGGTGATACTCAGCCCTGCTTCTCTTCCTAGTCAGTGCCACAGAGTCATCAAGTTTTTTATTTATTTATTTTTGTTTGTTTGTCTTGTTTTTGGGTCATACTTGGCGGTGCTCAGGAGTGACTCCTGGTAGACTCTAGGGACCATATGGGATGCTGGGATTCAAACCAGTGTCTATCCTGTGTTGGCCACATGCAAAGCAAACGCCTTACTGCTGTGCTATCATTCTGGCCCCTCTCATTAGGTCTTGTTCAGCAATAAACTTACCCCTATTTGTTAAGTCACTGCAAAGGGTTGAAGATTTGGGCAGCAGCAGGTGAGAAAAGCAGCAAAGCAGGGTGATTATGAGTGTACTCCAACCAGATGCAACCTGATTTACAAACACAAAAAATGAGAACCTCAAAGACATCATATATCTCTTATTTTGATTGCCAGGTGCTTCATTATTCAACAGACATGTATTGGGCATTAGCATATAGAAAATTGTCGAAAATAACTAGGTATTAAGCTTTCCCAAAAGTTCAGGTCTTATTGTGTGAAGAGCTTTGTTAATTGACTTTGTCTAATAATTAAAAGGCCTTAGGAAGGCTCTAAAAAGTCTTAGGCTTAAAGTCAGATTATTGGTTTGAGTTATATTGCAGGCCTCACCCAGAAGTACTTGGGAACCACTTGGCTTCCCCAGCTGTGTTTAGGAGCAGTGATGCTTTTCAGCTCGGGACTTGAACAGAGACTTGCTCCCCCGAGCCTCCTTGTTCCTCAGATTACTTTCACATCATAGAAAGGTTTCACCTGTCTGAAGATAGAAACAGTTTATTTAGCTTGTGGAAATATTAAATTTTGTCACAGACTTTTGTTACCTGCAGAATGTCCAAGTGAGAACAGCTAATGGCGATTTATATTTGCTACCAGGCAAGAACATTCCATGGATACTGTTGAGTGTCTGAACTTATTCACAGTCTTGGTAGTGGGGTCACCTGGAGTCCATCTGTCATCTGCTCCTCCTGTTTGTGCAGCCTTGTGCTTTGTGAAGTCTTTTGTTTGGGAAGTGGAGCTAATACCCAACTGAAAACCTCTCTTTCTCTCTCTTTCATTTCACCCAACTTTGGGACCACCTTAGATCCACAAGGTCCATCGGGACTCAGGAGACAACTCCCAGACAGGTGAGAATGCTTTGCTTTTCTCTTTCCTGTATGAGGCATGGTGGGGGCCCAGGATATAGTAGGCTCTGAAGAGGTTAGGATTGGCACCCAAACCCAACCTCAGAATTGCTGTAAGAATGTTAGGGAGGCATGAGAAAAGGAAGTTCATAAGCAGTTTCAGATCTCCTTTCATGGCCACCTTTTCCACTGAAAATCTTCCCCCTTTCAAGTTTTGTCTTGCTGGCAAGTGACTGTAAAGCAGGTTAATCCCAAATAGAAAGTAGTCCCAGAACCTTGGGGAGGTACGGTCAACCCTCCAGCCTTCCCTGCTTTATTGCAACAGTGAACATGGGGTTACCCACTGGCCTAGGATTTGGGGGCACTGTGGCCCTATTTCAGCCTCTCTCCCTCACCTCAAATCAACGAAATCTTTTTAACTGTCTGATTTGATCCTTAGTTTTCTTACATATAAAATGAGAGGGCTGAGTGTGGTGCCATCACATGTAGAAAGATCTGGAATTCTCTGATCAATTGGGAACATCAGTCAGCTATCAGAGATTTAAAATTCTTGTTCCTGCATCATGTTATCTCCCCTTTGTGACTTTACCAGCATCAGTGTATGAGGTCAGGCCTTAGGCTTCCTCTTCCGTCCCCCTCCTTGTTTCAGGACACACATATTGGTACTCATTCTGAACCTCTCTTTCTTCATGGAAAAAGTAAATGAACAGTGGCCATATTCTCTTTTTAGAATTAAAGTAGAAAACATTTAGTGTCTAGCGGAACCAGACATCATGCTGTTAGGGCTTCTCTTCACTTAACCTAAGAACTTCCACAAAAGAACAGTTGGCTATGACATGATGACCACACACACACACACACACACACACACACACACACACACACACACACACACAAGCCATACATACATATATACACTCATACTCAAAGTCTCTCCGATGTTTTAGTTACTTATACAATTTACAGTATGTGTTTTCTTTTAACTGACTTACAGGCTTCTAAGGTTCCAAAAGTTGCAACAGGCATTTCCATATCCTGTAGTGTCTGGCATTGCCTTGAACATGCCAGATCAATATCCTGTTCAATTGAGACATAACATTGGCCCACTGAAATCCTTCCATTATGTACAGTATAGGTTTCACCATTTATTAGCTCTTTGAACTTGAGGTCCCTACTTAATCTCTCCACATTTAATTTCCTCATCAGCAAAATGGGAGTTGCATTCTGTAGCTCTCAGAATTGTGGTAATTTTTACAAGATGTTCATTATAATTAAAGAAATAATACAATATCAGGCACTGTAAGTGCTTAATAAGTGATGTCTATCCTTTGTTCAGGACACTGTATCCATTTTGCTGTGGACTATAAATGCTTTAACCTCCCTTGTCCTTATCTCTGATTCTTAAATTTATTCCACAAGAATCTATTGAGGGAGTGAATAACAAATTTTTTGATTGAAATACCTTTACTAAAGCTAAATTTCTCCAAATTTAAATTATTCCATTTTTATACAGTATCTTCATTTTGACTGGGAAAAAAATGAGCACAATCCATTTTTGAATAATTTCTAATGAATTATTTAGAAATCAGTCAGTCAACTTGGACCACATTAAACTTACTTTTCTACTTTTATTTAGAAACTACATTTTGAGAATTTTTCTATCTTAAATAGAAATATGATGATTATATATTAACATCATGTTTTATATTAAATCTTTAATATGTTAGGTTTGATTATTTGGTAAACATATTGGGAATCCATATGCTTATTAAGTCTCTAAATAGGTAAAAATAAATTATATCTTGTAGAAAAATATATCTTGTGAGCAACAACAATGGTCATTCCATAGATTTGGAAAATGCCATATAATAGCAATGTCACTTCAAGGGCTACCACTGATAGTATCTTTATAAAGAAATATGGAAGCTCATATCCATGATTACACCCAAAACTAGTAAACAGAATATACACCCCCTACCCTGTTTTGACATTTATTTGTAAAAAGAAACTTTGTTAATGAAGACACTTGATTGTAAACTCCATCCCATGGAGGATAAGAACCTAGGCTAAGGGGAAATGATGTATTTTAAGTTGGATCATTTAAGACATGAGCTTTTTAACAGTTTAGCTCTTCACTTTATGTGATGTAAATATAATCCAGATTTAGTCTTGTTATTGAATCCTGTTTAGGGATACAAAAAGGATGATCTAGAGAAGTATTTGAGACATGAAGTGAAACTAGCAGGAGTCAATATTAGCATGTATACTGGAAAGAAGTTACAGATGCAAATGCACAGACTTGCTTGCATAGAAATAATGGTTAATAATAATTAGCAAACAAGACTAGCTCCTCACTATGCCCTGGTGAACTCATCCACATCTCCCTGGTAAATTCTCCACAGCCTGTGACTGAGCTGCTCTGACTTTCCCTCCACAGATGTGGATGCTGACATGGAGAAGTGGAACTGCTATCCTGGGTTACAAAGCTCACAGATTTGGGTTACAAATCCCTACTGAATTTTGGTGGTTTGGCTCTGGAGTTAGTTCTTTTTTAAGTATGAAGCTTTCTGGTACCTCCTTGTCAAGTGTTATCAGACACTTTATTAGAAAGTATATTAAGAGAAATTTAGCATAATATAGACACAGAGAGATGTTCCAGAGAGTACATAGGCTTCTGCAGAAAGGATAAAACTTGGACAATTTTTTAAAATTTGTTTTGGGGCCACACCCAGTAGCACTCAGGAATTATTCCTGGCAGGCTCTAGGGACTATATTGGATGCTGAGGATCAAACCCCGGTCAGCCACATGCAAGGCAAATACTAGCACTCCAGCCCAACGCTCAAACAAATCTTAAAGAAGTATCATTGCATCTCTTTTTTTTTTTTTGGGATATGATCACTTTGAAAATCCATTCTCTGCCTCCAGTCTGAAACAGTGAGAAATGACAATTATGGTTAAGTTTCTCTCCTTGCTCATGGACTACCTCACAAAAGACTAAAATCCTTGAAATGCTGTTTCTGAAGTCCCCACTGCCGTCTGCTGTTAGATTCCCCATAGCATGAGCTGTTGGCGGAGCTCCTGCTTACACTGGATGGTGCATATTGAGAGCTCAAGTCAAAGTCTGCACAGGCAGTCAGATTTGTGAAGTATTTTCTTTTTTCTTCTGAAAATTGAGGCCAACATGATAGCTTAGTTGTTAGACCTTCCTGGGAATAGCAAGCTGCACTCTCTGCTGTGTCTACCTGTGATTGGCTGCACATCTAATTGGATGAGATCACAGTCTCAAGAGAACCAAGAAAAACATGTATCTAAATGGTCTGACTTTTTCAGAGGCTTCTGTGACTAACCACCTTTATTTATCAAATTCATACTTTTTGTGAATTATTATATTTCCACAAATATCTCCAAGGAGCTTTTCACGCCTAGTTAAATGTATTGTCCAACTAAAACCTCCATATCCACCCCTGCCCTGTTTTGACATTTATTTGTAAAAAGAAATTTTGTTAAGGCAAGACACTTGATCGTAAACTCCACCATAGTGTGCCAAGCTGCTATAGGAGCAGACCTCACTCTCAGCTGCTGTGACAGCAACTGTGTTTTCTGGATGACATGAAGAGAAAGTGATGTGCTCTTTTCTTTTAAAAATATATGGTGTTTTAAAAAGCAGTCTTGTTTTCTTTGGTAAATGACTTTAAGCTTCACCTGGGAATACGCTTAAAAAAGCTGAATCACTCTGTTTCTAATCTGATATCCTCAGAATCTCATTCATTCAGACACAAGAACAGGAGGAAGGAGTCCATTGATGTGAAGTCTATATCTTCTCGAGGGAGTGACGGTAAGCAATGGTGTGGATTTTATTGGCCTTTTTTTCTAGCAAATGACAAATGACTGGATTCAAGAATCATTCTGTCTAAAAGCAAGGAGCAGGGTTTTAACTAATCTGGCCATTTTTAATTTTTTCAGTAGGTTGAAAATATTTAGGTTTTTAACACTCCACTTGGGAGCAGGGAGGGATGGGGGTTGATGATGCAGATGGCCTCCCAAGTGGTGCTCATGAGACATGAGTGCGCTTTCAGCATTTTCAGCCAACTGGTCCAGCTGGTCAGTTTGAAGACCTGAGGATACAGTGTTGCTCGGGCCCTAAAAAGCTCAGGGGATCATATATGTATCAAGAACCTGACTAGTGTTGGCACATGCAAGGCACTCTCCCTACACTATATCCCCAATCACTAAAAGCCCATCTTTTACACCTTTTTAAATTTTTTATTTTTTTGTTTGAAATAACTCTGAGATTTGTTGCTTGATGATCTCTGAGGAGGTTTGAGCCACATAACCACCAAGCTGCTTGGAGTGTCTTTAGCCAGCAAAGGTTATTTACTCTCTGCTGCTAGTGGCACAGGAGATCCAAGTCCTGATTTCCCACTCCATCCCCAACTCATTCTCCCTGTCCTTCCCTAATAGATGTCACAGATCTGAGACAGAACTTAGCAGAGCTGTTGCTACAGCATTTAGCAAAATTATTTGATCCGCATTCAATACTTCAGGCCTAAGTAATCAATATTAGCTCTGTGGTAGGTGATTCTGAAATGTTATTCCTAGGTGAATTATGTCTTCTCTGGGAGAGCAAGAACTAATATTTACAGAAATGGGACTGTCTGCCGGCGGGAGGACAGGGGGATACGGGGTGTCTGTAGATGAGGAATTTAATTGCCATGCAGGCTGTCAGGCTGAAATGAAAGATTGGGGCTCTGGGCTGGAGATGTGATTCAGGAATCCTAAAGGTGACAAATCAGCCTGAGCAAAGAGAACATCTCAAAGTGGAAGTTCTTGGTACAGGCTTGAAATCACTCCTCAGTCAGAGGGTCAGTAGGGCAATGAAGAGAGGACTGGACCTTGGCCAGCAAGTACCATAAAGAAGACCCTCACAGAACAGTAGGTGCAGCCTACTGTGTTAAGTGCTGCAGGTGTCAGAGTGTAAGAGGAGAGTAGATGATGGGGTTCACTGTTTGGAAGAGATTTCTTTAGTAATGGTGCTAGAGAAAGGAGAATATCCAAGCCAGAGCAATAACATACAGCAGGTAGGGCATTTGGCTTGCATGTGGCTGACTCAGGTTTGACCCCCAGCATTCTAGTTAGTACCCTAAGCTGGCCAGGAGTAATTTCCAAGCACAGAGCCAGGAGTAAACCCTGATGGTTACCAGGTGTGGCCAAAAAAATTGAATTAAGGAAAATTTCTACAATATAGTGCTGGAACTATCACAGTTTACTGGGTATTAAAAATCTGGAGACTCAGGCAGGTTAATTGTATGGTTTCAATTTGTGTGGAGTGCGCTCTTCTGCCTCCAGCCTCCAGCTCCTTCTAAGAGCCACTCCCTTCCCCCTTACCTCTAGGGGAGCCAGGCCAGCTCTGCTGACAAGTAGAGCTCTCAGTTTTCCAGAATTAAAAGACCAGCGAAGTCACTAGTTTGGGTCTTTTTACAGGAGAGGCAGCGGAGTTGGTTGTCCTGTACTAATCAGATCCAAGGTCTATGATGGGCTTTTCTGAGGCAAATAAACAGAGCTAAACCAACTAAATCTATTTACTCCACCTCTCTCTGCAGCACCCAGCCTACAGAATCGGCGCTACCCTTCCATGGCTAGGATCCACTCCATGACCATCGAAGCACCCATTACAAAGGTGAGTGGCAACTGCCTGGTACTGGGTTATCTGGGAATGCAGAGTGATGAATGATGCACCACTGGTGTCATTATTTACAGGCCATGTATGAAGTGACACAGACATCAGCTATGACACAAGCACAATATGTGGTTGTAAGTTACAGAAAACTCTATTTGGGTTTAAGGAGAGGAAGTCATATTGGAAGTAGGACTGAAGCTCACAGAGATAAGAGAAAGAGAGAGAGAAGGGACTCCAGGGCAACAGGCACAACAATGGGAAGTGCTAAGGGTAGGGAATGTGATGGAGCATTTGAAGAACTAAAGGCAAGTCCATGGCTGAGCCCAGAACTCAGAGAGGAGAATGGGACAATATGGGAAGCCCTCATGCTGTATTCATATATGAACTGTATACACCAGCTGTATTCACTTATGAGCATTGAACACTGCTGAAGCCTTTCAAAGGGGACCTGACATGCTTCAGCCTAGTCACTGAAATGACACCCAGTGGCCATGTAGAAAATGGATGGAGAGGGCAAGGTTGAGAGAGAGGAGACCAGTCAGGATTCTCAGGTAAGAAAGACAGTGGGCAGATTAGGAGTGGAGGTGAATAAGGAGGTCAAGGAATGTCCCAGGGCAAATCAACTCTCTAGGCAATAAATTATAATTGCAGGTATGGAGAAGAAAGCCTACGCCTCCCTCCAGGTGCTTGGTTTGAATTTTGTTGGCTCTGTTGTTTTACTACAGTTGGAGAAACCAAGGAAGGAATTTTTTTTTTGGTCTGAATTTTTTTTTAACATTTCTTTGTGTGTTTCAGAGATGGAGGAGCAAGTTCATGACTTTGGGTTGGGTGGCAGTTGAATATAAGGTGGCAGTTGAATATCTCAATGTGACAGTCAATGTTGAGTCCAGAGGTCCAAAGTTAGGAGAAGGCTGGGAAGTGAATGAGGGCAACAAGTGTATAGTATCTTTGTAATGGAAATGAAAGAGCTGGAAGGACTCAGACTAAAAGGCCAGCACCCAGTTCTAAGGAAGCCAACATGTAGAGGAGAGCTGGAAAAGAAGAATCAGCAAAACAGTCTGAGGATGCTGATATTAAGGTGGGGCAGGTCATAGAGGGGGCTCTGGAGAGTGTTTTTCAAAGTGGGCAATACTGTCTTCTAGAGGCCACTGCAAAAATCCATGGGCAACAAACAGTAGCAACTAGGATGTGTGGGATTGGACTGGGGGGGGCATGTTTTGTTTGTTTGCTTAACACATGGACTGTAGACTACACTTTGTACTAATAAAATCATATTAAAGCATGAGCTACAGGTGGTGCACACCTGTATTAAAGAAAATAGCTTTCCAGAGGGGCCAAGTGATTCCTTTTCTATTCCCTGGAAATGGAATAAATTTTCCAGTGGTCCTCAAATATTTTAAACAGGGGGCCAGTTCACTGTCCTTCAGACCACTGGAGGACCAGACCAATGTAAAAACAAAAATTATGAACAAATTTCTATGCACACTGAATATATATTTTTTTGAAGTGAAGAAACAAAACGAAACAAATACAATAAGTGGCCTGTGAACCGTAGTTTGAAAACTACTGGAAAAGGTCCAATGAGTTTGGAGCCCTAGTGAGAAGAGAGAGGTACCAGGGAGGTGTTGGCTATTTTGAATATATCCATATTTCAGCATTTGATTTTCCTTAGATTCTGGGCCTGTGTCTGGCTTTGGAAAAGGAGAATCCTAATGTCCTCAAATTTGTTCTCTTCCTTTACTACCTTAGGTTATAAATATAATTAATGCAGCCCAAGAAAATAGCCCTGTCACTGTAGCAGAGGCTCTGGACAGAGTTTTAGAAATTTTACGGACCACAGAACTGTATTCCCCTCAGTTGGGTACCAAAGATGAAGACCCTCACACCAGTGACTTGGTTGGAGGCCTGATGACGGTGAGTGATGAGGGAAAACCAGAAATGCTGGGGAGGTTACATCGAACGCATTTGAGTACATAGAATGTAAAAACTATTCCCTAAAGTCACAGAAATACTGCTGCATGAGTAACATAGCATAAGCAGAATCATTTACATATTGCACATGTAATATTATTTAAGCAAATGTGCAAAGAGCAACCTCTGAAGGGTGTAGTGTTGGATGGGGGTCATGTCTAAATTTCCTTTGGCCACAGATTCTTTATCTATATAATGAGAGGGTTTGTCCTTGGACTATACCATCACCTTCTAAATCTTTGATATAGACTTTATTTTACTAAAAAACTTCTATACCAGAATTCATTTAATAAATAGAGACCAGAGCTGGAAAAATTATTTGGGAGAAAAACAGAGTTTGAGAACCACATCTATGCTTTACATGAAAGGTTTCTCTTGAGCTCTGTGACCAATGCTGAATGAAGACAGGTCATTGCTCCTACTGCAGTCCCCTTATGAACTCTAGCTTTGGTCTTTTACTTCCCTGGGAGGCTTTTGGTTATCATTCCTCCATCTCTACTCCAACACAGTGTAGACATGATGCAGATCTGGAGAAGTTGTACCAGAGGCAGCTGTAGCAATGCTGCAGCAGGAGAAATGGGGTTCCTTGAACTTGCTATCTTCTTGCCTTCCCCATCATCACATATCTTGGGGATCCTCCCCAGGTGATACCATGAGGAACCAGTACAGGCCTCCACCTTTTTTACAGGGGTGGAAAAGAGAAGTCCCCTGAGTATTGTGCTATAGGGGTAGTGAGTTATGACCACTGGTACTTGACTACTACTCATACCTCTAAAAAATACAGTGATAGTATGGCAGGAAGGATACTTGCCTGGCATACAGCTGAATTGGATTCAACACAGGTTAGATCCCTGAAATCCCCTATAGCTCCCTAAGCCCCAGACATAATTCCTGAGTGCAAAACCAGGAGTAAAATTTGAGCACCCCTTGGTGTAGTAATAGAACAAAAATAAAACAAAAAATGCTATCAGCCAAATGATCCAAGGTATGGATTTGGGCTCGAGGGTATGGGTGCCCTTCACTAATACTTTTAACTTTAGTGTGTTGAGTGAAATAAGTTAAAAGGAGACCAATTTTGGATGGTCTCACTTAGGCATACAGAGGAACAATAAGGAAATGGACAGTGTCCAATGAGATACTCCAGGCCTTTGAATGCAAAGCTGAGACCATTAGGCTGTGGAGGAGAGGCATAAAGTGAGAGGCAAGGATGACAAGGACAGTGCTGAAGAATCTTGAGCACTTTGGTAATGGTTAAGGTACAGTAACTTGATGCATCAACACCATGCAAGATAAAAAAAAATTATGCAAGGTAAAATGTAAAACCAAATTTTAAAAAACTTTAACCTTAGCACAGACTTTCTAGGGAATATAGTAATGTGTGGCTTTCAAAGAGTTAGGCAATTAGATGCTGGTGGTAGTTAAAAAGAAAAAAAAGGAAAATGAACATTTGAGGACAAGTTCAAATTCAAGTTCCCAGTTAACTGATAGCAGTATTCAGTCTGCTCTGCCTTGGGAATCTTAGATCTAGAAATGTGTCTTCTGAAGGCTGGCAGTAGAGCATATGTTGCATAACAGAAATTACAGTTAGGAAAAATTTAGATTTTAGTAAAAAGATATTAGCCCAACCTCTTCTAAGTCTTCCCATTAGAAACCCATTACTCCAAATGTGGGCTTCTGGCTTTGGTTTCTAAGAAGCAAATTTGAAACAAGCAAAAAAAGTGCATCATCTGGGAGATTAGGGAGAGGCACTGGGGGAACCCCCATCCAAAGCAAAGTCAGGCCTGGGATTTCACTCATGTTGCTTCCAAATGCCAGAAGGGGAACAATTACATGAAACAGTCAACTCACAGTTCAGGGATGCAGTGCTGCTCACTTTAGTCTTCAATACTCTTCTCGTGGGGCTAATCCCAAGAAGAAAAGGATCCTTTTTACCTTGTAGCTAAGCATGGCTCTACAACTGAGTCACTTCCCTGGCTCTGTTGTGATTTAATGTGGTGTTTTATCCTGGAGTTGCATTGATTACATCACTCAGGTCTCTCCTTTGATTAGTGTGAGGAGTTGATGATGGTGGCATGTAAGGCATGCTCCTAATGGCAACTTTCTCTGTTTCAGGATGGCTTGAGGAGGCTGTCAGGGAATGAATATGTGTTCACTAAGAGTAAGTTGTCACCATTCCTTTTGTCACTGATAGCTCATCTCTGCCGGTTATCTCCCAGATTGTTTTGGGAGGGCCTGAGTGGTTTCTCCCTTTGGAACTTAAGGGTCTGTGTGGCCTAATTGGAACCCAAGGCTTCAAGTTAAAGTAATTTCTCTGCCATCACTATTAGAATATTAATGTGAAATGTTAATGTAGGTCCAGAGAGATAGCATGGAGGTAAGGCGTTTGCCTTTCATGCAGAAGGCCATTGGTTCGAATCCCAGCGTTCCATTTGGTCCCCCGTGCCTGCCAGGAGCAATTTCTGAGCATGGAGCCAGGAATAACCCTTGAGCACTGCTGGATGTGACCCAAAAGCCACAAAAAAGAAATGTTAATGCAGTCAAGAAGTTAAACCAAATTAGTCTATTTGGAAGACATCTTGGAGATTAGTATGTGAGAGAAGAATTTTGACTGTCCAAGACATTCTCCAGTGGGTCTACCATGAGAGGGAAACTGGTAACACTCAGACTCCCAGTTTAACCCAGCCTTTCTTGTCCCTTCTGTCTGCTCAGATGTGCACCAGAGCCACAGTCACCTAGCAATGCCACTAACCATCAATGATGTACCCCCGAGTATTGCCCAGTTACTTGACAATGAGGAAAGCTGGGAGTTCAACATCTTCGAGTTGGAAGCTGTTACACACAAAAGGTATGTGTTCCTTCATGTGGCCATGCCCACGAGTGTCCATTCAGCAGATATTGGGGTGTCTGAAATATGTGAGTGAGATATGGGATCCAGTTGGTAATGACCAAAGGGGGATACCAAGGTTCTCTCTTAAGTATCCCTAGGTATCTTCCTTTATGCATCATAAGTGTTATTATCCTTCAACATGTTGAAACACTCCACCTTACAAAGTGCACTGAGGGCCCAAGTGATAGCACAGTGAAGAGAGCTTTTGCCTTGCATGTGGCCTACCCAGGTTTCATCCCTGGCACCTCATACAGTCTCCGAGTCTGCTAGGAGTGATTTCTGAATGCAGAGCCAGGAGTAACCCCTGAGCACTGTCAGGTGTGGGGTCCGAAAACAAAACAAAATAAGACACACACACACACACACACACACACACACACACACACACAAATGAGCTTGAGAGTAATGTAGCCTTTTCTAATGGGGGAACAATTAGGCAGTTCAGAAAAAGCCACCTCAGGGAAGACTATTTATTGCTCTGCAGGGCATCAATGATGCTCACCTGTAGATGAATGACAGGAACCTTTACTGAGTTCTTTCTAAGTGTGACAAGGTAGAGATAGAAAGGGACTGACAGGAATCTTCTTGCCTGTCAGAACCCTTGATGAACTTGAGATTATCTCTAAATCATTCGGTGTGTGCTGCATAAACAGCTTCTAGCTTAAAGAAGTAAATCATGAGGAAAAGATACATCATCTCCTAATGCAGGTGGAGATATTGTAACTCACTGTGTGTTCAGTAAATCTCAGATGAAAAATACCTCCATGCCCCAGTATCAGCAGAGAAAACTATTTCTGGGCCAGTGAGAACAGTGACTCAGAGTTTGTTTTCTTGTTTTCCAGACCATTAGTTTACTTGGGCTTAAAGGTCTTTTCCCGGTTTGGAGTGTGTGAATTTTTACACTGTACTGAAACTACTCTTCGGGCCTGGCTCCAAGTGATTGAAGCCAACTATCATTCTTCCAATGCATACCATAATTCTACCCACGCTGCCGATGTCCTGCATGCTACAGCCTTCTTCTTGGGAAAGGAACGAGTGAAGGTAAATAATTTTTTTATTTTATTTTATTTGTTTTTGTTGCTTGGCCCACACCTAGCCATGCTCCATGCTCAGAGGTTACTCCTGGCTCTGCACTCAGGAATTATCTCTTGATGGTGCTTGGAGGACCATATAAGATGCCAAGGATTGAAACCCAGATTGACTTGCATAAAGGGCAAATTCCTTACCCACTGTACTGTCGCTCTAGTCTCTGGAGATAAAGTTTTGATGTCATGTTTTTTTTTAATATAATTTTTATTTTGATCATAGTGTCTTACATATTGTTGACAATAACATTTTAGGTACATATTTACATAAAATCAGGGGGGATTCCCATCACCAAATTGTCCTCCCTACACCTCCGTTTTTGTCCTACCTCCCAATTCCTCTTCCCTCACCCCCAGGGCGGCTAGAATATGTGGTCCCCTCTGTATCCAACCCACTACTTAGTAGTCTTGCCCCTGTTTGGTCAGATGTCATGTTTTTATTACCTGCCCAGGTTAGAGACTGGAAAGCAAGAATTCTGTATATTAGATAGTTATTTAGTAACCACTCAGAGTAGTTCAGGTGCCATATTCATGGTGTGTTTTGATGTTGTAAAGACAAGGCCTTTTTCTCAAGCCTTCCTCTCTCCAGATGGCACAAAACAATTCACACCATCACACTTACTCACTCTCATGTCATGTTGATCTATTCGTCTATCATTCCTGAATGTTTGCTTGGAGTCCTTTGTGATTATTGGGTCAGAGAAGAAAACAATTGTTGTAAGTCCAGAAGTCTTAGGATCAGAATTAGCCATTGGTCTGTGACGATGCCGATGTGTAATGAGTTGTTTAGGGTTCAACTGAATGTTAATGCATCTTTTGTGTGATTGTGAAGCTCCATATAAGGCATTAGTGGTAGTAATGTCATTCTGAGAAAGTTCTTTTACCTTATATGTTCAGTTCAAAGGGACCCCATTCTGTACGCATCAATGATATTTTAGCTCAACCAATATGTGATATGCTCTGTACCGATTTAATATAGGCTAACAGAGCACATTTGGTATGTTAGCTATATTAAATGTGTTTCAGCTAAGGGGCTATGAGACATAACAACATCATAAGTTAAGGAATTGCTGAACTGACACGTATAGAGGCTAGTTTATAGGGCAAGCTTAGTGTTTCCCGGATGTATCTGGCAAGAGATCTCCAGATTTTTTCTTCTCTAACAATCACTTGTTCCGTGTGTTTTCCTTTGCTATAGCTTGAATTGAAGCTAAGAGCACAGGTATTCCTGAACAAAAAGCAGTGTAAAGACTGACACACCTCAACCAACAAGCATTAGACTTTCCATAGCTATAGGGATATAACTAAGGCATATAACATAGTTAAGAGAATAGACAGTGAATAGGATGGAGAAAACAGAATTAGCAGAAAAATGAGGATAAAGGGCTAGTTCCTGCTCAGCTTTCCTCAAGACTCATCCTAGTCTTAATTGATTAGTTTTGTTCAAGATTCAGCCTAGTCTATGACTGATTCCTAGATTCATTCACTTTTATCAGTAATAAAGCAAAGAATAATAATAGCAGAATAATAGGAGTATGAATAATGCTATATTTTGGTATTGGTTTTGACTTTTGGGTAATGCTCAGGGGTTACTCCTGAATATGATCTCAGAAATCACTCCTGGCTCAGGGTACTATATGGGGCGCTGGGGATCAAACTTAGGTCTGTCCTGGATTGGCCACATGCAATGCAAACGCCCTACCGCTGTGCTATGGCTCCAGCCCATGAATGATGCTTTTGAAGAGTTTTGGCTTTTTTTGTTAAGAACCTATCATATCAGCTGTTTTCTAGTACTTTTCTATAAGGAGCTAATACTTAACCTGATGCCACCATCAAGTTCATTCTCCTCTGGTGCACATATCATCAGCTGAGCTTGCAGATGGCTAGGGGCATCAAGACCAACACCAAAGTGATGAGTACTGCTGTCCTCTGGAGTCAGGGCTCAGTATCACAAAAGCAGAGCTTTGAATGCCTGATAAAACAGGGGCCCATATTACTTTATATTTCCCTCTTTTCAAGTAAATATCTTTCTAGAAATAATGAGTGTTATTAGCAACTTCAGAATCTACTAGAATTTTTCAAGTTGCAGCAACTAAAACAAGTTTAATCCTGTGCTCACAATTTGAAAGACCTTTACTAACTTGTGGAGCTCCTGCCAGACCTTCAAAACAATGAGAACTCAAGGTCCCTTGGCAAATAGAGCTGGAAAAGGACTCCTGAGCTCAGCCTGAGACCACCATTGGGGCTGACCACACACCCTGTGAGGGCCTCTGAGACAAGGCTGCTCCTGAGGACTCTTCTTAGGAGATCACTTGTCTGCACCCCTCCCACTCCTCTTGTCCCCTAGCTTAGAGCCCTTTGACTGCAATGTTGCTCTCAAAGTTTTCTGAATAAACTATGGTTTGACTTCCCCTTCTGGAGTATCCCAGAGGCCCTTTGTTCTGCTGTGCTTCTCTTCCCTGCCATTCCTGCTTGGTGATTCTAGTTTATCTTTTGGCATGAAATTCACTTTGTTAGAGGAGTCATTCAGTTCACCTGTGCCATAGTTGTCTGGCAGGAGCCAGTGGCCACGTGTGACTATTTCCTCAGTAAAATGAAATCACCTGAGAAATGCACTTACCCAAAGACATTGATCACATTTCCAAGTCCGTGGCACCATGTGACTAGGGATTGTTAAACTGCCTGGCTCAGAGATAAGTATTTCTCTTCATGGAGTTTCATGGACTACACAGTCATTCATTGGAGTAGCCCTTATGGTGACTTACACAGCAGTTGTATTTCTTCCTTAGCATATTTCACAGGAGTTTGTGTATACGTGCATGTTTGTATGTGTGTTCATGTGGAGTCTCCTCCAGTGAGTTTTCTACTCTATTCCCATGGATACCATGCCAGCACTGTTCATTACAGAGCTCCAGCACCCTGCATGGCTTCTGGTACCTGTTAAGCACCCAGTAAACATTACTGAATCAATTGATTGAGTTTAGTCCCTGTATAATAGAGCATGTGAGAATATCCTAAAGCTATGGACCAGGAATCATTTGTCTCCCTTGATGTTCTAATGTATTAAATTATGTAATGAACTTGAGAAAAAGAATCTCTGCCTCTGCCCCTCTGAGCCCAGAGCAGCATTTTATACTTAACTGCAAGGACCACTTTTCTGTTACACTTATGGCCACAGTCACCAATTTGTCAGGAGCAAGCAAATAATAATCAGAGAGAAAGATGAACAGAGGCTAAAGTGCTTGCCTTGCATATGGCTGACCCCAGTTTGAATCCTTGACACCACATATATTCCCTACGTACTACCAGAGGTGATCCTTAAACACAGAACTTGAAGTAAACCCTCAAAACTGCTAGGCATGGCAAAAAAAGCAGGCAAATAAATCATATTTGTGATTAAGACCACTTTCTAGAAAGTTCAAGGAATCTCCTTTCTTGAAAAGACTCCTAGAAATATGGCAGGCATTGGGAAAGGCCCATTTTATTTCTTTTTGGAGGCTAAGAGTAGACTCTGGGAAGAGAATTTGGTGATACTTTGTACTGGCAGCCAGGATTTCTCTTTCATACCAGAAAATTCACAGCAGGCTGAGGACATGGGCCCCAATCATCCTCTCTATGAGTGGGATTTGGATATACTCAATAGACTCAGGCACATCTTCTCCTGGCCCACCTCCCCAGATATACATAGCCACCCCATAAATAGGTTTGGGTGTGTGTGTGTATGATGTGTGTATGTAGGGCAACCTCAGACAAAGGGTAATGTCCAGTCTTGCCCATCCCAGGGAAGCCTTGATCAGTTGGATGAGGTGGCAGCTCTAATCGCAGCCACTGTGCATGATGTGGACCATCCAGGACGAACAAACTCATTCCTGTGCAATGCGGGGAGCGAGCTGGCCGTGCTCTACAATGACACTGCTGTGCTGGAGAGCCACCACACCGCGCTGGCCTTCCAGCTCACTGTGAAGGATGCCAAGTGCAACATTTTCAAAAACATGGACAGGTTAGTGGTCACCGAATCCTTGGGCTCAGGTTCATGGAGTATAATCAAGGTTTAAAAAAGTGCTTTAATTGTTACACTGGTGATGGGGAGTGTCCTCTTATATGACTGAAACTCAACCACAATCATGTTTGTAACCAAGGTGTTTAAATAAAATATTATTAAAATTTAAAAAAAAGTGCTTTAATCACTTCACTTCCTCTTAGGGGAGAAGGGAAGGGAAAGAGAAGAACAGTGATATCATAAGATCAGACAATGAAATAATAACCTTGACCTGGTCAACTGTTATTTTCCACCTGCCTTCATTTCTCTTAAACCTCATTTGGTCTTCAGCAAATTCCTATAAAAATGTTCTATACATTGTACCACACTCAATTAATATTGATGATGCCAGTAATAAGCATGGCAGGTATTTTTACCTCACCAGAAGAGCATCTAGTCCTTTGTATACCACAAAAGAACTAGATCCTCCATAGCCTGGCCCCATCTCAACTTTGGGCCCTCAACTCAAGTGACTAGTTCCCTTTGGTGCCAGTGGTGCTGCAGCAGCTCCAAGGCTGAGCAGGTTGCCACTAGCCCTGGGACTCAGGCAAGTGTGCTACATGGATGAGCCAAAGGAGCAGTTTATTCCTTTTCCTGCTGAAGACCTATGGTGGTTATCACATAGGTGGAAAAGCAACTTTTGGGAGAAAGCAGCAGGGTACAGGATGTCAGTACCCAGTTGGCTTCAATACATAGATCAGTATGAACTTGTTACTTTAGTGACCAGACATTGGAAGGGGAAAATGGGGTCAGATTATTCTAGCCTTGAGTTCCATCAGTATTAAGATTTATATTAAAAACCGTTGCAGGGAGGAAAAAAATTCCAAGTGCCAATTTTATTTAGCTCCTATTCTGGATCTTGAAAGAAAAAAGGTGATATAATAAAACAGTAATTTGGGGCAGACACATTGCTATTTCCATTACAGCTTCTCATTCTACTTTAAGGATCACTGTTAGTGGGAAATGGTCCTACAGTACATCACCAAAGGAAATCATTGCTGGTTCTGTAACAGGAACTACTGAGTAATGTTGAACACCTGGGATAGCTCTGGTAGGAAGGGACTTGTCATTCCCTCTGACTTACTGGATGTATCCAAGAAAAAGCAAAAAGGAAACTACCTTTATAAAATAAATGTTTACTATACAACAAGTACTATCTTCTTTTGAAAAATCAGATATGAAGGGTCAGCTAACATGCAAAAAAAATGAATAGCATCAGTATGTTGCTACTTTTGTTGTCTGCCCTAATTTCTTAGTTTTATGTCCCCAGCTACCTTCTAGATTATGGGGAATGCAGTAAGATGGGAATAGAACTGTTCTAATTGTGAACAGTATGTGAATAAGGCCATTTGTCTCCTGGTGATTTTTAGGAACCATTATCGAACATTACGACAAGCTATAATTGACATGGTGTTAGCTACGGAGATGACAAAACACTTTGAACATGTGAACAAATTTGTGAACAGCATCAACAAGCCACTGGCAGCTGAGGTGAGCCTTGTTCCTGTAATAAGTCACATCAGAGCTTATTTTCATCAGTGTCTACTCATCTCAGTGCATTTTCTCTTGTTCTTGAGTACAAGGTGATTATTCGTTTGAGGTTAGTACAGAAGGGCAAAAGTGCTACCTATTTTCTTTGAGAGTAACAATACAACAAAAAAAATAGATTAACAGTGTCCACAGCAACGCTGAACTGCTTGAGAATGACGAAGATAAAGTATGTGGTAACGAGGGGAAGCAGGGCCAGAGAATTATGAGAAGAAACCAGCAGACCATAGAGACAGGAATAAATGGTGATATTTTTTTAGGGCAGTGTTTCTCAATCTTCTGATATGGTTTTTTTCCAACCTTATTTCCTTCCGGTGATATCCACCCCAACCCCAACCTAACAGTAGGCTTTTAGTCTTAAGCCTTGCCCCACCCCACCTTCATTTACATGATTTCACTTATAGATTCCTTGGGTAAGAGTGGGGATGAGATGGGGTGGGAGAACAGGGGACTGTATGATCTCAGGTTAAGAAATGGGGCCGGGTAGGTGGCGCTGGAGGTAAGGTGTCTGCCTTGCAAGTGCTAGCCAAGGAAGGACCGCGGTTCGATCCCCCGGCGTCCCATATGGTCCCCCCAAGCCAGGGGCGATTTCTGAGCACATAGCCAGGAGTAACCCCTGAGCGTCAAATGGGTGTGGCCCAAAAAACCAAAAAAAAAAAAAAAAAAAAAGAAATATTGTTTTAGGGTACCCCAAGTTATATTATTTCAGGTCTCAAAATCAAAGAATGTTTTTAGATAAATCTATTCCTATTGATATCAGTACCCAAAGATTATAGTAATAGTGAAATCTGGAGAGATTAGTTGGACAAAAGCAGGTGTGGTTTTTTTTGTTTTCCTTTATATAAACTCACTAATATGAGATTGGAGAGATAATACAGTGGTACTATCTATAGTGCTGTGCATGTGGCCAATCTGAATTTGATTCCCAGCATCTCATATGGTCCTGAAATTTTGCCAGGAATAATCTGAATGCAGAGCAGGGAGTAAACCCTGAGCACTACCAGTTATGACCCAAAACAACAATACTAAGAACAACAAATCACTAATGTGCTTATTTAGTACCTGGTATCTGCTTTAAAGTTTCTATCAAATGTGGGTTTTAGAAACAAAGAAAATTCAGTCATTATTTGAGGAGAGATCAACTGAATTTACAAACCAGGCGCTGTTCACTTGGTTAGAATGAAATCTACTCTTTTCCTGTTAAGAAAAAGAAAGTTGCATAAGTGGCTGGTTGATTAAACGGTATATTAAAAGTCATTTGGATCATTAAGGAGATATTCCCACCAACCATGATGAACCCAGCTATGAAAGGAGAGACAGTGTCTACCTCACCTGTGTTATGTCCCAAATCCTCCCAAATTTATGCCACATCACACTGTCAGAACCCCTTTTATCCCAAAGATTTTTTTTTTGCTTTTATTAATTATGACAACAAAGATGCAAAGAGAGAGGACAGGGTAAAATTACAGTGGAAGCCCAATCACCCATAAGCAGAATTCTCGGTAGTCCCATCGATGATATCCCAGCCTTGATCTTTCAACCAAAGAAAATTAAGAAAAACAAAACTGAACCCATGTACAATACAATTAATTTGTCCCTCAAATCCCCAGTTGTATTACATACTATTTCTTAGCAGCACACAATATAATCCAAAGAGATTAGACTTATGTAACTCCTTAAACATTGAGGGCAAAGTACATTTATCTTGTTCCATGCACATGCTTACTAGTTTAAGTTAACCTCAAAAGTTTTAGTGGGTTGTTTTTCTTAAGGATTGGAGTCAAGGGAAAGTAGTAATAAATGGTATTAGAGTGGCATTTGTTTGCATAGGCCCACCAAAATATAAGAGACATGGAAAGAAAAATTATGGTCTAAATACAAGGAGACCCTACCCCTGAAGTTTCCTGGCACAGGACTGACTCTAGGCTCCAGGCAAACTAGTTTGTCCAATTCAAGTCATCGTCTGTAGTGGCAATACACCTTCATTCCTCACATAGTCTCTATTGTTGGTATCATGCTTCTGTATTAAAGGTCCTGGAGTCTGCATATCCCATATTGTAGTCAGGATGGTGCAGAGCATCCTCTCGTTTCATCTCACACTTAAGGGGCACTAGAGAGAACCATGTCCTGTAGAGCAGGTCATTGTTGTTGTTGTCAAGTCTTCTCAGTGTAATCGGAAGTCTCTTTTTAGGAGGTCGATGTCAGACCCTTGGTGTGTCTTTCCTGGTAGAGGACTGCTTCCAGCTGTTGCTATAAAAGACCTTGGATGTTTCGTAGATAGCTTGCCTGGTTCTGGCGTGAATGGAGGATGCCCATTCCTCTGAGGCCTGTGCCAGGTCATTCTATCAATGTTCAGGGTGTAAGGTACATTGTACTGAGATTTATTAGATAAGAACTTATCTGTAGGTATAGTGTTTTCCTATTTTAATGTGTCTATGCAAAGAAGGATCAATGCCATGAAGCGTTATTGGTGCATCTGGAGGCCATAGGAACAAGACCAGCAATTTCCATGACATAGTTCAATCATAGGCATCAAACTGAGGGACAGTTCCACCAACAATCCTTATTGAACAGCTTACAAAGAAAAGACAAGATGAAAGTGGATAGAAACATCATGGTAGAAGAATATAGAGAGAGTTACACCATTAAAAAAAATATACATGAAATATTCAAAAGATATATGTGTTTAATTTATGTCCTTCTAAATAGTTCTGGGATTGTTAGATCCACTGTATATCTTTGGTCTGAGATTAAAACTGTGTATTATAGAACTTAAGAGGGGTAAATCGGGGGTAGTGATGGTTGGGAGGAGTATACGTAGTGCCCCCGCGCGGTTTGCATCATGTAGACTAGTATGAAATTGCCAGTGACAGCATGAGTATAACTGACAAACTATCTGCCACCCCACAGATCAAACACCACCCCCCAAGCCAATCTCACGAGCTCAAGCGCAATCCTAGGCCAATCTCCGCAGCTGGCCTGGGGGTGGGGAAAACCCAGGGTGCATCCCAAAGATTTATGGGAGCAGGGATCTAGAGAGTTAAAAAGGAAAAGAATTCCCAGAATCAGAGAAGTCTATTTACCTGCTGTGCAAGTAGGTCCCAGCTCTGGTTGAAAACTGTTCTTTGCAGTATCTAAAGTAAGGAGCACTTTTGTATTAATTACTAATTAATGAGTCCTAGTGCAGTGCGTGCAGCCCCTTCACTCCACAATTCTGTAGGTTCAGGATAGAAGCAAAGAAATGATCCACAGCAAGCAGATGAAGTTTCAGGAGTTATCCAGCTTTATTACAAGGCCCTAACCACCATGTGCACATCTCACATGACTTCTAAGCTAAACAGCCTCTTTCTTCCTTCTCTGCATCCATCCTGTCTCTGATTTCTCTCCCTGCTGCCTTTGTCCCTCTCCTCCTCCCCGCAGGCAACTCTTAATTACCATCCATAGACCCCTCCCAGCTGTGGAAGGGTCTCACCATCCAGGTGAGCTTAGCATTTGACTGTGGGGGAGGGTAAAAGAACATCTTTTCAATGGTAAGGAAATTAAATATCAAACTTCTGATAAGGATTCTGTACTTGTCCTAATAAATTGGACTATTTTCAGAACAAAACAAAAATCCTTCAGAATTATGAAGGTTTTTTGTTTGACTGAGCTCTGGAGAGTTATTGAACTATTTCACACAATCAGTTCAATGGAACCTTTGAAAGCAGACTAGCATTCTTTCAGGTTTTTAATAATGGGCCAGTTGCATTTATATCACTTGACTCTGGGCTACATGCATCAAGTATGTCAGATACATGCTCCTGCCTGGGCCTACTTTCTACTTCTACAACCACATATTTATATGGTTCATGCTTGAAGTACTTGTAGACACTTGTATTAAGAAAGCAGAAAGTGAGGCCAGAGCTTACAATGGGTAAGATATTTACTTTGCATGAGGACCATCAGGGTGAGCCCCAGTACCACATATGGTCTCCTGAACCCGCCAGGAGTGATCCCTGAGCACAGAACCAGAAGACCTGAGCACTGTTAGTTGTGGATACTCTTCCAAAAAAAAAAAAAGCTGCAGCAAGAGCATCAGAGGAGGTAGAAGAGTAGGGTTGATAGAAAGTCTTAGGAGAGAGGGATTTGGTGGGCATAAGCGGCAGAAATATAAGAATAATTTCATTTGTTTCCCTATCATTAATGCATTAAGCTGTAAATGGTAATTTTTATACATTTCCTTGTAAACTAGGATAAAAGCTCTTTAAAATTATATACTATATTACTAAAAAGAAAGTTTTGTAAATGACAGATACACGCAAACCCTCACACAAAAAGATCAAAACCTCTGGAGCTCTGGGGAAGAGAATGAAAGGGCAGAGGTGTGGGAGTTTTTCACTTGATGAGGCTTTTCTATGTTAACCTGATCTTGAGCTATGGGAGTGTTTTATGAAGCTGTATCCTGTGGGTTAAAGAAGGGAGAGAGAATCTCCTAGGCTGAGTCCCCACTGATTGATCATCTTCACCATCATCTTGAACCAACCCTGAACTGACAATATTTTCCAGATCGAGGGCAGCGACTGTGAATGCAACCTCGTTGGAAAGAACTTTCCTGAAAACCAAATGCTGATCAAGCGCATGATGATTAAATGTGCTGATGTGGCCAACCCTTGCCGCCCATTGGACCTGTGCATCGAATGGGCTGGGAGGATCTCCGAGGAGTATTTTGCTCAGGTGTGCTACCTCTCTGAGAAAGAGCCTTTTGCCCCCAAGAATGGTCCTCAGCGCTAAGAATTCTGGGAATTCTCCAAGTAATAACTTAACCCTTCCTTCAAGGCAGACACTTACCTAGGCCTGGAGTCTCCCTGGAGGGAGTCCCCTTCAGGTTCCTTCAGGTGTGACTGGGCACAACCAAACAATGTCTAAGGGAGGAGAGAGAAGCTGCGTCTTTCACCTTCAAACTGTAGGATTCTGAACTTCACAAAAATTGATGAATTGGGCCGGCGAGGTGGCGCTAGAGGTAAGGTGTCTGCCTTGCAAGCGCTAGACAAGGAAGGACTGCGGTTTGATCCCCTGGCGTCCATATGGTCCCCCCAAGCCACGGACAATTTCTGAGCGCTTAGCCAGGAGTAACCCCTGAGCATCAAACGGGTGTGGCCCGAAAAACAAAAACAAACAAAAAATTGATGAATCATCCATTTTATTCATTCACATGGTAAAACAATTAAGCAAGATGCAACTTGCCAGGAGAAACTCATTACATTTGGGGAGAAAAGATGTAGACACTGGTAGGTCCACATGCTAGTTTAAAAAAAAAAGTGAAAGGGATCTTAAAAGGAGGCAGATACTAAATGCAAAAAAAAAATACGTTTTTTTTTCCTAGATAAAAGAAGTGCTTTGTGGAAATATAAGAACATTTTTTTAAAGGAACTTTTTTTTTCTATGAGACCAAAGCATTATTAAAACTAGTAGGGAGGAAAAACAAAATTTTTATGGCAGGAGAGCAGCAATTTGTAGTTCAGTTTGATAATGTGACGAATAATTAAAGGAATCAAACAAACAAAAAAAATCCAGAAAATGATAGATTGCAAGATGCCATTTGAAATTCAGTCTCCTGTCAGAGAAGAGGCTCTAAGGGACTAGTGTGCAGTGCCTAACAGATACATGGCGGCTGAAGAAATAAATATACACTGAGGGTGGGGAGGTGAGTCTATATGACAGGATGTACCACTACGACAGAATAAGGAACTGCTAAGTAATTACTTGTGTCTGTGTCAGGGAGGCCCAAGTGGCACAGCAATGCTATGTTGGCTTCCATACCCATTACCCCAGTGCCCAACTCTACTACATATGGTCTTCACAGTACAGAAAGGATAACTAATATCTAGAATGAAGGGAGGGAAGTGCTGCAAAGACCCTGGTAAGTTAACTGCACCTTTCCAGTCCAGCAAGAAAGTCTCTGAATCGAAGAAAAATTGGACACACAGCAGCCCTGAGTTAGCCCCCAAATTACATCTTGATCTTAGAGAGGACTTTGCAGGCTAATTGACCTGACATTAGCATATGGGTGGGAGACCATAAACAAACTCCCCAGATCCTACATAGTCAGCTTAAAGTCCTATTCCTAGCTATTGTCCAATGTGTGAATGGGGCTATGTGTGTGTGTGGTGGCTGGGAGTGACCACAGAACTTTTAAGTGCTTTAGTGTAAACTCCCTATGTGGGTGTAAAGAACAAGCCAAGTTTCCAGGGAGACTTCTGACAATCTGGCCCCTGGCTCAGTTCACCAGCAGGCACAGATGGTGATAGCTCAGTGAATTGTGCTAGTGTCCACATAGGCACACTCACTAGTGAACAGAAGATTCAGACTTAGACCCACCTGGAGAACTTCTGGACCAATGACCAAGTCTCAACAATCTGTCAGTCATTTTGTCACAAGGAATGGCTTGTGAGCTCATTGGCTATGTGCTGTTCCTTAGACAGGACACCGGGCAAACTTGTGCCTTCCTCTGTCACCCAGAGTAGGAAAGATAGCATGCTCCAGAGTTTATTCTTAGTATGATTAACCATTCCTATTGATTCATAAGAACATTAAGTGAAACTGGATTTATTGCCTTATTGATTTAGTGGTAACAATACTACAGCATTTTAGGGGTATTGCTTTCCACTTCTGTATGTATATGTGATCACTCTCTGTTCCCACTATTGATGGACCCAAGAGAAGGTATAATGAGAAAGGAGCTCACTCATCAGGGTTCTATCCCTAGGAGCCCATAGCACAGTCAGGAGTAAGCCCTTAGCACAGCCAGATGTGACCCAGGTTCCCCGCCCCCAAACCTTTCAGTATTGATAGTTTGATGTCAGTTCTTGTTTATTGCTAAAGCATGCAGTTTCATGCATGCACCATTATTTTCACTCTATTTAATAATTCAGTATCAGTATCATTCATATTAATATTATACTTAATGTTATGTTTAAAACATTTCTGACCTTTCAATAGCAGAAACATCTCAGAAAAGGATTGATGACTCCTGAAATCAGTGCTTTGGCAGGGATTGTGAGTAGTAAAATTGAGTCCTAAGATCTGAGTTCAGTCACTGTTTGAAAGCCATAGGTCTCAGGACCTTGCTGATCCTATTTTTTCTCTGTACAAATGAGTGATGACCCATTTCCACCAGGTTGTTCTGAGAAATTAAATGCTACAGGCATGCTCATGAAGCCTGTTACTATTTTATTTTACAGACCGATGAAGAGAAGAGGCAGGGGCTTCCTGTGGTGATGCCAGTGTTTGACCGGAACACCTGTAGTATCCCCAAGTCCCAGATCTCCTTCATCGACTACTTCATAACTGATATGTTTGATGCCTGGGATGGTGAGACAGTTTATGCTTTGTCAGTCATATGGAATATTGTTATGCTTATGTTGATTGCCTGTATTGTCATAGGGAAAGGCCATGCTTGTGTGAGGTAGGGTATGCTCTAAGTGCACTTTCTGCTTTCATGCACAGAAGACCCGAGGATGTCTTGATAACTGGATAAGTGTATTTTCACCTCTTTTAATAACATGATTCTGAGTTAAGCAGCCTTACCCTTATCACTGGTGGAAATTTGAGGGAACATAAAATATATTAGGTCAACTCAGAATGGGGACTAAGACAGCTTTTCCATTTAAAAGGACTTTTTGTATTTCAGAAGCTGATTACTATCTTATTTGGTCACCTGCAGCCTGAGGTTTAATGTAAGAAGAATTTAGGTCCCAAATTTGTCCCAGTACCCCAGCCTTATGGCTGTTCTGGTTCTAAGTTAATAGGCTTTTTCCTAATTATTTTATAATGAGGTAACATACAGCATGTAATAATGGGCATCACTATAAATCATCTGTATATATTACATTAAGTTTACCACTGAAAGTCCTATTCTGTCCTTTGCCATACAAACTGACCCCACTCTCCATTAGCTAATTTACCCACTCCCACTTTCCTGCAGGTAACCTCTAATTTGGGCTTTAATTTTTTTTCCTTACAATCATTTTTATATTTATGTTCCATATACATGTGAAAAGTGGTATATCCTTCTGTATGACTTCACTAAATAAAATGTCTACTAGGTCAATGTATATTGTTGCAAACATTAGGATTTCATTTATACATACATTTTTCATATGTTTATATGTAGCTAAGTAGAATTTCATCTTATATAATCCATCTCATATATATATATATATATATATATATATATATATATACACACACACACATATACATACAGATTTGTCACATCATTTTACTCATTTCCAGTGGTGCTCGAGACTGGACCTTTACACATGGAAGGCATAATATTCTACTACTAAGTCACATCCTTAGCCCTATACCATATCTTTATCCAATGATCCATCTGTTGACAGGTACTTAAGTTGCTTCCAACTCTTCTATTGTAAATATTTCACAAAGATAAGTTAATCTCTTCAAGTTTCTGTTTTTTTATACTTCAGTTACTCAGTTAGGTGTATAGAATCCTACCTAATTTCTATTCATTAAAGACTCTCCATAAAACATTGTAGTGGCTATACCAATTACATTCCACTAACAGTGTATGGTGGAACAGTTCCTTTTTTTACAACATATTCTCCCACACTTGCCATTTCATATACGTGTGTGTGTGTGTGTGTGTATAATATAGACCAGATTATATGTAGTTTTATTTTAAGTGTTTTGATTTGCATTTCCCTGAATGCAAATAAAGATAATGATAACGAACTTCATTTTAACAATCTCATGTCAACAATCTCTGTAATCTTTGGAGAACTGCTTACCGAGAGTCTCTGTGCATCTTTAAATTGGTTTTTCTTACATTGAATTCCAAAAGATCTTTGTACATTTTGAGTATCAAAATCTTGTCAGATGTAGGATATGCAAAGTGTATTTTCCCATCAGTAGTTATCTCCATGTTGATAAACTCTTTTCAGCCTTGCAGATGCAATCTGAAGTTGAATTTGGTCACGTTTATTGTTCTTTTTTTTTTCCTTGCTGCTAGAGTCAAGTCCTAAAAGGTATCTCTGAGGCTGATGAAGCAGCTAGTCTACATTTTACTCTATGTATTTATGGTCATTAATATATTTTAAATTTTTGTGAGAGTTGTTACTAGCCTAGATTTGTTCTTTTGCATGTGGGTGTCCTGTTTTTTCAAAACCATGTACTGAAGAAACTGTCCTTACTCCATTGTATGCTTTTGACTCCTCTGTCATAAATCATGGGTTGGTCTATTTCTAGGCCCTCATTTGTCTCATTGATTTTTTTATTCTAATACCACACTGGTTTGATTACTATTGTTCTGTAGTATAGTTTGAAGTAGAGTGCAAAATTTCTTTTTATTTTTTTAGATTGTCTTGGCTAGTCATACTCTTTCATAGTTTCTTTATTTTTGATAAGATTGCACTGTATATTTGTTTAGGTAATATTAGTTATTTTAACCTTTTAATTTTTTCCAATTCATAAGCATGAAATATCTTTCATACAGTGAAAGATAAACAATTTAGTATCTAGATCTTTCACATCTTTCTAAGTGAATTTTTTTTCCTAATATGCTTCTTTGGATTCTTTTATGTCTTTGCAGCCTTTGCACATCTTCCTGCTCTCATGCAACATTTGGCTGATAACTACAAACACTGGAAGACATTGGATGACCTAAAGTGCAAGAGTCTGAGGCTTCCATCTGATAACTAAAGCCAAGGCAGAAAAGGGGACCTCTTGATCTACAAAGGGCACTGTGAATCACAGTAGTAAAAACAAGAGGCTGTCCTTCAGAATGAAAATGATAAGTATAGATTAGGAAGATGGTGTCTAATATTTGATCTTGATTCATTCAAGTCCCCAAATTTTATTCTTAGAAAGTAATGTTCCATGAAAAAAAAATCAGATCATTTTGAACACTCAGTGACAGAAAAAAACAACAGCACAGAAAACTGTGCTCTGCTATTATTCTTATGCTCTCCTCCATATTAGAAGCGGATTGACTATAGCAGGTTACAAGTTGCAAAGACTCGGTGCCTCTGAGCATCTCTAGATGATAACCACATAGCTTATGTATTGTATAGCTCATCTCTTACTATAAAAGTCACCTCACTATGTAGCTTGACTAATTTCCATAAGTAATCAGTCTGAAGGATTCATAAGAATAGCAAAGATGATAAAAACCATGAAATGAACAGAACTAGGACCAAATTATGACAAACTAGTTAGCGGCAGTGCCTCTTTGGTTGATTGTGTGACACCTAAGTTAAAACACAATCTTGACCTGGTGAGTGTCCTGTCTGTACTGGAGTATGCAACCTATGTAGATGGGACTCTTTCCTCCAGAAAGCCATCTTTGATGGGGAAGGAAGTGATATTTTGTTTGGGGAAAAATCCATGAGATCCTTTTATTTCAGGTTTAGAGGCCATCAAGAGTCACTTATATTAAAGCCATTCAATCTGAATGCCCTTGGAAAAGATGTTTTCTAAAAAATTTATATACACTTGCAGTTTAAAATTTTTATTAACACAATCTAAATTTTTCTGGGTATATGTCCATGAAGTATGCTGTGCCATATATCATCTGTATGTATTATTTGGGGAGGGGGAGAGGGAAGGTTCAGATGTTTTTACCTATACATATTTGAGATCATGCCAATTCCTTTGATGATGTAAAAAAAACTTAGGAGATTGTAAATATATCAGAAAACAGGTATATGGAAGAGCAGTAAATACTATTTTAAGCTATTAATTGTATGCTAAAAGCTTCTAAAGCACAAGTGCATATTTTTATACAGCTATTTTCACTACTTTCTGTGATCTACATAAAGTCAAATTTGAGATTTTACTTTCTCTTGGACCAGCCAGCTCTTCTCCATTTATTATAAATATTAGAAATTCAGTAAAAAAAATATCTTTGGAGTTTTTTTTAACTCTCTGTATACCATGTTTGCATTTTAAGGAAGCATTTTAATTGACTCATTTCTTTGTTCATAAAATATTGGAATGCAGAACACTAGGTCTATAATATATGGAACGAAAAAATGACTATCACTACATAATGTGCCAATGTTTTTTTTTCTATGTTTTGTATCCAAAAAAGAGGAAACATGATAATTCCATGCAAAAAATGTATTTAAATTATTTTTGTTAGATAATGAAAATTTGCTTGGTCAAGCAGCAGTGAGCTTTGTATTGTAATGTTGCATTATATAAATGTGATGAAAATGTTTTTCTGATGTACCGGTAACTAAATTCTTACCGCCATTTTTCATTCCCAACAGCTGTTTTTATTTTACCTCTTTGGCCTAAATTTTTCATAATTTCCAATTTTAGGTTTAGTGTCCTTTATTTCATGAGTTACACTTTTTTCAGAACACATTAAAATCAGTATGTCAGAATTCCATCTTAAGGACCTAAATAATTTTCCTAGGTTTTAGAAGTTTGTGTGGAGCAAGAACAGTCTTTTACTATGTCACTTTCAGTTTCATTTGGTAAGTAAAGTTCATTATATGTACTTTATAGCTTATTCAATGCTATGTGAAGTTAATTATTTTTAAATTTTATTTTTTTGAAACCATTGTGATCTACAAAGTCCTTCATAGTTGGATTTCAGATATACAGTGAATCATGGCCATTCCTACCACCAGTGTTAACCACCCTCCACAGATATTTCTAGAGTGCATCCTATATCACCACCTTTCCTCCCTAGCCTGCCAGTGTAACAGACCCATTTAAGTTTAGATTGTTAAAGTTCAGGACTCTTGGTTCTATTGTTGACTTGACTTGGATATTTAGTTCTGTCCTTTTTTCTCCACCAATGCACCCGAGACCACTTGGCCCCTGGTCCCTATCCTTTCTTTTTTCTTTTCTTCTTAATTTTACAGAAAAATTCAAAAATATGAGGTAAAACAAAGTAATACATGGTCCAAGGTTCTGAGCCCTATTTAAAAGAAAGAAAAGAAAGGGGAAAAAAGGGGGTAGCAGTTTTTTGCATAGGCACAGAAAAGTTGGGAAAAATAGAAAGGAAAAACCTTTAGCATAAAAACAGGGAGACCCGGCCCGGAGAGATAGCACAGCGGCGTTTGCCTTGCAAGCAGCCAATCCAGGACCAAAGGTGGTTGGTTTGAATCCCGGTGTCCCATATGGTCCCCCGTGCCTGCCAGGAGCTATTTCTGAGCAGACAGCCAGGAGTAACCCCTGAGCATCGCCGGGTGTGGCCCAAAAACCAAACCAAACCAAACCAAACCAAACCAAACAGGGAGACCCTACCCATAAAGCATCCTGCCAGAAGAATAACTTCAGGTACCAGGCATATTGAGTTGTCTAATACAAGTCTTTCTTCATGGTCACAGTAAAAGTTCTTCTCAATCATGTTTGTCTCAGTCATGTTTCTATAATTAGAGATCTTGGTTTTTGCACAGATCCTATGTCAAAGTCAGGGTGTCACAAAGCATCTTCTGGTCCTTCTCACTGTTAGGGGGCAATGCAGGGAGATCTGCCCTGAAAGCAAGCTGTTACTTTTTCCAAGTCATCAGGGTGTCCTATGAACCAACTCTGGAGCAAGTTGGTGCCAGGGTAATTTCATTTTACTTTACTGCTCGACTATTTAATACTAACCAACAGGTACTAAAGTCTTAGTAAAGCTGTTCCTTATCTGCTGTGGCATAATCTACTTAGTTGCTAACTAAAAGTGCAGTCCTCCATGTAATTAGTTTCTTAGAAATTTACTTTCTGATGATATGTGTATCAGGTGGCAAAAATAATGATCTCTCACATAGAAATGTTTACTAATGCATTTTGTTTTGAGGGAGCCTTGTTGATTTAGGAATAGACAACACTTATAATACAGATAGGTCACATTAATCAGCTTACCTTGAACTTAGTTATATTACTAATTAAGTAAATATTACAACCTGAAACAGAATGAATCTATCATTAATTTTTCAATTTTTTTACCTTTGGTATTATATACCATTAAATCCACAAACCACTTGTCTTTATTAAACTATATATGCATGTATATATATTTATAGACATATATATTGACATTTCCTTCCTAGTGTTGATATTCTGATGACCAGGACTGCAAATTTATTTTGTGAAATTTTTTTTTGTGTGTGGTTTTTCGGTCACACCCGGCAGTGCTCAGGGATTATTCCTGGCTCCAGGCTCAGAAATTTCTCCTGGCAGGCACGAGGGACCATGTGGGACACCGGGATTCGAACTGATGACCTCCTGCATGAAAGGCAAACGCCTTACCTCTATGCTATCTCTTTGGCCCCATATTTTGTGAATTTTTTGACCCAGCATCTTTAAATTGCTGTGCTTGAACCTGACTTTCTGCAGCTGGAAACTGCTGTGGTGGTGCTGGCATGGTGCTTAGCCTAGCAGCCCAGAAGACTGTTTTCTGCACCCTTATCTTTGCAAGGTGGCAGAAGATTTAGCCACTGGGCTACCTCTTGACTCCCCACCACAACTTCTTTAGATAGCCATCTGCAGATGAGTTGATTCCATTTTTCAGTTATTGTGAGTGATGAAACCATGAACACAAGGCTAAAAATATTCTTTTGGGGGGGGGGCGGAGGGGTTTGGGCCACACCTGGCGGCGCTCAGGGGTTACTCCTGACTATCTGCTCAGAAATAGCTCCTGCCAGGCATGGGAGACCATATGGGATGCCGGGATTCGAACCAACCACCTTAGGTCCTGGATCAGCTGCTTGCAAGGCAAACACTGCTGTGCTATCTCTCCGGCCCCACAAATATTCTTTTGAATTAGTATGTTTATATCCTTTGGTGTTATATTGCTGGATCCTATGGGAGCAAGGAATTATGTTTTGTCAAAAAGTTTTTATACTGTCCATAAAGGCTACACCATTTTTACACTCTAACCAACTACTGGACCAGTGTTTGTTGTGTTCCACATATTTCCCAGCACATTGCTGTGTCCAATCTCTGATATAGACCATTCTTACTGGTACAATATGATCATCTAATTGTGGAGCTGACTTGCATTAGTGATACTAAGCATTGTTTCGTGTCATTGGGCAGTCTGTGTTTCTTAGAGAAGTGTCTTAATTCAGGTCTTTGAACTTTTTATTCGTTTCCATTTTTTGTTGCATGAGTTCCTCATTTGGTATGTAAATCCCCTTGTATGTATATGATGTGTTGATATTTGATATTGTCTACAAATTGGTTGTCTTATGCTTACTCAAATGAAGTATCACTTGTTCACAGGCTGTTTTCTTCTGTGTACTGTATGGTTTCAGGTCTAATAGTCAAATTTTCAACCCACTTGTTTTGCATTTGGCTGTTCAGCTTGGTCTTGGTTGATTGCTCTTAGGTTAGAAGCCTATATATGTGGGTCTATTTTTTTTTTTTTTTTACTTTTGGGTCCACCTGGAAGCGTTCAGGGGTTACTTGTGGCTCTATGCCAGAAATCAGTCCTGGCAGGCTCAGGGGACCATATGGGATGTTGGGATTCGAACCACTGTCCTTCTGCATGCAAGGCAAACACTTTACCTTCATGCTATCTCTCCGGCCCCATGTGGGTCTATTTTTAAGTGCTCTAGTCCTTAAGTCAGGATCTTATGTAGAGGTTCAAAAAGTCTGGGTTTTTTTTGTTTGTTTGTTTTTTGTGTTTTTTTTTTTTTTTTTGGTCACACCTGGCGGCACTCAAGGCTTACTCCTGGCAAGTTTGAGGGACCATATGGGATGCCAGGATCCGAACACAGGTTTGTCCTAGGTCGGCTGCGTGCAAGACAAATGCCCTACCACTGTACTATCTGGCCCAAAAAGGTTTGTTTTAAAATAAATTTATAATTTATTATTACTACATATTTGATTTCTATACTTATTTTATATACTTGAGTTCACAGTGGAAAAAGTTTAAGCAGCTTTAGCCCATTTCACTGTTCTTGCATGCTTGTCCCAATCCATATTGTTTTCTTTAATGCTTCTTTTTAATATGATTTGGAGACAGGGAATTACAATGCCTCATTCTTTCTCATAATGGCTATTTAGTCTCTTGTGGTTTCATACAAAATTTTTGAACTATGGGACAATTTGGCTTTTCTTGTAGAAAGGAGATTGATGGACTTAATATAAGCCTTTCCTATCATCCCAGGTAAAAATACATAGATATTTCATTTCATTAATTTTGTGTGTGATCAACAAATAAATTGAAAGTGTTCTTTGAAAATAATTAGTTCTACGATACATCAGTTACCTTGCACAAAACTATATAAGTTAGATCTTTCCTATTTGGGGAAATCACATATAACATGAAAGATTTCTAATGAAATTTTTACCATTATCAGCTCCATAGAGGGTTTAGGTTAAGAAACTTAAGTCAGCACTCACCACAAAGCTTGGTAACTAGGAAAAATTCATTTTCTACATATAGGGCCAGTTTTCTATTGATCACATATGTAAATTCAAGATAATCTACTGCCTATTCAGTGGGTTTTCCATTTTTCTCCAGTATCTTCTACAACTTCCTTAAAATCTAATTTAGAGGCTATGAATGTAGCTCAATAGTAACATATTGAGCCTCTGAGTTTAATATATTTACTTTATAAATATGTCATGTTTATGAATAATTTAATTATAGGTATAAAATTATGCTGAGAGGTTGATTGTTGGTCTTATTATTAAAAGCATAAAAATAACATAAAGATACTATGTATGATATAATCCTATATCAACATATCTGTTGTGTGAAAAACTTAAATTCTTTGGCAAATGTACTAGTACCTGATAGATCACATAATGCTGGTTTTTTAAGTCCATACAAAAAATTTTCAAACAGATTTTATGTCATGGCAAGAAAATATATTACAAGTATAAATGATCAGTGTTAATGGTTTTCAAAGTACTACCCTACATTTAATGTTCACAGTTCATGCATAGGTAGTTTCAGTTCTTTAAACTATGCAGCAGAATATAAGTCACCATTTTCTTCTAGTTTCTGAAATAATTTCAGACTGCGCAGACCAGATTCTCGTTCCCCATTTTTCCACAAAATAATGAGATGATCAGCAGAGCATGTCACGAGTCCATGATCTTCAAAGTAGAGAAACATCTGTAATGAAAATTAAAATGATCTACAGGAATTTCAAGGGGAAGAGGTAAACAGATTAAAATGTGTCCAAGTATGAGATCATTACCTAATATTTTAGAAATCAGAAGTTTATATATTTTACTGTAGATTTACAAATAAGTTTTTGAAAGGTACATGAAGCTCTAATGTACCTTCTGATTTACCATAATCTAATTGTTCAAAAAAATTTGTGCCACAACCAGTGCAACTTGGTGAACCATCTCTCATTTTCAGATATTTTTTCAGAAGTCTTTCCTTAATCATTTGCAGTGGCATCAATACTTCCGAGCCACTGGATACCAGTTGCCCATAAGCACTTACTGAGCATCATCTGTATGGCCCCTGTCCTTAAAAAAGGTTCTAATTCAGTTGCGAAAACTAAATCATACTTGGACAATATCAAGTAAAAATTACATAATCATGGTCATAATATTTGCATAGGATGATTTACCACAGAAAAGAAGGGAGTTAGATTAATAATAAATGAAATTGTTAGAGAAACTCTAAGTAAAGGTAAAGCCAAATCCAGTGCAAAAACTGGCTGAAATTAAAAAAAAAAAGGGGGGGGGGGCAACAGGGTACTTATGAGAAGGTAAAGAAATATAATAGAGTTGGTATAAGTAAGTAAGTCATGAAAAGGATGAGTTGCTAAAGAGGAGCAATGGTAAAGGAAGTTAAAAGGCTAAAAGAAACAATCATTTTTACATTTGGAATTGGGAAGAAAATTCTCTGACTCTCATGCTTTTATATTATAATAAACATTCATTCTGAAGGTTTCCTCTACTGTTGAAAAATCTTTACTGGCTTCCTATTCTTTTTTGTTGTTGGGAGGTCCCCTCCCAGCAGTTCAATGAAAGGGACAGGGAATGACATACATTCAAACAAACAAACAATAACCTATATTATCTTTACTGCACTACCTACTAATTTTAAAATAATCCAAAACCTTCCACTTTACAGATAATTCATAGATAACCAATACACATTTCTAGGCTTGAATAACTACTATCCATAGTAACACAGAACTCAAGCCTCATCAACTGGCTCCTTGGCACCAATCTAAAATAAAATACAAGTATCTGGGCTTCCTGTCACAAACATTGTACATCAAGGAACTTATGGGGACAATTTTTATTTTAATAATTTTTAAGTGAATCACTGTGAAATCCAGCTACAAAGTTATTCAAGAATTTTCAACACTTTGGGCTGTAGCGATAAGGCATTTGCCTTGCACCTGGCTGACCCAGGATGGACCTTGGTTCGATCCCTGGCATCCCATATGGTCCCCAAGCCAGGAGCGATTTCTGATAGCTGGGAGTAACCCCTGAGCATCACCGGGTGTGGCCCCAAAAACAAAAAACAAAAAAACACCCCAAAAAAGAATGTTCAACACTTATCCCATCACCAGTGCACATTTCCTGTCATCAAATTCTGGGGACAATTTAAACTGATCTACATGATGCTCGAGCCTTTTTGCTCCATTTTCAACTAAAGATTTTCTCCTATGTACTCTGCTGCAGTGGTAGATTTTTAGATCTTTATTCCTTCTTTCTCCCTAATGTGTACATGGCAAGAAGGCAATGTAAACTTTGAGTGTCTGTTACAGACACTAAAACATAAAAGAAAAATAATGTAACACTGTTATTCCTAAGCAAAAATATACTTCGAGGGGCCAGACTAGTGGCACAGCGGTAAGGTGTTTACCTTGCACGTGGCAGACTTAGGACAGACCACGGTTTGATTCCCCCGGCATCCCATAAGCCTAAGCCAGGAGCGATTTCTGAGTGCATAGCCAGGAGTAAGCCCTGAGCATCACTGGGTGTGGCCTCAAAACAAAACAAAAATATATACTTCCAAATCAAAAGCTATTTGTTCATCAAACCACTCCTGGTAGGGATCAGGAAAGTTCTGAGCAAGCACCGTTCCCACTGGACCATCTCGCCAGCCCCCCAAAAAACAATGTCACAAAACTATTACACTATATCACTATATACTATCAGTATAGATCACTGTACTGTTACCAATCACCCATCTTGACTAGTCAAGATCTGATTCTTTTGTTAAAGCAATGGTGCCTATAGAAAATATTAGTGTGTTTGCACTATCAATAAGTTAGAATTCTATGCATACTGTAATTTTCAACTAATATTTTCATATATGTACAACAGCCCCCAAATGCTATTTAATCTAATTCATTCTTAAAAGGAAGTAAAATAAGTGTTCTCTTCATTAACTTGATAAATGTTCCTAGAACTATGTTCTGTAAAGCGTTTCTTAACTCCACATAGAACCACAACCCCCCACTTTACTACTATTAAATATAATGAACACTATTCACATTGCCTTTATTATCAGCTGACAATAAATTTTAATATGTTTTGAAAATATTCAGACCTTTTTATTTTTAAGCAGCAATGCTCCTATCAGTGACATAATCTCTAAAGATAGGCCCTAATTGCATATACTGTAATCTGTCTTATCCCATGCTTTAGAATCAGCAATACCCTGAAAAGACTCTGAAATTGGGTCATGAGTGGTAGATGTAGAATTGGGAGTTCCCTGAACATGTATATGCCTGTTGAGAACAATACCTCTACAGATGATGAGTGTCCGATCAAATCTCCAATAAGCACCAATGAACATGAAGTGGTATTTTCTTGCTTTTTAACAGGTTGGCTGGCTTGTTTATTCACTCTTCCAAATCCCCACATGTTAAAAAATCCTAGAAAAACAATCACAGTGCTTTTCAAACTTATTTATAATATGAATTATATAGTGATAGGAAATCAAAAAAATACAAACAAGATCTGTACATATTTGGGGCTAGGGAAATAGTAGTGGTCACTAGACTGGGTTTTTGTTTTTATTTCATCTTCCTTAAATCTCCAGGTGTTCCTCATCTTTTTTAAATTGCCTTATTTCACCCACTGGTTAAAGGTGCCATAACTTGATATAAAAGACATGGACAGGAAATGAAATATCAGAATGGCCTTAATGGCATTTTCCAAAACAAGAGTACAATTCAGCTTTATCAGGAAAGGTCAAGGAAAGAAATATGTCCCCTCAAACACCTATTTTATCAGGTAACCAGGAGAAAATCTCTAAAGCCATCTGATTTCTTAAACAAAGGGTGTTAACAAATTAGGATATTGTTTACCAAACTTAATACCATACCTCATGAGATTATCATTTAAATACAAAGATATGGTTTTGTTTTTCATAAATTGTGTTTAATATTAATGCTTCAAATTATAGGGAATACTTTAGTATAGCAGAGGATAAATTCTATTTGTAAGATAGCAGAATTATAGACAATATAAACCACTAAATTTCTTATTAGGTCAAGAAGATTACCCAAAAAATCAGATTCCCTTCAAATGAATGGAAATACACAGTTTTTAAGTCAAGTAAAAGCTATGACTACTAGATCCTAATTACCACATGCTTCTTTGGATCATGATGTGTCTTATTTTTGTGTCTTAAATCTTATGTGTCTTAAGAAATGTGTCTTTCACATGAGAGTGTGTCTGAGCAAAAGCCACACACACACCTGTTGGTACAGGCTCAGTTGCAAGCTGCTGCTTTTCTCGTAACTCCCAAATGCGCACACTGCCATCTTCTGAGCAGGAGACCAACTGCCTGTCAGGACAGAAAGAGCCAAAGCTACAGTCAACATCAAAGAGATCAGTGGAGCCCACAGAGGTGAAAACAACAATCTAACATGGCTTTACAATGCAAAGAAAAGTCCACGTTATACTATCTGAAGAGTGGTTCAAATGTTACCCATATTTTAAAGGTACATTATGAAAATACAATATGAATTAACATATTTTCAATAGCTCCAGGATTCCCTCTCCCTCCTCTTACTATATTTACAGGGAGCCTCGATTTCTCAGTGTCCTACATAGGAAAATACTATAATTCCCTTCATAGCACTTCATTTAGTAAGTCAGCACTCAAATTAGCCCTGAGAAGAATGAACTCATTTGGTAGCCATATACAACAAAAAGTTGGGGTTATTGAAAAAATAAGAAGGAAAAAAATAGCACATACTGAGTGCTCAAAAACTTTTCTTAATCTTTTAAAGTGAATACCAGTTTTTAAATTCGCTCTTCTTCCATAACCATCTCCATCCCTGGGCCTCTAAACTAACTCTTCTTAAAATAAAATTCAATGTATTTCATTCAAGCACAGTTCCTTGTAAATTTTGTGATCCTCAACACAGCCTTTTCTGCTAGACACAGAACCCACCAAGTGTTCTCCACTTTTAGAAGAGAAGAAGAATTGGTCAGGCCACAAGTTGGGCAAGTGTCCGCTAGAGATATTACACCCAGAGAATACGAATCTCCTCCCTCTGTAGAACTGATGAGTACAGCTACCTGTTGGGCAGTTTGGCGATGTGCAAGACATTTGAGTCATGTGCAGTTTTCTGGCAGGCAATCACACACTTCATTGGAAGGTTATACACGTATAAGCCCCGTCCAACTGCAGCAAACACATTCTGGGGGGGTGGAGAATTCAGAAATGATCATGAAACTTGTACTTAGTGAGGATGATAGCCCTCCCACCTCTGAGTGACAACAGAAAGTCTCTGTCATGGCCTAGACTCCTACCCGTCAGTCCACATTACTGGACTGCTCTGGCCACCAAAACCTGCTGAGGTATATCCTAAGTTTTTACTCATTTAACACCATATCCTTGGGAAATTACTTAGGTTTTTTTGCTCAGAAAACGTAAGCAAGGTGCCAGAGCAATAGTACATCTGGTAGGTTGTTTGCCTTGCATGCAACTGACCCAGGTTCAATTATTATCATCTCATACTGTTCTCTGAGCACTGCCAGGATTGACCCCTGGGCACAGAGCCATGAGTAAGTAATGCTGAGGGTTGTCCAAAACAAAGAAAAAAGGAAGAAAGAAAATATAAGCCATATAAATGATACCATATAGCTTAAGTAATTAAGAGACTTATAAAGGATAGAGAAAAAGAACATAATCTGATTGTAAAGACCCTCTAAGGCTTAACAAAACCTTTCTGCTACTGTTTTTGCAGTGCAAAGGATTAAACTCAGGGTCTCTCATTCATAGCAAACATGCTCTACTCACTAACTACACAAAGCTTTACAAAAATTTTGCTTCAAGTGAAGTGCATTAGAGTAATTTTTCATACCTTAGTGCCAATATTGTCATCTAATACTTGCAGTGCTGCTTCACCAAGCTCACCCCCAGAGTGCCAGGATCCCTGTTATGCTAAAGTGATCCCTTCCTTCCTTCTATAAACCACATCTCAGAGTTATTTCCACTGGGAACGTCTAATCTTTTGCTTGATTCCTTATATTTCCTCCACCTTTCAATGAGATCATCTTATGTTTTTTTTTTCTTTCTGACTCATATCACTTCACATGACACCCTCAAATTTCATCCAAGTTTCAGAAAACTGCAAGATTTTATCTTCTTAGAGCATAGTCATTTAGAAATAACATTTTGGTTTTGGGCCACACCTAGTGGAGCTTAGGGTTTACTCTTGGCTCAATACGCAGAGTCCACTCTTAGTAGGGCTGGAGGGCCATATGTGATGCTGATGAAAACAGAAATTATTCTTTACTTTAATCTTTTAAACTTTAATATTTTGAAGAAAAAAATTTGGTTTCTGGGTCACATTCAGCAGTGCTTTGGGGACCATATGAGGTACCAGGAATCAAACCCAAACTGACCTACGCAAAAACAAGTTCCCTACATGCTATACTCTCTCACCAACCCCTTCAACACATATTCTCATTTTAGCTTCACATTTCATCAAGATAGAAGAAGCAAATATTGTTTCCCAGATGAGCAACTTATAGTTCAAACAACATTGAAGTTATATACAAGGGAATAAAGAAATAGTACGGGGGGAAGATGCTTGCCATGTATGCAGCTGATCCCAGTCTGATATGATAGACTCAGCACCACATATGATCTCCTGAGTACCATTGGTTGTGGCCAAAGAATCATAGTTTTTGTAAAAGTTTTGTAAAGATTGGGTTACATCAAAATATAAAATATAAAGTAGATACTTAAATTAAAGTCATGTTGTAAACTAGACCCTTGCTTGGTAATTTGGCAATATGTAGGACACTGGAGTCAGTGCGGTTTTCTGGCAGGCAATTAATCACATGCTTAATTGGAAGGTTATACACATATAAACCCAATATACAAGTTTATACATGTATAAACACACATATACCACAAATATTGCACCATGCAGTTTCTGATTTTCTAAGTTACTAAAATATATGATAATGATCATCTTAGGATCATTTTTAATAAGTAACACATAATGCTTTCCATTCAAAATTCACACACACACATACACACACAGAGCCATTGCCTGATTTTTACCAGGATGATGATGAAAAGACTACAAACCCAACACTTTTAGATCTATAGTAATGGAGCCATAACATACCGCCAAGGCTCCATGGAGCCTAAATCTAGGTCAAAGGGAGCTAGACAGCTTGAGAAATCTCCCCACCTACCTCAAGGAACCAAGTAAACTCTGGCACAAGACCAGAGACAAGAAGCAGAGCACCAATTTTTGGCATGAAGAAGGGTCAGGGAAGGCCTGGAAAAAGCAGAAGCATGCAGCTTTCCTCTAAGTGAGAGCTTAAACTTTTTCTTTCCACTTGTTACCCCTTTTCATTTAAGAAATTTTATGTAACTACAGGCATATAGGTCAATAAGTTAGGCATATGAATCTGACATTTAGTCTTAATACATCATTTTTAAAATAATTAAAAACACCCTCCACAGTCAATCCCATTATGCTACCCCACGTAGGGTTCAAGTCGCAATTTAAGAACATAACCTCTAAACTGTACCCCTTCCATAAGCAACTATCAGCACATAGCACTCTAGCCCATCATCAACCTTGCCCCTCTCATTCCCCCATCAAAGCCATATAAACAAAGAATCTCAACTCTAAGCAAAAAGCACCACCTACAGGAAAACAAAAGATGCTAACCCAGGTATAAGCAGAAAATGTAAGCAAAAATTTACCAATCAATCACTGTAAAAATGAGATGGAATTCCTTAAAAATAACAAATACTATGTCACACAATTTGAGAATAAAGCCAACTATTTGGAAGTGCCATCATGATGAAACTTAAGTTAGAAAATCTCAAAAACAAAGAAGATGTCAAAAACAAAAACTAAACAAATGCTGTTGCCATGTCTGTACCAGGCCAGCTCCACAAGCTGAATTTATTCTTGAAAGAGATGAAACCAAGCCGTGAAAATATTATGGGTGCACTGGTCACACAATTAAATGCTCCACCCTGCTGAAACCATGTCTGTGGTGCCTGTTACCCACAATTGCCATCTTGCCAATGGTCCTGCTTCACCACTCTTCTACAGCTCTCTGCAGAGACTCCAATCTGACCAAATTTCCAGGTATGCCAGTATTTAGGATGATATCACCAGGACTTTTCTTTTGGAGTAAGTGCAGACAACTTCCCCCTGCCTTCTCATACTTCTATAAAACCCGACAGCTGAAAACACACCCCACAAAAGCCATAGTATCAGCAATAGTGCTTGGAATTCCTGGACAACTCTATTTTTGTTTAATATTGTCAGAACCTTAAGAACAAAGCAACTTAGATGCCTATGTGTATCTGAAGCCAACTACTGTTAAGAAACAAAAAAAGTAACAAAGTGATCAACAAGAATTTACTAAATTTCCTGACAGTTACTTAATGACCTAATTGGAGATACAGTGATTTTCAAAAATTTTCTTGTTGTTATAACCTTTTCTTTCTTTTTTAAATTAACTTCTCTCCCACTTGCCTGGAAATAAATGTAATCTGACCAATTATGTCAACTATGTGACACATGTTTTTTTAATAAAGTAAATTTTAAAAATATATAAGAGCACAGTGCCAGAAAAATAGTTCAGCAGGTAGGGCATTGCCTTGCACACAGCCAACCTAGGTTTAATCCCCAGCACTCTATAAGGTTCCCAAAACTCTGCTAGGAATGATCCCTGAGCCCAGAGTCAGAAGTAATCCTTGAACACTGCCAGGTATGGACAAAAAATAAGACTATAAGACTACAAACACATAGAGTTCTTCATCCAGAGACTGAAAATATTTTAAAATTCCAAACAGATGCTGGACAGGAATATAGTGAGGGGTTAGAGAGACAGTTCAACAGGCTGAGCACATGCTTTGATTTGTGTTCAATACCTGGCCCTGTATATGGTTTCTCACCTGAATATCACTCAGTATGCCACCACTGCTCCCCAAAAATGAACACACTGAATGAAAGTCAATCTAATATGGGAATTATAAGTAGAGTCAATCGCATACAATATCTCAAATTAGGGAAAAATGACAGAAAATACTCAAAAAAGAAGTAATAGATTTAGGAAAAATAAATCCTATGACAAATATCAGGCTTCATTAGAAGAATGAAGGCATTTAGAAGATGGGAGAGAGAAGCAGCAAGACAATAATCAAAGAAGGAATAGTTGAGAATTTCCTAAACTTAAGAAAACAACTACCATCAAAGTCCAGGTAGCTGAGGAAACACCCATATTTCTAAAACCAGAATGACTTAAAACATCATTATTAAGTTACTAAAAGTCAATGATAGGCACATGCCAGATAGTACAATGTGTTTGGCCCTGAAGGCCCCCAAGCACTTCTGGATGGCTCAAGAAATTTTAGGGCCCTTGTATTGAGCCATTGGTTCACTAACCAAGAATCACCTGGAAGAGTCCTCAAGTCTCCTGATCACATGGGTGGCTCCCTCCTCCAAAAAAAAACAGTGTTAAAAAAATACAGTCTGGGCCCCATGAGATAGCACAGCGGTGTTTGCCTTGCAAGCAGCCGATCCAGGACCAAAGGTAGCTGGTTTGAATCCCAGTGTCCCATATAGTCCCCCGTGCCTGCCAGGAGCTATTTCTGAGCAGACAGCCAGGAGTAACCCCTGAGCATTGCCGGGTGTGGCCCAAAAACCAAAAAAAATAAAATTAATAATAATAAAATAAAAAATACAGTCTGTGAGACAGGAGAGAGTAACTTCCAAAAGCACCTCAATCAGGCTTCCACCAACCTTCTTAGCAGAAACCCTACTGTTCATTGAGCAAAATGACAGATAAAAGATAGAAACGGCCAGTTAAGAATTCTTTGCCCTACAAACTTATGTTAACATTAGATGAGAAATGGTTTAGTCAGAAAAGCAAAAGTTAAAAAGTGGGACTGGAATGATAGTGCAGCGGTAGGGTGTTTGCCTTGCATGAAGCTGACCTAGGACAGACCTCAGTTGGATCCCTGGCGTCCATCCCATATGGTCCCCCAAGCCAGGAACAATTTCTGAGCACATATCCAGAAGCAACCCCTGAGCATCACCGGGTATGCCCCGCTCCCCCAAAAAACAAGTTTAAAAAGTTCCAAAAACAAAACTGTCCTATAAGGAACATGAAAAATAAAATACAAAAGGACACAAAACCTCAAGAAAGGTGATAAACAGTAATATAGAAACATAATATGAACAATAGTATGAGACAACAACATAACACAAAAGGTGAAGAAAAGGATAATCTTTATAGTCTAATGATAACAACTAAACAGAGGTACATAAAAAAGACAATTTTAGATAAAGTAAGTTTGATATAACCTCTTGGTAAACACATTTGTTTGTCCAAAGCTCCAAAATTCAAGATAATTTAATGCTAAATACAATTAGAAATATAAATACCTATGAACTAGCATTTCTACTCCAGTATTAATCTGAAGTAGTATAAAAACAGTATTTCAAAAGGCCATTTGTAGCCTTATGCTCACAGAAGCATTATTCACACTAAAGTATGAATTCAATATAAGTGCCCACTAACAAGATAACTAGAGAAGTTATAGCACATATTGTCTACTGCTCTGCTACTTTTTAAAAGCCATGAAATTATTCTGCTTCTGGCAACAAAATTGATGAACCTTAAAGTGACATACTAAATGAAATAAGAACATGAAAGGAAATTATTGGATGGTTTTAGTCATGTAGAATATAAATAGCTAAAGCAAAAAAAAAAAAGTCACCAAAAATAACAAATTAAATCCTAGACTTAGGGGCCGGAGCAGTGGTGCAAGCGGTAGGAGGTTTGCTTTGCACATGGTAACCTAGGATGGACCACAGTTTGATCCCCCAGCATCCCATAAGGTCTCTCAAGCCAGGAGCAATTTCTGAGCACATAGCCAGGAGTAATCACTGAGCGTCACCGGGTGTGCCCCCCAAACAAAACAAAACGAAAAACCAAAACAAATAGGGTCTTCTCAACTTTAATTTAAATACTGCTGGAAACAGAATGAAGAAAATTGGTGGTGGCATTGTTGCCGAACCAAACACTTTGGTAGCCAATGAGTGATCAGAAAAGAGTGGCAATAATCTCTTTGCTTACCTCCCAGGGTTCTGATAAAAAGATCATCAAGAATATTTTTTATTATGTGTGGCCTAAAAATAAACTCTCATCTCCCCCCCATCTTCTGTCACCAAGAATATTTGTTATTATATGTGGCCTAAAAACAAACTCTCTTCTCTCTCTCTCTCTCTCTCTGTCTCTGTCTCTTTCTCTCTCTCTCTCTCTCTCTCTCTCTCTCTCTCTCTCTCACTCTCTCTCTCTCTCTCTCTTTCTCTCTCTCTCCTTCCCTCCCTCCCACCCCCCTCTCTCAATCCTAGACTTGGTAAAAACTATGCTATCTACTGAAAGAAATAGGAAAAAAATGGACTCAGGTAAATTAGTAAAGTAGGCGAGTGGTACAGCTATATATCCAAACCACAGAGTCAACAACTCTAAAAACAAAATATCCAAACAACAACATCCAAACTTTAAAATGTGCCTGTCAAGATGGTAGACATGAGGAAAAGAAAGAACTTGGGAATACTGGTAGAGGGACAAATGCTAGAACATATATCTAAAAATCAACGATCAATAACTTTGTCAATTTTAGCTCCTTAATAGAAAAAACTTTTAATTAAAAAATAAAAGATGCAATTTGGGGGCCAGAGAGATAGCATGGAGGTAAGGCATTTGACTTTCATGCAGGAAGTCATCGGTTCGAATCCCAGCGTTCCATATGGTCCCCCATGCCTGCCAGGAGCAATTTCTGAGCCTGGAGCCAGGAATAACCCCTGAGCACTGCTGGGTGTGACCCAAAAACCACAAAAAAAAAAAAAAAAAGATACAATTTGGCATCAGGAAAATTCAAAAATACAATATAGATAAATGATGGCTTTTGGCCTTTTCACACCTGTGGACTATCACTGGCCAACATGGCAGCATTGAAAACCAGATACTTAAAATTATAGATGAATCTTTTAGGTATTTAAGTCAAAACTTAGTTTCTATTTTTTATGATCCTATGTTTTTATCAAATATATTTTTTCAAAATGAATTTAGAATACAAAAACCACAATTATTTGCTCTATTCTTATCCTATTCATTTGCTGCTTTCTCTTTTTTAAGCAAAAGAAATGCAAAGGAAAACACATTCTCTTAAAATGATATGTTTTCTTTAAAATTTTTATAATCACATTTAAAACAAGTATCCCCTCTTTAAACGTATTTCCTAGCCCTGAACTTAAAAGAGTTGTTAAAATCAGAGCCAAGATTCATTCATTCATTGGTACTCATCTCTTACTACAAAATGATGTAAATAAAATACTTCAAGAGCATAAAAGCATACAAACTGAATGCAGTGATTATCAAACTATTATCTTGCCCAGGATGCCCCCCCCAAAAAAAGCCCAAACTCATAAAATTATTTTTCTCTATAGAAACTGCACCAGACTGCACCCAAAATATTTCTTTAATTTTCCCCACCCCTACCCTTTATTTTGGCTTCTAGGAGTCCCAAATGGTTCTTAGGGGTCATTACTGATAGTAACTGGGGAAGCATGTGATGCAAGAGATCAAAGCCAGCACTCTAGCCCTTTGAGCTATCTCTCCAATCCAAAATGTTTCTTTTTTTTTTTAATAATATCTTTATTTAAGCACCATGATTACAAGCATAACTGTAGTTGGATTCCAGGCATAAACAGAACACCGGCTTCACCAGTGCAACATTCCCACCACCAATGCCCCCATCTCCCTCCTCCCCTTGCCTGTATTGAGATAGGCATTCTACTTCTCTCACTCATTAACATTGTCATGATAGTTGTTAGTGTAGTTATTTCTCTAACACACTCAACACTCTTTGTGGTGAGTCAGTCCTTCCAGCCCTCATCTCTATTGTCTCAGGGCATTATTACAATAATGTCTTTTATTTTTCTTAAAACCCATAGATGAGGGGCCAGAGCAATAGCACAGCTGTAAGGCATTTGCCTTGCAGGCGGCCAACACCGGACAAATCCTGGTTCAAATTCCCAGCATCCCACATGGTCTGCCGAGCCTGCCTGGAGCAACTTCTGAGCACAGAGCTAGGAGTAATTCCTGAGCCCCACCGGGTGTGACCCAAAAAACAAAACAAAACAAAACAAAACAAAACATAGATGAGTGAGTCTATTCTATGTCTATCTCACTCCCTCTAACTCATTTCACTCAGCATAGTAGTTTCCATGTGCATCCATGTATAGGAAAATTGCATGACTTCATCTCTCCTGATGGCTGCACAATATCCCATTGTGTATATGTATAACAGTTTCTTTAGCCATTCATCTGTAGAAAGGCAACCAAAATGTTTCTTTTTTTTTTTGTTTTTTTCCGGCCACATTCATTTGATGCTCAGGGGTTATTCCTGGCTATGCGCTCAGAAATTGCCCCTGGCTTGGGGCATATTGGACCATATGGGACGCCAGGGGATTGAACAGCGATCCTGATCCTTGGCTAGCGCTTGCAAGGCAGACACCTTATGTCTAGCGCCACCTCGCCGGCCCCCCAAATGTTTCTTAAAACAATTTTAATCATTATTCCCAAAGACTATGAATTATTTAGTACTACCCAAAATAACAGTACATTGTTAAAATCTATGACAATATAATCCTTCCTCACCTCGAGAATAGGAGTAAATTATAATGCAATTGAAGTAGTTTTCAAAAAAACATAAAAATATTTCAATGCGTGATTTGAACATAGGCATTAATACCCTTTTATGTCCAACATGAGATTAAGCCTTAAAAATTAGTAAGGGCTTTGCTGAAAATGGAAGTTTGGGGAATAGAGAGATAGGACAAGAGTTAAAGCACTAGCCTTGCATATGGCCACCCTGATACAATCCCAAAACACCATTATGATCCATGAGCAATACAAGTAGAGACCCCTACCCTAGCCTAGAGCCCTGCCAGTGTGGCCAAACTCCTCTTTATGAAAATAAAAATAAGGAAGTTTGTAGACTCTGTTTTTTTTACCTCTTCATCCCAGGTGAAGTGATGAATAGAAATGTCATTTGTTTTTTGACAGAGTTTTATTTCTTGTTGACTGTCTAGCTGTGGAGACGGATCCCAGAAGTTGCGCTCACAAGCCTGTACAGTCCAGTCCAGGATATCCCAAATGATCAGTTCTCCAATAAGGGAGCCGGTTACAAAACTCAAATCTAGAAAGAGTTCCTCTGTTAGTTTTTTGTAATCGTGATTGAAGATTTTAATAGGCTCACAGTAAAAGTGAATGCACTGCCTAGAAAAAAAATGCACTACATAAATCCACAATAATCCATTCAATGTGGAGGTACCTAGACAATCAAACAAGGTAGGTAAAGATTAGGATTTTCTTAGTATGTGGTGATGACTACATTTCAATTCAAAGAAGACAAACTTCATGCAGGAATATTTGATTATTTGGGGAATATAAATTAAAAAAAATCCCCAAATACCTTGAATTATGTTTGTTTATGTACTGGCACTTTCCATTTTTTCTATCAGTCTTACAATGTTACCATATTGACAACATTTATGACACCATATGAAGGCTTTTCATGCAACAAGCAATTGAAAAACACCAGTTGTGTGGCCTATGGTTTAATTAGAGCTGATCAGCTTCCACAGGTAAATCTGTCCAGTTGTAAACTGAAGTTCCCAGGATTCCGCCTCTGACTCAATTTCCCCAGAAAGTTGGACAACAGTTTATTGATTATCAGTTTTCCATAAAAGGATATGATCAAGGATTCAAAGAAGAAATGCAAATGAAAAGTACTAAGAAAAGGAGGAAAGTCTCAATGATCTTTCTGAGCCACATTCTCTCTATATGTGCAATTAAAAATTCCATACTAATAGAGGTTCTGGAGCAATAGTACAAACCAGATTCAATACTGGCATCACATATAATTCTCAAGCCCTGCCAGAGTGGTCCCTGAGTGCAGATCAAGGAGGAATTCCTTAGCAACACAGGGTATGGTGCCAAAACAACGAAGATCCAACAATACTAACAGAATTTTTATTAAGTATTCATGAAGTTATAATAAATATCTTAACATTCCAAGAGTTTGGAAGCATGTGCTTGCACACAAACACACTTTCACACGTACCAAAATAAGCTCACATACAATTTCACTTACAATAAAATAAGTTTCACATGGATTGCAAGGTTAAAGGTAAAAATTGGTAGGTCTTAAGATAAATACTTTTGTATGACGAAAACGTGCTAAGGAACTCTAGGAGGTAGAACTGGGAAAAGATGATGTGAATAAATATCTATTGAGCAAAATAATCATTTACATGACAAAATTTGAGAAAATTAGCAACTTAAATGACAAAATAAATTTATTATACTTGATAAATAAGTTCTTAGATGTCCCCAAGATCAAAATAAACAATCCAAGAGGATAAAAAGCAAAGGAACTGAAGAAGAAAAAGTATATATAAGTTAATGGTACAACTAGTCAATAAACTAGTATTCAACTTTCATAGTAAACATATAAACATAAGGCTATAAGATATTCCTTACTGAGTTGCACATGACAAAAGATTATAAAATACCCAGTGCTGTCAAAAGAATAAGAGATTCAGCACATTTATACACCGTAGCCCTGTACAAACTGATATAAATGATTCAAACTTGGTAATATAGATCAAACCCAGAGGGAAAATGAATTTATTGATCCAACAATTTTACTTCTGGGAATTTCTGAGGAAAAGTACATTATAGACATGTATGTAAAGAGATATATCTTATATATATTTAATACATGCTATTAAATATGGATATAATAAAATATAATTAGTAACTGAACAAGACAGTGATAAAAATAAATTAGTAATTCTGGTTTTTTTGTTTGTTTGTTTTTGGGCCACACCCATTTGATGCTCAGGGGTTACTCCTGGCTAAGTGCTCAGAAATTGCCACTGGCTTGGGGGGACATATAGACGCCGGGGGATCGAACTGCGGTCCTTCCTTGGCTAGCGCTTGCAAGGCAGATACCTTACCTCTAGTGTCACCTCACCGGCCCCAAATTAGTAATTCTGTTGCTAGATTTAAGTTTCAAGGTATTTTAATGTTGACAGCTAAATTAATTTATGACTTATTATTATGAAATATTAACACACATTCACACATTCCTAGAAGGATACATATCCATTTTAAATACTAACAGTGGAACAATTTAAATCTTTATATCATACTTTCTCACTCTTCTATTATGATTAGGAATTATTTGTACTATAAGTTTGTAAAGCCTTAAAGGAAAAAAATTAGTAGGCAAACTAAGACACTTTACAAATTTATACTTAAAAATATTTAGCTCTGAGGTTGAAAATTATCTTTAAGAATTTTAATTATTACATATAAAACAGAAGTCAGGACTAAATAACCCAACCTAAATCTAGAAATCCAAATTCTAAATTAGATTCTGCTTGCTATTAGACATGTGATCTTAGGAAAGACATCTAACCTTTCTCTAGCTTAAATTTCTCATGCATTAAATAAAGATGGTTATAAAAGTCAAACTAAATAATATATGTTATCAATGGTTATCTTTGAGTTGATGGCACTATCTTGAGTCCCTGATAATATTCTATTTTAAACACAGTAATAAAACATCAAGTTATTTGTGAGCTAGGAATATATAGTTGAATAATTATGATTTAATTATTTCATATAGTAAATAAATCAGCAGGACAGAAATCACTAAAAACCAAACAAATAATCTCTTAGGAATAAAGAACTCCCTAACAATAATCTTTTATGTATTTACATACACAATTTTAATCCTATTTTAGTAATATTTTAATCCGTTTTTTCTGTAGTTATTAACACAGGCTATACAGATTCACCCAGTAAAGAAACAAAATATTCTTCTCATTTTAATGGTAGAAAGTTAAAGCAGTAATAATCTTTCTATGACCTTCCTTTCCATTCCAATTACCCCACTCCCATTTCACTCAAAATACAAAAGAACCAAGATTCTTCTGCGTGTGTCATAGCAGAGTCAGCCTAACCTAAGTGCATAGTTATCTGTTCTGACTGACATCCCAAGCTGCTTTGATTCTCATGGATGTAACTGAAGTATAGTATTAGTGCTTGGCTAAAACTATTAGTTATAAAAGGTGTCAAGTCAGGATTAGTACCGGCCTCCCAGTCCTGACACTCGGACAGAGGCTGCTCACCATCTGTTCCAGACTTTCAACTTAAGGCCAAACCTCTCCTCTGACAGAGTGGGTGATATAAGATGCTATTTTATTTGAAAGTGAATTCATTAAATCTCATGAATTGTAACTTGTGATCCTATCGGCCATCTGATATCAAATTTACCACATAAGAGGTATTCATAAGTATCATGCATAAATCAAAGTAGGATGTCTGGCAAATGGACAACTGTACCCATGTAGAAAGACAAGATTTATTTTAGCTGTGTGCTAATTTTGAAGATTCGTTAATTATAATAACCATTGCCTTAAATCCTACTCATTTTACTACTGCATTTAAGATGCTACATGGTCTACAAAAGACAAACCAGTCAGAACCATTTGCCAAAAATACTGAAATTCTACTAAACAATTAAACATTAGTCCATGAGAAGGCATTTTTGTACTGTGCTTTTGTATTACTTGGATATATCCCTAGGAGTGGCATAGCTAGGTCACATGGGATCTCTATTTCCAGTTTTTTTTAGGAATCTCCATATTGTTGCCTTCTGCACACTTATATATTCATATAATATTTAAAACAGCCAGAATCTGGAACAACCCAGATGCCCAAAAGCAGATGAGGGGCTAAAGAAACTGGTTCATATACATAATGGAATACTATGCAACTGTCAGGAAAAATGAAGTCATGAAATTTTCCTATACATGGATGGACATGGAAACTATTATGCTGAATGAAATAACTCAGAGGGAGAGAGATAGATACAGAATAGTCTCACTCATCTGTGGAATTTAAGAAAAATAAAAGACATTATTGTAGTAACACCTAGAGACAACAGAGATGAGGACTGGAAGGACTGGCCCATGATATGAAGCTTACCACAAAGAGCGGTGAGTTCAGTTAGATAAATAACTATTCTAACAACTATCATGACAATGGTAGTGAGAGAAATAGAATGCCAGTCTCGAATACAGGCAGGGGGTAGGTGAGGAGGGAGTTGGGGGGCATTGGTGGTGAGAAGGCTGTACTGGTGAAGGGGGTATTCTTTTTATAACTGAAACCCAACTACAAACATGTTTGTAATCATGGTGCTTAAATAAAGATATTGTTTAAAAAGGGAGGGGGGAAGAGCCCACGAGAATCAGCCATTTATCACTAAGTTATAAACTAAGGTAATTATGCTCTACGCCATCACCTCTACCTCTACCTAGTCTACTCTTCTCCTAATGCCTCAATTTTAGAACCATAATCTAAGACACTTGCTCAGTTCCCCTGGCGTCACCTCAGAATATAAAAGGCTTCCAATCCCTCCTACTTCAAAGCATTATTTAAGCAATAAAAAATTCCAGAATCTTAAAACAAAACAAAAATTCAGGAGGTTAACACATACAAACATGTACACAATGAGCTCACCATTGACATTAACCAATGAAAGAATAATATCCTGGTGATCAAGGAGACGCTGAACTTCAAGGATATTCCATTCTTGTGATTCTTCTGTGGGTGCTACCAACCTAAAAATTACTAAATGAGAAGACATAATTTTATTAAGATGGTCAAAGAAGATAAAAACCTGCCCTAGATCAAAATTCAAACACACCATTAATTAAGGACAGGTAGGGGCAGTAGTAGTGTAGTCCAGCAAGTAGGGTACTTCCTTTGCATGCAGCCAACATAGGTTCAACACCAGCATACCATATGATCCCCCCAAATCTGCCAAATTTGATCCTGAGTGCAAAGCCAATAGTTAAGGCTTGACCATTGCTAGGTAGTCCCCAAAACAAAGCCAAAATAACATACACAAAGAAATAAATACCAAAAATACTGAAATGCCAGCCTCTAAAGAGAGCCTTACCACATGACTTTTAAAATATTTTTCAGGGGGCCAGAGTGATAGCACAGTGGGTAGGACACTTGCTTTCCACGCGTCTAACCTGGGTTCGATCCCTGGCAACTCATATGGTCCCCCAAGTCTGCCAGGACTGATTTCTGAACACTGAACCAGGAGTAACCCAAGTGCCACTGGTGTGGCCAAAAGATGCTATTTTTTTTTTCAAATGCTTTAGATGTTTGTAACAATCTTTTAATATCCTAATTACTAATATCCCTAGAAAGGATGGGAGCTTCAGGATGGGTGGCCAGGAGAATCAGCCCTACTTGTCTATATTAGATCTAGTGTAAGAAAAAACCTGACCTGACATTTCTAAAATGTTTCAATCCCATTATCACTTCATAACCCCCAAAAGTCAAAATGGAGGTAAGGACAGATGTCCCTTAAATGAAAAAAGAAAAATTAATCAGTCTTTCCAAAATGTACATTACAAATTTAGTCTAGAATTTTAAGGAATAAAGAGCCATACTTACTCAGTTCCCTGCCAACTGCTGCAACAACACAGTTCTTAGGTATTTCTATCAAAGCACTGATTCCTTAAAAAAGTATATGAGACAAAGGTCAAAATATTTTCTTCAAGGATTACACAGAAAACAGAACATATCAGTGATTTCTCTTAAATGGGATGGTAACAATAAAGCGGAATTAGCTGCATCAAACTTCCTAACTTGTTTTATGGAAAATGAGTGTGCGTGAAGCAGGTGAGATTTTTGGAACACTTTACTGAATTATTGATTTATTATGGAGTACAACTGCCGAATTGGCAATTATATTACATAAATAACTCAACAACTGGCAAAATAACTCACTTGCCCACACTAGGAGTTGTGCTACAGTCATGAACTTCTTCAGGAGGAATCATGGCTAGCTCAAATGTGATGTAAGACTGATATTTTCAGTGTAAACTGGAGAAGGTGTGCGCGCTCTGTCAGTTAAAGGAGTTAGCCAGCAGTCAAGAGCTGAGAAAATGGGCCTCCAAACTGTGTGTTTATTACCAACTAGTATAGTTACAGATTCCTTGTGTTAAGAGAATAAACAGGTTCAACATTTCATCACCTTTCCCTTATTCAATTAAAAAATTAGTAGTATATTTTTGTAGTTGAATCATGAGGTGATTTTATAATAATCTGTAAAATATGGTAGTTACTACTATTTTCAATAGAGTTTTAGAGTTTGATATATCAGGTATACAATCATCATGTGCTAGGCAAAAAGGCCTGCTAAACTTCATGTGGGTAATTTATGAGTTACATTTATAAAATATAAAATTTATGAGCTATATAGAATATAAAATTTATGAGTTACATTTATAAAATATTATACAAATTTATTTTATCACCCTACATAAGACAAGCACTGTTGATGTTTTTCCCACTCTGGATAAGTCCCTATTCTTTCTTGAACCCATATCTTTTTCTTTCTCTCCTCTTACATTACTCTAAATAAATTTGGAGTCAAAATTTTGGCAAATTTCTAGCCAATTTTTTTTGTCCATATAGGACTGTTTTAACATTATGCTTTAAATTTTTTTCTCATGTTCAAGGAAGAAAAGTTGGTGAAGGAAAAAATAAAAAAATAGAAATACAAGACAGGAGATTAGGACAGCAAGATAAGAACATTCAATTCTTTTGAAATGTTATCAACTTACTTATTAAAGAAAAACACTGAAAATTCAATAATCCAGAAAAATTCACAGAAAATATTGATTAAAAAAAAGGCCTTTGGGCTGGAGCGGTGGCGCAAGCAGTAGGGAATTTGCCTTGCATGCGCTAACTTAGGATGAATGTGGTTTGATCCCCCAGCGTCTAATATGGTCCCCAAGCCAGGAGTGTTTTCTAAGTACATAGCCAGGAGTAACCCCTGAGCATCACCAGGTGTGGCCCAAAAACCCAAACCAAACCAAAACAAAACAAAAGCCTGAATATCCTAAATTATAGTTCTGGTATATTATTGATTTATTATATTTATTTCTGTATTAGAATAGTTAGAATAGACTATTAAAATTAGAATTCTGAAAAAATTTAAAGTTTTTAAAAATAAGTTGTATATAAACTTTTCAGTAAAAACCATTTTAACTTGAGTATCCTAGACCATCTATTCAAAGTCCAATCACTCACAAATCAGGAACAAAAGGCTACTATAATCATAAAAAATGTGCTTGCAAACATCAATGCGCTCATCAAATTCAGTTTAGGAACTTGGCCCAGTACCAAAAAAAATATTTCTTGACAACTTTTGACAAATACTGTTAGAAGGGAAGTGAAAATCAGAATGGAGATCAGGGGTGTTAACCATCCTTCCAATTTGGGCTGGAAATAAATTTCACAAAACCCTAAGCATAAATTGGGGGAGTATGACTCCAATATAATCAAAAATGAAAAGAAAAAGTCCCTGCTTTGACTTCTGTATTCATGGAAAGTCTCTTTCAAGATCACTGCATCTTGGAAGACACTGTAGAATCTGCCAATCATTGTGGCAACAACTTGGATGTGTCTTTACCTGTATCAGAAAGGTGACTAGTCTTACACAGGAGATCGAATTTTCGGTTCCACACACACAAGTCATTCCCACCAGAGAGCCAAACATCTAGTCTCTGAAGAACAGTTAAACACTGGAAAATTCATGGGGAAAGTGTTACCAGCTTAGAAATCCAAGTATTCATTGTCAATGATACATATGTTCTGAAAATAAAATAAAGTATGTCTTCTCTATCCCTCAAGAGGTACTATCACTTACTTCCTCTTCCTCTTCTAAGTAGAACTGGGGGTTCTACTTAGTGGCCAGCTTCAAACAAATTAAATGTCACTGCAGGGACAGCATATGATTCAATGATAAAAAACCTGCAGGGGCTTCTGCCTTTCTGCTGGATCATTTGTTAAGGAAGAGACATGCATGTCCAGCTGCTGGAGAAAAATCCACAAGGCAAGTGAGAGCCTTGGGCACCAGTATGCAAAACGTGTGCTGCTCTCTGGATCCTCAATTCTATCAAGCTCAGGAGGTATGAGGACAAACCTCATGTTAAGCTTCTTTCTCATACTCATAAATTTGAAATTTTTTTTCTTTGAGGTAACTTGTTACTCAGTAATAGATAACACCTATACAGTTTAAAATAAGCTAGCTGCTTGGGAGATAGACTACACCTACCAATGCTCAGAGATTACTCCTGGCTCTACACACCAAGGAATCACTCCTGTTGGTGTTCAGCCTGGTCAGCCACATGCAAGGCAAGTACCCAACTCATTGTATTATGGCTCCAACCCCTAAAATGAGCTTTAGTTTAAAAGACAGTTAAAAATATGATCCTCTTAACAATCTCTTAATGTCTCCTAATTTTTGCCTTTAGGAAATGAATGTTCCAAAGACTAGAAATGTTCTTTTCCTTCAATAGTATTCTCCTTCCCACTGACATGAGCAAGGACTAGGGCAAGACAATATGAAAAGAAAAAAACCAAAACAGTAAAGGTTTTATGTGCTTCTCTAGCCTGAAAGTGATATAGCTTTTCAAACTGCTGGAATAAAATGAGCTGTAAATATTCAATGCCACTTATATTTCAATAGGTTCTACCCATTAACCCCTAAATCTATAATAGCAGTACTATGTTGTATTGCAAAGTAATATTTCACTATATCAATATACCCCTCACCAGTTATCAATTCATCAGTTACAGGACATTGTTTCAACTTTAAAGCTATAACAAACAACACTGCTAGAAATATTCATATTTTATATAACATGATTTTTATTTCTCTTGGAAATACCTATGAGTGAGAGAGTCTAACATTTTGGTAAGCAGCAAGATTTTTATTAGTATCTTTCTTCAAATCTACTAACATTAACAAAAGCAGTGCATGATATGGGGACATGTATAGTATGTTGTCTTTGTAAGAATCAAAATAATGTCTTATACAAATTTGTTTCTCCAATATAAATCACAATTCTTAACCTGTAATGAGTCCCAAAAACTACTACTTCACTATAAAATAAATAAACCTAATAATAACAGCCACTTAAGTACAAAAATCTTTTTGGAACAAAAATAATTAAGATGCCTTTATGACCTTCTAGAAAGCAGGGGATGAGAGGCAAATAATGCCATGTTTTAAGTTCAAAGCAATCTGACTACAATTGTTTTAAATAACTATATCTTCCTATTACCTACTAATACATAGTAGCACTACCTTTTTCCCTTTTTCCTTGCAATTAAATAAAATCACCCATTGACTTAATATTCAAATCCAAACATTATAATAGCTAGTAATAACATCCAAAAACTCAATCATAAAGGAGCCAAACAACTGCATGTGTGTGTGACAGAAATAATTTTAAAAACAGAATCTTGGGGCCGGAGAGATAGCATAGAGACAAGGCATATTGCCTCGCATGCAGAAGGTTGTGGTTCAAATTCTGGCATCCCATATAGTCCCCTGAGCCTGCCAGGAGCGATTTCTGAGCATAGAGCTAGGAGTAACCCCTGAGCGCTTCCGGGTGTGACCCCAAAACAAAACAAAACAAAACAAAGCAAAACAAACAAACAAACAAAAACAGAATCTGGGAAATTTTGGCCTAAATACAGTTGGCTGTGCCCTGAGCACCATTGACCACTGCCAGGATGGATGTGGGGGAATCCTCAGCACCATGTAGCTTGAATATCACCTTAGACAGGCCTGAGAAAGCACTGAAGCACAATTTGGTTGGCTGAGCTCTGCCAGGGTGGTCCCAAAACCCTTATGCAAGGTTTAGCAGAAAAAAGTAATGAAAAAAGAAAAACCCTATAAAACTAATTATCTCAACTTATTAAACCATTGGGAGGTAGGGAAGATAAAATTATTTCCAGCATAAAATAACTACTTATGATTTTTACCTTTACAGTGGACTGGAAGCATGATACTTGTTGAACTTGTCTGCCAGAATCACAATCCCAAACCTAGATCTATGTTAAGAAATAATTTCTAAACAGCATTTTAAAATCTTAATTGTGAGACAACATCATAAATATTATTCCTTTCAGTAGAAAACCTTTAAGTAAAGCAAGAAATATTTAGTGTTATAACTATTATAAAAATTATGACTATTATAAAATTATAAAAATAGCAAATATCCAATTTAGAGAAGGCCTATAATCTAAAATAAGTTAAGTTTCACAATCAAGTTCTTTGAAAAATCTTACCAGAATGGATGGTCAGAATATTGAATCTTTGAAGGCATTAAAATACTGCATTACTGGGTCAGAGTAATAGTACAGCAAGTAGGGAAACCAAGCCCAGGTTTGATCCCTGACATCCCCCATAGGTCCCTGAATCTGCTATGAGAATTCCTGAGTATAGATCCAGATGTAACCTGAGCATCGCTGGGTATGGACCAAAAACCAAATAAGTAAATAAAAACAAAATAAAATACTGCACAATGTAATTTTAAGGTTTATGGGGCTGGAGAAATAATACAGCTGGTGAGGTGCTTGCCTTGCAAGTGGCCAATCTAGGTTCAATTCCCGGCATCCCATGTGGTCTGATGAATACTGCCAAGAGTGATTCCTGAGTACAGAGCCAGGAGTAAAGGAGATACGGTCCTCGCAAATCCCCAAGAGAGTTTAGGGCCATGTGAGCATTCAAGGGGCAAGTCATGCAAGAGGCCCAGGTAAGATTCCCCAGCACATAAAGTTCCCCAGTAGTTCCCAAACACACTGGAGAGCAAGTCCTCCACCACAACACCATGTGTGCTCCCAAGTCAAGATAAAAGTAAAAGAAATTTTAAGGTTTATCCTCCAAAATAATCCATCACATTCTAATAAAGAGTGAGAATAGGTATTTATGCTTTAAAAAAAGTATTGTATCCGTTATAAAAACAATATTCGATGTGCATGGCAGTATTCTCTTCATATAAGTTACTTACTGCTATCCAGATTCAAGGAGACAGTAACAGCATATTCCTATTACCTTCATGCACAGTTTACATAATTGGAGAAAAATGTCCAAGCCTAGTCTCACTTAAGGAGTATAATAATTTTCAAATTTTTATAGCATTTCCCATGGTAACAAATGCATTACAAATAATGTCTAAAACATATTTGCATGAATACCATATAAATGTATAGTAAGTGCATGTGTATATACATAAAGTTGTCTTCAAAATTGTTGCCACTTAAAATTTTAAAATCCACCTTCAACATTTAGTTAATGAAGTGTGTTAATAGCAAAATCCAACAGAGTAAATTTAGAATGTATTCAGCAAGGAGTGATAGCAATTATTATAATTATTATTTGTTTTTTTTTGGGGGGGGATGGGTCACCCACAGCAGCGCTCAGGGGTTACTCCTGGCTCTATGCTCAGAAATCGCTCCTGGCAGGGTTGGGGGACCATATGGGATGCCGGGATTTGAACCACTGTCCTTCTGCATTCAAGGCAAACGCCCTACCTCCATGTCATCTCTCTGGCCCCAACAGCAATTATTTTTAACAAGGAAACTCATTTAGTAAAGGAAAAGATGATTTACAGACAAATTTTATACAGATACTATAGCAGAACTCTGTACTATAATAATAACTTTAATAATGCCTCTAAATAGTTACAGTACCTTAGCAATTTTTGAAAAGATTATGCAAAAATACGAGCTCTAGTTCATAAAATATCTGTCTCAATAGAGCGGTAATAAAACTATTCTAACCTAAACATTTGAATGATTTTTATGTTCTTGTTAATGCAACACTGTAATTACCACAAAATAGTTTATCCTCATCATTTAAACATTTTCTTGAATTGTTTACCTATTAGCAATCTGTCCAAAAATCATTTTCAGTTAATTCACTCATTTAAAGTATGTGATAAAGTATGTTTGGCTTATAGAAGTCTAGGAAACGCCTACTGATTTGGACTAAGCCCAAAATTTATTTCACTAGCTTCAAGCTATTTAAACAAAATTTTTAGATTAAAAACAGCCTTTTGAAAAGCTAATCTAACTAATGAAAGATTACTTATGCGTAGCATTTGGCTATGACTTTCACAACTTTAATTCCTTATACAGATAGTAAAAGGCTGGATTTACTTAAAAGGATTTTGTGAAGTCTACATCAGACAGAAGTTCAAAGGTCTGAGTCAGCATGCTGTCTGCCAGGTTTACCCTCTCACTGCTCCACTTTCTGGGTGAACTTGCACCAGCCTCTCTATTCTCATCTGTAAATGAGGGTTAAAAAGTAACACCCTCGGGCCTGGAGAAATAGCATAGTGGTGTTTGCCTTGCAAGCAGCCCATCCAGGACCAAAGGTGGTTGGTTCAAATCCCGGTGTCCCATATGGTCCCCTGCGCCTGCCAGAAGCTATTTCTGAGCAGACAGCCAGGAGCAACCCCTGAGCACCGCCCGGTGTGGCCCAAAAAACCAAAACAAAACAACAACAACAAAAAGTAACACCATCCCTCCCATAATAGCACTTATTTCAAAAAACAGAATAGCTATATGTTAAATAAATGAATATATGTAAAGAGAATCATGCCTGATACATCTATTTTGTAAAATTGTGATTGCCATTACATATTCAACATTAAATTTTTAAACTATAATTACAAAGAAAGGTAATAAATGTTTTCATTTTTAAATACTAAATAATAACCCACTGGGAAAATGGCAATTCTCTTTTTTATGCTAAAAAAGAATTGTTTTTAATCTCTAAACATTCGGGAAAAATATAAATTTTTCTTCAGACCAACTCATCTTTATCTAAACTGAAAAGCAAACTGAAATAATATATTTTAAGTCCACATTCTCCTATTTCTTCCATTCTATTAACTTGATATAACAGTAATTCTGAAAATCTGATTTAGTCATGGCATTTTGATCAATAAGTCTTATTAGCCAGTTATTTCCAGTCTAATAACTTGAAGTAAACAATATTTTTAAGAAATATCTCAGAAGAGGTCTAAAATAAAATCATTTTTACTAAACTAGGGATCTTCAGACAGGCCCCAAGAGGCTAAAGACTAATCATGCATGATCTGGTCCCTTGGGTCACTAGAGCAATTTAGCTCTCTTCCAAACTAAAGGATATAAGAACTGTTCTATCAGCAGAGGCTGTCAAGATCAGCTGATTTTTTTCTGTACAAGCTTCTAAGGAAGGGAACGTAATAATAGCTGTTATCTTTTGAGTGTGTCCTTTGAGCTCCAAAAGTTTTTCTCCTGTCTGAAATACCAATAAAAATGTTAACACATAATTCACAACTTCAGTAATTTTAAGAATCATCACCTAGAAAATACACACATTCCATTTAAAATTGATTAGAACTTATCATTGAACTTTAAACAGAGAGTTTAAAAATTGGGGGGGTCAGAGCTACAGTACAGAAAGTAGGGCCTGACACATAGCTGACCTGACCAACATGCTTTCAATTTCCAGCACCCACATGGTCCTCTGAACATACCAGGAGTAATCCCTGAGTAACACTTGGTGTGGCCCCACCAAAAAAAAATTTGATAGAAGTCAGAATTTTAATTATTTTCAGGCAGACAATATAATATGGTTTAGTATATTTTTATAGCAGATTTAAAGAATTAGTTTTTTATATAGTGTTGTTGTATCAAATAAGCATAAATATATCAGTAAACAAAACTAGGGGAAAGTACAAGTATTCATTATTTAAGCATGTGTTATCAAAGTCTCCACTGTTACAAAGTTGTGGGGAAATAAAAATATAACCAAAATGTGTGTGTGTGTGTGTGTGTGTGTGTGTGTGTATATATATATATATATATATATATATATATATATATATATATATATATGATATCCAGTAATCTACACTTGATCTTTTTTGGTTTTTGGGCCACACCCGGCGGTGCTCAGGGGTTACTTCTGGCTGTCTGCTCAGAAATAGCTCCTGGCAGGCATGGGGGACCATATGGGACACTGGGTTTTGAACCAACCATCTTTGGTCCCGGATCAGCTGCTTGCAAGGCAAATGCTACTGTGCTATCTCTCTGGGCCCATCTACATTTGATCTTAGCCAAAAGGCCGAGAAGCAATGTATATCCAATAATCTATAAGACTCAAGCTCTCTACTTTGTGTAATACCATCAGCTTTATCTACCCATCCAATAGCTTCATCTATCAGTTCCTCTCAGATTTTCCAAATAGGAAAACACAAATAATATAAAGTAAGTACCACAAAATTGCACTTTACCAAGGTTTCAGGTTTCAAAAAAATATGTTGAATCTACTGTTGAATTATTGTTCTAACCATAGAAAAGGCCACTGAAACAATTTATTGGTGGTGGAGTACAGTAACTTTGTACAATAATATAATATATATTAACATGACTAACTATGCTATTTTTATCTATAATAAAATATATAAAGACCATTAAAAATGAGAGAGATAGTGGGTAGGTGCTTGACTTGCTCATAATTCATGACCTGGGTCAACAGCAGTACATATGGCCCGCTGAGGCCCTTTAAGACTGAGCACTACCTGGGGCCGATGAGGTGGCGCTAGAGGTAAGGTGTCTGCCTTGCAAGTGCTAGCCAAGGAAAGGACCATGGTTCGATCCCCCGGCGTCCTATATGGTTCCCTCAAGCCAGGGGCAATTTCTGAGCTCTTAGCCAGGAGTAACCCCTGAACATCAAATGGGTGTGGCCCGAAACCCCCCCCCCCAAATAAAAAGACTGAGCACTGCTTGGTGTGAGGAAGGAAGAAAGGGAGGTAGGAAAAAAGAGAGGGAGGGAGGGAGGAAGGAAGGGAGGGAGGAAGATTATGACAAAATAAAACAAGATAATAATCCAAAAAAGGGTGAGAGAAATGAATGTTTCAAAAGAGAATAATTTGGGGATTGAAGGATCAGAGAAGCCCTGAGAAATTTAGTGATACCTGTTAATATTTACAATTTTTTTAAATTTTTTAAAATATTTTCCTTTTTAACCCCACTCTGTGTTGCTGAGCAGGGCTACAGCAGGCATTACTACAGAGTCCCTGCAGTGCATGGCAGGCAGGCAGGCTATCTCCCTGGCCCCACAACTGTTAATGTTTGGGGATAAAAGAACTTTTTATTGAGTTGGGATGTAGCTCATCAGTAGAGTGCTTGTGTCATATGTGAGGTGCCCTTGGCCCAGCACCTGGCAGTGTACACACAACACACACAAAGCCTTTTATTATATTACTAAAACATCAAATAGAATGCGATTATGTACCATGATATAATATTTTTGTTTTACAGGTGCTCCCAGCAGTACACAGGGATTACTCCTGGCTCTATGTTCAGGGGTCACTCCTGGCCATGTTCAGGAGGACCAAATAAGATGCTGGAGATCAAACCCAGGTCAGCCACACACAAGGCAGATGCTCTACCCTCATTTTTATCCTTCCTTGCAATTTTGAAAGAAAAATTACTTCCAATAAATTTTAACACTTAATCTATAGAGTGGTACATAGATATTGATCAGTTTTGTCCCATTTGATTTAAATTTTATTTTCATAAACAACGTTTTTCTTCAGAAAAAGCATATGTTAAAAATTATGTTTGCTATAAAATATTGGTCTCTCATTTAAATGGGTACAAACTAAATAGCCCCTTTCAAATGCTAATCTCAAATCATGAGATTTGACATAGACATAATTCCACCAGCTAGTATTTATTAATATTCCTCAACTGTACAGTCATACATTTGTTACACAATCCACAAGGATTCAATACATACCTGTGCATTCCACACAACTACAATTCCATCATCACCAGCAGATGCAAATCTGGTAAAAATAAAAAAGTAAAAAAAAATCACAAAGTCACAATTATTTGTTAAAATTACTATGAATTAAGAGGCCTGGGGTTGGAGAGACAGTACAGTGAATAAGGCATTTGTCAAACATCATATAGTCCAGAGGAGTGATCCCTGAATGAAGAGCCAGGGATGAGTCCTGATGACTACTGATTATAGTCCAAAAACCAAAAAATCTAAATGAATAAAAATTACATGATATAACACTAATGCCATCACAGTTACATACACTTAAGTAAATAACATGAAAAAGAATTGAATAGCAGCTCCACTGACAAAAAATAGTATTCAAGAAGAAAAGAGAGCATGTTCCTTATTAAAATCCTATTCTTTGCTCTGTAAAAACAGTTTAACACTGTTATGTATTTTTTTTTAAATCTGAGGAACCCAGATTGTGAAATGATACTGTCATAGAGGCCCTTGTACCATATTGAAGATTAAACTCTGGACTTGGGTCCCATTTCTCACTGGTATACTAAGCAAGTTAGCTCTCTGAATTCCCTGAGGGTTTGCAGATAGCATCAGTGTTTGAATTCAAGATAGTCAATTTTATCAACCACAAGTTTATGCTACCAAACCACCTTCCACTCCCTTGAAACACAATGGACTGTACTGATGATCCCAGATCTAATCTCCCACTGATCAGGAAGACTGAGCTATGTTAACCTAGGGTAGACTGCAGTTCGATCCCCCGGCTTCCCATATGGTCCCCCAAGCCAGGAGCAATTTCTGAGTGCATAGCCAAAAGTAACCCCTGAGCATCACTAGATGTGCCCCCCCCAAAAAAATAAAAATAATTTGTTATGCAAGATTATTCACCATAGGGTATATATTACAATAAAAATCAAGAAAGTACTGTTTCCAACATAGTATCATATAGAATCACATTATAAGCATTTGACAAGATTTGTTATTAATAATGTAGCACACAAAATTGTAAATGATTCATTAATTAAACTAAATTAAGTGAAAATTATCTTTATAACATCACTTCCATTCATTAAAATTCTGGTTTTTCTTTATGAATATAAAATAAGTGCATTCTATGAAGAGGCACCTTCAATCCTGAACAATCATCAATGGGGACTCATGACAATCAGACATCGACCATCCAGCACCAATCCCCAGATCCCAACCTTAGAACAGCACAGTTCCCTGCACCAGCACCAGGAATCAGAACCAGGGGGAGGCCTTAATACTTCTCTGGCACCAACTTGTGCCAGGGTAGATTCATATGACACCCTGACAATGAGGTAGCAGGAACAACTTGATTTAAGGGCAGGTTGCCCTACCTCACCAACCTAACAGTGTTATGAAATAATCAGAAAACCCTCAGGCCTGGGCTCTGTACAGAAACAAGATCACTAATTAAAGAAGACTGACTACAATAACATCGACTGAGCAGAACCTTTCTTGGGACAATAAAGAAGGACTTTATCCTAGGCTTCGCCCCAGGATCTGTGCAAAAACCAAGATCTCTAATTACAGAAGACGGACTGACAATCGCAACTGAGCAGAACTTTTCCTGGGGTCATAAAGAAAGACCTTGGAGTTTGACAACTAACATACCAAGAGACTATAGCCGGTCTCATGACAGCATGCTTCAAGGGTAGAGATACCCTGTATCTCTTATCTCTTAGGCCAAGGAAATTTTCTTTCTAATTTTCCTAAAGTTTACTGTGCCTATGCAACAATAAATAAATAAATGAATAAAAATAAAAACAATAAAAGACTTGCCACATCTGCCTCTTTTCTTTCTTCTTTTAAATGTTATTTATATTTATAGCTTCTAGATAGGGGCTCCATCTATTTTTTTTTACAGAACTATAGAACATGATCATCTTGTTCTGCTTCATATTTATATGTCTTCCTACAAACTGAAAAAATGGGGGGCGGGGAAAGTGGATGGGACCCAGGGGCCAAGCAATCTCAGGAGCATAGAATGGAAATTTAAAAAAGGCCAGTTCTAAATACCCAAACCATGTCAACAACATGTAGAATCAACAGACCCAAACTATTAACAAGCTATACACAAAATAGTCCTGTTATACTATTATAGGGGGCTAAAGGTGGAGGTACGGGAAGCATGCTGGAAATTATGGTGGTGGGAATGGTCCTAATTCACTGTCACTATGTAACTGAAATAGAACTGTGAAAGATTTGTAATTCACATTGGTCTCAATTAAAAAAAAGAAATAAAGTGCATATAAACAGTTATGAAATTACACATAACTGGCTCTGTATAGTTATTAACTACTTTTAGTATATGATATTCCATTAGCCAGTAAGATATTTTTTAAAAACTAGCACTTCCTGGTGAGCCTGAAAGTGGATTTCCCAAACCTGGGTAGACCTTGAACTTTATCGTTAAATAAACACTATTGGTCATGCAGGATTATAGTGAAGAAAGTAGAGAACTGACAAATGGGGATGCAGAAGTTACTTTGCAGCTAAAAGTTTCTGTTTTGACAAAGTTTACATCCATGAAAGATCCATAAAATTTCTGGGGCCGGAACAGTAGCACAGCAGGTAAGGTGTTTGCCTTGCACACAGCTGACCCAGGTTCAATCTCTGACATCCCATATGATTCCCCAAGCCTGCCACAAGTGATTTCTGATCATAGAGCCAGGAGTAACTCTGAGCACTGCTGGATGTACCCCCAAAATAAATATTCATAAAATCTCAGATATATAACACAACACAACACAACACAACACTCCAAACTGAGTCCCAAATTCAAATTTCTCAGGGTTATTTTCAAAGTCCCCCAGTGGTCTTTCCTGACTAATAATACCAGTTTCAGTCTTCATTCCAAAAATCTTTGATTGCAAAAATATAGATTATCCAGTAGATGGAAAAGTGGTCAAATATGTCTATAATATATTTTAATATATAATATATTATATTATGTCTATAATATATTTTAATATATAGTTACATATATATTTCACAAAAAGGACGTTTAAATTTCATAGCTAATGAGAAAGCACACAGATTTATTTAATAGTCTATATTTAATATTTATTATTTCAAAATGTAATATATAAAAGACCTAGAAATTAAAAGGAATCATTTAAATTAAAATATAATTTCTTATGCTTGACTACACACATTTTTCCTGATTCACAGCACTAAATACTGCCATAAGTATACCAAAATTGCTCTTAGAAGTAAATCTTTAATAGCTTATATTCTGGGCCTATTGATTTCTTTTTATTTATATAGTGATGATGAGGAGGGCAAGAACTCAAGGTCTTAAGCTTCCTTCGGTATAAAACATCAATTTGTATTGATTCTTAAAACTCTAATAATAATTGCTTTTCTACCTACAGCAGGTTTAAAATACATACTTCTTTTTCTAACCTGAGATCTTTAACTTCTCATTATTGTTTTATCATGTCTGAATCTCATGAGTTCACAATGAAAAATTATTGAACACTGAGAGTTTAGAAATGAGATATAGTGCATTTCACCTCAAACTTTAATTCAATCAGTAGTAAACAAAAGTTGAATCTAAACAATGTTCAAAAGTAATGCATGAAATCACAGCCAATTTCTTACTGTTCACAGGCCAATTACCCAGATGGTGGATTATTCAGGCCATTCAATTCTCTTATATATTCTATCGGTATCCTTTTTTTTGGTTGTTGTTATTTCCATACTTATTATTGCCTCCTCCAAAGAAGAAATATAAGCTTTGAAATACAAATAAGTAAAACTTTGCTACATATTAATAAGTCTCAAAATAACTAATAAAGAGTTGGAAAATCATTCACAAATTACAATTACCTGTCTTACTAGGATGAATAACTGAAAGTCAGCTGTATGTATCAGCTTATCATGAGGTGAATCAATTTATCCAAGTCGGGCAAGCACACTGCCAAGATAGAAATGTAATTTCTACCTAAGAATTCAAAATAATAGCAAAATACACTGCTATTAATATCTTACAATTATAAATTGATAATTCCTAATAGTAAAATACACTGCCAAAAGAAGTGCAGAGCTCTGAATAGAGGATCACTAAAATGTCACGAAGGAGCCTCTCAATGGAATTCGGTGGTGTGTTTGTAGACAACTACACTGAGTTAAGTATGAAGTTGAATCCCTAAAATTCCATTTTAATAATGAAAGCCAATAATTCAAATTGAAATGAAAAAAATTAAAATTAAAAATAACTTCATAAGGTCTAAACTATTCAAAGAAAAAGGAATAAATAGTGGCTACACTCTATAGTATTGTATTTACCATAATTTACCATAATCTTTTTAAACATTAATTAATTTTTTTAAACATTAAATTAGTAGGCTGCAAAGAGAAAAAACTTTTTAAAGAAATGTTTATTGGCTAGCACTGAATTATTTAATGTGATTTCATGCTCAATATTAGTAACAATCGCATATGGAACTTGTCTCAAGATTGTAAAATTCAGTGATTACTGAAGTGTACAATATTCCATCAAGTCTAAGGTATCACTGATTGTAAAACATTCTACTATTGTATGTACTGTTATTGACAAAATGCTAATGATAATTAAAAGATTCCATGATATGATGTAACTCAATTTCAGAGAAGTTCAAATAAGCTTCTTAAAATCACTGAAATAGGTCATTTCCGTGTTAACTTATTATTTAATGCTCTCTACTCTAAAAAATCTGAAATACTTTCACCTAGAGAAACTGTAAAGCACTATAGAAATGCTTGATCAATAAATAAATCAATGACTAAGCAAACATTTAAATGTCGCCAGGGCTCTTTGCAAAACATTAAGTGTTAACATAACTTGATTTTTTTCTTTAATCATTATTGTGTTAATAAACCATCAAATTTAAAACCCAGAATCCCACTGCCCACAAAATCAATACTTTTCTTAAGCTTTTTTCCCTTTCTTATGTACTTCCTTCAAGTTTTCTTAACTTGAAACCACCTTTTTTTTATTAATATATTTATTTAAGCACCATGGTTACAAACATTTGTGTTTGGTTTCAGTCATAAAAAAAAAAAGTACACACACCCCCTTCACTAGTGCAACTTTCCTGACACCAATGTATCCTGTTTCCCTCCTTCCCTATTCCCTACTTGTCTTTGAGACAGGTATTCTCTTTCTCTCACTCACAACCATTTGTCATGATAGTTGTTGCTGTAGTCATTTCTCTACTTGCACTCATACCTCTTTGTGGTAAGCTTCATATCATGGGCTGGTCCTTCCAGCCCTCGTCTCTATCATCTGGGTATTATTACCATACTGTCTTTTTTTTTCTTAAATACCACAGATGAGTGAGACTATTCTGTGTCTATCTCTCTTCCTCTGACTCATTTCATTCAGCATAATAATTTCTTTTTTTTTTTTTTTTTGGTTTTTGGGCCACACCCGGCGGTGCTCAGGAGTTACTCCTGGCTGTCTGCTCAGAAACAGCTCCTGGCAGGCATGGGGGACCATATGGGACACCGGGATTCGAACCAACCACCTTAGGTCCTGGATTGGCTGCTTGCAAGGCAAATGCCGCTGTGCTATCTCTCCGGGCCCCAGCATAATAATTTCTATGTTCATCCATGTATAGAAAAATTTCATTTCATTTTCCTGACTGCTATATAATATTCCATTGTGTATATGAACCAGTTTCTTTAGCCACTCATCTGTTGTTGGGCATCTGGATTGTTTATAGAAACCACCTTTAAAAAACTCACAACATGGGGCCAGAGAGATAGCATGGAGGTAGGGCGTTTGCTTTTCATGCAGAAGGTTGGTGGTTTCTGAGCATAGAACCAGGAGCAACCCCTGAGCACTGCTGGGTGTGACCCAACCCTGCCCCCCCCCAAAAAAAAAGAAAGAAAAAAAACCTCACAACACAATTAAATGACTAATTATAAAAATTGTATTATGAAATCAAGTTTAACAAGGTGAAACATGCCTTAATGAATACCTATAGCAAAGTCAAAACATTCCATTCTCTAGGGCGGAGAAATGGCTCTATGGGCTGGAACACATGATTTCCTTTCAGGAGCCCCAGGTATGCTCTCTGGCTACCTGCATGGTCCCTGAATACTTCCAGAAGAAACCCCGTGCACAGAGCCAAGAGTTGTCCCTGAGAACCATTGGGTGTAACTCAAGAACAAACAAAAATCATCTCATCCTCTCTTCTGCTAATTAGGAAAACTAAATTTATTATAAGAATTGATTATTTGGGGCCGGGCGGTGGCGCTGGAGGTAAGGTGCCTGCCTTGCCTGCGCTAGCCTAGGACGGACCGCGGTTCGATCCCCTGGCGTCCCATATGGTCCCCCAAGAAGCCAGGAGCAACTTCTGAGCGCATAGCCAGGAGTAACCCCTGAGCGTCACAGGGTGTGGCCCAAAAACCAAAACCAAAAACAAAAACAAAAAAAGAATTGATTATTTATCCACAAACTATTCATTTAGCAGTAGCTATAAAGTAAGCACTAACACAATAAAACAGAAAAAAGAGAATCCTTGCCCTTGACAAACTCACAAAATATATTACTAAGAATAATATAGGTCATGAATTTACTGAAAATTGTTGTTTTGTTTTTGTTTTGTTTGGGGGCCACACCCAGCAGTACTCAGAGGTTACTCCTGGCAGGCTCGGGGGACCAAATAGGAAAATGGGAATCATCCAGAGTTGGCAGCAACGCCCTAACTGCCCTACTGCTATGCTATCACTCCCAAATTCACTGAAAACTGTTATACGCATTTCTATATATAGAATTCATTGCCCTTAAGCAATGATTCAAAGTGTCCCTTTGAATATCTAGAAGTACTCCCATTCTTGCCAAGTGTAGACTGAAAGTGCAGCTAGGCCTCACACAGATTTGCATAAAATATTTTCACAAGTACTTTCTACATCAATGAATAAGTGCTTAATATTAAATAAGAACTATTAAATTGTTCTTATTCTTGGGATGCTATTTAAAGCAAAGATAACATATTCAAATATAAAATACATAAAAAGTATAGCCCATAAACCTGAACATAAACACTCCAGTATTCAATAGTATTTTAGCTCCCTACCTAGTTAGTCCATAACAACCTTCTAATACGTGATACATTTTACAAATACAATTTTAAAATGTTAGTATATACCAGAAAATAACCACACTGAAAATAAAAATTTGATTTAAAAACATTTTTAATGTAGCAGGAGTGATAGCCTAGCAGGTAGGGCATTTGCCTTGCACATGGCCCATCAATATCCCAGGCATTCAATCCCTAGGATCCTATATGGTCCCTACAGCCTGCCAGGAGTAACTCCTGAGCACCACCAGGTGTGGCCCCAAAACAAACAAAAATTTTTAATGTTCCTTGTATGCATGCTAAAACTACTTTTTAAAATTTTTAAATAAATAAATAAATAAGGAAATAAGACTTGCAATAGGGGCTGGAATGGCAGTACAGCAGTTTGAGTGTTGTTTATCTTGCACATGGCCGACACCAGTTCAATCCCTGGCACCTACATAGTTCTCTGAACACTGACAGGAATAATACCTGAATACTGCCAGGAGCATTGCGTATGGCCCAGAAACCAAGAGCAAAACGAAACAAAAAGTCTAGCAACAGAAGTCATACAGTGATATCATTGATTCTTTCAATTAGATCCTCAATTAGAATCTCAGAACAGTGGCAGGAGCAATAGCACAGCAGTAGGGCATTTGCCTGGCACATGGCCGATCTAGGACGACCTTGGTTCGATCCCCCCGCGTCCAATATGGTCCCCCAAACCAGGAGTGATTTCTGAGTGCATAGCCAGGAGTAACCCTGAGTATCACAGGGTCTGGCCCAAAAAGCAAAAAGAAAAGAAAAAAAGCATCTTAGAACATATTTTTTCATTGATTAAAAAGTAATTTAGACACACAAACAACACAACTCTAATAACTAAAAGTCTAAGATTCTTTCATTTATTTTTTGATTTTGAGTCCTTACTCAGCTGTTTTCAGAGCTTACTCCGGCTCTGCATTCAGGGATCACTGGCAGTGCTCAAGAGACCACCTGAGTTATCTATGGTATGGTATGACTGGTCAGCCATGTGTCAAGCAAAACAAGCTAAACTATGTCTCTAGTCTATGATTCATTTTTAGCTCAAACTAGAATGACGAAAAAAAAATTCCTTAGTTCTCATAGTCACATACAAAGGTAAAACCTTGAGCAAATGCTCCCTTTTCTCAAATCACATATTGAAAATAAAACTAAACATCAAGTTTACAAATATTACAGTTTTATTCTTAAAAAATCAAGATAACCTCTAAGAGGTAAACTCTCCCTTGAACTCAATTTTTCTTTTCTTTTTTTTTTTGGGGGGGGGGGGGAGCCATAGCCGGCGGTGCTCAGGGGTTACTCCTGGCTGTCTGCCCAGAAATAGCTCCTGGCAGGCACGGGGGACCATATGGGACACTGGGATTCAAACCAACCACCTTTGGTCCTGGATCAGCTGCTTGCAAGGCAAACGCTGCTGTGCCATCTCTCCGGGCCCTGAACTCAATTTTTCTAAAGGAACTTTTACTGCTAAAGAAACATCTCTAGACTGGATTGGGAGGGGTCTTTGTTTTATAATATGTTATTTCCCTTCGTTTGGTGAAGTATTGTATTTGACAATACTATTAACAGTAAGTTCACACATACCTGACACTGTTCCAACACATACCCTTTTACCCTCTCTTTGTCCTACTGATCTAATAAATGAGCTTAAGAATGAAATGGCACATTCTCATTTCTAAATTCTCATCCCTTTCTAAATTTTCTCAGAGAATTTGTTGACTGAGAGGAAAGACTGGTCTGCTCTTGTTTTTGAGGTAAGTTTGCAACTGAGTGGGATGTTTATGCAGGGAAACCCAATGTGGTTGTGTCAACATTATAACCTTTAATACAGCTTTTCCAGCTTTCCAGCTATTCCCTAATTTAACTGACATTTTATGTCCAACTGTGTGATGTCTACACCTAACAATATCTAAGAAAAAAAGTTAATTTCATACCAAAACAAATGCTCTCATGTACTCACCAGCTGTCCTCAATAAATATTATCTCACTAGCAACATGACTTCATCTGACCTACCCTATACACCCTGCAGATAGTATTTGGAAGCAAAGCCCATAAGGAAATATTTCTGTATGTATCTCTTAGAATTCCTTTTACACAATGACTAAAGTTTATACTTAATTCCTTTCTATTACAGTATATCTAACCAATGATCAAATTTCCCTGATGGTTCCACAATTTTTTTAAAGTTACCAGAAAGTCAATCTAAGTATTACATATTACAAATTCCTGCTGTATCAAAAGTTTCTTTTATTCTATTTATTTCTTCTTCATGTCTGTTTTTGCAATTAAGCATGTCATAGAGTTATCAACAGCCTAGATTTGCTAGCTACTTTTTTTTTTTTTTTTTTTTTTTTTTGGTTTTTGGCTATTGGGTCCCACCCAGCAGCGCTCAGGGGTTATTCCTGGCTCTAGGCTCAGAAATCACTCCTGGCAGGCTCGGGGGGACATATGGGATGCCAGGATTTGAAGCACAGTTCTGCATTCAAGACAAATGTCTTACTTCCATGCTATCACTCCGGTCCCAATTGCTAGCTCCTTTTTAACATGCACTTCTTTCAACTATATTTCTAGTAACCAGATAGATCTAGACTTAATCATATTCATATTTTAATTTCTGCTATATTTATTTCACAGCATACTCCAACAGGAAATATCATTTGTGTGTCTGGCAGGTGTGGGGGAGGTATGTTAAGAGTCATAATCGTGGGGGAGGGAAAAAAAAAGAGTCATAATCGTCTCAGTTTGATATACCATAAGAGATTACAAAACCACAAACATACCAATTCTGATTCTTCTTAGCTTTAATTCTTCTATAGTTATCTCTCATCAATTTCTACTCATCCCAAAATACTGTATACTCAATTTGCAAAGGCAGCTAAGATCTCTGTCCCTTATTTTATCAATCTTTAAAATAATTAGTTTCTCAGCTTTTGCTCCAAAGGTAACCAGTGAGTTCTTTCAAAGTATCATTAAGTACTCATGAATTAGGTACATATGATACATGGCAATTCATTATAGTCATTGCCCCAACTTTGATCATGCTGCATCATGAATTTTCAAGAACTACACTTTAAAGAAGTAAAAGAAATTATTTGAAATGCTCTGAAGGATATCTTATAACCAAAGAAGCCTGGATTTATATAGAAATTTGAGAAGTTGGGACCCGAAAGAGATAGTAAAGCAGAGAGAGTAAGTCCCTTGCAAGTAGCCGACCTAGGTTCAATTCCCAACACCCTATGGTCCCCTAGACTTGCCAGTATGGAGTCAGGAGAAAGCCCTGGGCATTTCTGAGTGTCTCAAAAAAATAAATAAAAATTTCCAGTAAAATATTTCAGTGAGTGTATAATAAATCCAACTAAATTAAAAAAAAAGCTGATAAATTTACTGCTAAAGAGGCAAATTTAAACCAATATATATAAACAATTGCCTTTCTATTCACATCTCTCAAATCTTAAAACATCAGGGATGGAAAGATAAGAGTGGAAAGGTACTTGCCTTGCAAACAGTCACCTATGTTTGATTAGTGGCACCACATAGGCTCCCCCAAGCCTTGTCAGGACTGCTCCCTGACATCAAAGTAAGGAGTAAGCCCAGAGCACAGTTGGGTGTGGCCCCAATACAAAAGAAATGAAAACTATTTCACAATCCAACTATACTTTCAAATTATAAGTCAAAAAAACAAATTAGAAGGAAAAAGAAGCTAGAATGACATCTGTATAACATCATTCCCATTCTTCCATTGTACGATTCAAAAAACTATCAACAACAACAAAAACTTCACTAATTCACCATGAGAACCATATATAGGTGTCTTGTAAAAACAGTAAATGACCATTTGGGGTAAAAAAATGTATCTCAATAAAACCTACCAGAATATAATTCAGATGTCTAAATTCAATAAAATATCAATTACATGCTTTTTTACAATTTGTCAGATAGTTTGTATTACTAGTATCACTGACCATTGAATTCACGATAAAAAAGGATTCCACTTACACTCTTTTTCAAATGTAAGTGCCTTAATAACGGAACATTATACTTTTCAAACTGTAAAAGAACTATTAACCAATGTCATATAGTTCCTAAAACAGCTACCCAAAGCCATCGCCTATATTAGCTTTACTTATACACTTTAAAAATAAAATAGCCCATCTTCCAACTACATAAGTATGTGGCAAGCACAAAAATGTGCCTTTTAGATACCTCTGACTACAGAATGTGAAATTCAACCTACCTCCAGCATTGAATAGTGATCCCAATTCAGCTTTCAAGTCAATTATACTGTTCCAGGTGGCACCCACTCCCTGAACTTAAGTTAGATATGCAGAAGCAGGGAGTACATCCCACCCTCAAAGACTAAACATAGGAGTGTAGAAAGCACTAGCTATTCCACAACAACATGACACAAAGCACTACATGCAAAGGCACTCTTCCTTCCTTATTCCCCACTAGACTACAGAGATATCAAACTATCAGCAGAGTCCCAGGCCACTCCACTTGTTCAATCCTGCTTCCCAGGAAGCATTTATGGGTGTTTCTAATAAACCTTTTACTTAACTCCTTTTTTACTGTCTGCTTCCCAAGGAATCAAGCAATGGGAGGATCCTATCATCTCAACTATTGATTTCTATTCTCCGAATGTTACTGAGAAAGAATATTCTTTTTTTTTTTTTTTTTGGTTTTTGGGCCACACCCGGCGTTGCTCAGGGGTTACTCCTGGCTGTCTGCTCAGAAATAGCTCCTGGCAGGCACGGGGGACCATATGGGACACCGAGATTCGAACCAACCACCTTTGATCCTGGATGGGCTGCTTGCAAGGCAAACACCGCTGTGCTATCTCTGCGGGCCCGAGAAAGAATATTCTTAGCTTAAGATGTTTTTAAGCATTCACTAGGGTCTGTTGTTAGTGGATTATCAGACGGTTGCTGAGTTTCTTTAGTCTCTTGTAAAAGTACAACTTCACCAACCGTCCTAGAGGCATATTCTGCTATTCAGCCTGGCATTTCATGGGTCACCTGATTCTTTTTGAGTCGTGATCACCGTCCTCCATAACCTTGTCTATTTCCTGGAGGAGCAAGGAATGGTCAAATGAGCAACAGAAAAAAAAAAAAAAAAAAAAAACAATTCTCAAAATGTGTATGAACTCAGTTTAGTTTAATGTGTCAAATGCTACAGTATTACATGCAATTTTAGCACAGTCCATTTTTTGGAAGACTCTTGCTGAGGCTTAGCCTTCTTTAGTGATCTCACAATCAATATGACCCTCACTTCATGTTCAAGAAATACTAAAGAAGAAAAGAAAAGGCAGCTGTCTGTTAGGCTATACACAGGATTTATTTGGTATCTTCAAAAACCAATCTGAAAAAATTTTCCACTCACTGATTTTAGCCGAGCCACCAAGAAAACAAGAAAATCCTTCTGCAAAATTCTCAATAAGATGATATTATCTAAACACCTGAAGCGTGAAACCTGGATTACAACAGCTGACAAAGAAAAATAATAGTCATGTCTTAAAAATACTGAAAAGTATAACAATGCAATCATTACTTTAAAACTGGAAAAATATTCGTCCACAAACAATATTAAAAGCAGTAATAAAGACAACTAAGCTATGAAATTAAAAATGAAAGGGGAGCTCTTAATACTATTTATAATATTTATGTAAGTTAGTAGGACTAAATATTTTAAAATACCGTAAACTGAAATTTCTACATGTCTGACTAGAAAGTTTCATATCCTTTTTTTTCTTTCTTATTTGGATCACACACACTCATGGGTTACTCCTGGCTCTATGCTTACAAATTGCTCCTGGCAGGCTCGGAGGACGATATGGGATGCCGGGATTTGAACCAGGGTCTGTCCTATGTTGGCCATGTGCAAGGCAAATGCCTTACCACTGTACTATCGCTGCAGCCCAGCTTCATAACTTTCTAAACTTACATCAAAATGTAATTTTGATATAGTGATAATGTGGGTACAAAGAATTAAAATGTGACTACTATAGTAATAACTTCACTTTTCTGTAAAAGTCAAAAGGTAAGTATTTTAATCTATCCTAGCCATTCTCTACAGAACATAGTAAACGAGGCCACAAAGTATTCTCCGTCTTTACAACCAATAGCATTTGAAATAGATTTATTAAGCTTCTCCCAATGAGAAGTGATTTATTTATCCACTCAGTGAATTTGGGTATGCTCCCAATTTACTTTGAATAATGAAAACATCACCAAGAGAATTAAAAAGTACTTCCCAATGGGAATGGCCCTAATTCACTGTCACTATATACCTATATACTTGAGAATAAGCCGATCCAAATATAAGCCTACCCCCCTAATTTTACTCAAAAAACTGAGAAAAGTTAGTGGCTCGAGTATAAGCCGAGGTGGAAAATGAAGCATTCACTGGTAAATTTCAAAAATAAAAAATATATACCCAAACAATTACAATAATTAAGGAATCAGTAGGTTAAATGTTTTTCAATATGTACTGCTAAAGAAAACCTGCAAACTAGTAACAGTAACTTTAGAACTTTAAATAATGTGCAGAAAACCATAGCTTAGCAGGTAATCAAGCTAAATCACAAAGGTTAAAATCCTTCAAAACTGGATTCCTCCTCCTTCTTATCTGTGTGTCCAAACAGAGCTTCAGCCGTATCTGATGTGAGGGCGTCAGCATGGACATTGTCATCATCCCTGAGTTCGCAGATATCATCATCACCGCTGTCGGTCTCATACAAGTAAAGAATATTGTTGCTTAAATAGTTCAGTGGCATATAGTTCAGTTCAGTCGTATCCTCTTCAGCTCAGCCACGACTTGTAGACTGAGCTGAAGCACCGCCCCCTCCAGCAGACAGCAGAAGACGACTGGAGACTAGGTGCATTTGATTCAGTTCGAGCTAACTGAATCAAATAACCTGTATGACCTGAGTATAAGCTGAGTTTGGGGTTTTCAGCACAAATTTTGTGCTGAGAAACTCGGCTTATACTCGAGTATATACAGTACCTTAAATATAACTGTAAAGACTTGTAATTTACATTGGTCACAATGCAAATAATTTTTTAAAAAAAGTACTTTCCATTAGGAGCTGCTTCTGCACATGGGAGACTGCCCCATAAGAGCATCGAGTTCACTGTATGTACAAAAGCACTTTAGCAAGCAAATGAAAACAGACCCAATAATGCCAACTGAAACCTCCAGGAACCAGCTAATGCCAGCCAATTGGATCAGCTGAACCTAACCAAAATTAACTAACCCAGGTACAGATGAAAAGACTCACACTGACTGAGCCTCATCCACACTGCAATGCTGCAAGTTAGTGGGATACATAGATCGTGGTGTTTTAAACAACTGAATTGGAAGTGATAATTGACAGAAAGTAGAAAACATATATTTACCTATCACTTATTTATAGAATATTTCTATATAGTTGAACAACTGAAGTATACGCAAGCACCACTGGGACAACGGAGAATGTATAAAATAGCATTTATACAATGATCATGATTCTACAAGATTGCCTTTGCTGTTAACTCTTCTAACTTTGTAAACAAGAATAGTGAGACATTTGAGAAGATAGAGAACAATGAACAGGGAATCACAAAGGTTAAGCTAAATAAGTATTTAAAGATCACAACCTGAAAGCAATCTGCTTTTTATTGAACTTTCTTAGACAAAATGATCTGAGGACTGCGTAGGGCCCAAACAGTAGTGTTAAGACATGATATAAGAAAATTTAAGCTGTTCCAAATTCTTCTCTTCCAGAAATGTTCAATTTCAAAGACATATCACATCAACAGGCAGAGCAAGTCTTAGGATACATGTGTATTACTTAAAAAAAAAAAAAAAGAATAGGCAGAACAGAGGTTAAGGAACTTCCCTTGATGCAGCTACATATAGCCCTTCACAATGTATACAGTCCCCTGAATATTGCCAGAAGTTCCCTAAACAGGAGTAAACATTCACCACTGCTGGATATGTCCCCCAAATCAAAGAATAAATAGAAATTTAAAACAGAAAAAAAATAGTACTAAAACTCAGTGATAGACATGAGGCAAACTTTTTAAGCAATAGTTAGGAGCACCATATTATAATCGTTTAGATGACTTTATCCTTGGCTTCTGGAAGGCAGCTTAGTCCCTTCAGCTTTCACCCAGAGTTACACTAATAAAGCGACCCATAAGAGGCTGACTGATAATTTCAGTGCAGGGACAGACCATGCAAGAAAATTAAAGGCTGGAATTTTGAATCAGAGGATATATTCTTGATCTCCTAACCTGGAGGATCAGCCAGAATGTAGGAGCCTGGTAACTGCCTTTAATCATGTGACACATAAGTTAAATAATCATGCTTACATGATGAAACCCCAATAAAAACTCTGGATACCAGAGCTCAAGTGAAGTCCCTGTCTTGGTGATTCACAGTGACAGGTAAAAAGGCAATACACTCAGACACAAGCTTTTTGCTTGGAATCTTCCTAGGCCCTGTCCCATCCATCTCTTCATCTGGCTGATTCTTATTGTACACTTTAATTAAGAGTTGATTTTGTTCCTGGGTCTGTCAGTCAGCCTAGCAAGTTATTTCACCTGAGAAAATATGAATTTATATTAATATACAGCCAGAAGGCCAGAATGTGGAAGACTGAAGCTGGTGACAGAGGTGAGGGGAAAGCCAAGGGCTGTGCCCTTATTCTTTGAAAACTGACCTAACTTTAAAAAGTAGTATCTGAATAGAACCATACATGGAAAATTGACTAAGAACATTAGAAAAGCAGAATGAAGCAAAAAATGGAAAAAAATAGTGTCAACCGTGGGGGAATGTGTATGGGGATGACCAGTAAATGAAAGTGGACACTGATGGAGGGAAATGGACACTAGTGAAGAGATTAGTATTGGAACATTGTACACCTGAAACTCAATCATGAATAACTTTGTAAGTTTGTAATTTACAGTGATTCAACAGAACAAAAAAATTTTTTTTTATCTTTCCGGCAAATATTTTTTTTTATTTAAACACCTTGATTACATACATGTAGTGTTTGGGTTTCAGTCGTAAAAGGAACACCACCCATCACCAGTGCAACTTTCCCATCACCCAAGTCCCAAATCTCCCTCCTCCCCACCCAACCCCCGCCTGTACTCTAAACAGGCTCTACATTTCCCTCATACATTCTCAATATTAGAAAAGTTCAAAATGTAGTTATTTCTCTAACTAAACTCATCACTCTTTGTGGTGAGCTTCCTGAGGTGAGCTGGAACTTCCAGCTCTTTTCTCTTTTGTGTCTGAAATTTATTATTGCAAGAATGTCTTTCATTTTTCTTAAAACCCATAGATGAGTGAGACCATTCTGCGTTTTTCTCTCTCTCTCTGACTTATTTCACTCAGCATAATAGATTCTGTGTACATCCATGTATAGGAAAATTTCATGACTTCATCTCTCCTGACAGCTGCATAATATTCCATTGTGTATATGTACCACAGTTTCTTTAGCCATTCGTCTCAACAGAACAAAAATTTTTATAAAAAGAAAGTCTAGGGCCGGAGCAATAGCACAGCGGTAGGGAATTTGACTTACATGTGTGTGACTCAGGACCTGGGTTTGATCCCAGCATCCCATATGATTCCCTGAGACAGGAGCGATTTCTGAGCGCATGGCCAGGGGTAACCCCTGAGAGTCACCAGGTGTGACCCAAAAATAAAAAAAAATAATAAAAAAAAGAAATCTAAAGATAAGTCTATGATAATAGTAGCAGCAATCACAGAGTGAAAAATTAAAAAGAAAATATTTTTAAAGTTAGAGATAGCTTTTGAAAATTAGAGATAGCAAAGGTATATGGAATGAGCACTTATAATGTAGCAAAACATTCATTCATTGAATAATTCTAATTACTTACTGGTCATATGTAAGGCACCAATGCCAGGCACTAACATATTTTTGAGAAATAAGAAATATATGACCTCTACTCTCACAAAGCTTACAATCTAGAGAGTTAGACAACTGTAAGTTACACTATTAGTTTTATGATTTTCTTTTATTGTGAATATATGTTACTCATGATAAGCATTTAGTTACCCTAATAAAGGCTTCAGAAACAGTATGTAAGCTAAATCAGTAATGAGCTAAATTTAGTTTTAAAACCTTACAGTATTTTATATGTCAAATTAAAATATAAAATAATGTACACTTTAAAAAATTTCATCATTAACAAAAATTCAAATTAAAATAACAATAAAAATGACATATTTCCATATTTCTCTCATTAAGCTATACCGTAATATAAGTGCCACTCAAATTTTAAGGTCATATGATTCCCCTAAACACAAATATTTCTAAGAACTCAAAACCCCTCAAAAATAATCATTAAATCACCAAATAAAACACTGATATCTGGACATGAGATACAGATATGAGATATAAATTTCATCAAAATACAAACGTGTCCATTTCTATTAAATACTGCTAATGATCATTCTTAAAACATTTAGAAAAGATGAATTAATTTTAAAGTTTCTAATTAATTAATTAATTGGCTTTAAAGTTTCTAAAAAACTCTTCCATGGGACAAACAGAATTTCTTACCTGTAGTCATCTAACTGGACCAGAAATCGAACAATATCATGATGAGCTTTTAGTACAAGCAGTTCAGTATAGGGGTTCTGGGATTGTTCCTCACCGATGGTCTGTAAAGGAGATTTCTTATATTGGAAAAAAAAGGCAAAATAAAAAAAGAGAGATAAAAAGGTAAAATTATTTATACTGAAATAAAATTGTATTTAAGAATATCAGCTTTAAAAAGCTGCAAGACATAACATTTTACCTAAAAACAACTAGTTGCCAACTTCACTACAAAACCATTTTCTCAAAATAAAACCATACCATTAATTTTAGTATTTTAGGTCATATTATATTCACCAAAAACTTGAATTTTATGGAAACTATACCTCAAAAGACCTGACCTTTAAAAATTAGGACCAGTGATAGTAAAGCGGGTGTGGCGCTTGCCTTACAAAAAAAAATCAATGGATTATATTATCATTATTATTATTATATTATATTATTTTATATTATATATATTATATTATTATTATATTATCCTGAGTCACACCAGGAGAAACCTCTTAGCACAAAGCCAGAAGTAAGTCCAAAGCACCACCAAATGTGATCCAAAAACAAACAGAAAACCGGAAAGGAATGAGTAAACTAGCCAAACAGTATTTTAGATCAGATACTTTTAAATTATAGCTTGAAAAAAGAAAACCCTACTTGAATAAAGAATAAAATAATTTATATCAATGGATTCAATTTGGGGCAATATAATATTGATGATAACAGCTAAAGGGGGCGAACTATAGCTGATAGGGTGCATCAGATCCAGGTTTGATCTCCAGCATCCCATAAGGCCCCTCCAAGCACCACCTAAATGCAGAGCCAAGAATAATTCCAGAGCAAGGCCACATGTGGCCCAAAAACAAATTTAAAAAAAAGGCTATTTCGTGACAGTCCATATGCCAGACACTGTACAAAGCACATATGACATACAACTCACAACAATTAATTCTGGCATATAGCTCTTAAGTATGCTCCCTTTCTGCTGTTAAACAGTCATTCAGAATATGGCTAGAAGTTGAGGACAGAGCCAAGAGAAAGTCCTGAGTACTGTTTGGGTGTGACCCAAAAACAAACAAACAAACCAAAAAAAAAATCACCAAAAAAAAATCCAAATGTCCTGAGGATAACATTGTCCCAACAGAACACCACTTAAACCAGAAAGTTGGAAACAAAATTATTTGATAAATTAGGGGAAATTATTGGTCTTATAACGCACAAGATCACTTTTATATAAAAACGTTTACGACTTAACACAGTAACTGAGTACTTACTACAAAGAGAAAAACAAAAGCAAACAGTTTGAAAACTGTATATCCTTTCCCTCAAACAAAAGTTTGCCAGACATGACATTATTAAATTCTGTGATTAGGGGCAGGAGAGGTGGCGCTAGAGGTAAGGTGTCTAGTCTGCCTTGCAAGCGCTAGCCAAGGAAGGATCACGGTTCGATTCCCCGGCGTCCCATATGGTCCCCCCATGCCATGGGCAATTTCTGAGCACTTATCCAGGAGTAACCCCTGAGCATCAAACAGGTGAGGCCCAAAAACAAAACAAAACAAAACAAAATTCTGTGATTAATGTAGTTAATATAGAATTATCCTGTGTATTCCATAGGGACTGCTCAGTTTTTCACCGTTATTCCATAATCTTTGGGATTTCAGCTTATTAGAAATGAGCCTAGTTTGGTTTTGTTTGTTTCTCTGTTTGTTTGTTTTGGGGGCCACACCTGGTGACACTCAGAAGTCACTCCTGGCTTTGGGGACCCAATGGGAAGCTGGGGATAGAACTGAGGTCCATCCTGGGTCAGCCTTGTGCAAGGCAAATGCCTTACCAGAAATGAGCCTAATTTGAAAAGAGAGTTTTTTTTTCACACTTTTTAAAAAAGTAATAAGTCACCTTGAGATTCGTGCGAATCACCATGAGATTCAGTAACAAAGTTGCTCATGATTGAATTTCAGTCATACAAAGTTATGAAATACATTTGTTTCATAGACCAAACTCAACGGCACAGATACAAGGAAGTCAAAACTGAGAAGTCAGGCCCCTTGCACCAGAACCCAACTTAAAATCGTTCACGACTAGTGCAACTATGTCTCATAACAAATAAAAATAACTACTCATAGGTAGCACACGATGTCAATTCAAAATGTCAAACTCCAGCAAGCACTAATTTCATTGAGAACCTGTCGATATAAATCTGAAGATGCAATCCCACTTGACAAAAGCAAAAAAACAAAACAAAAACAAACAAACAAACAAACAAAAAAACCACCTAAGAAACATCAGGCAGTTAAATTGCAAAGTAATTCTTGACTTTGTAAGCATTGGAAGTAAAAAAAAAAAAAAGCAATATTCTTTCTGGCTGCTGCTGAAATTGCTCAAATTAATTTGACATTCGCTGAGCAAGCATGAGCTGAGGCTGACCAAATTAAAGAAACCAGGAGGGAAAGAAAGTGGCGTGGGCGCGGGTTCCAGGAGTGGGATCCCTTTGCAAACTAGAAGGAGGCAGGTTGCAAGGAACTCCCTGGGCTCGAGCCTCTGAACCCCGAGCCCCAATTCTAGAGGCGGAGGACCCAAGGCCTCTCGCCAACCGGCCCTGCCCCGCCCCGCCCCAGGCTTCGCCCCGCCTCCAAGACTCGGGGCTTTACCTCAGCCAGGCCTTGGGGTTCTCGGCCTCCCCCGATCAGCCATCGCAACATCCCGGCAGCGGTCGCGGCGCGTGTTCGGCGCCGTGGAGACACCTACACTCTCCGCCCCCGGGACAGAGTGCAAAGCAGAACCTGAACAAGACGGGAGGATTTTTGGCCCCAACGCGCTCCCGTACACGACCGACTGCGGCGGGGACCGAGCTGGCCGCCGCCGAGAAAGCAGCAGCTCGAAACCACGGCAGCACCAAATGAGCACGCGCGAGGGCGTGGGGTTGTCGCTGCTGACGCTCTGAGCTTCGGCAACTCTAGCGGCCCCTGGTGGGCACTTGTGGATTAGCACTATAGGTGGTTGGAGGAAAAGGCACTAACCAAAGTAGTTCTCTTTCTCTCTTATGGGATTTTGGCATCCTCCACTTGTGCTTGGAAACACACACACACACACACACACACACACACACACACACACTCTGAAGGACACACACACAAAATTTCCTGAAGGGCACATGTAGCTTAGCACTAGGTTGTTGGAGGAAAAGGCACTAACAAAAGTAGCTTGCTTTCTTTTATGGGACTTTGGCATCCTCCACTTGTGCTAGGAAACACACACACACACACACACACACACACACACACACACACTGAAGGGCTCTCTAGTTCTCTTTCTCTATGGGATTTTGGCATCTTCCACTAGTGGTAGGAAACACACACACACACACACACACACACACTCTGAAGGGCTCTCTAGTTCTCTTTCTCTTATGGGATTTTGGCATCTTCCACTAGTGGTAGGAAACACACACACACACATACACACACACACACACACACACACACTCTGAAGGGCTCTCTAGTTCTCTTTCTCTTATGGGATTTTGGCATCTTCCACTAGTGGTAGGAAACACACAACACACACACACACACACACACACACACACACACACGCAAGATCTCCCTGAAGAAAGTGTAATTCAGTAACCTGTATCCATATTAATCCAGTGGCACAAAGTGGTCACAAGTAAAGTTCTGGGGGCCGGACCGGGTTGAAACCACAGCACAGAAGCACAACTTAGCAGTATAGCTTGCCTTGCACGAGATCCTCTCAGGTTGGCTCCCCTGTATCATAAGGTCCCCCGAGCACTGCCAGGAGTAAGCCCTGAGCAATGCTGATGTGGCCCCAAAACAAACGAACAAAAATCTTGTCCTGTTAAGGCAAAGTTTTCATGAAACCTTATTATCATTATTTTATAAAGAAAACATGATATTTTTCTGATGTTAAGAGGTAGGGAATTGCTACTGAGAGAATAAAAGCCAATCTTCCAATCTAGTGCTTTTTGCCTGGTTATCTGTGGCCTATACCTGTTTGTTGGAACACACTTAAGGTGAGAAACGGGTAATAGGTCTCTACAAGAATTTTTGTTTACTTATTATTCAGCTATAAGAAAAGATGGACGTGAAGAAGCACAAAAGAAGACCACTAGTCAAATCATAGAAAAAATAATTCTCCAGATTTGGGGAGTTCAAGCACACAGATCAAAGAGGATCTGTGTGATCCAAGGATTCCAGTGAAAATAGAAACAGAAAAATTCTAAATCACACTGTAATCAAATTAACAAAAGTCAATAAAACAATAGTCAAAGCAGCAAGTTCAAAGAAGGAACTTAATATACAGAAGAACTACCATAAGGATCACAGCAGATCTAGCAAATGAGACTGACTGACTATAGGTTAGAACAGAATGGTGGGATATAGTAAAAACATAATAATAGATGAAATAGGCCTCTTATTGAGAATGCTATATTTAGCTAGGTTATTATTCAGATTTGAAAGAATGATGCAAAGCTTCAGAAAACAGTTCAGGAAGTTTGTAGCCTTGGAACCAGTTTTTCATAAAGCATTATCAGAGCTTCTTTATAAAACAAGACAATCTTCTCGGCATTTTGCCATTCAGCGGGTCCTCTAACTTTTTAAACGGGGCCAATTCACTGTCTCTCACACCATGGGCTGTAGTTTGAAGAACCGGACTAGAGACTGAGAGGAGTCTAGAGATAGAAGGAGGAGAGTTGGAGAATGCAGAGTACATTCTACACATGTACTGTGGGCCAGGAATTGGTTGCTAAGTAAGATAGGCAACAGTAGCAAAAACACCTAGGCCAGAATGACTTTGGTGGCAGGCCGCATGTGGACCATGGGCTATAGTTTGAGGACCCCTAGAGTATGTCATTCATACATAATGCTTATGATTACCCTCTATTAGATAAAGAATTTTATGTTTATTGCTATCTTGCTGAGATTTATACTCTTTAAATAATGAGATAATTTTGCATTTATTTTGAATATTCTTTCTATGTCTTTCAGGTAACATTTTTTTAGAGTTATAGAAATTTTTTTTTTTACTTTTTTAATTTTAGGGTCACACCTGGCAGTCTTCTGGACTTCCTCCTGACTCTGCACTCAAGAATCATTCCTGGTAGGACTCAGGGGACGATATCTTTTGCCAAAGACTGAATTGGGTCAGCCATGTGCAAGGCACATACCATAACTATTATGATATGCTCAAGCCCCTTTCTTTTAATTATTAGTGCATACTTAAGCACTATCTAAATTATTTTTCAACATAAAACCAACATCACATTTTAAGCATATTTTTGTACTTTTATAGACTTATCCAGGTTTTCCTAAATTTTTTAAAATTTTCTTCATTCTTGCTAATCATATATTTATAGTATTTCTCTATTATGTATAAATTTTAAAATGCATTTTAAAATAAATATCCATAGTATTAAGCTTTAAATTTAGATATCTATTAAAACAAGATAGTCTTTTTTTTTACAAAATATTTATAAACTTAACATTGCTTTGCCATTTTAAGAATTTTTTTTGCCATTTTAAGAATTTTAGGAATTAAGCTTTATTCGTTTATGTGTATGTAATTGTCACCCTACACTATATGAAAATTATTTTGGGGAATTTATCTTTATTCATTTATGGGTATATAATTGTCATTATCTACACTATCTGAATATTATTTGTCTTATGTGTGGAATATAAAAAAAACTATAGTAAGGGAATAACAAATAACCAAAGGCATCATAATTGTCTGTCTATAGAACTGAACCTATGGATGGTAAGGTAGGGGAGAGAAGGGGTATTTGGGACAATGGTAGCAATCTGTTGATGGGTATAGTTTGGAATAAAATATGCATGAAGCAATCATTAACAACATTGCAAGTCATGGTAATATATTTAAAAATTTAAAGTTTAAAAAATAAAAAATAAACAAGCACATAAAGAAATATAATGGAAAACAATAGAAATTGTATGCCTTATTCAAAGAAACACTCGAAGAAAATGACCCTAAGAAAACATAGCATTGGATTCACTAGACTATAATTTTTTTTTTTAGTAATATCTTTATTTCTCCCATTTTGTGGATGGCTCTTGTATCCTAGAAGCTTCTCAGCTTAATATATTAACCCAATACTCATCAGATAAGGGGCTAATATCCAAAATATACAAGACACTGACAGAACTTTACAAGAAAAAAAAAACATCTAATCCCATCAAAAAATGGGGAGAGGGGCCAGAGAGATAGCATGGAGGTGAGACATTTGCCTTGCATGCAAAAGGTCGGTGGTTTGAATCCCGGCATCCCATATGGTCCCTTGAGTCTGCTAGGAGCGATTTCTGAGCATAGAGCCAGGAGTAGCCCCTGAGCACTGCTGGGTGTAGCCCCCCAAAACAAACAAACAAACAAACAAAACAACAAAATGGGGAGATAAAATGAACAGACACTTTGTCAAAGAAGAAATACAAATGGCCAAAAATACATGAAAAAATGCTTCACATCACTAATCATCAGGGAAATGCAAATCAAAACAACAATGAGGTATCATCTCTCACCACATAGACTGGCACATATCACAAAGAACAAGAACAATCGGTGCTGGAGGGAATGTGGAGAGACAGGAACTCTCACTGCTGGTGGGAATGCCGTCTAGTCCAGCCTTTATGGAAAACAATATGGAGATTCCTTAAAAAAAAAAAACTGGAAATTGAACTCCCATATGATCCAGCTATACCACTCCTAGGGATATACCTTAGGAACACAAAAATGCAACTCAAAAATTTGTTCCTCATACCAATATTCATTGCAGCGCTATTTACAATAGCCAGACTTTGGAAACAACCAAGGTGCCCGTCAACAGATGAATGGCTAAAGAAACTGTGGTATATATATACACAATAGAATATTATAAAGCCATCAGGAGAGATGAAGACATAAAATTTTCCAATAAATGATGTACATGGAATCTATTATGCTGAGTGAAAGAAGTCAGAGGGAGAGAGATAGACCCAGAATAGTCTCACTCATTTATGGGTTTTAAGAAAAATAAAAGACATTTTTGTAATAATTCTCAGCAACAATAGAGATGAGAGCTGAAAGGTCCAGCTCACGATATGAAGCTCAACACAAAGAGTGGTGAGTGCAGTTAGAGAAATAACTACACTGACAACTAACATAACAATGTGAATGAATGAGGGAAGTAGAAAGCCTGTCTCAAATACAGGCAGGGGAGGGCAAGTAGGTAGGTGGGAGATTTGGGACATTAGTGATGGGAATGTCGCACTGGTGAAGGGGGGGTGTTCTTTATATGACTGAAACCCAACTACAATCATGTTTGTAATCAAATTGCATAAATAAAGACAAAATAATATCTTTATTTAAGCACCACGATTACAAAACATGTTCATAGTTGGATTCAGTCATAAAAAGACTACCTCTCCTTCACCAGTGCAACATTTCAATCACTAGTGCCCCTAACACTCTCCTCCCCACCCCCTACCTGTATTCAAGACAGGCATTCTACTTCTCTCACCCATTAACATTATCATGATAGTTGTTAGTGTAGTTATTTTTCTAATTGCACGCACCACTCTTTGTGGTGAGCTTCATATTATGAGCCAGTCTTTCCAGCCCTCATCTTTATTGTTTCTGGGTATTATTACAGTAATTTATTTCATTTTTCTTAAAATCCATAGATGAGTGAGACTATTGTGTGTCTATCTCTCTCCCTTTGACTTATTTCACTCAGCATAATAGTTTCCATGTCCATCCATGTATAGGAAAATTTTATGACCTCATCTCTTGACGTCTGCATAATATTTCATTGTGTATATGTACCACAGATTCTTTAGCCATTCATCTGTTGAAGGGCATCTTGGTTGTTTCCAGAGTCTGGCTGCTGTAAATAGCGCTGCAATGAATATAGGAATGCAGAAGGCATTTTTTTATTGTGCTTTCGTGTTCCTAAGGTATATCATAGATAGAGTGATATAGCTGGATCATATGGAAGCTCAATTTTCAGGGTTTTTTTTAGGAATCTCCATATTGTTTTCCATAAAGGCTGAACTAGATGGCATTCACACCAACAGTGAATCAGAGTTCCTTTTTCTCCACATCCCCACCAGCATTTACTGTTCTTGATCTTTGAGATATGTGCCAGTCTCTGTGGTGTGAGATGGTGTTTTTTGTTTTGATTTTCATCTCTCTGATGACTAGTGATGTGGAGAATTTTTTCATGTGCCTTTTGGCCATTTGTATTTCTTCTTTGCGGAGAAGTGTCTGTTTCTTCTTCCCATTTTTTGATAGAGTTAGATGGTTTTTTTCCTTGTTAAGTTCTGTCAGTACCTTGTATATCTTAGATATAAGCCCCTTATCTGATGGGTATTGAGTGGACAGTTTCTCTCATTCTGTGGATGGCTAGACTATAATTTTAAAACAACTGTTTTATAAATGGTCAAAGAGATGAAGGAAGACATGAACAAAGACAGCAAAATAACACAAGCATAACTAGACTATCACTAAAAGCAAAAAATATATCAGGAGAAAGTCTCATATTGAAAAGTATAACTTAAAATTTTACTGAAAGGGTTCAAAAGCAAATTTGAATAGACAAGAGACAGTAAAGTTAAACATCTAAAAGAACAATTAAAGCAGTGATTATGAGAAACAGAAATTTTAACAATAATTAAAAAATAAATAGAACCCAAGGCATCTATGGAGCATCATCAATTGGATATCAACATATAAAATGGCAAGACCAATAGTGCAAAGACAGGGACCTGAGCAGGTAGTGTTCTTGAAAGCTCTAACCCAGGTTTGATCTCTACCACCCAATCTGGTCCTCTCTGCTAGCCAAGAGTGTCCCTAAATGTTTTTCCACACCTCTCACATTCACAGGGTTTCTGGATTCTAGTATGTGCCAAAACTCAGCTATGACTATCTTTGTAAATCACAGTGTCTATGAAAATATTTTAATTATAGAAAATATATATTAAATTTTAATTTTTATTGATAAAACATAAAGCAGCAATTTATTTTATTGGTGGAAATTTCCCTGCTCAAATCTCCCTTCTCCAATGTGAACTGGTTTTCTAGGTACAATTCTCTGCTATCACTTCAGATTTTTCTCTACATACATACAAGTAGAATTTTGCACATAAAAAATAGAAACATTTTCTAGAAAAAAACACGTATATATGTCATTGTAGCAACAGTATTCAAATTTGCAAAAGGGTAATAATTCAAATATTCATCAACAGAAAAATAAAAATACAAAACATAGTATACTTATATCACAGACTATTATTTCAGCCATAGAAAGGAATTAAGTGCTAATAATGATACACATGGATCAACCATGAAAATAGTTTGCTTAATAAAAGGAGCCAATCCAAAAGGTCTCCCATTGCAAGAACTCTACCAGGACCTCCCAGCGTGGAGCCCACACCTCATGAGGAAATCTCAAAAGACAATGGGGAAGCCTATACTATCATCCTAAGTATAGACCTATATAATACTACCTTTTATACTGTTTCTCCCCAAATGTAAAGTAATCTCCTGTATCATTCTCCCTTTTTCTTTGTTTTTTGTTTTGTTTTGTTTTGTTTTTCCCCCCTTGTTCTGTTTTTTTCTTTTTTTCTTTTTCTTTTTCGTTTTTGTTTTGTTTTGTTCTACTTTTTGTTTTTTGATTTGATTTGTTTTGTGCTTCTTTTGGGGTCACAGCTGGTGGAGCTCGGAGGGTGCTCCTGGCTCTGTGCTCGGAAGTTGCCCCTGGTGGGCATGGGGGACCATGTGGGATGCCAGGATGTGAGCCACCGTCCTTCTACAGGAAGGACAGAGGCCTTGCCTCCATGCTATCCCTCCCGGCCCCACTTTATTCCTTTAATGTTGTCTTTTACTTAATCCTTTTTTTTTCTTTTAAGAAACTTGGGGCCGGGAAGGTGGCGCTGGAGATAAGGTGTCTGCCTTGTAAGCGCTACCAAGGAACGGACTGTGGTTCGATCCCCCAGCGGTTCGTCCCATATGGTCCCCCCAAGCCAGGGGCGATTTCTGAGCACATAGCCAGGAGTAACCCCTGAGCGTCAAACGGGTGTGGCCCAAAAACCAAAAAAAAAGAAAAAAAAAAAAAAGAAACTCTTTTTTCTTTATATATATCTGAGCATATATATTTTTAGTTTTTGTCATGAATCTGTTTTCTTCTCTCTTCACCTCCAAGTCCACCAGCAATATAATATAGCACCACTTCTTCCTGCAAAGGCATATTAAAAATGGGGGAAATGTTACCTGTAATCAAGCTCTTATCTACTAGAGATAAGAACTTACACTTTTTAACACAGGGACATCTCCACCCTGAATGTATGTCATGGGGAACCAACCTAGACTCCAGGGAAATAAGCACCGTCCAGCCTTGACTCCTGGATCCCAGACAGAAACGACAGAGTTCTCCACAACAGATCCAGGAACCAAGTCCCCTTCAGGGTATTCTTAATACTGCTCTGACACCAATGTATGCCAGTTCTAAATTGATAACCTGACAACGAGGAAATGGAAACAACTAGATCTAAGAGCAAGTTATCCTTCCTCACCAGCCAAAGATAAGATAAAATCAGAAGACATGTCACCCTTTGATCTGTGCAAAAACCAAGATTCTATATGCAGATAACTGGTTGTTACAACCAGGACTAGACAATACGCATCCCGGGACCAACAACAACAGCAACAAAAAGCTCTAACCTAGCTTTTGGTCTACAATCTATTCAACAAACAAGATATCCAATTCCAGAAGTCTGACTGAGACAACCGCAAGTGAATGGGTCTTCCAGAAACATAACGAAAGACTCTGTCCCAGGCTCCATTCTAGGAACAACATAATGACCAAGAACACCAACTGCAGACGATGAATTAAAACGACACTGAAGAAGCAGAACTGCTAGAACCACAAACAAAGCCTTCATCATAAGTTCCATTCCTTGAGCTGCACAGCCACCAAGATCTCTAGATACAGAGGTCCTATTTTACCATCCATGACAAAGCAGAAGTCTTCCATACACCACAAAAACACCGAGGGGAGAGTAAATGATCATGCAAGGAGTCTAGAGTTAATCCCATGACAGTATACTTCAGGGATGGAGAAACCCTGTATCTCCTAGGCCAAGGGAATTCCCTCTATAATATCCCCAATAATTACTGTGCCTATGCAGGGGGGGGAAGCACAAAATAATCATTTTTCCACATATATATTGATTGATTGATTGGTTTTTTTGACGTCTTAATTTTGGTATAGATATTGAAGTTGATGTCTCCTTTTCTATTTTTATATTATTTTATCTTATCTTTCTCCTTTTTACACTCTGGCATGATTTGAATTCAGAACTGAGATTATTGTGTGGTGCTTCTCTTTATTGCTGTAGGGCTCACTGGATATTTAATTTGACATTTATTTTTGTATTGTTATGGTGTTTCAATTACCTTTCTCATGTCCTCTCTCAAACTGAGGTAGACAGCCACTAGAAGGACTACACCCATTTTCAGTATTTTTTAAATTTATTTATTTATTTTTCTATTTTTTTTGCTTAATTTTTACCCCATTCTATTGCCTTTCTTTCCCTCAAACAAAACCACATAACTCGATTTATCTAGCTTAGCCTCTCAAATAGAGGGAGAAACAAGGGAGGGCACAAGGACCAAACAGATGTATGATCACTGATAGTAAGCTAGACAAAGAGGGGACCACCTACTCTAGCAGCCTGGGGGGTGATTGTGGGGGATATGGGTTGCAGAAAGGGAACAGGTAAGGGGGAGGACAAATTTGGTGGTGGGTATTCCCCTGATTCAATGTTAATATGAACGTAAAATACTAATGTGAAAGATATGTAAGCCACTATGATCAAAATAAAAATTAAAAAATAAATAAATAAAAGGAGACAAGACCATATTATAAGATATACAAGACCATATTATTGGTCACCAAGACCATATTATAAGATCATATTATATTTCATTCACATGAAATTTCAGAATATAGAAACTCATCAAAACAAAAAAATAGATAAGTGAGTTTGGTTTCTTAGTTTGATTCCCAAACTTATCTTGCCTACCATCCCCTTTTCAGAAAAAAATTATTCAGTGTTCCCGTAGAAATAAATCTACCTTCTTTAACAGAAAGTTGAAGAATCAATCACAGAGGAGGTCACTCCCACAGCCAACCCCTGGGTCATCCCAGTATCACTTGCAACACACACACACACACACACACACACACAGATACACACCAGCTAATAATATCACCTGTTTTAGAAAATTTAGGGCTATGGGAAGTAAGTTAAGGTAATAGAAACTAAAGTACACAGGTTTTTTTGAGATTATGAAAGTATCCTAAAATTGACTACTAAAATAGCTACACATATCTGTAAATATATTATAAAACCATTACACTGGGGGCCAGAGAGACAGCATGGAGGAAGGGTGTTTGCCTTGCATGCAAAAGGACAGTGGGAGTGTAGAGCCAGGAGTAACCCCTGAGTGCAGCTGGGTGTGACCCAAAAACCAAACAAAAACAAAAACAAAAACAAAAAAACAACCAAAAAACCATTACACTGTACACTTTAAATTATGCATGGTATATAATTTATATGTCAACAAGATCATTTTTTTAAATTCAGGCCATTTCAATATTTATTAACAATCTAATTGTTGCTGATATTTGCTACTCTACCAACATCTGACCAGGATTGGATCTCCTTTCCTCTTCTAACCATTTACTAGTATGAAACTGGCATCAGCAGAGTTAGATTAGAACATAATTTATGGGCCCGGAAAGATAGCACAGCGGTGTTTACCTTGCAAGCAGCTGATCCAGGACCTAAGGTGGTTGGTTCGAATCCCGGTGTCCCATATGGTCCCCCGTGCCTGCCAGGAGCTATTTCTGAGCAGACAGCCAGGAGTAACCCCTGAGCACTGCCGGGTGTGGCCCAAAAACAAAACAAACAAAAAAAATTTTTACATACAGAACATGATTTATTTCACAGGAAATAGGTGAATAACTAAATAAAATGAAGGCTCTACCAACAAGAATGAAGGAGGGGTTGGCTGTTGTGAAGGGTATCAACAATATTTGCCCAGCATAGGGGTGTTCACCCTTTGATGCATACATGCTAGGGATAATTTTTAGCTTCACATGCCTCCTGAGCATTGGACATTGCTAGGTATAGGTCTGGAGGCATCTGAGCACTGCTGAGTTTCCCTAATATCCCTCAGCACCACAGAGACTTAGCATTTCTTTAATCTCAGGCTTTAACCTCTGAACTTCCAGGGTTGAGTATTGTCAGGAGTGGCCCCTAGATTCCCATTTGGGAAGACCACCAAGAGCAAAAAAAAAAGTTTGCTGAACTTAGCACTATCACATATTGATCATTATTCATTATCCTTACTTTTTCTAAAATCACTCTATGATACTGACAAAAAAAAAAACAGCTATAGTTTAACAGATGATGAAATTAAGTCTCAAAGATGTGAATTAACTTAATTATAGTGACATTGCCTGGTGTTAACCAGGACTCAAACTCAAGTTCTTCTGAATGAAGTTTTTAAGTTAGAATGTTAGACATCATATCCCTACTAATAGGATCTGTACTAAGCACAAAGGGTAATAATTTTTACAAAGTTCCACTAAAAGATGCCTGACAGATCACAATTCTTATTGAAAGTTTTCTCTTCCTTTGCCCTCTACAAACACACCTATTCACTCTCTCCAACTAACCTCTTCTGAGTACATTCTGTTGTACCAATATATCTTGTGCTCTAAGTCAAAAATTAATTGCTCAGCTAAGGATTTACATCCTTGCTAACAAGTTTGTTGTATACTTCATGAAATTAGAGCATAGAGAAATTTTAAAATGAGTTCTCTATCTATCCCTAATGACTTTTCATTCATGATTATATAGTATTTATAATGAATGCACTGGTGATGACAGAAATTTACCATAACATATTCCATTGTCTGAATTAGCTCCAGACTCTTACTTAATGACTTATTAATCAAACACAGTCAGTCAATAGTGTATCACATTAAATCTCTGAACAACACAAGCAAAGAGTTTTTATTTTCTCTGCATGTAACTATAGAGCAATCTTTAGCAATGTAAGTGTGGTCAAACATCCATCCACAGTTCTATTACATCTGCAGTTCTATTAGTAAAGGTCAGCATAGGTTAGTTCACTGTCAGAGTAAAAAAGTTGCAAGAACAGATGAGCTTAATTGCTTTATTGTTACTATCACTGAACCTGTTTTGAATTCTGGTACATAAAACTTCCTGAGATATTAAATCTCCATTTAACTTAACAAAGAGCATTAGTTAAGTTTGGATTCTTACCCAGAAGCTAACCTAACTGCTAATAACACAGATGAGCACATTTAAGATACTTCATAAATCAGTAATAGGTGATGTATATTATAATTACTTTACCACCTATTTCACTTATACCATGCTTTAGTAATCCATCAGTAAGCACAATATTCCACTGGGCATACAAATCCTGCAGCTATCTCTTCAGAACAATAATAAGCCTTTAGCTAAGGGAAAACTAAAATGAATTTATAATTTTATTAGTTTACTTATTTCTCTAGACCAGTGATTCTCAACTTTGCGGTAACTCTACAGTTACCCAGAAAGCTTTAAAAAATATTGATGGAGGGCCGTAGCGATGGCGCAAGCGATAGGACATTTGCCCTGCACATGGCTAACCTAGGACAGACTGTGGTTTGATCCCCTGGTGTCCCATATGGTTCCCAAGTCAGGAGCAATTTCTGAGCAAATAGCCAGGTGTAACCCCTGAGTGTCACCGGGTGTGGCCCAAAAAGGAAAAAAAATAAAAGAATATTGATGCATAGAGTTAGAGAGCTAGTACAGATTCTAAGGCACTTGCATTGCATGTGATCATCTTCTGAACACCACTGGGAGTGAGCACCAAGCTGAAAAAAGAGCTCCCAGGCACTCCAAGGAATGGCCCAACCCACCCAATAATAGTTAAAAATATATTTTAAATATTGATGCCCTGAGTGAGGGTGTGGTTTATTTAAGGAGTGCCTTATTTGCATGTCTGCAATATTGAATTTGATCCCCAACATCACACAAAAATTGATGCTTGTCCACCCAGAGCTTATAATGTAAAACTGCATGAGAATCAAAATTACTTTAGTTCTCCAGATGATTCTAATATACACCTAGAATTAAGAAAATCCTTGGGGAAGGACCCAAGAGATATTATAGGAAGTAAGGCACTTGCTTTGCATGCTAACAATTCAGTTTTAAACCCTGGAGCTGCATACAATCCACAACACCACTAAGAGTAATCCCTGAGTACTGCTGGGAGGAAAGAAAGGAGAGAGAAAAGAAAGAAAGACTGACAACAAAGATAGTATAGTGGATAATACACTTGTCATCACATATCCCTGGCATCACATGTGGATTCTTTAATAATGCTAGGAGTGGTCCTGAATACAGAGCCCTTTGCAAAACCGGGTATACATTCCACAAAAAGAACAAGTCTTGTGTGTGTGTGTGTGTGTGTGTGTGTGTGTGTGTGTGTGTGTGTGTGTGTGTATTTATGGAGGTTCTGTGTAATTTCTCCGCTTTCTTTACTGATCCAATTTATTTAAGCACTTTCTCTGTGAGTTTTGTCAAGGGTTTGTCTATCTTATTTATTCTTTAGATGAACTAGCTACTGGTTTCATTAATTCTTTGTATGCTGCCTTAGTTTCAAAATTGTTGATTTCTACTCTGGTTTTTATTATTTATTTTCCTCTACCCAATGTTTGGGTTCATTTGTTGTTTGAATCTCCAGACATCTAAGGTATGCATTTAGGTTGATGATTTTATCATTTTCTTCTTTCCTTATGTATATCTATATCACTGAGTTTCTACCTAAATATTTTTTTGCTGTGTCCTATAGATATTGGTATATTGTTTCTTCATTATCATTAGTCTCAAAAATATTTTCATTTATTTATGGATTTTCCCCCTTGATTCAGTTATTAAGCAATATGTTGTTCAGTCTCTAGTTGTTAGAGTTTCTCTACATCTTTTTGTGGCCAGTTTCTATCTTTGTGGCATTGTGGTATGATCAGATGATGGTGGTGCTCAGGGGTTACTCCTGGCTATGAGCTCAGAAATTGCTCCTGGCTTGGGAGACCGTATGGGACACAGGGGATTGAACCATGGTTCGTCCTAGGCTAGTTCATGCAAGGCAGACACCTTATACTCTGTGCCACTGCTCTGACCCTCGTTTGGTATGATTCTTATGTTTGTGAATTTATACAAGTTTTACTTATGTCCTAAAATGTTATCTACCATGGAAACTATTTATGTACAGTAGAGAAGAACATATATTCAGCTTTTTGAGGATGGAAGGCCCTGTATAAATCCATTAATCCCAGCTCTTCTCTGATGCCATTTAAGGTTCAGTATCCTTACTGATAGTCTGCCTACTGGTGAGAGTGATATGTTGAAATCTCCCACTACTATGTTTTCATCCATGTGTTTCTATAGGTTTTTGAGCAGAAGCCTTACAAACTTTGCTGATCCAATGTTTGGTGTTTATATATGTTGATTAAGGTTAATATTTCTTAGTCTATCATTTACTCAATAGGTAGTGTCCATCTTTGCCTCTAATACTTTAGATTGAATTCAATTTGGGTATAAGCTCTTTTCCCAGTGTTCTATAATTGTTTTTTATTTTTTACTCTGAGCCAGTGTCTATCTGAGATTTGAGATGTGTTTCCTGTCAGCAGTAAATGGTTTTGTTTCGTGACCCATTCACCACTTTATGCCTTTTGATGGGGGGGTTTAGTCCATTGACATTCAGGGTATTATTGATATAGAGGTGTGTTGCCATTTTACTGTGTAGGGTTGCTCTTTCTACAATTGGTTATTTGGTTTATATAAGTGACCTTTCAGTAGATTGTTAAGAGATGGTTTGGTTATCGCAAATGTCTCCAGCTTTTTTTTTTTTTTTTGTCTGGGAATGTTTTTAATCACTTCCTCCATCTAAATGAGAGCTTCGGTGGACTCTACTTTGAAAGCTCCTTGCATTTAGCAATTTGAATATGTCATTTCGCTCTTCTTGCCTGGTCTGTTTCACATGGGAGATCTCTTATGTTCTTTCCTTTTATATTTAACATCTCTCTTCTCTCTTACTGTGTTAAGAGGTTCATCTCTCTCTTTTTGTATTTTTTTTTCCATTTTGATTACTAGTATTTTGATGTTGTTTTGTTTGAGTATATTTTGTTTGGTAACCTTTGGCCTCGAGTTTGAGTATCTGCCTCCTTCCAGAGAGTGGGAAGTTTTTTACTATTCTTTCTCACCAGTTGTTCTCCCTTTCTTTTTACCCTACCTTCTTATATTCCTATAATTCAGATGTTATTTATGTCCTCTTTGTTCATTAAGTACCTTTTAATTTCTCCATACTTTTGTCTCTATTCTTTTTTGCCTTATTTTCACACGTAGATTCATTTTTGTGTCCAATTGTTTTCTAGACACTAAAATCTAAGTATTTCTGTGTTATGTTTCCTATCTATACTTCTAGTTAGTTTCTTTTCACATTTTATCTCAATTCAAATTAGTGATACCTATATTAGTCTTTTATTTTTTTATTAAATCAGCATGAGATAGAGTTATAGTTGATAGCTGAGCTTCAATCATTATATACGTCAACACCATCCCTGACTCTATCGCGATCTACTATCTTTCTACCTATTTATCTATCTCTATCACTCTCTACTTTTATCCTTTTATGGCACTTTCTCTCTCTCTCTCTCTCTCTCTCTCTCTCTCTCTCTCTCTCTCTCTCTCTCTCTCTCTTTGGATTTTGGGTCACACCTAGCAGCACTCAGTGGTTACTCCTGGCTCTGATCTCAGAAATCACTCCTGGCAGGTTCTGGGACTATATGCGATGCCGGGATTCAAACCACCCTCTGTCCTGGATCAGCTGCGTGCAAGGCAAATACCCTACCACTATGCTATCTCTCCGGCCCCAATTTCTCTCCTTTCTATCCCTCCCCCTTTCCTTTCTCTATATCTCTCTTCTCTCTGTCTTTCTCTTTCTCTGTCCTTCTCTCTACAAACACTATGGTTGGCAATATTGTAACTGAAAGGATATTATGCATATCACTTTGCTTCTTTTCCTTTATTAGCCTTTTAGTGTAGATCAAATTACCTGTGCTTTGCTGTTGCTGCTTTTCCTTCTCTAGAGCCTACATGTGGCATTTAAGCTTCAAAGGCTAAACAAAATTAATTCAATAGATATACATGGACACAAAATATAAAAGTTCATTTCAGGTCAGAGAATTAGCATGGAGGTGGGGTGTTTGCCTTGCATGCAGAAGGACAGTGACTCGAATCCCAGCATCCCATATGGTCCCCTGAACCTGCCAGGAGTGATTTCTGAGTATAGAGCAAGAAGTAACCCCTGAGCACTGTTGGGGTTCATTTCAAAACATGAACACATATTTTGTAAATATAATCAACAAATAAATCTCCTTTTCCATATGTGGCAAATATATTATTTGATATTGTATTCTGCTGCAAGTTCTAGAAAACTTATACTAAGTGTAACAATGTGAAAGTTGATTTCTCTCCTAAAAGAGGATTGTTAGGTACGCCAAAAATTCTACTCTTTTCATATTATTGGTCTATAACTCTATATTATGACCTAAATAGCAGCATTTTTGTTACAGGCAGCTGCTCAGGTAAAGAGAAGAAGAGGTGAATGGCATGGACTCTTTGCCTCTTAAGACTATTTTTTATGAAACAATACAGAGGTCTATCCAAAACTAAGGGATAAAACTGTCAGATGATCCAGCAACACCATTTCTTGGCATCAATTCTCACAAAAACATTAATTCAAAAGAAAATGGACACCCTTATGTTCATCACTACACTTAACTAAATGATCAAAAAATGGAAACAAAAAAAAGGCCATTGTTTTCTGTATGTTTATTTTGTAGCCTGCCACCTTGCTATATGTTCATTGTTTCTAGAAGCTTTTTGGTAGAGTCTTTAGGGTTTTCTAAGTAGAGTATCATGTCATCTGCAAACAATGAGAGCTTGATTTCTTCCTTTCCTATCTGGATTTCCTTGATATCTTTTTCTTGCCTGATCGCTATAGCAAGAACTTCCAGTACTATGTTGAAGAGGAGTGGTGAGAGAGGAAAGCCTTGTCTTGTACCAGAATTTAGAGGGAAGGCTTTTAGTTTTTCTCCATTGAGGATAATATTTGCCATTGGCTTGTGGTAGATGGCTTCAACTAGATTGAGAAAGGTTCCTTCCATTCCCATCTTGCTGAGAGTTTTGATCAAGAATGGGTGTTAGACCTTGTCAAATGCTTTCTCTGCATCTATTATATGACCATGTGATTTTTATTTTTCTTGTTGTTGATGTTGTGTATGATGTTAATAGATTTATGGGTGTTAAACCATCCTTGCATTCCTGGGATGAAACCTACTTGGTCGTAGCGTATGATCTTCTTGATGATGCATTGGATCCTATTTGCCAGGATTTTGTTGAAGATCTTTGCATCAGCATTCATCAGGGATATTGGTCTGTAATTTTCTTTTTTGGCAGCATCTCTGTCTGGTTTTGGTATCAAGGTGATGTTGGCTTCATAAAAGCTGTTTGGGAGTGTTCCCGTTTTTTCAGATTCATGGAAGAGCTTGGCTAGGAAAGAGATGGAAGTCAGGAAAGCAATCCCATTCACAATAGTGCCACACAAACTCAAATATCTTGAAGTCAACTTGACCAAAGACGTGAAGGACCTATAAAAAGAAAACTATAAAGCTCTGCTCCAAGAAATAAGAGAGAACACACAGAAATGGAAACACGTACCTTGCTCATGGATTGGCAGGATTAACATCATTAAAATGGCAATACTCCCCAAAGCATTATACAGATTTAATGTGATCCCCTTAAAAATACCCATGACATTCTTCAAAGAAGTGGATCAAACACTTATGAAGTTCATCTGGAACAATAAACACCCTCGAATAGCTAAAACACTCCTAGGGAAAAGGGAAATGGGAGGCATTACTTTCCCCAACTTTAAACTGTACTACAAAGCAATAGTTATCAAAACAGCATGGTATTGGAATAAAGACAGACCTTCAGATCAGTGGAATAGGCTTGAGTTCTCAGAGAACGTTCCCCAGACATACAATCACCTAATTTTTGACAAAGGAGCAAGAAATCCTAAGTGGAGCAGGGAAAATCTCTTCAACAAGTGGTGCTGGCAGAACTGGTTAGCCACTTGCAAAAAAGTGAACATAGACCCCCAGTTAACATCATGTACGAATGTAAAATCCAAATGGATTAAAGACCTTGATATCAGACCGGATACCATAAGGTATATAGAAAAACACGTCAGTAAAGCACTCCATGACATTGAGACTAAAGGCATCTATCTTCAAGGAGGAAACTGCACTTCCCAAACAAGTGGAAGCAGAGATCAACAGATGGGAATACATTAAACTGAGAAGCTTCTGCACCTCAAAAGAAATAGTGCCCAGGATACAAGAGTCACCCACCAAGTGGGAGAAACTATTCACCCAACACCCTTCAGATAAGGGGCTAATATCCAAAATATACAGGGCACTGACAGAACTTTACAAGAAAAAAACATCTAATCTCATCAAAAAATGGGGAGAAGAAATGAACAGACACTTTGATAAAAAAGAAATACAAATGGCCAAAAGGCACATGAAAAAATGCTCCTCGTCACTAATCATCAGGGAGATGCAAATCAAAACAATGATGAGATACCACCTCACACCACAGAGATTGGCGCACATCACAAAGAATGAGAACAATCAGTGCTGGCGGGGATGTGGAGAGAAAGGAACTCTTATCCACTGCTGGTGGGAATGCCGCCTAGTACAGCCTCTATGGAAAGCGATATGGAGGTTCCTTCAAAATCTGGAAATTGAGCTCCCATTCGACCCAGCTATTCCACTCCTAGGGATATACTCTAAGAGCACAAGAATACAATACAAAAACCCCTTTCTCACGTCTATATTTATTGCAGCACTATTCACAATAGCCAGGCTCTGGAAACAACCAAGATGCCCTTCAACAGACAAATGGCTAAAGAAACTGTGGTACATATACACAATGAAATATTATGCAGCCGTCAGGAGAGATGAAGTCATGAAATTTTCCTATACATGGATGTATATGGAATCTATCATGCTGAGTGAAATAAGTCAGAGGGAGAGAGAGAGAGATGCAGAATAGTCTCACTCATCTATGGGTTTTAAGAAAAATAAAAGTCATTTTTGTAACAATCCTCAGAGACAATGAGAGGAGGGCTGGAACACCAGCTCACTCCATGAAGCTCACCACAAACAGTGGTGAGTACAGCTATAGAAATAACTACACAGAGAACTACCATAATCAAGTGAATGAATGAGGGAACTGGAAAGCCTGTCTGGAGTACAGGTGGGGGTGGGGTGGGATGGAGGGAGATTTGGGACATTAGTGGTGGGAATGTTGCATTGGTGAAGGGGGTATTCTTAACATGACTGAAACCTAATCACAATCATTTATGTAATCAAGATGTTCAAATAAAGAAGAAAAAATGGAAACAAGCCAAATATTCAAATACAGAAGAATGGATCAAAATGTGATAGATGCCGGGCTGGAGAGGTAGCACAGCAGTGTTTGCCTTGCAAGCAGCTGACCCAGGACCTAAGGTGGTTGGTTTGAATCCTGGCATCCCATATGGTCCCCTGTGCCTGCCAGGAGCTATTTCTGAGCAGATAACCAGAAGTAACCCCTGAGCACCGCCGGATGTGGCCTAAAAACAAACAAACAAACAACAGGAAATGCACTGTCAAAGGGATGGGTGTAGGACACTGTATGACTGAAATCATGAAAGATTTTGTAACTGTATCTCATGGTGTTTCAATTAAAAATTATTTTAAAACATCTGTATTTAAAAAATATATTGAAAAACATGCTGATCAGAAAGCAAATTCAGAAATAAATAATACTATTTAAAAAACTTTGCCAAACTATCTGAAATGCCTCTGTTACAGACAAATGAATCAAAGTCCTCTGAACATGCACATAAAAGTCATATCAGACGGAAACAGATCTAACTACTATTTCAACTTTTTCTGGTTTCCTTTGTGATACTTATTTTCTTTTATGACAATTAAATAATTCCTAAATATTGATCCATTTAACTAAATTTATTGAACAACTACTATATATACTTGAATATAAACCACCCTAGTATAAGTCAACCCCCTTAATTTTACCCTAGAAATTGGGAAATTTTAGTGACTCAAGTATGAGCCAAGGTGAAAAATGCAGCAGCCACTAGTAAATTTCAAAAATAAAAATATATACCCAAAACAATTACAATAATTGAGGAATTGTAGGTTAAATGTTTTTCAATATTTATTGCTAAAGAAAAACTGTAAATTAGCAACAATAACTTTAAAACTTTAAATAAAGTGCAAAAAACAGAAGCTTAACAGGTAATCAAGCTAAATCACAAAGATTAAAATCCTTCAAAACTGGATTCCTCTTCCTCCTCATCTGTGTGTCCAAACAAGAGCTTCAGCCATGTCTGATGTAAGGGTTTCAGCATAGACATTGTCATCATCATTGAATTCGCAGATATCCTCATCACTGTTGTCGGTCTCATACAAAGTGCAGAATATTGTGGGTTAAAGAGTTCAGTGGTGTACAATTCAGTTCAGTCACCTACCTCTTCAGCTCAGCCATGACTTGTGGACTGAGCTGAAGCACCGCCCCCTCCAGCAGACAGCAGAAGACAACTGGAGACTACATGCATTTGAATTGGTGCGCATGCACCCAGTCAAATAACCTGTATGACCCGAGTATAAGCGGAATTCAGGAGTTTTCGGTGCCGAAAACCCGGCTTATATTCGAGCATATACAGTATATATCAGGCTAATAAGTGATGAGCAGAAGGGAAAAAAAGAACATAAATTGAAATATAGAATAATGAGGTCCTAATTAAATAGAACACTACTTACAGCATCAGGGATTTGAAAAATCAACCAAATGGCAAGATAAAAAGCATCATTATAGGCAAAATAACTGAAAGAGATATAAAATAATGCTTGTACAACAAAACAAAAAGACTCAGAAAAAGGATATTAGCAGTTATTGTTTTTGTCATGTATTAGAGACATACTTCCTCTTGAGAGCACAGAGGACCTTGCTTACTTGTTTCTTAACAGTCAGTAAATAAGAATTCAATTAGGATACTAATTGATAAAAGCAAATGAAGTTTCTCAAAAATGGATGTTGAATATTTCTCAAATGTCACAAATGCTTGGTATATCTAATTCTTCCTTGAGTGTATGAGGCTAGAACACACACAAACACAAACACACACACACACATACACATGAGCACATGAAGGATATGTTACATAGCTGTAGTAGACATGTTACAGTTCAGCTTGTTCTTTTATAATTTTGCCCTGTAATCTTTTGAATCTCTTAATAAATTCTAGACCTGTTATGTTGCACATTGCCTGCCTCTTGAGAGAAAAAAATCATTGCTTGGTTACTGGAAAAAAGTATCTTGGCAATTTAGATTATAAAACATACCATTTTCAAGCCATTATTTCTTCTGTGTAATTACTGTAAAATCAGTGAAAAGGGGAAAATAAATGGCAATTATTACTCTGAAGGGCAAATGGAGGTAATTGTAAATTGTCCTATAGAATTCTTAGTACTAGTAAATTGTGATGTCCCTAAATGCCCCCAGATGGCATTATAGCCTTGTTTTTCCTAAGTCATTTGTTTTCATTGGCACAGATCAAAAACTACTTTAGCAAGAATTTCCCTTTACTCCAATCATAAAAATGAATATGAAAAATATTATTTCTTTAAATTGTTTACTTCTTCACTTTAAATAACGTGTCAATTCTGAAGTAGCTATGAATTTAAGATGCCTTTATTAGGATAAAGATAAAGCATTTTCTAAATAAAAAAATGGTTCATAATTCAGAATTTCCAGTAAATAAAATAAAACGTGAGTTATTTTGTGAGGGGATGGTAATACTCTTTTACTTTTTTAAATTTAATAATAATCCTGGAGATGTAGCTCAGAAAAGCATTCATCTTCTAAGAATAAGATCCTAGATTTAATGCTAGTATTTCCCCTCAAATAAAATAAAATAGTCCAAAAATTGGAAACAGGGTGCAGCTCAAATGATACAGCAGCTCTGGGATCCTGATGCTCAAATCTGATAGAAAGAGGCAGACATACTAACTGATGATCAGCACCATGATACCAACCAGTTTACCAATCAGTAGTCAATAAACTGGTCTATGACTAATACTCGATAGTAAATTTATTCTCTAGGCCCAAGGTTTTATATCATACTAGCTATGGCCTATGACATGATCAGGACCACATAGCTAAGCCTATAAAAATTAATCAAAAGTGGAGATAAAACATGAAGAGGGGAGTAAATCACAAAGGCTTTAGGGAAGAAGGAACAAAGGCACAGATATTGGTCTCAAGATAGCGAAAAGCAGATGCCTGCACTAAGAGATGGCTAGATATAGAGACATCTGGGTGAGGAACTGTGTCTACAGTTTATCTTAGGGGGAGAGTCAGTTCCATGTTAGAAATGGGCCCTGTCATCTAAAACATGCTGTTCCAAGGCTTTGCTTTGGGGTCCTGGAGTATTCTCTACAGGCAACGCCATCTAATACCTAATATCTAATTAGATATCTAATATCTAATGACCTGGTCACTAGTGGACTCCAACAATACATATATACCTTGTATTTGTAAAGGCTCTGGGTTGTTTTTTCAGAGGTGAGCGATCCTGCCCACAGACAGTGGAGCTGGTTTTTGCTGTGTGACCTGAAGCATGGCTGACATCTTAGGCCCTCCTCTCTGCTGTCCTGCGGCCTGAGATTTTGATCCATTCGTCCATTGTTTCCTGAGGGCTTGTCTTCTTCAGAGGTGAGCAGTCACACCCACAAAGGGTGGAGCCAGAGGAGCCCGGCCACTCCATTCCACTTCACAGCAATGAACAACACAACATATAGAAAAAATCCACAACACAAGCGTGACAATGGGGAAACAATGCAGGCCAACACTAGGCATAGAGAATGAAGTTGGCAACTCTGATGACTCAAAAACTGCCAGCCATCTAGTAAGTCTCTCAGATATAGAGTTTAGAGAAAATATATGGAGGATGTTCATAGAACTCAAAGAAAGCATTGATCAAGTTAAACGGAACACAAATAAGAATTAAGAGATATGAAGATAGAAATCAGAAAACTCCAAACGGAAATAACAGGTCAGAAAAACGTAGCAAATGAATTGAAAAACTCCATGGAAAGCCTCTCCAACAGGGTAATAGCAGCTGAAAATAGAATCAGAGACCTGGAAGATGAGATGCACAACAACTCCATACAGCAAAAGAGATTAGAAAAAAGCCCTAAAGCAAATGATCAGACAATAGAAGAACTACTCAAAGAATGTGAACAGATGAAAATAGAAGTCTTTAATAAACTCAACAGAAACAAGAATCATTGGAGTCCCAGAGAGCCAGGAAGAAAATTCCCAGGAAGAATCAGCAGTCAAAGATATCATTGCAGAGAAACTTCCATAGCTAAATACTGCATGTAACCAAATCCTGCATGCCAGAGATGTACCAGCTAAAAAAGACCCAAAGAAAAGCATCCCAAGACACTAAGACACATTGTAGTCACAATGATGAACCCCACATATAGGGATAGAATACTCAAAGCAGCAAGATCAAAAGGGACATTATATTCAAAGGAGCATCCCTAAGATTTACAGCAGACCCTGTACAAGAAACCCTCAAGGCCAGAAGGCAGTGGTGGGACATAGTGACAAAACTCAACTACAGAAGAAGGATTAAAACAACACTGAAGAAGCAGAACTGCTAGAACCACAAAGAAAGACTTCATAAGCTCCATTCCCTGAGCTGCACAGCCACCAAGATCTCTAGATACAGAGGTCTGATTTTACTGTCCAAGACAAAGCAGAAGTCTTCCACACACCACGAAAGCAACAAGGGGAGAGTAAATGATCATGCAAGGAGTCTAGAGTTAATCCCATGACAGTATACTTCAGGGGTGGAGAAACCCTGTATCTCCTAGGTCAAGGGAATTTCCTCTACAATATCCCCAATAGTTACTGTGCCTATGCAGGGGGAAAAAGAAAAGGAAAAAAAAAACGCACAAAACAATCATTTTTCCACATGTTTATTTATCGATTGATAGTTGTTGTTTTCTTTTTGATGTCTTTATTTTAGTGTGGAGATTAAGGTTGATGTCTCCAATATTATTTTATCTTATTTTGTCTTGTCTTAATCTTTCTTTTTGCACTCGAGCATGATTTGATTTCAGAACCGAGACTATTGTGTGGTGCCTGTCTTTATTGCTGTAGTGCTCACTGGTTATTTAATATGATATTTCTTTCTGTATTGCTGTGGTGTTTCAATTACCTTTTTCACATCCTCTCTCAAACTGAGGTTGGAAGCCTAGAGGGACTCCGCCCATTTTCAGCATATTTGACTTTTGACTTCTTTTTTATTTTTTCCCTCTTATTTTGTACCCCAATCTATTGCTTTTCTTTCCTTCAAACAAAACCACATACCTTGATTTATCTAGCTCTGCCTCTTAAATAGAGGGGGAAACAAGGGAGGGTTCCAGGACCAAACAGATATGTGATCACTAATAGTAAGCCAGACAAAGAGGGATCCACCTACTCTAGCAGCCCGGGGGGTGATGGTGGGGTACATTATAGAAAGAGAACTGGAATGGGGGAGGACATATTTGGTGATGGATATTCCCCTGATTCAATGTTAATATGTACCTAAAATACTCCTGTGAAAGATATGTAAGCCATTATGGAAAAAATTGTGTTTTTAATCAGAAACTTTCTTTGACTTACATGTATTATTATATCAATTATATTATATGTTATGTTATGTTACTATATTATGTTATGTTAGTTTACCTCATTATGTTAATCAATTTTGTCTCTTGAATAAATTCTTACAATAAGAAAAATTACAAAATAAATTTTAGAAAAATGAACAACCAGTGCTGGCAGGGATGTGGAGAGACAGGAGCTCTTATTCACTGCTGGGGGAATGCCATCTAGTCCAGCCTTTATGGAAAACAATAAAGAGATTCCTCAAAAAGCTTGAAATTGAACTCCCATATGATCCAGCTTTACAACTCCTAGGAATATACCCTAGGAACACAAAAATACAATTCAAAAATCCTTTCCTTAGACCTATATTTATTGCAGCACTATTTACAATAGTCAGACTCTGGAAACAACCTAGATGCCCTTCAACAGATGAATGGCTAAAGAAACTGTATATATACACAATAGAATATTATGAAGCTGTCAGGAGAGATAAAGTCATGAAATTTTCCTATACATGGATGTACATGGAATCTATTATGCTGAGTGAAATAAGTCAGAGGAAGAGAGATAGATGCAGAATAGTCTCACTCATCTATGGATATTAAGAAAAATTAAAGACATTATTATAAGACCCAGAGACAATAGAGTTAAGGGCTGGAAGTGCTGGAAAGACCAGCTCACAATATGAAGCTCTCCACAAAGAGTGGTGAACGCTGTTAGGGAAATAACTATACTAACAATTAGCATGACAATGTTAAAGAATGAGAGAAGTAGAATGCTTGTCTCAAATACAGGCAGGAGTGGGAGAATAGAGAGGGTGGCATTGGTGGTGGGAATATTGCACTGGTGAAGGTGGGTTTTTTGTTTATGACTGAAACCTAACTACAATCATGCTTGTAATGAGAATGCTGAAATATTTAAAATAAAAAAGGCCCTAGGTTTTATCTCTGTTATCCCCAGGAAGAATCCTAAATATGATGGCTTTGTTAATTACAATAAATATATTTTTAATTCAATAGGGCCAAAGAGACAATATAGGGGATAAAGTGCTTACTTTGCATGCATCCCACTTTGGTTCAATAACCAGCACCACATGATCTCTGAGCAGAATCAGAAGGAGCCACCGAATACTGCTGGGTGTGACTCAAAATCAAATTCTTAAAAAAAAATCCATAATATATTCTTAAATAAATAAGAAAAGTATAAATTCAATTCCAAATGAATAATCTTAATAATGTGGCTTTGCAACTATCACTAATTTTCTTTGTGACCTGTGACAATATTTTTTCTGAGTTTCTCTGAATTTAAAGTAAGAACACTACATTAAATGAAATACCACGTTTGAGATCTTTATAGCTCAAAGCCAGGAATATACATGGATTGCATGCTTTCAGCTACTATTAAATAACTGAATTTGTATTTTCAATAAATGTAATTTCAGGTAAGTGACCAATATAATTCAATAGTAAATTTCTATAATAAAAAACTAAAATGAAAGTAATTTTTATTTAAATGTGCTACTTGGTTATTTATATCAGTAAAATAAACTTGTTTAAATTACTAATAATATACCTGAAAATGAGTTTTTAAACCTAAACTGCCAACAAAATATGTTGAAAATATGTAATACCAAATTTATCAAACTATACTTGACCATTGAAGTTCATAAACAATTATATGGAACTACCTTCTAAGAACCCATCTGTATTCATTTAATTTACTAAATAATCAACATGATCATTAACTCCAAGGTTCAAGTAGCAACTGAATTTCAAATAGTAATTTTTCTTTCAAAATTTAATTAATTCATTGCAAAATAGATAACATCATCTCTAGCCTAATGTATTAAAAGCTTCAAAATTACATTTATTGAGAAAGAATTATTGAAAACTCTAATTCTAAGCATACACTTCAATATTTTGAGATTTTACTTTAAATTTTCAAGGCAAGCATAAGTATACAATTACTTCCGCTGTTCATTGCATAGAAATATGTAAGAGGGCTATTATTCATTCAAAATTGTAAAAGATTAATCTAAGACTGTATCATTTAATGAAAATAGTAATATACTTCCACTAAAGCTATTATTTTCTTGTTATTTAAATATCTTTCTCTAAAAAAAGAAATCTTTGTTTCAGTATGTTAAAAGTTTTTATTTTTAGCTACATAAAAGACATTTTTGTTTTAAAAAATTTATCCCTCGGCCGAATCCCTTCCCTGCGAACCCAGGAGGCGCGGAATCGGCCAGGTAAGGCCCGGTCCCCAGCGGCTGCCAGGCCGAGCCCCTTCCCCTGCGAACCCGGGAGGCGCGGAAACGGCCTTGTAAGGCCCGTTCCCCCGCGGCTGCCAGGCCGAGCCCCTTCCCTGCGAACCCGGGAGGCGCGGAAACGGCCTTGTAAGGCCCGTTCCCCCGCGGCTGCCAGGCCGAGCCCCTTCCCTGCGAACCCGGGAGGCGCGGAAACGGCCTTGTAAGGCCCGTTCCCCCAGCTGCCAGGCCGAATCCCTTCCCTGCGAACCCAGGAGGCGCGGAATCGGCCAGGTAAGGCCCGTTCTCCCGCGGCTGCCAGGCCGAGCCCCTTCCCCTGCGAACCCGGGAGGCGCGGAAACGGCCTTGTAAGGCCCGTTCCCCCGCGGCTGCCAGGCCGAGCCCCTTCCCTGCGAACCCGGGAGGCGCGGAAACGGCCTTGTAAGGCCCGTTCCCCCGGCTGCCAGGCCGAATCCCTTCCCTGCGAACCCAGGAGGCGCGGAATCGGCCAGGTAAGGCCCGGTCCCCCGTGGCTGCCAGGCCGAGCCCCTTCCCCTGCGAACCCGGGCGGCGCGGGATCGGCCAGGTAAGGCCCGGTCCCCCGCGGCTGCCAGGCCGAGCCCCTTCCCCTGCGAACCCGGGAGGCGCGGAATCGGCCAGGTAAGGCCCGGTTCCCCCGCGGCTGCCAGGCCGAGCCCCTTCCCTGCGAACCCGGGAGGCGCGGAAACGGCCTTGTAAGGCCCGTTCCCCCGCTGCTGCCAGGCCAAGCCCCTTCCCCAGGAACCACAAGCGCTGAGGAGAGTGGCTTGAGGGAAGCCCTTCCTCTGGGTGGGCACCTGGAAGGGCAACTTGAACAACCCGAATAGACAAGGGAGATAGGGCCAGTCGTCTGGCCCCTCAGGTGACCTAGAACAGTCCATCCCCTAGGGCCCTGGAGTGGACCAGGGACTCCCCAAGGACGAGAGCTCTGGGTTGGGCGGAAGGAACTCCTTCAACAGAGGCTTGGAGGGGACGGAGCTCCATTGACTCTCGGAGAGAGGAGGGGGGACAGAGAACTAGGCTCAACAGCGCCAGCAAACATTGTGGCCAGGAGCGGAACTGCACCGCTGACAGAACTAAGGAGCAGAAAAGGGACAGGACCCACAGGGAAGGCTGACCCCTAGGCAGCAAAGGGGAGGAGAAAGAGCTAGGTTCAACAAGCTCACCCAACAGGCCCCTCTAGAACCACCTTCAGGAAGGGGAACAAGCAGGCCAAAAAAAGAAGCCACAACACTCCAAAACACACCATTAAATACAAAGAACCATGCGCAAATCAAGGAAGTCCCTAATAACTGGAGACACCATGACAAATCCTAGCAAGTTCCCAAGTCCACCAAATCGCACAGATCCAGGGGAAGAAGACTTAAAAACGGTAATGAGGAAGGAAATGCAGGAATTACTAACAGTAATGAAAGAAACCCTAGCTACCGAATATAAGAAAACCATGGAAGAACGAATCAGCCAAATTAAAGAAGAAATATCAAAGAACATGAGAGAGACCATACAGAAAGAAGTGAAGGACTTAAGAGACAAAGTAACAAGCCTTACGAGCAGAAACACAGAGTTGGAGAAGCACATCGAAGAACTCGAAGGAAAACTACAATCAAAAAAAGATCAAGAAACCAACAAAGAAATAAAAGGCAAAGCACTGGAAGGAAAAATCCAATATCTAATGAATAAAGACAAAAGGAACAATCTAAGAATTGTGGGTATACCAGAAGGGGAGGAAATAGGGAAGGGGGAAGAACAGGTAGTCAGGGAGATAATAACAGAGAACTTCCCCACACTCTGGAAAGACACTTCAGGACAAATCCAGGAAATCAAGAGGGTTCCTAATAAAATAGACCCTAATAAGCCAACACCAAGACACATAATAATCCAAATGGCAAAAAACAAAGAGAAAGAGGAACTCCTGAAAGCAATAAGGGAGAAAAAAAACCTCAAGTACAAAGGAAAGGACATAAGAATCAAACCGGATCTCCCATTTGAAATAATTCAAGCAAGAAGACAGTGGAATGACATATTTACACGACTGAATGAAAGAAATTTCCAACCCAGGGTACAATACCCAGCAAAACTATCATTCATATGGGAGGGCAGAATAAAAACATTCTCAAACATGAACGAACTTGAACTATTTGTGCAAACCAAGCCGATCCTAAACGACTTACTCAGAGATGAATTACATAATCCAAACCCCCGATTGTAACAACAACCACTCCACACAATACAACGGCACAACAGTCCTCTCTATCAATAATTTCCCTAAATGTGAATGGACTGAACTCTCCAATTAAAAGACACATAGTAGAGAACTGGGTTAGGAAAAATAAACCGGACTTCTGCTGTCTGCAAGAAACACACCTACAGTTACAGGATAAGCACAGGCTTAGAATAAAAGGATGGAAAGTAATTATTCAGGCCAATGGAAAACAAAAAAGAGCAGGGACAGCCATTCTTATATCAGACCAAATAGTATTCAACCTCAAGAAAGTGATCAGAGACAAAGAGGGTCACTACTTACTGATCAGGGGAACATTAGATCAAGAAACACTAACCCTGGTCAATATCTATGCACCTAATGTAGAGTCAGCAAAATATGTGAGGCAACTACTGGCAAACCTGGAGAAACACATGAAGGGAAATGTGATAATAGTAGGGGACCTCAATACTCCACTATCACCATTGGACAGAACCACCAAACAGAAAAATAGCAAAGAAATAAGAGCTCTAAATGAAAAATTAGAAGATTTAGGGCTAATAGATTTATATAGAGCCCTCCATCCCCAGAAAGCAGAATACACATTCTTCTCAAACCCACATGGAACCTTCTCCAGAATAGATCATGTCTTAGGATACAAAGCCAACCTATATAAGACCACAAAGGTAAGGATCATAAGAAGTACCCTTTCAGATCACTATGCAACAGAGGTTAAAATTGATGTCAAGAAGAAGCAATGGAGAAAAACTAATACCTGGAGATTAAACAACATGCTGCTCAACAACAGCTGGATCAAAGAACAACTCAAGGAAGAAATAAAAAGATTCCTTGAGACAAATGACAATGAAGAGACAACATGTCAAAATTTATGGGACACAGCAAAAGCAGTAATTAGGGGGAAACTCATAGCAATACAGGCCTATGTCAAGAAACAGGAAAACAACAAAACCAACAGTTTAAAAGATCACCTCAAAGAACTGGAACAACAGCAACAGAGGAATCCAACCACAACCAGAAGGCAAGAAATAATAAAAACCAGAGCAGAAATAAACAACATCGAAACCAAGAAAACAATACAAAAAATCAACGAGACCAGGAGTTGGTTTTTCGAAAAAATAAACAAGATAGACAAACCATTGGCAAAACTCACCAAAAAAAAGAGGGAAAACACCCAAATTAGTAGGATCACAAATGAAAGGGGAGAGATTACAACAGAACCCCAAGAAATACAACACATCATGAGATCATATTATGAACAACTATACTCAACTAGGTTAGAGAACCCAGTAGAAATAGACAGATTCTTGGACAAACACCCTATTCCAAGACTGGAAAAGGAGGATCTAGAAAGACTAAACAGACCAATCACCTCAGAGGAAATTGAAGATGTAATTAAAAAACTCCCTAAGAACAAAAGCCCAGGCCCAGATGGATTTACAGGTGAATTCTATCAAACATTTCAAGAAGACTTACTACCACTTTTCCATAGGCTTTTCCAAACCATAGAAAAAACAGGAATCCTCCCCAACTCCTTTTATGAGGCTAATATCACACTCATTCCCAAAGAAGGCAAAGACACCACCAAAAAAGAAAACTACAGACCAATCTCACTAATGAACATAGATGCAAAGATACTTAACAAAATCTTAGCAAACCGAATCCAACACTTCATCAAAAAGATCATACATCATGACCAAGTGGGATTCATACCAGGAATGCAAGGTTGGTTCAACATACGCAAATCAATCAACATTATACACCACATCAACAACATGAAAGACAAAAACCACATGATCATATCAATCGATGCAGAGAAGGCGTTTGACAAAATCCAGCATCCTTTCATGTTAAAGACACTCAGCAAAATAGGGTTAGAAGGAACTTTCCTCAAGATAGTTACAGCTATATATGAAAAGCCTACAGCCAACATTATACTTAATGGCGAGAAACTAGAAGCATTCCCACTAAGTTCAGGAACTAGACAAGGCTGTCCACTCTCTCCACTCTTATTCAATATAACCTTAGAAGTCCTAGCAATAGCAATCCGACAAGAGAAGGGAATCAAAGGAATTCAAATAGGGAAAGAGGAACACAAGCTATCTCTATTTGCCGACGATATGATGATATACATCGAAAACCCTAAAGAGTCCACAGTAAAACTCCTAGAAACAATCAACCAATACAGCAAAGTGGCTGGATACAAAGTCAATACACAAAAGACAGTTGCGTTTCTATATACAAACAATGAAGCTGAGGAGAGAGAGATTAAAAATACAATCCCATTTAAGATAGTATCAAAAAATATCAAGTATCTAGGAATCAACCTTACAAGAGAAGTGAAAGACCTATACCAGGGAAACTTCAAAACGCTTCAGAAAGAAATTGAAGACGATCTAAAGAAATGGAAGAACATCCCATGCTCATGGATAGGTAGAATTAACATAGTCAAAATGACTATCCTACCCAAACTTCTATATAGATTTAATGCAATCCCTATCCAAATCCAGACACAATTCTTTAAAGAAATAGAACAATCAATCACAAAATTCATCTGGAACCACAAAAGAGCCAGGATAGCCAAACACATACTCAAAAACAAGAAGCTGGGTGGAATCTCCTTACCTAACTTGAAACTATACTATAAAGCCATAGTAATCAAAACAGCATGGTACTGGAACAGAGACAGGACCTCAGACCAGTGGGTTCGAACAGATTTCCCAGACATAAACCCCCAGATATACAGCCAACTAATATTTGATAAAAGAGGCAAGAATCTGAAATGGAACAAAGAAAGCCTATTCAACAAATGGTGTTGGCACAACTGGAAAACCACATGTACGAAAGTGAAAATCAACCCATACCTCACTCCTTATACAAAAGTCAACTCAAAATGGATCAAAGACCTTGAAATCAGACCCGAATCTATAAAATTTATTGAGAATAAAATAGGGAGAACACTTGAAGACCTATATATCAAAAAGGTCTTTGAGAATGGAACACCAATGGCAAGAACCTTAGCAGCAAACATAAACAAATGGGACTACATCAAACTGAAAAGCTTCTGCATGGCGAAAGAAACCTTACTTTATGCAAGAAGACAGTTAACAGAATGGGAAAAAATCTTTTCACTAGACATATCAGATAAAGGGCTGATATCTAGAACTTACAAAGCACTCAGAAAACTGAGCCCCTCAAAACCAAACAAAGCCATTAAAAAGTGGGGAGAAGAAATGAATAGACACTTCTCTGAGGAAGACAGAAGGACGGCTAACAAACACATGAAAGCATGCTCACCTTCACTCATCATCAGAGAGATCCAAATCAAGACAACAATGAGATACCACCTTACACCAGTAAGGATGGCTCACATCAAAAATACTGAGAACAATCTTTGTTGGCGGGGATGTGGTATGAAGGGAACCCTCATCCACTGCTGGTGGGAATGCCCCCTAGTCCAACATCTATGGAGAACAGTCTGGAGAGTGCTCAAAGAACTCAGAATTGAGCTCCCTTTTGACCCAGCAATTGCACTTCTAGGTATATACCCCCAAGGTGGAAGAACATTCATCCCAAAATACGTGTGCACCCCACTATTTATCGCAGCACTCAGTATAATAGCCAAATCTTGGAACCAACCACGATGTCCAACAACAGATGAATGGATCATTAAGATGTGGTATCTATACACAATGGAATATTACATGGCAGTCAGAAACGATACATTCACAGATTTTGCAGCAACGTGGATGGACCTAGATCATGTTATGTTAAACGAAGTAAGTCAGAAGACAAAAGATAAACACAGAATGGTAGCACTATTCTGAAGCACACAGAACATACATCTTAATCACAACTAATACTTAACAATCAAATAACAGGGTCTAACAGGATAGAAACTCCAAACACTGTAATAGTCAACATATACCTGGGAACAGTGCCCAAAACACATGAAAAACTAAGAACACAAACTTTCGACTACACAGTATACCACGAAGAAAACAGCAACACCAGAGCAGCAGCATAGAGAGAACAGGTACGTAATCAACCTTCTACAACAAAGACTCATAATAGTCCTGTAGAGATCGTATACAGGAACACAGGTAAAGAATACCAAGGCAAACCACTGACTCCAATGGAAACATCCCATAACACTACGTATTAATGCCTCTATCTTACTATATGTAAAATAACCTCTCAGCTTCTCTGTCCACAGGCGTTCTTGGATACAAAGGGCGGACAAGCTAAGATGGCAGCTCGGGATACCACACGAGATACCATACCTAGTTTGCACTACGAGATGACCCCGAGAAAACTCTTTATTTTTTTTATTTATTTTTTTTTTTTGAGAAATCTCTTTAACATACACTTTATCTCTAGGTTTACCTTCTTTTAGGGTTTCAAGCACGAGACCAGTCAAACCACCAAAGCAGTAACAGCAACGAACAGACTCAAACTACATACTCTATTCACTGAACACATTCAAGCAAACTAGCATTCCCTTGTTATTCTCTCCTCTCTTCTCACCACTTGCTTTTTGATTTTTTTCTCTTCTATTCTTTTCTTTACTTTCTATCTTTTCTTTTCTCCCTTTCTTTCTAATGTATTTTTCTCTTTTCTCCCTTCCTACCCCTTCCATACACCTTACCCTTTCCCCCCTCTGGAAACCCAACTATCCCTCCACCCCTCAATCCCATCCAGACCTCCCTCTATATTAAAACACTTCACCCTCAGTTCCTAATCTATTAGGCAACAAGATCGACCTCCTACCCCAACGAACCAGTACCCAGCACCCAAGAGAAGGGACACCCAGTCAAACCCACACCTCGTCCCGGACAAGAAAAGACAGCCAACTCCCCTGCGGACTCATGCTGCGAGGCCCTCCCTACCTATTCCCCCTAATGTGGACTGTTACTTGAAACTGGACCTAGGTCCAAAAGTATCCCCAATGCAAGAACTCTTCCAAGACCTCCCTGCCGCAAATTTTTACCAACCTGAAGAAGGTCAGGGGGTGGGATAGGAAGATGCCTGAGAACCCACACATTACAACAAAAACCCAAAAGACAATGGGAAAAACTGTACTTCCAACATAGGCATAGGACCTGTAATACACCACCTCGTTACCTGCTCTCCCCCAAATGTAAGGTAGTCTTTTGCACCACTTTGGCCCTTTAAAACCTTCGCGAACTCATTTTTCTTCTTTTCTTAAATTTATTTATTTTTTTTTAAATGTTGGTCCTACATATACATTTGCGAGCACATACATTTTTATTTATTTCTTCTTTCTTTTTTTTTTTTTTTTTTTTTTTTTTAATTTTAATTTTTATTTTTATTTTTATCATTTTTGGGTATGTGACCTGTGTCTGTTATACCCTCTCTCCACCCCCAGCTACACCGACAATATAATGTAGCACCACTTCCCCCTGCAAAGACACACTAAATAAAGGGGAAATCTTACATATATATATATAAAAAACAAAAAGAGCTCTTATCTACTAGAGATAGGAACTCATAGTTGTTTACAATACAGGGATATCTCCTACCTTGAAAATATGTCATGTGGAATCAGCTTAGACCTCAGGTGATTAGATACCATTCATCCAGCCTTAAAATCTTGATCCCAGACAAAGGATTGGCACAGCTCTTCACAACAGCTACAGGAAACAAACTCCATCTGAGCCAGCCTTAATACTGCGGGGTCAACAACAAGGGCCAGCTCTAACATGATATCCTGACAATGAGGAAAATGCGAACAACTTGTCCTGAGAGCAGATTAGCATACCTTACCAGATAACGACAAGACAAAACCAGAAGACGCGGCACCATTTGGTAGGCCCAAAAGCCAAGATCGTGACTTACAGATGACTGGCTACTAGAACCACGACCAGACAGTATACACCTTGGGCCCAATATAAAAGCCCTAGTTCAGGGTTTGCACTATGACTTGCACAATAATCATGATCCCTAGTCCCAAAGGTCTGACAGAGACAACTGCAACAGAATGGGGCTTCTGGAAGCACAAAGAAAGATGCTATCCTAGGAGCCATCCTAGGTTCAATGCAAAGACCAAGATCACCAACCACAGAAGATGGATTAAAACGACACTGAGGCAACAGAACCTCTAGAACCACAAAGACTGACTTCATCATAAGTCCCACCTCAGGATCTGTGCAGATACGGAGACCTCTACACACAGAGCTCTGATTGTATCACCCTGGACAGAGCAGAAGTCTTCCACACACACACACACAAAAAAAACACCACCGGGAGAATAAATGATCCTGAGCAAAGTCTAGAGCTGATCCCATGACAGTATACTCCAAGGACGGAGAAACCCCATATTTCTTAGGCCAAGTGAATTCCTTTTAGAATGACCCCAATATTTACTGTGCCAGGGCAGGAGGGAAAAAAAAACAAAAATACAAAAACCACAAAACCTTGGTTATTTCATATATACATATATTTTTCCCTTCATTTATTATTGTTATTATTATTTTTATATACCTATCTATTTTGGTCGATTTCTCTGTTTGGGTGTGACTACTGAAATCGTGGTCCCCAATTATACTTATTTTTTTTTCTCTCTTCTTTTCTCTTCTTTCGTTATGTGCTATGCCATGTTTCTTATTTCAAGACCATGGCGTGTTTTTGGTTTGTTTGTTTGGTTTTTGGTTGTTTGTTTTGCTTTGTTTTTCATCTGTTTTTTTTTTTTGTTTTTGTTTTTGTTTTGTTTTTTTTTTTTTTTTTTTGGTGCTTACCGATATAGATGGAGTCCCCACTGGATAATTGACTCTTTTTTTTTTTGGTACTGGTGGAGTGTTTCAACTTCTTTTTCTCCTTCATCTCCCAAATCGATGATGAGAGCCTCTAGAAGGATTCCATCCATTTTTGGAGTATTAGACTCTTACCCCAGTTTATTTATCTTCTCTTTTTCAGGCAAAATCATGCAACTTGAATTAGCTAGTCCTGCCTACAATTAGAGGGGGAGATAAGGGAGGCATTAAGACCAAACATGGGCAAGACTACTAAGTAGTGGGTTGGATACAGAGGGGACCACATATTCTAGCCGCCCTGGGGGTGAGGGAAGAGGAAATGGGAGGTAGGACAAAAACGGAGGTGTAGGGAGGACAAATTGGTGATGGGAATCCCCCCTGATTTTATGTAAATATGTACCTAAAATGTTATTGTCAACAATATGTAAGACACTATGATCAAAATAAAAATTATATATATTAAAAAAAAAAAAAAAAAAAAAAATTTATCCCTCTAAAAATGCTATCTTTTATTATATTCTACCATGTTCATATAGTCCATAGGTTCTCACTTAATATATCTACTGCAAACCTTAACAAAGCTCCTTTGTAAATTATTTTCTTTCTTGATCTGGCTGACTTTCATATTCTCTCTTTCTTTGGATTTCCTCATTCTGATTATGATGTGTCTTGGAATATTTTTTTACTTGGGTTTATTTAGGCTGTTGCCCAGCAGGCTTCTAAATTTAGGTGCCTGCACTCACTTCTGGGAACTTCTTAGCTACGACTTTATTGACTGTTGACTCTTCATCAGAAATGTCTTCCTATTCCTCAAGGACTCTGATGATTCTTATGCTGTTTTTCTTAAACTTATCCCATAGTTCTCTCATATGTTGTTTATTTATTTTGAGACATTGTTCCATCTTCGGTGTTTCCTAAAGGTTTCAAAGTACTGTGCTTTTAAATCGCTTGAAGTTGTTTTCTGAGGATCCTTATATAAAACTTGCTAAGGAAAATTGCATAATTACGGAACTAACAAGCAGATACTTATGCCAGGATAATTATCTTGCCCTTTTGGTATAACACCACTGTCTAACTGGGCTCCAGGTTCATTAAAGAATGGCTGATTAAATAAGAAATAGAGTTGTTAAATTAAAAATCACAAATATACTTGAAAAATATCTATTCTAATAAATGTACACTGACTATGTGTGTGTATATATATATTTTTTTTTCTTTAGAAGTTGTTGTGCCAGGATCTACATGATTTTTGTTGTTGTTGGTTTTTGGGTCACACCCGGTGGTGCTCAGGGGTTACTCCTGGCTGTCTCTCAGAAATAGCTCCTGGCAGGCACGGGGGACCATATGGGACACCGGGATTCGAACCAACCACCTTTGGTCCTGGATCGGCTGCTTGCAAGGCAAACGCTGCTGTGCTATCTCTCTGGGCCCCATTGATAACTATGTTTTTTAATTAATGTCTCTAACCTCTTTTTTAGCATTAACCCATTAGTTTTTATATTTTTACTGTGAGGCAATAAGATATAAGTATGATTAGTTTAATTTTCCACATGAGAAAAAGAAATCACCAAGAAATGATCTTAGTAAAAGTCACACATAACCAGAACTCTTTCAGAAGATGAGAGAATCTATACAAATGGAATTAAAGGAATTAAAAAAGTATGTTATCAAGCCATTATAGTAGAATTGCTCAGGTGGAGAATCACATAGACAAGCTTGAAGACAAATTACCAGCCAGCTGGAATAAGGAAGTCAAAAAAGAAAGGAGAGTAAAAACCCTGGAAGAAAAGGTAAAGTACTTAATGAACAAAGACAGGATAAATAGTCTCCTAATTATAGGGATTCCAGAAAGGGAGGAAAATGGAAAAGGGGAAGAGCAAGTAGGGAAGGAGTTAATAGCAGAGAACTTCCCTACTCTCGGGAAAGTGGTTTCTCTACAAATCCAAGAGGCGAAAAGAATGCCAAACAAAATAGACCCTAACAGAACAACACCAAGACATTTAATAATCCAAGTGGCAAAAATAAATAAATAAAACAAAGAGAGAGATTGACTCTTTAAAGCAGTAAGGGAGAAAACAAAGCCTCAAGTATAAAGGAAACAGCATAAGATTCAAATCAGTTCTTCCATTTGAAAAAATCCAGGCAAGAAAAGAGTGGAATGACATATTCGAACTACTTAATGAAAGAAACTTTCATTCTAGAGTCCACTACCCAGCAAAACTGAGGCAGGGTTTAAAACATTCTCAGACAAAACAACATCAACAACAACCTTCCAATATTTGCACTAACCAAACTAACTATATGAGCAATTACACAAACCAAATCTTTGATTGTAACAACAACCCTACACAATATATGGCACAACAGGTGCTTTCTGTCAGACTTCTACCAGGGTAATCCTTACAGCTACTGTGGTATCGACTTACTCCTGAGTAGATTCTTACGACACCCTGTCAATTTGGTAACAGCAACAACCTGCTTTCAGAGCAGGACTCTCTGTATAGTCACCTAATGGTGAAATGAAATCAAAAGATGCCTCCTCACCCTGACATCAATATAGGATCTGTACAGAAACCAGGATCTCTTACTACAGAAACCTGACAGCAACAGCCATGATTGTGAAGAGCTTTAGCTCTTTATAGTTTTGTTAATACAATTGTATTAAGCACGGAGATTACAGAAGTGCCTAACATATTGCTTATTCTTGGGAAAATTGAAGAGTTCTTTGGATTAAAAATCCTGATAACTGAGTATTTTATGCTATCCCCCCAAACTACTAGTTTTCTACTATATGCTTTTGGGGGGGATCCACACCCAGCAATGCTCAGGGGTTACTCCTGACTCTGCACTCAGAAATCATTCCTGGCAGACTTTGGGGACCATGTGGGATGTCAGGGATTCAAAACAGGTCAGCAAGGCAAATGTCCTACCCACTGTGCTATTGCTCCAACACTACCATATGCTTTTCACTGTTTCTGACTGTAAACTCTGCTTATACCAATTATTGTTAGAAGCATCCCCACCCATATTCTATGTAAGAGAAAAATAATTATTTTTTGGAACTGAGGCAGAATTCTCTACATTATAGGTTAGTCCTGTCAGCCTCCACATCTGACCTCCGCCATACCAACACAGCACAGCTCCACATATCCTGAACCTCTCCTTGCTTGCTATTCCTCCTTCCAAGGTGAGTGAATTTAATATATAAACAGCAAAAGCAGATTACTATTTTTTTCTATTTTAAAACACTATAACTTCTTTTTATTTTTTTATTTTGTTTGATTTGGGACCACACCTGACTTAATTCCTGGACTTAGGGTAGACTCACGAGTTCAGGTGCTAGGGACCAAACATGGGTTGGCCTTGTGAAAGGACAGTGTCCTATATCCCATACTATCTTTATGGTCCTTGAAAACTCTAAATTATGAAATCCATCTAGTGTCAAGAATTTCAGAGATACTAGGTTCTAAAACTTCAGATATTTCAGACCCCAGTCTATTACACTCATCATTTCTGATGAATTGCTCATTTTCTGACAAATTTTTGATAAGTATCAGTTATTTTTCCAAAAGAATCAATAATTTTCAAGACTTAAAAGTAAGTGACTAAAACAGATGAAGTTAGGCGGAGAAGTGAAACTGAGAGCCATTATTTACCTGTTTGCATTTGCAGTACTGTCTGACGATGCCCTCCAGGCAAGTTTACAAATAAATTGTAATTCTGGTGATGCAAAAGAGCTACAGACTAGAAAAGAACAGGACTGAAATATTGAAACTTTGAGACAGAAACTAATTAGAGAAATAGTCTCAAGAAAGACTTGAGAGAATGCCAGAAGAAAAAGAATTTTTTTTGGTTTTTTTTCAGGCCACACCCGTTTTCTGCTCAGGGGTTACTCCTGGCTAAGGGCTCAGAAATTGCCCCTGGCTTGGGGGGACCATATGGGACACCAGGGGATCGAACCGTGGTCCTTCCTTGGCTAGCGCTTGCAAGGCAGACACCTTACCTCTAGCGCCACCTCGCAGGCCCCAGAAAAATAATTTTAATAAGAATTAGGCCAAGAAACACCATCATAAGACAAAACAAAATAAAAATTTCCCAAAGGGGTTGACCATATCAATTAAATAAAAAAAAAAGGATCAGGAATTTGGACAAAGGGAAATCAAATTAAACAGCAGGATAAAAAAACTTTTCCAACCTTCTTGCCCTTCTCCCCTAGTTTTAGAATCACCATTTTATGATTTCGTTAAGTAAAAAATACCTTTAAAATTAATCCTTCAGGAGGCAATAGAATGTTGAGGATTACTGGAGAGAACTGAGTAAAAAACAAGAACAAAAAAGGAAGAGTAACTGGGCTAATGCTCTATTGAAGGGGCAACACATTCAAAACATAATAGTTAAGATGGAATCATAGTCTTTTTGTTATGTTCCATGCAATTAAAGTAAGTGCTATAAAATTCTTTTTCACTCATTTATTCATTCACTCAACCATGCATACATGAATAGTTCCTGAGCATAGGATAAAAAGATGGAAGAAAAGAAGGAAGGAAGGAAGGAAGGGAGGAAGGAAGGAAGGAAGGAAGGAAGGAAGGAAGGAAGGAAGGAAGGAAGGAAGGAAGGAAGGAAGGAAGGAAGGAAGGAGGAAGGAAGGAAGGAAGGTAAGATGGAAGGGAGGAAGGAAGGGAGGCAGGGAGGAGGGAGGAAGGAAGGGAGGAAGGGAAAAAGGAAGGGAAGGAGGGAGATAGGGAGAGAGGAAGCTCCCCTCCACAACTGCTGGCCTCTGGAGGGTAGACATTCAACTCCCCCCCTCCATCTTTTTTTCTTTAAGACACTGTGATTTGCACTATTGGTAATGAAGGGGCACCGTGCATATCACTTTATTTCCATTCAACACTGTTATTGTCCAGAGTGATCAATTCCAACTATCCTTATCATATTGTCATAGTGGTCCCTTCTCTACCTGAACTGATCTGCTCCACTATTTGTGGCAAGTTTCCTATCATGTACTGGTCCTCCTGGCCTTCAACTCTTTTGTCTTTGGATATTATTACCATCTTATCTTTTATTTTTTATATCCCATTAATGAGTTAATTAAGCTTTTCATCCATATATCATTCCAATACCAGAGAGTTGCTTCCCTCTACTAGTGTCCCAAGAACCTCTCCTCTATCCCAGCCCACCCAAGTTCAGTTTAATGGGCAAAAATCTTCTGTCTCAAAAGGTTGCCTTTTTAATAAATGGTATTGTAACAACTAGGTTTCCATCTGCCAAAAAACTTTGCTGCTTCCTCATACTATGTATCAAAATGAGTTTCAAATGGGCTATAAATCTGTGTCAAAAGCAAAACAACTAAATCTACTAGATGACAAGGAACAAACATAACATGACTTTGGAAAGAACTAACCACTAAAAAAGATTGGTACATCTGATATATGTATAACATAGGCTCATATAAAAATAAAGAAATAGTTCTTAGCCTTTGCAACAGCACCAAACATGATGAAAAAAAAAAAACAAACAGAGGAATTCACTCCTACTAGGGTTAAGATAAAAGCCTGGGAAGAATGCAAAGCACATCTGAACTTTCTGAACAACCTAATGAAGACTACAAAGCAGCAATCCTAATGATATTCATAGAAATGAGGCAAATAATGGAAGAAAATGTCAACATAGATGGAGAAAGCATGAGAAAAATCTAAACAGAAGTTACTAAATCAGAGAATACAAAAATACAAGGACTCTACAGGATAATAACCAAAGCTGAAAATTGAGTCAGTGAGCTCATGAATAGGATTAAAAAATTAAAATAAAAACAACTAATTTGTTGGCTGAAGTGATACTACAGCAGGAGCTGATTTGCTGGAGTGATAGGGCACTTGCCTTGTACACAACTAACCTGGTTTCAATCTCTGACATCACATATGGTCCCCCTGAGTTTCCCAGGAATAAATGATCTTGAGCTCAGAGAGTCAGATCATAACACTGCTTGGTGTGGTCCAAACACGAAACAAAAGACAACTCATAGTTTTACAAAATGAAGATAACATAAAGATTTATGACACAGAATCAGAAGTAATAACAGCAATATTATATGAGGACTTCAGAGAAAGCACTTGGACCCAAGTCCCACTGAATCCAGCTATAGAATGTTAAAAGAATTTACTGGGTCAGGAGTGATTCTTGAGTGAAGAGCCAGAAGTAACCCTTGAGCATCATGGGGTATGGCTTGAAAACAAAGACAAAGAAATAATTTACCAGGAGCAATATAATTTCTGCAGAGCAAAGTCAGTTTATTTTATTTATTTATTTAGGTTTTGGGTCACATCCATTGATACTCAGGGGTTACTCCTGGCTCTGCTCTCAGAAATCACCCCTGGCAGGCATGGGGAACCATATGGGATGCTGGGATTCGAACCTCCATCTGTCCTGGATCGGCTGTGTGCAAGGCAAATGCCCTACCACTGTGCTATCTCTCCAGCCTGGAAAGTCAGTTTATTAAAAAGAGAATACACTGGTCAGTCTGACACAGAAGAGGCCTCCAAAGAAAAAGATCATCTAGCTTTCTTAGGGGATACTTTTTATAGCATACTTTTTGTGTGCTTTTGGCAGGAAACTTCTGTGAGGAGAGGAGTAGGAGACATGTACCCAATTTTGGGGAAAGGGTAAATTGTACATAAAATATTCTAAGCCAATAATATAAGAAGGATAAAAAATACCTATAGTAATCTGGATTGATAATTAAATGTTCTCAGCCAATCATATAAAGATAAGATAATTTTAGCCTATCTGGGAAAAGAAGAGTGTGGTCAATTCTAAGAATTTGGGTGGAAAAGGCATATAGAGGGTATGTTTTGCTGAACCAAATTGATAAAAGGCACGTGTGCCTAGGCCAATTCTAGGAACTGGGGAGGGCAGAATGAAGCAGAGGTGGGGACTCTAGAGCCTCCTGGAAATAGCTGCTTATCTTAGCAAGGAGGGTTTCAACCTGCCAGGCTTTTGAGATGGGGACTTAAGTTCTGAATCATTTTAGAAGGCTTTTGCTAGACCACTTTATTATAAGAATTCCAGAAGTGGGGAAAGAGAAGGAAAGAAAAAGGTAGGAAAGAGAAAAGGAAGGTGGAAGAACAAAGGGGGGAGGAGGGAGGAAAGAAGGAAGGAAGGGAGAAAGGAAGGAAGAAAGGAAAGAGGGAGAGAAGGATGGAAGGAGGGACGAAGGGATGGAGAGAAGGAAGAAAGAAAGGAATAATGGAAGGAGAGAGGGAAGAAGGGAAGGAAGAAGGAAAAGAAGGAAGAAAGGAAAAGGGAAAGAAGGAAGGTGGGAAGAAGGGAAGGAGGAAGAAAGGAAGGAAGGAGGGAAGGAAGGAAGGAGGGAGGGAAGGAAGAATGGAAGGAGTGAGGGATGGAGAGGAGGGAGGGAAGGAAGGAGGGAGGGAGGGAAGGAAGGAAGGAAGGAGGGAGGGAAGGAAGGAGGGATGGAAGGAGGAAGGTAAAGAAGAAAGAAAGGAGGGAAGGAAGGAGGGAGAGAAGGAAGGAGTGAAAAAGGAGGGAAGGAAGGAGTGGAGGAAGAAAGGATGGAAGGAAGGAAGAAAGGGAGAAAATAAGAGTTGAACAATTAATTGAAGAAATAACAAACAAGAACTTCTCTTCATAGCAAAAAGAGGCAGATACCAGTCAAATGTTCCAATTAAAATAAACTCAAATAAATGAAAAACTGGGTCACACTATGATTAAGATGGAATAGAATGCTAAAAGCAATGAGAAAAGCAAAGACATACATATAATCGAGCCTTCCATAATGCTATCAGCAAATTACTCAACTGAAACGGCACAGCCCAAAAGGAAATGCCATAATACATCCAAAGTGCTGAATGGAAGAAATGTAAAAACAAAATCAAGATTCAAAAGAATAATAAAAATATTATTTTTATTTTATTTTATTTTATTTTATTCCTTTTCGAATGACCCCAATATTTACTGTGCCAGGGCAGGAGGGAAAAAAACAAAAATACAAAAAACACAAAACCTTGGTTATTTATATATATATATATATATATATCTTACCTTCATTTATTATTGTTATTATTATTTTTATTTACCTAGCTATTTTGGTCAATTTCTCAGTTTGGATGTGATTATTGAAATTGTTGTCCCCAATTATTCTTATTTTTTTTCTCTTCCTTTCTTTTCTTTCGTTATGTGCTATGCCATGTTTCTTATTTCAAGACCACGGCATGTTTTTTGTTTGTTTGTTTGTTTTTGTTTGTTTTTTTGTTTGTTTTGTTTGTTTTTTTATCTGTTTTTTTGTGGTGCTTATCATTATAGCTGGAGTCCTCACTGGATATTTGACACTTCTTTTGGTACTGGTGGAGTGTTTCACCTTCTTTTTCTCCTTCGTTTCCCAAATCGAGGATGAGAACCTCTAGAAGGATTCTGCCCATTTTCGGGGTATTAAACTCTTACCCCAGTTTATTTATTTTCTCTTTTTCAGGCAAAACCACGCAACTTGAACTAGCTACCCCTGCCCCTACTTAGAGGGGGAAATAAGGGAGGCATCAAGACCAAACTGATGCAAGACTACTAAGTAGTTGGTTAGAGACAGAGGGGACCACATATTCTAGCCGCCCTGGGGGTGAGGGAAGAGGAAATGGGAGGTAGGACAAAAACGGAGGTGTAGGGAGGACAATTTGGGGATGGGAATCCCCCCTGATTTTATGTAAATATGTACCTAAAATATTATTGTCAACAATATGTAAGCCACTATGATCAAAATAAAAATTATATTAAAAAAAAAGATACTGGGGTGGGGGGACCCCATGGAATACAGGGAATTGAACCTAAGGCAATCACAGGCAAGACAAATGCCCTGTTCAGTATACTATCACTTTGGTTCCTCCTTGTCTTATTTGGATAAAAGAATAGTTTTTTTAATATAATATATAAAATGATATAACTGAATTGTTTGCTTTTTTCTTGACACTAAACCAAGTATTTAATAAACTTGCTATGAAAATTTAATGCCAGCATGATATTCCAAAGAGTGCCTCCCAATATTAGTTTGTATTTATAAGGTGATTTTCAAAGTTGCCCATTGAGAGTGCACTTGCTGCAGCCCTGGGATCAACCCCTGGTTCTGAAAAACAAAACCAACCAACAAAAGATCTAAAAAATCTTTTCCTGAAATACATTTCAGGAAGAGAGGGAAAACATCTAATATTCACCTGAAGATCCTTCTGTACCATGTGCACAGAATTGGTTATTTCCCCAATCTCACTTGTCTGTATTCATAGTAATAATAAAATTTGATAAGCAAAACAAAAAAAAAAAAAAAGAAAAGAAAATTAAAGATATTCATGGCTACTTAAATGTTTTGCAATAACTAATAAAGTGTATTTTTTCTAATGAAAAGAAACCCAGGGCCAGAGCAGTAGCACAGTGGTAGGGCGTTTGCCTTGCACACAGCTGACCCAGGACAGATGGTGGTTCGATTCTGGCATCTCATATGGTCCCCATGCCTGCCAGGAGTGATTTCTGAGGAGGGAGATGGAGGGCTTGGTGTTGGGAACGTTGCACTGGTGAAGGGGTGTGTTCTTTTATATATATATATATAAAACCCATGCTTGTAATCATGATGCTTAAATATATTTATAAAAAGAAAGAAAAGAAACCCCACTCAGAAATATTAAAATAATTCTCAGGGCTGGAGAGATAGCATGAAGGTAAGGCATTTTCCTTGTATGCAGGACAGTGGTTCGAATCCCAGAATCCCATACGGTCCCCTGAGCCTGCCAGGAGCGATTTCTGAGCAAAGAGCCAAGAGTAACCCCTGATCGCTGCTGGGAGTGACCCAAAAACCAAAAGAATAGAACAAAATAAAATAATTCCCCAAATAATGTTGGACTTTATGTACATAAGAAATTATCATTGATACCACTGTAAAACAGAATACCAATAAAATCATTTTAATAAATATAAATATTATTTATTAATTTTAGTTTTTGATCACACCCAGCAATGCTCAGGGGTTACTCCTGAGTCTGAACTCAGAATTTATTCCTGTCGGTGCTTGAGGGACCATACAGGATGCCAGAGACAAAACTCAGGTCAACTCTGCATAAGGAAAGTGCTCTACCTGCTGTACACTCTCTCTAGCCCCAAAATAAAGACTGGAAAGACAATGCAAAGGATTGGAGAACATGCTTTGCATGCCAGTCCCAGGTCAATTTCCAGGAATAATCCATGAACACTTTGCTGAGACAGCTGAATACTGCCCAGGGGGATTCAAAACACAAAATAAGCATACAATGAGGGAAAGAAGTTGAGTAATGTTGAAATCTCTTAGAATGAATTCAACCTTTACTTGTTTTAAAGTTAACTGAGCTTCAAAATCTATATGTAAAAACTCCTTGGTGATTGAAGATAGAAACACTTAATTGGAAACTAGAGAAAAAAGAGAGAAAGAGAGAGTGAGAGGGGGGGGTAAAGCAGGTAAGTTATTTCATCAAGTTGTCATCTTTTGGATAGTGGAGATATATTTGCTTACTCTGGTCCATGTTCATGATAACTAAACTTATTTCAAGAGGAAATACAATGTTTGAGACTTCACAGTTACCCACCCCAAAGCAAGCATTGCCATATTCAAAGAAGAAAATAAAGAAATAGACCACAATATATTTTCTCATATTTCCTCCCCTCCCCAAAAGTGGCACAATATTTTCACCTTCATGAAAGGGCAATGCAAATATTACACAACCTACTAGCATCATGAAAAGAGTGCAAGTGAAAAGAGAACATACATGTATGTTCTGGAACATATTAGATACCTCTTCTAGATAAACTTCTAGATAAACTAATTTGATCAAATCTAATTAGACACACCAAACTGGAGGAAATGAGGTGGTAGTTTATTTCATAGGGTCTAAAATAAAGAAACTTAAAGCCAGTTAAAAATGTGTTTATAGGGGCTAGAGCGATGGTGCTGCAATAGGGCGTTTGCTTTGCATGAAGCTCACCCAGGATGGACCTAGATTCTATTCCTGGTGTCCCATATAGTCCCCCAAGCCAGGAGCAATTTCTGAGCACATAACACATAGCTGAGCACATAACCCCTGAGCAAAACTGGGTGTGGCCAAAAATGTGTTTATAAAGTATATAATAAGACAAAATTATTTAAAGTTTTATTAAATGAGTTTGTGAAGGCAGTACTTATGATTCAACTTTATCTAGTCCCTGAACTATTGTGATCAAATCCCAGTGATATTCATAGATTCAATGATTTCTGAGTTTAGTTTTAAGAGTCATGATTAATTTTATCTGGACAGACTCTGAGTCAGGTTATTATTGTCTTGTTAAAGTCTCCTTAGAGTCTCAGCTGGAGCCAACAACCTTCATTTCTTATACTAAATTGTCCCTTAATGTTCCATGGCCACTGTAGAGAAGAATGTTAGCTCTTAATTGTCTGGAGCCATATTCTCCCACTCCAACTCCCTTTCTATGTGGAACACTTCGTGCTTATGAAACACTCAAGCCTGAGGAGAAAAGGGCCCTGCATGTACAAAGGAAAGTTATTGTTATTGATGTTTCTCTTAAATGGTGAGATTTAGAATGTCAAAAGTAATGTCAGACCCTAAGATAACAGCAACAGCTTCTTTCTTGAAAAGCTGTTGTGTTACTTTTGCTTTGATATCAGTTATGTCTGTATTATGCACAAACCCCTCCACAAAGGCACAGCTTTATGGAAAGGAATGACTAGGCCAGCAAACTAATAACTTAGACTTTTATTTTCTATCATCTCTCACCAATTTTGCTGTCCCCATAATCGTTACCTGAATCACAAAAATATGAGGGTGTTCAGCTCCATCATGACATTAAAAAGGCAATGCCAGTTGGCCTAGCAAACTCACAAAAACTATCAATATTCAGTTGATCTATTCATTTATCTAACCTTTATCAATCACCAGATGACAAAACCAATTTGGATGTCATAGGATCAAAAAGAGAAGCTTAAATTTTAAAAAGGAGAATAAAGCCCATTTGCTAGGGTTTTTCCTGCCAAGTTTATATTGAAAATTTTGTTCCATTGAGAAATAGACTGATGACATTTTTCCTTCCATCTGCTCTTATAAAGATGAGTTATTTCACAGTCCAAATTTCTGTTCAAGAATTTTACTCACATCAAACCTGGAACATAAAGGTCAAGTTAGACAGAGAATGTGAAGTAATTGATCTTACCGATTTCCCTTTCCTAGAATATAACAAAGATAGTCACACTATTTTGTTGCCCCAATGTAACTGTCCTCATTCACTACATGTACAGATGGGTTTATACTGATCTTTTTTTTTTTTTTTTTTTTTGGTTTTTGGGTCACACCGGCAGTGCTCAGGAGTTACTCCTGGCTGTCTGCTCAGAAATAGCTCCTTGCAGGCACGGGGGACCATATGGGACACCGGGATTCGAACCAACCACCTTTGGTCCTAGATCGGCTGCTTGCAAGGCAAACGCCGCTGTGCTATCTCTCCGGGCCCTATATTGATCTTTGTACAGAAAAAAAAAATGATCAAGGACTTAGGATGCAAGAAACAAGTCGTTCCTCAAGTCTCCAGATGACTAATCAGAGATTAGTCTCCAGTCACTTTAATACTTACTGATATCCTATTATGTGTAATAAGGTAGAACAATTAAAACATCTTCCTTTTCATCGGAGAGATAACTCAACAAACTAAGCACATGCCTTACATACCTGAGTTGAATCCTTAGTACTGTATGTTTCCCTTGAGTACCTCTGTGAGCAACCTCCTGCACAGAGCCAGGAAGTCACAAAGCACTGCCCAGTGTGGCCCAAAAATAATAAAAATAAAATATCTTCCTTGGCCTCAAAGAGTGCTAAGTATAATAAAAAAAGACCAATATTACAACATAATAAAATAAGGACTAAAATATAAGCATGTAACAGAAAAATAATAAAATTTACTTGAGAATATCAAAGACATTTCATTGAAAAATGCTAAAGTTACGCTTGAAATAAGATTTCTAAAGATGGCATAGGGACAAAGATGGCCATTAGAAAAAATGTCAAAAGAGATTTAGAGTTAAGTTCAAAATTAGATTTAAAAGGAAAAACAATGGACTGTTAAATTTTGAAACAAGGGTTCCTGAATCATTTCTTACTCTATAAAACTTGGTATGAAAAATGAGATTAGACCCTACTGACTACATATTAAGTAAATAACAACAGGTCTTACCTATATCTTTTTATTTTAATCTTCTCCCTCTCTAAACCAGGATTGTACTATTATTAAACATTGTATCCTTTTTTGTTTTGTTTTGTTTTGTTTTTGGGGGGTCACACCTGGCAGCGTCAGGGGTTACTCCTGGCTCTACACTCAGAAATCACTCCTGGCAGGCTCAGGGGACCATATGGGATGCTGGGATTTGAACCAATGACCTTCTGCATGAAAGGCAAACGCCTTACCTCTATGCTATCTCTCCAGCCCCTAAACATTGTATTCTATTTTGGGGGGGGGGTTGGTTTTTGGATCACACCCTGTGACGCTCAGGGGTTACTCCTGGCTATGTGCTCAGAAATTGCTCCTGGCTTTGAGAACTATTTGGGACACTGGGGATCGAATTAAAGTCCGTCCTTAGTTCAGCAGAACGCAAGACAAACGCCCTATCACTGTGCTATGGCTCTGGCCCCAACCATTGTACTCTTAAAAAAGTAACAAGAAATTATTTTAATCAGTTTAGGTGGGAGAACATAACAGATACATAAATAAGTTTCATTTAGGAAGATATCTCTAGACAAAGAGAACATAGAAGGGGCACTGTTGGCTATCTTTAGAAATTAGATAACCCTATGAGACAGACACTATAGGATTAAGATTCAAATTCCAAAACATCAAGAATATATTTAAAAATGTAGTTGAAATACACCACTTCTGCAATGCCTGATAAGGCGTTTTGACAAATATGTGTTCTATACATTAATATGATAGCTAATCATTAATATGAGGTGGATAAACTGTAGATGGAAATACATAGAGGGATTAGGAATTAAAATGTATTTTGAAATCCTCTGAGAAGACTTGCATGCAAGGCTAAGAATTCAGATCATTCATAAAACAAAGTAAAATATCTACACTATAACCAGACATTATGTGACATACTATGATGTCAGGATATTTCATTAACCAATCAGGTAATGCCTGAAAAAAAAGAGAGATTATTGTTCACATGCTCGTTCTCTAAACTGTTTTTTTTTCATTACTATACACCAGCTGAAGTCAAAAATGGAAATAACTTTTATATAAATATCAGCTCATTAGCTATTTTCCAGAATGTCTTCTCTGGGGAAAAAAATCTGTCTCTGTTCTGCTGTAGAAATATACTTCTCAAATATCAAATGAGCAAAGAATCAATTGAGCATCTTGCTAAAATTTAGAAAATAACTCAAAAATTCTGGAATGGGGTTAGTGTACTGTTTCTGTTTTTCTAAGCTCCCAGATGATAATTTTGCTGCTGGACTATGGACTCTACTTAAAAAAATAAGGTTTTAGAGGATTGATTATTTTCTTTTTTTTTTTTAATTCTCAGCAGATTGTCTTTATATTGTATCTTCTTTTTTTAATATAAATTTTTATTTTGATCATAGTGGCTTACATATTGTTGACAATAATATTTTAGGTACATGTTTACATAAAATCAGGGGGATTCCCATCGCCAAATTGTCCTCCCTACACCCCCGTTTCTGTCCTACCTCCCTTTTCCTTTTCCCTCACCCCAGGGCAGGTAGAATATGTGGTCTCCTCTGTATCTAACCCACTACTTAGTAGACTTGCACCTGTTTGGTCTTGATGCCTCCCTTATTTCCCCCTCTAACTGGAGTCAGGACTAGCTAGTTCAAGTTGCATGGTTTTGTTTGAAGGAGAGAAAAGTAATAAACTGGGATAAGAGTTTAATACCCCAAAATTGGGCGGAGTCCCTCTAAAGGCTCTCATCATCAATTTGGGAGATGGAGAAAAAAGAAGGTGAAACACTCCACTAGTACCAAAAGAAGTGTCAAATATCCAGTGAGGGCTCCAGCTATATCGATAAGCACCACACAGAGCCAACAAAACAAACAAACAAACAAATAGGGAAAAAAAACAAAAACAAAAACAGACAAACAAAAATCACGCCATGGTCTTGAATTGAGAAACATGGCATAGCACATAGCGAAAGAGAAGAGAGGAAGAGAAAAAAAAAAAAGAAAAAAAAAAGTATAATTGGGGACTACACTTTCAATAATTACACCCAGAGAATTCGACCAAAATAGATTGGTAAATCAAAAATAGTAATAACAATAATAAATGAAGGTAATATATATATTTATATAAAAAGTAACCAAGGTTTTGCGCTTTTTGTATTTTTGTTTTTTCCCTTCTGCCCTGGCACAGTAAATATTGGGGTCATTCGAAAAAGAATTCACTTGGCCTAAGAGATATGGGGTTTCTCCGTCCTTGGAGCATACTGTCATGGGATCAACTCTAGACTTTGCTCAGGATCCTTTACTTTCTCGTTGGTTTTTTTTTTTTTTTTTTTTTTTTTGGTGTGTGGAGGACTTCTGCTCTGTGTTTAGAGGTCTCATTATCTGCACAGATCCTGGGGTGGGACTTATGATGAAGTCAGTCTTTGTGGTTCTAGAGGTTCTGTTACCTCAGTGTCATTTTAGTCCATCTTCTGTGGTTGGTGATCTTGGTCTTTGCACTGAACCTAGAGGATTGATTATTTTCTAAAAATAAAAGAAGCAGTGTAGTATATAAAACTGGTTCAGAGTAAGTATTCTGTGCAGAAATTAGGAATGATTTTTCCTACAAAGAGCCATTTCTCACTCCTGCTTGAGTACATAACTCCCTGAGAAATTGGATGGTGTGTACATCACAACCCCTGCAGGGCTTCAAGTGTCTGTGAGTTGCCGGGGATTCAACACTGTGCAAGTGCCTTACTTGCTGTACTATCTCTCCAGTCTCAAATGTGCATTGATATTTTTCCTCTCCTTTTATTTAACCACCATGGTTACAAAGTTGTTTATGATTGGGTTTCAGCCTTACAGTGTACACCTCCCTCTCCAGAGCCCATTTCCCACCAACAATATTCCCACCTTCCCTACTGCCTGACTCTGGGGAAGGCATTTTACTCCTCTCTCCCCCTTCTTTTTTTCTTTATTGTAACACTATAATCTTTTTTATTGTAAAAGATTCCTCTTAGGGGAAACTGGGCAAAAAGTTTAAGGGCTCATGCTATTATTTCTTACCATTACATGTGAACCTAGAATTATATATTTTTAAAGACAGAAATTGCATTAAAATTCAATAGTTCAGTGATAGTATCATGGGTAAGGTGCTTGCTTTGCTTGTGTCTAACCTGAGCTTGATTCTCAGCATTTCATGTGATTCCTAAAGTATTGCCAGGAGCCATTTCTGAGTGCAGAGCCAAGAATAAATCTTGAGCAACACTGAGTGTGACCCCAAACCAAACAAAAAATCAAATGCCTAGAAAAGTTAATATATAAAGTCATTATAAAGAAAATTTAAATTTGGCGCTTGAGCAATAAATAGCACAGCGGGTAGGGCATTTGCCTTGCATGCGGCTGATCCAGGTTTGATCCCCAGCATCCCATATGGTCCCCCAAGCCTGCCAGGAGTGGGGTGATTTCTGAGTGCAAAGTCAGAAATAACCCCCGAGTACTGCTCTATGTGGCCAAAAAAATCCCCCCCCCAAAAAAAACAAAAACAAAAACAGGAAATTTAAATTTTTTGTTGATAGTAGAATCCACTAAATGAATGGATGTGTGCTTTATTTGTGGTTTGAAGATATTAAGTTAATAAAGATACAAAGACTGCAATTCCAATCAAAATTCTAAAATAACTTGTTTGTGGAAATGCAGAGGTTTAATTTTGAAAGAAAAGATCAAAAAGGGAATCAGAAAGATAGTACAACAGATAAGGCACTTTCCTTGCATGCAGTTGACCCAGGTTCAATTCCCTGACATCCCATATGGTCCCCCAAGCAACCACCAGGAGTGATCCCTAAGTATAGATCCAGGAATAACTCTAAATATCACTGGGTATAGCCTCAAAACAAAAGAGCAAAGAATAGTATAAATGCATTTTAAAAAAGAAAAATACAGATCCATCATAAAACAGGGTGAAAAGTTAAACAGAAACTTTTTTGTTTTTGTTTTTGTTTTTGTTTTTTTTTGGGCCACACCCTGTGACGCTCAGGGGTTACTCCTGGCTATGAGCTCAGAAGTTGCTCCTGGCTTCTTGGGGGACCATATGGGACGCCGGGGGATCGAACCGCTGTCCGTCCTAGGCTAGCGCAGGCAAGGCAGGCACCTTACCTCCAGCGCCACCGCCCGGCCCCAACAGAAACTTTCTAAAAGAAGACAGACAATAGCTGAAAGGTATAACTGGTCATCAGGGAAATGTAAATCAAAACAATAATGAGGCTAGAACACATCACAAAAAGCAAAAATAAGCAGTGTTGGCATGGTTGTGGTAGGAAAGAGACCCTCATTAACTGCTGGTGGAATTGTCAATGGGCCCACACTAGAGGGACAATTTCTCATAAAACTAGGAAGTTAGTTTATATATAACCCTGAAATTCCACTCCTTGGGCATCTACCTGAAGGGCCTAAAAAGGAAAAGGAATTTGCACATCTATGTTCATTGCAGCATTATTCACAATAGCCAAAATCTGGAGTATCCAAGAAAAATGACTGGGTAAATAAACTAGGATACATATAAACAATGAAATACTACCTGGCTTTAAGGATATATAAACTCGTCTAATTTGTTGCTAATTTGTTGAAACTGGAAAGTATGCTGAGTAGTGTTAGTCAGCAGGAAAAGAAGAGATACGAAATAATATCTCTCAGATGCAGGATATAAAGAAAACAGGAGGGGAATAACAAATTCCCAAATGCAACAGAAACTGAAATGGTCAGTAGAAAATTTTGGGGGGTGGTGGTGCTGGGGAATAAAGGACAGTGATGGAAGGAAGCAGAAACATTTGCAAGGATGTGGTTTCATAAACCATGGAGGCTAATATAAAATTTTTTAATTAAAAAATTTAAGGAAGAAAGTAAGTTAAGATTTACCTTCCCAAACATCAGGTGGCTTATGACAAGGTTAAAAAAGGGAGGGGAGGGGGCGGAGAGATAGCATGGAGGTAAGGCATTTGCCTTTCATGCAGAAGGTCATCGGTTCGAATCCCGACGTCCCATATGGTCCCCCATGCCTGCCAGGAGCAATTCTGAGCATGGAGCCAGGAGTAATCCTGAGCACTGCCGGGTGTGACCCAAAAACCACACACACACACACAAAAAAAAAGATTGTGGTGCTGGCACACCAATAAATAAAATAACTATAAAAATAAAATAGGTGAGAGAGACAGTCCAGCAGTTAGGGTACTAGCCTTGCACACAGCTGACTAAGGTTCAATCCTTGGCATCTTGCAGGTACTTTTTCTCCAACTACCACCAAGGATGATCCCTAAGCACAGAGTCAGAAGTAAGACCTGCATGCCACCAAGTGTGATCACATAACAAATAATAATATTAATAATAATAATAATAGAATAAAGGATCAACATGGCAGAGTCTTCACATGGTCAAGACCAGTTGGCAGGTCTGTCTGGCCAGAAGTGCCAGCTTGTGGTGGTTGGTGGGGACAGTATGAATAAGTCAGCACTCACTATTCAGTTTTATTTTGTGACAGATTATGATTCAACCATTGAAGATTCTTAAACAAAACATTATGTCATAGATGATAGAACTGTCCAGTGAGATATTCTGGAATCAGCAGAACAAGAGTATGGAGCTATAAGAAAACAGTATAAGAGAACTTATGAGGGTTTTCTATTGGTCTTTTCAGTCACAGACAGGCAGTTTTGAAGAAATCTATAAATTTCAAACATAAATGTTCAGAGTAAAGGATTGTGATGAGTTTTCAAATATCTTAATCAGTAATAAAGTCAATCTGGATCATCAAAGACACGTAATACAAGAAGAGAGCAATTAGCACAACAGTTTAAAGTAACAGATATAGAGGCATCAGCAAAGATCAGGATGATGTAGATCAACTTTTCCATGAACTTGTCGGGTTTTATAAGGAAGTTTCAAGAACATGTGTCCTCCTTCACCAGAACCAACTTGAAAAGAAAAATACAAGAAAGACTGCCCTTGTGTCATTTTCTAAGAATTTCTATGAGTTTTAGCTACCAAGCGCCAGGAAAAGCCCCACATCTTCTCTCCTACAGTTTACATCATGTTGTTATCTTTCTAGCCTTAGTCAAATAATCACTATGGTAGCCTTCGACCAAGAGGCTGGCTAATCCTCTTGTGAAGCTCACCCAGAGACTATTTCAAGATAGATTTAAAGGAAATACTAAGGCTGCTTTAAAAAAATTTTTGTTTTGTTTTGTTTTGTTTTTTGGGGGGGCAGCCCACACAGGGCAGCACTGGATGATTACTCCTGGCTCTACCCACAGAAATCACTCCTAATAGGCTTGGGGAACCATATGGAAGGATTCTGAGGATTGAACCTAGGTCGGCTTGGCTGAGTGCAAAGTAAACGACCAACCCAATGTGCTATTGCTCTGCCTTCCTTTGAAATTTATATATCTATACACCGACACTTTTTTTTTTTTTACAGGTGAACATTTTAATAGGGAAGAATCAGATTTGGAACCTAAATGCTTACCATACTGAAGTCGTAGTTTGTGAAATAACTCTTAATTTCTAGAATCACTTACTGTTACTTTGTATAGAAGTAGTGAGAGTTTTTTTTTTTTCAATTGTGAAGTTTTACCTAGCTCTAAAAATTTTGTTGTCAACTTTAGTTGATCTTAAAAAAACCTTAAACTCTATTTATAAAAGTGAGACATTGCAGACTTTTACTGATGCTATGGTCTTTGTCTGGCTAAAAATACCAAGATACTTATTACTTATAGATTTAAAACTACTTAAAATCTTTTTATTATTATTCCCTACTCTAAAGATGTTAATCTCTACATGGACAAATATTTGTTCTCAATCTGAACTTAGATATTTCATTGTCCTTGTTTCTTATTTTATTTATTTTTTTAAACTATTCCTTGATATGATTGGTTTTGGGGCCACACCCTTTGGTGCATAAGGATTACTCTTGGCTCTGCACTCAAAAATAACCCTGGCAGTCCTCAGGGGACCATATGGTATGCCAGGAATCAAACTGGGTTCCTCTTGGGTTGGCCGAATGCAAGACAAATGCCCTACAGCTGCACTGTCTCTCTCTTTTTTTTTTTAATTTAACTCTTCACAACCATGTTGAAACTAAAAAATATGAGTTCTTTCTTTTCAAGTATTTCTGGATAAGAGATTAAAAAGAAACAAACATTTTGTTTATAATATAAAAAATGGAATTGATCTTTTTTAGGATTAGAGATGATTAATGTTTTTGCTATATAGTTTTTATATTTTTTCTTTTTATACATTATTTTCTTATCGAATTAGTTAACCAGTATTTTTTCTTGTAACCATAGGGTTTATTTTTATTTACTTAGAGAAAATGCATCACATAGTTGGCATAATTGTTCATAATACATTTGTTTCCAAACCATGAAAGCAAAGTTACTTTAAAAAAATGAAAATTAAAAATTAAAAAAAAATTGAAGGGAAGAGAAAAACAAGAAAGAAAAAGTGCAATAGCAAGATCATTTGTGAAAATTATTATATCACCACCAATGCAGTCATTAATAAAATGGCAGAAAGTTTAGTAAGCTCTTGTTGTTATATGTCCACTCTGTTAAATTGTTCCTTTAGGATCAAAATGAAGTTGTCTAAAATTCAAAGCTATGATACTATGAATTTTAGGGGCATATACCCAGCTGCTGGGTCTCCTAGAAGAAGGTCCGGTTCAAACATGATGACTGCATGTGTGGGTGTGGTTACAGCTTCCAGGCTTTTCCCAGAATAAGGAAGGGTTACCTGTACTTGCTCCAAATAAAAGCCCTGGTGATAGCCCAACAACTAGCATACCTGGAGTGGTATCAATTCAGCGTCCCCACAGGAATCATAGAGGTGTCAGTAATGAGGCAGGCCATTGGAGAAACAATGATTATGGTGTAATGGAGGCAGCAAGAGCAGCTTCGAAGGTTGGAGGCTTGGCACACCCCTTTTCTCCTGAGATGGCCAGATTTGTGCTGCATGGACTGGTGTTGTCATAATCTCTCACAGCTTGTTTACAACTCATTCAAAAAAAGAAAGAACCTATAGAGCTGGCCAGTTCAAACAGATGACTGTGTTTATGGCTGGTAACAAGTATTTTTTATATGTTTGTAAGCAAATAAGCTTTCAATGGCATACCTTGTTTATATGTAAAGACATTTAATTCTCACTGTTCCCTTTTAGACTGACAAAGTAGAATTTTTCTTACTGTCTGGTCTTCGTAGCCACCTTTGACCAGTCATCTATCTGCTCAAGAAACCTTGGATAACAGGATAGGACTTCAAAATAATTTTCAACCCCTTCTTCTTCCTCTACTAGAATATTGACTATTATATCAAGGTAGTAAGTGTAAATTTAACTATGGGGTGGCTTCTGATGTCATTTTTAATTTGTGGATTATGTGGTAAACAATTTAAAAATAACATTCATAATTTAGAGATACTGAGTGGTATTGCACAGTTATCACTTATATGGGTACAACAGTTTGTTTTGTTTTTGTTTTGTTGCTTTTGAGCCATATCTGGCGACACTCTTGGCTATGCACTCAGAAATCACTCCTGGCTTAAGGGAACCATATGGGACGCTGAAGATCAAACCCATGGTCCGATCCTAGGTTAGCACATGCAAGGCAAAATGCCCTACTGCTTGCACCACCGCTCTGGCCCCTGGTGTGCAAAAGTTCTATGAAGTTTTATAGAACAGTTCTATGAAGTTGCATAATAATAAATCCTGTATAGCTTCATGTGCTAAAATTAAAATTTGTTATCACCAAAAAAAAGTTCAGAACTCATTACAGAATAGTCTAGACTTGCCTTGTAGAAATTGGCATTTCATAATAAAAAAAAATTAAGAAATTACTGTTTTTCAGGTGCCAGAGCAATAGGCACAGCAGGTAAGCTGTTTGAGGAGACTTTATACCAACCTCAGATGGATCCCTGACAAACCATATGGTCCCTGAGCCTGCCAGGAGCGATTTCTGAGCACAGAGCCAGGAGTAATCCCTGAGTACCTAGCCAGGTGTGGCACGAAAATAAAAAAAGTTCTGTTCATCAAAAGAAATAACACAAAGAAAATTGCATAGTGGGAAGCTATTTTTATCAGTCTGTCAGTGACCAGAACAAAAAAATGTGTGCCCAGAATGTTATTTTTTAAAAAGTACTTTTGTTGACACTTCAATGACCTCCTTTCTACCTGCCTTTTCAATTTTATTTGCCACCACTCCTTCTGCATTTACACCTAATTCAAACCCATTCACACCTAATAGTATTTCATCATCTACTTGTTGAATTCCTCCAACCTACATTCTGCACTTTCACTTTTCATAAACATTTTTTTTTGCTTAGATTAACTTCCATTCCTAATTCCACACTAAACTACCACTTGGCTAATGATATCACAGATCTTATACAGACTATATTATTGCAATTATATACCTTATTATATAAATAACACGTATATAATATTGCACTTAATGTATTATTTTTTTATAAATTTAATGTCCAAGTTAATGCACACTAGAATATTTCAACAAATGCTTGTTTGGGGGAACTACTATAACTTTTTGGGCAGTACCTCACACAGCAATGCTTAGGGTTTATTCTTGTCTCTGTGTTCAGGAATTACTCCTTATGGTGCTTGGGACCATATGGGATGCCAGGGATCAAATTTGGCTCAACCTCATGCAAAACAAATGTCCTACCTACTGTACTATCTATCCAGTTCCAACATCAATAAGAAAAAGACAAACAACCCAATATAAAAGAATAAAAAAATAACTTGAATGAGCTTTTCACAAAAATGCATAAGTAGACAAAAGAATAAAAGATAAAAAATGATTACAATTAGGAAACATTTTACATCTGCCGAGTATATAAAAATATAAAGTTCTAGCAATATTACATGTTTGTATGAATATTATACACAGGCCCTACTAGTGGTAGCATAAATCAATTAATGGAGAAAATATATAGCATCTGAAGAAACCCTTTAACATACACCAGAACACATGTAAAGAACACTAGTCATATTGGAAAAGCAGTAGTCAACAGTCCAATACTTATCCAAACTTAAACATTTAAGTCCACAGTGACACAACCGAGGCATCACAACAAAGCACCATGTGATAGTAAAAAAGCAATGACCTATGGCAGAAGGAATAAAGTCACAAAGTATATATTCCCTCATATAAGGACCAACACCAAGCAAAATTAATCAATATCTTGTTCAGAAGGGGGAAAATATAGTAAAAAATAAGTATAAGCAAGCACACTAAAACTCCCAATCAGTAAAATGGTTCCCTCTAAGTAGAACAGAAAAGAATGGATATGCGTGTGTGTGTGTGTGTGTGTGTGTGTGTGTGTGTGTGTATGTGAGAGAGAGAGAGAGAAAGTGAGAAAGAGAGAGAAAGTGAGAGAGAGAGAGAGAGAGAGAGGGAGGGAGAGAGAGAGATATGGAGGATGAAAGTGGTCTCTCAAGTAATGCTCAGTGCCAAAAGGTCACTCCTGACAATATTTTGCCAATGGGACCAGACAAGTACCTTCAATTCTAGGAGCCTGGGGGATGTTATCGACATTCCTTAGCCCAGCAAAACTGAGAGAATAGCCAGGCTATACGTAGCAATGCTCAAAAGGTAAACACAGTACCAAGAGTAAAACTGGGAATCCTTGTTCATGTGAAGCCCTGATCCCTGAGTTATACTCTTGGCCCATATTCAAATAAACTTTAAAAAAAGTTTACTGGGTCCAGAGTGATAGCACAGAGGTAGGGCATTTGCCTTGCACATGGACACCCTGGATGGACCCAGGTTCAATTCCTGGCATCCCGTATGGTTCCTCAGCCTGCCAGGAGCATTTTCTGAGTGCAGAGCCAGGAGTAACCTCTGAGCACCATCAAGTGTGGCCTCCCCAAAACAAAACAAAAAATTGTTTTTACTTATAGATAATCATCATTTTAAACTTAATCTTCCAGATCCTTGAGTTTTAAATTAACATTTAACTTAAAAAACAATTTTCAATAAGGAAATAAATCATAGATTTTTTTGAATTTCCCTTTTGTTTAGGAGAGGAAAAACTTTAGTAGATCATAAACTATTTCCTGACTGAAATCCAAAAACAAGGAAGCACAAAAAAGAAAGTGAAAAGAGAAAACTCTTCTTTACCTAAGTTCTGGGCAATAGCAAGGAACCATCTTCTCCAGAAGTCTGGCTACATATGGCTGATGGAAATAGAGCCAATTTGATGCAATCATAGAAGAGTCTCTCTGACCTGCACATGGGGTCCCCAAAGGATAAGACCTACCTATTTTTACATCATTAACTCTCTTAGCATGAGTTGAGGTCACTTTTGATTTGAAAATGACCTTGGAACACAGGCTGTAATTTTAATTTGTTTACACAAATTATTAAGCATACAGAGATATGATTAATAAATCTTCTACAAAGAAAAATAAGTTTCTTTCTACAAAGATGGCCTTTGGCATGATGCTACTATGTACACCGTTGTAGTGAAGCTCATTCCACAAACTAGTTTTCTAGCACATTATAATCCCAAAATTGCTAAGCAGTTCCTTACATTGAGCAGTATAATGCCTGGTAAACTAATTTGCAAGAAAAGCGGCTTAGTAAATTATGATGACTTCCCTTTCAAAATGAAGACCCTGAAAACATTTTTATGTATTCTTCAAATTATCTATTATGCTAGGAAGAAAAGCAATTTTTTAAGTTTAACAAAAAACTAGGATTTACTTTGGGAATCAAATACATATTCCACTTTTTGTAAAAGGGCCTGTGAAAGCTGATGTTACTTCTTTAGAAGTGCCAAGAATAAACAGCAAAGAACACACATGGCGTTACTGTAAGTATGCTGTGTGGGTAAATGATCACTCACTAGCTATCAATGGGGGAAATGCCTGGATCTGTAGTTATTTGCCAGTTTCTGTAGTGTGAATACATCCAACTTCTGGCAATTTCAAGCTACTAATTTGATGTAACTATAATGGAGTTAGAGAGAAACATAAAGTAGCATATTACCAAGTATTTTCTTTATAGGTACAATAAGTGTAAATAATATTAAATACATAGAGAATAACATTAAGCATAGTAATTGTGAGTTGATGTTTAAACATTTATTACCTTTAATTTTTAGTGCAATTTGTTTTAATGTATGTTTATGTAATTTTATTTTTGATAATGACTCTGTTTAACAACAAACTGGCAAAATTCCTTTAGTTTTGATACTCCCCAAATACCACTGATTAGACTAGGCTTTAGCTAATATTCCCAGACTGGCACTACAATTAGTAAATGGCAGACTTTGGTGTGAACATGATTATCTATATTCCCACACATTCAAGATCTTCATTCAGGAAAGATTCCAAAATTCTCCTTTAAGGTAATTGCTTGGTAAATTACATACACAGAACAGTGATGGCTTTGTTAATGGACTGCTTTACAGATAGCTGACTTAAATTTTAGAATTTGCTCCTTAGTTCAATCAGATCAGACAGAGCAATATAACATATTTATTTATGGGTCCCTAGCAAAGTCATTTAGCAGGCCTGGAAGAACTTTGGTTTCATCCCTACTCTATCTAGTCAGTCAATGAGACAGAAGGTAGGAAAGAAAAAAAAAGGGGGTGATAGAGAGACTCCCAGAGGATCTCTTCCATAATTAATTATGCAAATCACAAGTAAATTAGACACTAAAAATTTAAGATTGATTGAAAGGCTTGCTCAAAGTGCTTTAACTGTGATTCATAAACCAATCACACAAATTCATATGTTAGGTTGTGCAAAAAAAATATATCAGAAAGATGTAGAATGAAGTACGATTACCCTCATTTAAATGTAAAAGACATGGTTACTAAAGTATGAGTCTCTTACACTGTTAGCACTAGCCCATCAGATGTTAACAAAATCTGATATGCAACAGTTTTACATATCCCCATGTGGGAGAAAGATCAACTTGTGATCTGCTTTATAAATCAGCTACAGTGTTAGAGTTAGGCTACTGTAGCTAAATGGCTTTTAGATATGCTTCCTGTTAAAGCTACCATATTTACAAATGAAAGCTTTTTCAAACCACGGCTTTTAATATAATTTGCATATTTAGTAATACATTGATTAAAATTAAACACGGATTATTGCAATTTATTTCAGAAACAGATGGGATGCATTAAGTGAAAAGCCAGAGCTTTTAAATAGAACAGACTCACTGGCTGACTACTGATGAATGATGAATACAAAAACTTTGCAAATTGACAAAAAGGAAAAGAAAAAAAAAAGCCCATTGCACCCATTTCAAGGCTTTCCTGACTGGTGATTCCATGAAATTAGTAATCAAGTTAATTGAAAATGAATAATGTATATCAAAGGTATGCACCAGCTTAATGGGAGATTTCTTTGGGGGTGGGGAATGCTTCCACAAATTTAAAATCTTCCTTATGTGCAAGGCATGTGTTTTTCTAATTAAATATGGATTTGGTAGGGTTCACCAGCAGATGGCATTCTTCCATTACATACACTTCTGCTGGACCGCTTTAGTTTTACAGGTGTATGAAACTTCTCCAGCTAGTGTACATTACTTACAGAATAACTACATGGTAGAGATTTCTGTGGATTTATTTCCAAAAAGGTATATTCCTCAAAAAGTCTTGGTCACTATAAGCTTTCTTAGATTGTGAAGGATTTTTTTTCCTGCTCTTTGTATTTATGCATTGTTGAATATCATTCACAAAAGCCAATGGTTGGTAAGACATCTCTTAGATTGGTCCACTTCTCTTACTTCTTGTCAGCTAATTCATCAAAGGTTAAATAATCAAGATTTGTTTCATATCAATCCCACAGAAGTGTGAAATAACCCAATCAGCACTTTGACCGTAAATATATTATATTATTATATTATATCATATCATATTATATTAACACACAGGCTAGTTCAATTATGGAAATAAATTCTGCATATAAAGCTTCCATTTTATAAAGCATAAGCATTTTCCAAGCTAAAAGCAAAATTTGACTACATTTCTTATCTGATAATTATTAACCTAAGCAATTCATTCTCTGAGTGCCACAAAAGAAAAACCATCAAGTTGATAGAAAATACATCATGTAATGTTTATACCTTTTCCTCCCTGAAATTTTCAAGTGAGAGGCCAAAAGGAAATTTGAGGATTTGGGTTATAGTTCATAGGGCTAGAGTACCTGCTTTACATGCTGGGGCTGAGGTTGCTTCTCCAGCATTGTATGGTTTTCAGAGTACCTCTGCAAGCAAACCCCTGAGCTTGATGAGCATCCTCATCAAGGAAGGAAGGAAGGATGGAGACATTATTCAATTTCACAAATTCTGCTGAACTGGGCTGCTAAATATGAATGATACTTGTCAGACTAAGTCATAGCATTACCTATTTATATAAATTTATTTATATAAAGTTAATTATAAACTCTGAATAAACAAACCAGGACAGTTTGCAATTGTTCATTTCACATGGATCATTGATACATAGAAAGCAGCAAGGAATCAAATAAGAGATTTTTTTTTGTTTTTTTTGGGGGGTCATACCCTTTTGATGCTCAGGGGTTACTCCTGGCTAAGCGGTCAGAAATTGCCCCTGGCTTGGGGGGACCATATGTGACGCCAGGGAATCGAACCGCCGGGGGATCGAACGGAGGTTCTTCCTTGGCTAGCGCTTGCAAGGCAGAGTCCTTACCTCTAGCGCCACCTCATCGGCCCCAAATAAGAGATTTTTTTATATAAAATTTTTATTTGGTTTTTGGGGCCAGAGAGATAGCATGGAGGTAAGGCGTTTGCCTTTCATGCAGGAGGTCATCGGTTCGAATCCCGGCATCCCATATGGTCCCCCGTGCCTGCCAGGAGCAATTTCTGAGCCTGGAGCCAGGAATAACCCCTGAGCACTGCCGGGTGTGACTCAAAAACCACAAAAAAAAAATTTTTTTTATTTGGTTTTTAAAAAGTACATTTGAACAGCCAAAGTGAATTTTTCTCATCAAAATCTTGATTACTATAATACCATCTGTAGAGGTTTTTTGTGTTTTGTTTTTAAATGTCAAGTACCTCCAGCTTTTTCCAAGTTTGATTAAATACTCAAAAGTACTTAAAGGGTCAGTTCCTAGCTTCCCAGATCTGGATTACTCTAACATGAAGTGTTTGTCACCTATTGTGAGTTGTGAAAATCCCCCTGTATCCAATGTGTTTTGTTTGGATTGAGATGGCATGCAGTTGATGGCTGTGACCTTCATGGTGGCTTAGATCCCTGGCTGGCACTGATTTTTGATTTAGTGCCGATCTGCTGCGCTTGTCACAGGCTGCAAGGTGCTTTCCATGCACTAATGGAACAGCTCAAGGGCAGAGGGGCCCTGTAAATGTCTATCTCTCACCAGCCACCGGCTAAATAGAGAGGTGAGTTTTCTACATGTGAATGACAGACTGACATTACATACAAGGTGATAATGCAAAGTTTTTAAAAATCTGCACTGACTTCTCAAAAATAACCAGCATTTGCAAAGTGCAAATGATAAGGTTATTCTGCCTGCTAATGAATATGTATCTGCTCTGTTAAAATGGAATATTTAACACAAATACTGATAATATATCTTCATTTGGTGGCAGGGAACTAACAATCAGTTGATGTGTCCTTTGGTCCAACTATAGTTGTTAATAAATTCTTCTACTTAATGATGTCTTCAACAGAAAATTGCATATGTCCAAAGTTTTTCCTTCTAAGATAACAAAAAATTGACATGATAATTATTATTGAAAGAAAATTTAGACACAAAATACATTTCGACCTATATATTATTTTTCTGTGGTTCTTGACCATAAAGGTGTTTCAGATTTGTAGTTTTAGAAAAATTATCTGGATAAATTTTACCTTCTAATAACCCTACATATTATTCCCTTTGACTGAGATGAGTTTAATTCATGGCAAGAGGCCAGTAAACGCATTACTGGTGATCTCTGAGTGACTAAATCGTATTCATCCTTCAAGACTCAGCACAGATACTATCTCTTCCAAGAACAATTCCTGAGTTTTCCTTTTTCTTGAACTTATTTCCTAATGATCTTTATGATTTTTGATTTATAGACTTCTGCTATTATTGCTTTTTACCTTGAATGACAAATATTCTTTCATTTTCTATTATATACTGCAGGCTTCTTACTGTCAAACATCACATCTTTTATTTGGATAACTCTGATCTTACCTATACCTGGGCCTGACATATCATAAACACTCAATACATATTTGCTGAAAGAAAATGATAAATATATGATTATGACATAATAGAATAGTTTGTTGAAAATTTTAAGATAAAATATTTTGTCATTAACATTAATACTTGGCTAATTACCTAAGCCTCCATTTCTTCAAAAACCATACAGGCAAACAAACCTTATAACAATTCAGAAATTTCATTTTAGAGTCTCTGATTTTTCTCTAAAGCAAAACCACATGCTAGACCCCATTTTTATCTCAGACAACTTTATAGCCAAAAGCTCACCAAAAGAAAACTCCCCTGCAGAGACTATTAATTCAGATTATGTCTATTTGTAGTGTCCTTAGATTTCTTCATCTGACCAGAGTGAATTATAGGATATAGCCATCATCCCTGTGGCCAGAAAGATAGTACAACAGATAAGTGCATGTGGTCCCTGAGTAACACCAAACACAATGGTAGGGTAAACTCTGAACTAAGTGTGGAAGCTCTCTACCAATTTTTAAAATTTATTCATTCCTAACAAATATCCTGATATAGAATAAGTTGATTACATATTAGACAACTCTTTTTGGGGGGATTAAGATCATACTGATTTAAGGTCATACTGAAGGTCATATTGGTCATACCAGTATTCAGGGCCTATTTCTGGCTCTGTATCCAGGAGTGACCAGCATCTGGCTGTACATTATGCGGTGCATCATAAACAGTGGGTGGAACTGGAGTCTACAGCACACAAGGCCTCTCCTCCTGCACTCTCTTTCTGGCTCCTAGTTCACCAACTATTGAATGTCTATCATGTAACATGAATGGAGAATTAATTACAACAGTGCTGTGTACTTTCAACACAATATTCCAGGGAACAATCGAAAATGGTACACCATACCAGGTGTATAACGTAAAAACATTAAAATAGGAGTTCTCAAATTTTCTGTAATTTTGTTTTGTTTTGTTTTTTTGGGCCACACCCGTTTGATGCTCAGGGGTTACTCCTGGCTATGCACTCAGAAATCACCCCTGGCTTGGGGGGACCATATGGGACCCGGGGATCGAACCGCGGTCTGTCCTACACTAGTGCTTGCAAGGCAGACACCTTACCTCTAGCGCCACCTTCCCGGCCCCAAATTTTAAAACATTAATTCAAGTTAGGAGATAAATAAGTGAGAGGACACTCTATGGTATTGGAACACTGTATGTATGAAATCCTATCACTAACAGTGCTACAAATCAAAATGCCTATGAGCTAGAGAGATAGTACAATAGGTAAGGAGCTTGTCTTGCAAGAACAGACCTAGATTCGATTCCCAACACCCTAAATGGTCCCCCTAAGTCCAGGAGTAAGCCTAGAGCACAGGCAGGTGCGGCATTAAAACAAAGAAGCATTTAAATAATTCCCACTTTCTATAGACTACCTCTACCTCTGGCTTCGGATATCCCTAAAATGAATTCATTATCTTCTGCCACTTAATATAGGTCAACTGAAAATTTTCAATAAATTGCACCCAAAAAACCCACATATTTTGAAATAAAGAGGTCCTGGTTAGAATCCAAATTATTCCTCTTCCTATATTTTATTGGATGAATTACTTAATACCTTGTACCTAAAAGTTCTCATCTATAAAAAATGCATAGGACAATTGGAAAGGTTAAACTAGTTTAAACAACTAAATGTACATTAACTGAAAAGCACCTATTACATAAAAATCATCTTTTCTACTTCCTATTTTCTGCCTTTAGATCAGAGATTGCCAAAATTATTTGGTCCGCTGCCCCCTTTTCAGAAAAGAAAATCGCTAAGCATCCTCCTGGAAATCTAGCTTCTTTGGGCAAATAGGAAGTGCCCCTGAACCACTAGACAATTTATAATAACAGCTTTATCATTGCATTATTTTCCAATAAGTTATTCCACAAGCAGACTTAAGACACCATAGATTCAGTTCACATGGTTAACACAGTTTTATCACTACTTTTAAAGCTTTCAGAAGCCTTTAGTTCAATCTTTCTACATTCTAAATGATATACTTCTTTGTCTCCTTTGCAAACTAAAATCTTTCTATTGACTTTTCCCCCCAGGTTTCATACCAAAATTTTACTTTGTCTCATCTCTTCTTCTCCCTTTATTCCTCTTAGTGAGCATATCCACACTAATGGCTTCGACCATCATCTCTATTCCAGTGACACCAAAACCTTGGTCTAGTCCTTTGTCTCCACTTTATACACTAATCTTCAGATAACTCGTGCTCTAGGCTATGTCCTGCTAATAACCTGCCACCTACTGAACTCAACCTGATTCATAATTTATCTCTGCTTGCCTTTGATCAAACTTCCTTTCTTCTAACTAAAAATTTAGAAGTCATATTTGACTTTTCCTCTCTTATTAACCCCTACAGTTAAATCTATCACCAGTGTCAGAAGTCACTGAAATGCGACAGGCCTTTCCATTCCCATTGCCGCTGCCACAATCCTAGCCCATGAACCTCACACCTACAGTGATACAATAGCCAGCTAGCTCTGTGCTTCTCAAACCTAGATGCAGCTTGTAATACTTGGAGGAAACATTTTAAAAACAGATTCTCACACCACCCCAGGTTACTGAATCAGAGTCCTTGGGGCCTAATGCTCTCCAATTGATCCTTATGCACAACTGGCTTTGACACTACTGTTACAATTGATTCCATGTCCCTAGTCTCTCCAATTTCATCTGACAAAGTGTATTTAAATATCTGTTTCATCATGGCACATTACTGTTTAGGAACTTTCTGATAGGTTTCTACTGCCAAGGCACTTGAAGCTGAAATTTTTCTGCCAATTTCCAAGTCTTTATAAATTAATCCCACCTTATTTTTGGACTGAATTTTTTTTTTGCTTTTGTTCGTTGGGTCTTTTGTGGGGGGGCACCTGGTGATGCTTCTGGATTACTTCTGGTTTTGCACTCAGGGATCAGTCATGACTGTGCTTGGCGGACCATATGAGAGACCATATATCAAACTCTGTCTACCATGTGCAAGGAAGCACCTTCCCCTCTGGGCTATCCCTCTAGCCCTGAACTTAATTGTCAGCCAGACAACCACCAAGTTTCCTCAAGTTTATTCTTATTTTCAGCTGTTTGAGGGATTGCTTACAGCCAGTCTTATCCATCCTTGTTCCATGTACATTGTCTCTATCTCACTAATGAATTTCATTTGACCTCTTCAAGTACTCTTTGACTATACTCCTCTTCTAGTGGAGAGAAAGCCTCATACCTCAATCTTTGGGGGGATGGGGGGACATGGGTCTGGAAGCAATGCCAACCCAGGAAAAAATCCACACAGGTTAGGGAGATAAAACAGGTTTAGGAACTTCCACCACAAACTCTCTGCAAGCAAACTGAAAGCAAGGCAGACAGACAGACAAGTTGTGTGGCCAAAATTGAAAAAAGTAGGACCATCCCCATGGGTGGAGAACAGCAAAGTAGGAGGCCAATCCAGAGATTCTTCCCACTCAAAAGGACCAAACAAATGTAAAGAAGAAATATCCTGATTAGAGTAAGAACCAGTTACTCCACTGCTTTCTATTATGAGCTATGCTAGAACAATGTTGTTTATCATTTTTCATGAATTACAATTTTAAAAATATTCTCTCTAGATTGTTAACATTATACTAAGGTTTCTCTTCCTACATGTCAAGGCATATTCTAGATACTTGATCAGTTTTTCTAATTAATATTCACCAAATGCTTACTATAATAAAAGAGACATGTATATTAACTCATTTAATCCCACAATTCTAAGATAGTTTTGATGCAGAACAACTTTCTTTCTTTCTTTCTTTCTTTCTTTCTTTCTTTCTTTCTTTCTTTCTTTCTTTCTTTCTTTCTTTCTTTCTTTCTTTCTTTCTTTCTTTTTTCTTTCTTTCTTTCTTTCTTTCTTTCTTTCTTTCTTTCTTTCTTTCTTTCTTTCTTTCTTTCTTTCTTTCTTTCTTTCTTTCTTTCTTTCTTTCTTTCTTTCTTTCTTTCTTTCTTTCTTTCTTTCTTTCTTTCTTTCTTTTTTTTTGGTTTTTGGGCAACACCAGGTGATTCTCAGAGATTACTCCTGGCTCTGCACTCAGAAATCACTCCTGGCTTGGGGTACCATATGGGATGCCAGGGGATCAAACCGCGGTCAGTCCTAGGTCAGCCGTGTGCAAGATAAACACTTTACCACTGTGCCACTGCTCTGGTGCCAACACAGAACAACTTTTGAGGGGCTCTAAAGATGTGGCTCAGTGGTAAAAGCATCTATCTTGCCGGGGTGAGAAAGTGAGTTTAATCCCACTTAGTGCAACCTGCAGCTCTTCCTGTATGAGCCTCAGCCCTATGATCAAGGGTGTGACCCCTACTGCACTAACACCATAGCAAAAAAAGAAAGGAAGGTAGAAAAAACAACTTCTGAAGATAAAGAAATAGAAAAGTTGAATAAGTAATCCTTTTAGCACAGTTCACAAGTAAAAGATAGAGCTGAAATGTGAACCTTGGCAATCTTTCCAAAACTAATTTTTTTTTGTGGTGTTTTGGGTCACACCCAGCAGTGCTCAGGGGTTACTTCTGGCTCCATGCTCAGAAATTGCTCCTGGCAGGCATGGGGGACCATATGGGACGCCGGAATTCGAACTGATGACCTTCTGCATGAGAGGCAAACGCTTTACCTCCATGCTATCTCTCCGGCCCCCCAAAACTAATTTTCTTAACTATCACAGAGTCATAAGGCCATTAGTGCTATGCAGTTCATTCACTTCATCTGAAGAGTTTTTTATTTCTTAATCTTTACCTAGTTTGTTTAAAGATTCGCATCTGATATGTCCTGTGAATCTTGTTGGGTTTCTATCTCAATACTATAGAACTCTCATGATAACTCTAAAATTGCATTTCTTTGTTGCAATAATAAATACTTAACAAAAAATACATATAAAAAATTCTCCCTGAATTAGTCTGTTCATCTTCAAGGGTTTTATTAAAGCAGACCAAACCTTCTATTTCATTAAATTTCTTTTTCCATTATTTCTAGACATGTGTTGCTTTATTTTTGCATAGGATTTGCTAACTCTGTGACTTGGAATATGTGTGAATCTTCAGTTGGCAGTCAGAAGGAAGTACACTAGGATTGCTTTTGACTCTGCGCTCAGAAATCACTCCAGGCAGGCTCAGGGGACCATATGGGATGCCCAAGATCAAATCCAGGTCAATCATGTGCAAGGCTGTGCTATTGCTCTGGTCTCAGAACACTTTTTTTTAAAAGTAAAATAGGTGCCCATATTTGTTTGGCACCTGTTTTCCATCCTGTTATGTGTTGTCTTCTGACACTTCTGACACACAGAAAAGTTATGCCTCAGGGTATATGATTGGACAGCAATCAAAGTCAGCTCACATGTTAAGGACAGAGGGTCTGGTTTTCCTAACAGCAAGATCAAATGGGCATCAGAAGTCACTAGAATTTAATGGCACTCCATGATAAGACACTGCTAAGAGCTCATATCAATTAGAGGAAAATAAGCCTGCAAATTCAGAGAAGAGTCCTATATGATAGTGTACAGGCAAGTTTCACATATTGGGCCAGACACTTTGAAAATGTTAAACCCTATTAAAAAGCTAAAAATAAATGAGGTAGAGAGACAAAGTCCGCTGCTCTATTTATACTGACATTGGCTTCCACATACTTATTGGTGGCTCTACTAGAACAGGTAATAAGCAGCTCCAGATTGTTCATGCTTCAGAGCTTTAGAATAGCATGAGTAATTGAAAGCCACAGAAAATACAAAAATTTAATTTTAGTCAAGGTACTAAGCCATCTCCTCTTCAATGAAGCTTTTATTTTAGCTAACAAAAATTATAACTAGTTTGGATTTCAGCTTTTAGCTTTTCCAATTCAACTACTAGGATTCTTGATAAAAGCTCTTTTCAGAGTCACCAGAGAAATTTGCACCCTTAACTTATTCACTATGACAAACTATACTGTCTAGACAATTTTAAGATAAGTGGTTGATGCTGGATAGATGTTGGATAGATGTTGGTTGATGTTGGATAAATAGGACATCTATCTTTTTTTATCCTTAAACCCAGTTACACAGTAATAAGACAGTTAGTACTAAGACTTCATTCCAAGCAATAGTAAAATTATCTCATGAATAAAATTATTTTTAATCACTTAAGAACTATTTTGAACTACTTATTTAAAATAAGTGTGGCTCATAGATCACACTGAAAATCACTGTCTTAGGGAACTTGAAAGAAACCTGAATAATCCTTGCGTCTGACTCCATAAACAAAAGATTGTTATTGTTTCTTTTCCTGCTTTTACAGTTCCCAAGTCAGTTAAGTCCTAGTTCTAAAAAGCTGACTCAAAGTCCTGTTAAAGATCACATACACTCTTCCTCTAAGGTAAAAGGTGATAAACGTGTTCACTTACTAGGAATATGGAGGTTTAATGTATAGACTTAAAGGGCCTCTTAAGGGCAGGTGAAGGCTTACAGATAATAAAATGTACAAGATAGTGACACTGTCCAGCCAGAACACACAATTCTGCTATGTTCTGATCCAAGCAGAGCAAGCAGCTGCTGAAACCAAACCATGACAAGGGTTATTTTACCTGTGACATTGGAGAATTTATTCAAGAAAAAACCCCATTTTGTACCAGGAATTCCACTGTACAGTTGCAAAAGTTACTTAGTCCTTGGCTTCACCTACTATTTAAAACATTCTCAAATGCCTGAAATAAAGCTAGTCATACTTCCTAAAATTATGGACTCACTTAAGAACTGTACTAGCTGGGGTTGGGTGAAAAACATGTCTCTGTATTCTCTGGTTCCAATATTTTAGAGAGAAGCCACTTTGTTCCAACTGTCATTAACCAAACAGTAACTTTCTGCACAAGTACAATATGGGGTAGAATGGAGAGAATGATTTTTCAAAAGTTCCCAAATTCACATAGATCTTTATGATCAGTTAAACAATATAATGTCTATATTAGCATTCTATATACTCTCAGATCAGAAGCTCTAAAAACACTATAAATGGCTAATTGACATTTAGTGTAAAGGATTCGAACTATGAATGTTCAAGAAGGACTGTTTCTCTAACATAGAGGTCAGACAACTAGTCTCCTTTCTCCGAGCTCTTCTTTGTTTGTTTAGCTTCCACAAACTTAATCTGGGAATACAAACAGGATTCGTAATATATAAGAATTTCTGTAAACTATAGCAGAAAAATCCTGAGCAACAATCCAGTAAAGCTGTCTGTCTTCTTTTCAACAATAACAGGCTGCATTGTCCTGAGACATCTCCAATCCAGAAGCAGCTCAGAAGACCTCCCCACATCACCGTCCCCACATTTCTCTGGTTCTTTCTCACTATCCTAGCATTCTGACATTTTGTGGATTATGCTCCCAGGTTCCTTTATTAGTTTAATATTAGAATTTTTCTGAACTATTAATGAAATAATGGTTTTTAAAAAAGAAAAATGTTCCTACAATACTGCAACATTTTAATGCCTCATTAAAATCATTAGCAATGCTAATACTAAAGAACTTACTTCATCTTTCTAAAAGCCCAAAATATAAATCATAATAAAATATTTGTTAGTGTTACATCTGGAGAAATAAATTACATGATGCTTTTTATAGAGGCTTTATATATCCCAAGAAAACAACACTGAGGTCACACTATTATGTACATGCAATAGGATTTTCTATGGAAATTCATATTGTATCATTTTCTAATATTCATTAAAAACGGGGAATACTATTTGTATTTGTCATTTATGAGAACATACATAGTATGCCTTTCAAGTAGCCAGAGCTTTCAAAGACTTCAGGTTGCAAACAATGACATGCTTCACTGACCTGAATGACTTACAAAAGCCATTTCTATTCAGTACTCTCATTTATGCTATCTTTAAAAATGAAGAAGAGACATATATTAATAGCAAGAAACTGGTAGGATGATTGCATCACTGCCCATCTCCAGCCTTATTGCAACACTTCATTCTCCATCAGTTGAACTGACATGGGAATGTAAATGTCATATATAATAGTCATATAAAATTTTACTACATGAGTAACTAAGGCAAGTGTGACAGTTTCCTTCTCTTTATTGACCAACTTTTATTTGGAGAGCAAAGGAGTTTAATGACATAACAAAGTTCTTGCTACTTTTCTCTTGAAAGAAATCTCTCACCTTGAACTGGGGTAAGTAGAAGAGGGATTCCTCTTAAGGAAATCCTCTTAAAGAAATCTACATCCCCTGGGGAATTGCACAGAACAGGATAAACCTCGAAAAATACAGGATTATAACATCCAGAAGGGCTTAGAAATTTCATTTATTTCTCAAAGCAGTCTAGTATTTATCTACAAGGTTTTTTAAACGAGACAATTGCCATCCAAAAACTATATCCATGTAGTCAAAATAAAGCAAGAGGAAGAAAATTAGATACAAACAAGCAACAAAAATCTAGCCAAATATAACTTAAATTACAGCTACTTATTATTTCATTTTTTTTTAAAATTTATGTTGACTGCATGGTTTTCAGGGACCTGAGCAATAGCTCAGTGGTATGGTGTTTGCCTTGAACGAGGCTGACCCCCAGGACTGCCCGGGGTTCAATCCCCCGGCGTCTTATATGGTCCCCCAAGCCAGAAGCAATTTCTGAGTGCATAGCCAGGAATAATCCGTGAGCGTCACCAGGTGTGGCCCAAAAATAAACAAACCAAAAAAAAAAAAAAAAAACCAACATAATTTTCTCTCTATCATCAGCTGTACAATTTGAATGTTTCTTTAGGGGTGATTCATATATTTTCTTTTGTTTGTTTGTTTTTGTTTTTTGGGCCACATCCGTTTTGACACTCAGGGGTCACTCCTGGCTATGCACTCAGAAATCGCCCCTGGCTTGGGGCACCATATGGGATGCTGGAGGATCAAACCGCAGTCTAGCGTTTGCAAGGCAGACGCCTTACTTCTAGTGCCACCTCTCCGGCCCCACATATATTTTCTTTAAAAAACAAAACAAAACAAACATATATTTACTATTAATCATCACTATTATTTAGATGATTATATAACCAAAATTAATATCTCATTCACCAGGAGGAATTGTAGATATTGAAGATATTTATTTATCAATTGTCACCAGAATAAATTATTTGGAAAACACATATTAAGAACGAATGAGGGAAGATTGGGTTTTTTGGGGGGAGGGTCGTGTTTATTTTTTTGGTTTTTAGCTTGTTGGTTTTTGTATGTTTGTTTTGAGGCCACACCTTGTGGTGCTAAGGGGTTGTTCCTGGCACCAGCATCTGGGGTTACTCCTGATGTGCTTGGGGGAACCATATGGGAAGCTGGGGATTGAACTTGGATCAGTGTGTGCAAGACAAAAGCTCTTATTACTATTTTATTACTTATTATTATTATTATTATGCCCAGAGGGGATTATATTTTATTTTAATGGGCAAAATAGTATATATCACAAGTATAGCTACTTTCATATTAGTATGTTCAATCTGCAGAACTAAAATTATAAATAAACATAGCCATGTTATTTTTAAATAAAATATAATCTTAAAAATTTTAAAACCAAGAACTTAATGGTATGAATTCCAAATTACAATATTCAAGCATTTTTAATTCAAATTATCACATGATGTAAAAGGATTGCTTAAAATCATATATTTCAAAGAGAAGCAAGCCCCAAAAATGATAAAATCATTTGTTAAAAACTTCAGCTGTATCTTCATTACCCATCCATCTCTTCAGAGAGCAAATTAATTGTTCCAATCCAGTAAGCAACTAAAGAAATAGTCGACAAAGGGTGAAATATGAACATCAATGGTAAGTTTTGAATTTACCCTATTTATCTTGAATGTAAGATCTCATGACCCACTAAAACTCAGTTCACAGTGTTTTATGAAAAATAATGGCTGAAATTGAATGTCTTAATTTACATTTAATGTAATTAAGAATGGTTTAAATTATGACTGATGAACAGCACACACAGATGTCAGTCAGTTTCATCAGAATAAATTGAAGTCAGTGTCAATGAATGCTCCACTGTTAAATCCTACTTTACATAAAATTAATAAAAATAAGGAAATATATTCTCTAACTAATTGCAAAATGGCCTGGAATTCCCCCAAATTTTAGGGAGAAACTATGTAACTGAGAAAAATCACAATTACTTGAAGAGAAAGTATTATTTTTATAAACAGTCTTAAAGAACTATAGAATTTCTAAGCTGAACTGTCAGCAAACAGTCCTAAAGAGCTATAGATGATTTGAAAGCTGAATTTGTGCAAATATTTTTGTAAAGATAAAACACACACAGGAGGGGTAGGAAGAAGAGAAATTAGAATAACATTTGTGTTATAAATGCCTTTGGCAACTCTTCTTTCAGGAGGCTACGATTATAAATTTCCTCAATCTAAAGCATAAATCTTGTCACATTGTATTTTCTTTTAAAACTTCTCCAGGAATTTTACTAGAAAAATATTTTTTTTTGCATTACTCCTCTGATTTTTTAAAACCAAGCTAGAAAGACTGTGAACTTGACTGTGGTTTGGATTCTTAGCTTGACCAGAGCACTCTCTTCCATGGTAGACACTGAAGCTTTGTGGATTGGAGCAGATGTTGCTACTTTTGAAGTTAATAGAAACTTTATGGACCATTTTTCACTCTCTCTTCCAGGAGCAAATGTCAACCATAGTTTTTATCAAAACCTGAATTCTTGGCTCAAGTACTAATTGCTGTTAATGTGTTTAAATCCCAATTCTCAGTGAAAGCAGGAAAGGTATTTTTCTGGTGGAATAAAAACTGGGTTAATATTTGCACTTTTAGTGCCTGAATAAGCAAGAAAAATGCTACACTCTTGGGTCACATAATACTGCAAACAGCCATGAAGACCTAAAACACAAGACTCTTAGGCTTAGTGTGGTTAGGCTTAGTGTGACCAGATTAGTGTATTTGGAATGAAATGGATCTTGAGACTAAAGAAAATGAATAACTGTCAAAAACAATGGGCTAAAAGAGGTAAGGATCACCTTATAGTTATCTTAATAAAATTAACAGTGACCATTTTTTCCATTACTCATCATATATATAGTCCTTTAGAATGGGATACTATTAATTTAAAATATACTATTTTTCCCTGATGTCCCCCCCAACATACTATTTTTTAAATAGTGGTCTTCCCATATCACAGATGAATAAAGTACTAAGAAACTAAGAAGTATAGGAATAGGAAGATAGTTTAGCATGTTGTGCAATTGCCTTGTCTGTGCCCAACCCAGGTTCAATACCTAGCATCCCAGATGGCCTCCCAAGTACTGCAAGGACTAATTTCTAAGTGCAGAGTCAACAATAAGACCCGAGCATAGTCAGTTGTGGCCCAAAAACAAAAAGAAGAAATTAAAAGGCATAGCTAAAAAGCAAATATGAATATAGCCATAAAACTTGAATAAATCTTCTGATTGTTCATATTGTGTTGAAACTTTCTATGCAAAAATTAACTAATTAAAAAGTAAATTGATATGCATCTAGCTACATGGGTTAATAACAACATTAAAACACCTAAGAGAATTTAAATAAATTACTGACATTTCAAGAGTACTCACACTTCCAGAGAAATGAAATACACAGTGGCAAATAAAGTTCCCTACTGAAACACAACCAGGAATCAACTATAAACAACAGAAAATCATCCAGCTTGCAGCTGAGTTTGCCTGAGATACAATTCCATTCATATATCTGGATGATGGTGACTGCAATACAGCACTGGAGAAGATGGGATGAGAAAAGAATTCTTGGCATGATGTGTACAGGCCACCAGTGTTTTTGGCAGGTCTGATCCTGCTTTGGGAGTTTAGAGACTAGATGTTATCATTCATAACTTCAATGAACCTCCAGCAGACTATTGCTGGAAGAAATTGAGTTGAGAGACAAATAAACTGGATGCTTTAGATCTGTGGTAGCTGACCTGACTGTCCCTTCCTTCCTACCCCAACCCATCCCTATCCCCACTCCTTCAGGGAACTGAAAAGTTTTGAAAAATGGCAATGGCCACTTTTTAATGGCGTTCATAAAATTTAACTCAAAATGGTTTAAAGTCGTGGATATTAGATCTGAAACAATGACATACACAGAAAATAGGTGATAGGACTTTACATCAGAAATATCTGAAGACTTGTCTCCATTGGTGAGGGGGATAAAATTAAGTACAAACAAATGGAGCTACATCAAGTTTAAAAATCTTTTACATAGTGAAAGAAAGAACACAAAACAAAAAGGCAAAATAGAAACTTGGAGAAGATAATTGTACCTTATATCGCTAACCAAGAGTTAATATCATCCACTAGCAGTCATCCAACTCAACAACAAAATAATCAAGTAATCTAATTCTTAAAGATTGACAGAGACAATGCAGCTGAAAGCTGACATCTCAGGAGGAGAGCATGGACCATGTCATTGTGTTGCAGAAGCCATTCCTGCTAAATCCATCATCTATAATCACATTTTTGCCTATGACCATGATTCACCACTCCTATGACTCTGCAGACACCAAACTGACTCCAGGTACACCAGTATTTGGATTGATATCACCAGGACTTTTTTGGAGTGAGTGTAAGCACTCCCCACCCGGCCTTTTTGTACTTCCAGAAGACCTGGCAGCCCAAAATACATCCCACAAACTCTGTAGTATCATCTTTAGTGATTTGAATTCTTGAACTGTGCAGCTATGTGACAACTTCATTTTTGTTGAATACTATCATCCCCATAGGATCAAACCAAATTGTAGCTAAAGTCACTTAATGTGCATTTTCCACAAATTTTCTTATCACTTGTTTTTATTCCTTCTCTTTCTTTTTTTTTAAACAAATGTATTCTGTTCAACTATGTCAACTATGTGATACATCCTCTTTAAATAAACTAAGTAAAAAAAAGTAACAGGCTTATAGTGGGTAAGGCACATGCCTTGCATATCTGTGTTCAATCTGCTACACCCCATATGGTTACCTGAATCCTTCCAGGAATGATCCTGGAGCAGAGCTAGAAGTAAGTCCAGAGCACAGCCAGGAGCATCACACACACACACACACACACACACACACACACACACACACACACACACACACACACACACGACAACCAAAGAAGATACATACATTGTCCAAGAATCATAAAAAAAATTTTAAGAGGAAATTCACATCAAAATCACAATAATATCTCACCCCTCTGAGAATGGTCTATATCAAAGAGATTCAAAACACAGTTGATGAAGATATGGATAAAAAAAGAACTCAGGCACACCATTTTGGGAACGAAATTTTTATTAGCCTTTATGAAAAATGGCAGAGATCTCTTAGAAAACTAAAATTAAAAGAACTTTGTGGATATTTTTTATTGGTTTATTTTTGGTTTGGGGCCACATCTCATAATACTCAGGATTTACTCCTGGCTCTGTATTTCAGATATCACTACAGGCAGCGTTCAGGAGACAATATGCAATGCCAAAGATCAAACCCATGTCAATAGTGTTCAAGGCAAGTACCCTACCCACTTTATACTATTGCTTTATCCTGTACTGATTTTATTCAGTGTGTTTATCAAATAGATTTTTCAAAATATATTTTTGCTTCCATATATTAACAGCAAATATTTTATGCAGTAAATACATTATTTCAAAACTATCTCACTTATTTATTGATGTAATTACAATGAAATGAACTATTTGAATTAAGTTTACTTAAATCTTATATCTTAAATATATACAGATTTCCCTCAATTGTAGAGATAAATCTTGTATCCTAGTCCGATTTTTGTTTGTTTGTTTTGGGTCACACCCTGCAGTGATCAGGGGTTACTCCTGGCTCTATGCTCAGAAATCGCTCCTGGCAGGCTCTGGAGACCATATGGGATGCCGGGATCCGAACCTCTATCCTTCTGCATGCAAGGCAAATACCTTACCTCCATGCCATCTCTCGGGCTCTTTTTTTTTTTGTTTGTTTTGGGACCATGCCTAAAGGTGCTGGAGGCTACTCCCCACTCTAAGATCAAATGTCACTACAGGAGATGCTCCAGGGACCAGGCAGGCAGTCCTGAAAATTAAAGGTAGGTCTCCTGCAAACAAATGCATTTGCTCAACCCCTTGAACTGTTCCTCCATTCTAATGTCTTTTGACAATGAAAGTATTGTTTCCTGAAACTATAGATACTAGTAATTTTAATATTTGACAATGTGATATTACCCAAAAAAAGCTTTTCTATTCTCAACTAGTCATCATTATATATCCTTAATTACTCGTCCTTTTTTCTTCATTTTTCTGCATTTTCCCTATTTCTCATTTTCTCTTAGTCTCTTAGTTATGGTTACTGAGTTTATTTATAGTCAATGAAGGATAGTTACCATTTGTCATGCATTGCAAATAAAATACCATAAATTTTGCCATAATTTTTGCATGCTGTTTCATGCTGAATGTTTTCATTCAGAATTTGTATACTGAAACATAACTATGTTCTGTTAAAAAAAATTTTTTTACCTGAACTATGGGGATTGGAAGGTAGCTCAAATGGTTGGAGCACATACTTTGTATACTATATCCCTGGTTTCTAGAACCAAATTTCCCTGAGTACTACCAGAAGCAACTTCCAAGTACTGGGCCAGGATCCTTGGAATAGCCGTAAGAACCATCCTATAAATACCATATAAATACCATGCAAAACTAGAAATAGCATTCTCTGCCATTTATCTAAAGTTATAAAACAGCAATTAAAAAGGGGGAGTGCCCTGGGCTGACCACTTAGTCCAGGGGACTGAGATCCCCCCCACCCCAGACTGGACCCCATTCAGTTCTCTTCTTACTATTATTCATTTTCAAAAGCGCGCAGGCGCATTTAACAACACCCCAAAATATTCTTAATTCTTGACTGTTTTTAGAGGGAAAAAATGGAATTCCCTAGATTTGGAGGATAATATTCAAATAGGTCTCTAAAATCAGTGTATATGTAGACGTGACTTCCTATACAGTGGTCCTCTCTGTCTACCAAGCCTAATCCATAAACAATTCATCTATACAATGTATATATCCCCTCTGATATATTTCCCCTCCTCCACACAGAGCCCCTTCTACTCCCTCATCTCCCAATCCGGATTCGTTATCTTCCCCTTAATTAACCCTCTTTACCCTCAGTTCTTTAATTTGTTAGGCACCAAGACCGACCTCCTGCCCCAACAGATTCTGCCCTTTCGCACACCCCTACAAAGCTCATTATTACTCCTTAACTCTCCCACCCCCAATCATCAATACCTCACATTTACCCTTTTTAACTTCAGTACTACACAGTTCTAATCACAGACCAGAGTCATGCATTGGATTTAACAACCCCAAACTATTTCAAAAGACAAAATGAACCCATATGTCTTTTGAATATTTTATGTGTATTTTCTTTAACAGCTATAACTCTAAATATTCTTTTACCGTGATGATTCTACCCACTGTTTATCTTGTCTTCTCTTTGTGAGCTGTTCAATAAGGAATTTTGGTGGAAGAGTCCCTCAGTTTAATGCTTATGATTGACCATGTCATGGGGATTGTTGGACTTGTTCTTATGGCCCCCATATGCGCTGATAACGCCACGTGGTATTGTTCCTGGTTTGTATAGGCACATTAAAATGGGAAAATACTATACATACAAATAAGTACTTATCTAATAGAGATTGGAACACACATATCTTGTAGTGCAATGGGACCTTACACCCTGAACATTGATATAATGCCCTAGCACAGGCCTCAGAAGAATGGGCATCCTCCATTCACCCCTGAACCAGGGAAGCTATCTGCGAAACATCCAAGGTTTTTTATAACAACACCTGGAAGCAATCCTCCACCAGGGAAGACACTACCACAGCTCTGACATCGACCTGTTCAAAAGAGACTTCTCTTAACACTCAGAAGACTTGACAACAACAACCTGCTTACAGAACAGGGTTCTCTGCATTGCCCTTTAATTGTGAGGTGAAACGAGAGGATACTCTGCACCATCCTGACTGAAATATAGGGTATGCAGATTCCAGGATCTTTAATACATAAACATGATACCAACAACAGAGAGTGTGTGAAAAATAAAAGTGTATTGACACTACAGACAATGACCTGGATTGGACAAACTAGTTTGCCTGGAGCCTAGAGTTGGTCTTATGCCAGGAAACTTCAGGGGTAGGGTCTCCTTGTATTTAGGCCAAGGCTTTTCCTTTCCATGTCCCTCATATTTTGGTGGGCCTATGCAAACAATAATTGTCACTCTAACACCATTTTTACTGTGCTCCTTTAACTCTAATCATTAAGGAAAACAACCCACTTAAACTTTTTTTTTTTTGGGGGGGGGTCACACCCGGCGGTGCTCAGGGGTTACTCCTGGCTGTCTGCTCAGAAATAGCTCCTGGCAGGCACGGGGGACCATATGGGACACCGGGATTCGAACCAACCACCTTTGGTCCTGGATCGGTTGCTTGCAAGGCAAACGCCGCTGTGCTATCTCTCCGGGCCCACTTAAACTTTTGAGGTTAACTTAAACTAATATGCATGTGCATGGAAATGTAAAAAAGTACTTTGCCTTCAATCTTTAAGGAGTTACATAAGTTTTATGGCTTTAGATTGCTTTGTGTGCTGCTAAGAAATATTATGTACTACAATCTGGGGACTTAAGGGACAAAGTAATTGTACATGGGTTCTGTTTTATTTTTCTTAATGTTCTTTGGCTGAAAGTTCAAAGTTAAGATATCAACAATGGGACTACTGCGAATTCTGTTTATGGGTGATTGTCCTTCCACTGTAACTTTACCTTGTCCTTTTTCTTTGCATCTTTGTTCTCATAATTAAAAATAAAAAATTTAGAAAGGGGGGGTTGCAGCCTATAGTTTTACAAGCATTATTCACAGTAACCAAAGCATGGAATTGACCTAAAAATTATTGGCAACTGACTGAATAAATGAATTATGGTCTGCATACTGAACAAAATACCACTCTGTCATAAAAAAATGATATTATGAGGAAAAGCAGCCAAAGAGTAGAAACTTTCGGGGCGGAGAGATAGCATGGAGGTAAGGAGTTTGCCTTTCATGCAGAAAGTCATTGGTTCAAATCCCAGCATCCCATATGGTCCCCTGTGCCTGCCAGGGACGATTTCTGAGCGTAGAGCCAGAAGTAACCCCTGATCACTGCCAGGTGTGACCCAAAAAAACAAAAACAAACAAACAAAAAAAAGAGTAGAAACTTTCAGAGATAAGGTGAAGAAATTCTAAGACTCTGATGAGCAGCATGGGGACTGTAGCCATCAATCTAGTCAATTTTACCTATAGTCAACAATTACATTTTAATAAAGCTATGAAATATTTAGATAAAAGAATATTCAGCAGTCAATGCTACTTAAACAGATATATAATTTTTAATGTTTCATTTTCTTGTTTCATGTTGTAGACATTTAGCTCAATATGTAACACCTAGTAACTAATAAAAAAAACACTTGATAAATCGAGGCATATTAATGAAAAAAATTTACCTAACCATTTCTTAATTCTCCAATACACTTTGAGATTAAATAAAGACAACGATAGTCTTAAGGAAAGCAATTAGCTGTATTCAAAAATAACTAAGTATTTCTCTATAAAGAAACAAATTTTCAGACTGTAAAAGTACTGTGGGTAGTACATGTGTGTAAAATGACTGACCTCAGTTTAATCCCCAGTCCTTCATATGGTCACCAGAAATACCTCTAGGAGTAATCCCTGAGTGCAGAACCAGAAGCAAGCCCTGAACACCATCAAGTGTGGTCCAAAAACTAAAAGAAAACAGAAAAATAATTTTTGCCATTTTAGAGCCATTTCTTTGAAGCATGATAGTGCAGCTCAAATGAGCCAATTTCATTAATAAAATTCCTCAAGAGGGAGTATTGCCTTGAAAATGGAATTCTGGCCATCCTATCATGAGCTCAGGTATCATGAATGAGTGCCAAGCCTACTGCACTGCTAGGTGTCTAGAATTGTCAGCAACACCACTCGGAGGTACAACCCCAATGAGAAATGTGACTAAAAACACCATGTGAAAGTGCTTCAGCCAGAGAGTGATGCCCTGCAAGAGGGTGTGAGCACTACACTGAATACCAGAGAGCAAAACAATGAGAAAGGGCACAAGAAGTACACCTGAACAAATATCACACCACAGTGCCCAATGAACACCAGCTCAGTTTTATCTAAGCATTTTATATGATGCAACAGGAAATGGATGTGGGAAAAGACTAAAAGAAATTAACTTCAGAAATTTCTATTAGAACTAGATGTGTCTGGGCAGTGTCAAGCATACTATTATTATTAGTCCTTTTACAATATCTGTGCCTTAACACCTCTCTGATCAACCTTTGAGCAGTCTGTGGAAGGAGCCAATTCAGCTTTATTCATTGACCCAGTTTTCACATTTACCATCACAAGCAAATTTTCAAGAAGAGAAAACCAAGGTCTCATTATTACCTGTCCCCCACCATTATATCTCAGGTAAGAAGATGTTTTGTAATTGTTTATTTTCTAAAATTCTTATAGGATAGTAAAAGTGTTTCGCAAATTGGTTTCTGTAATCTCTTTAAGTCCAAACTCCTAGAAATACAACAGTGTGGAACCAGCAGTTGAGATGAGGTATGGGGCCAGCAAGATAGTACACGAGTCAAGTCATTTGTCTTATACACAACCAATCCGGGTTTAATCCTTGGCACCACAGTCTCCTAAGCATAGCCAGGAGTGATCCCTGAGTACACGTTATTAGGAGTAAGCTCTGAGCACTTATTAGGTGTGGCCCAAAAGCCCTTAAAAACATGAAATCTGGAGAGAAGAAATTAGACGTTATAGACATTCAGTGGAGTGACATGAATCAATAAACACTGTGTATATTTTATATGTATTTTTTCATTTGACTTTAAGAAATCATTACTAAATGTTATTTTTCATATTGAAGAATCTAATGCTAATGCTTAGACTTGATTTTAAAGACTGAATTTTTCTGCTGGTATAAATAGTATGGACACAGTAAAAGTACTTGAGAGAGCCTAATGAACCATTTCTTACACCCCATTACCTTTAGTCTGATATGACTGAGAGTGCAGGCACTAATTATCCTCTCTTTCAGACACCAACATAGATCTACAGGAGGTCTTAAAACACAATTTCCCATACAATTCAACACTTCCTTGCATAATACATTCTGATATATTTCTTCTCTTTGAAATTTAAATGATAAAGACCAAGTTCTTAGCTTCCTTTTCTAAATATATAGGGTATATACAGTAATTACTAATTCTTAACTTTCAGAAACCAAACATAAAAATTGCACAACTGTAAGTAAGGGTTGTTTTTAACAAGAATTACATTACATAAAAAGGGAAAGTCCTAAACTGCACATAAAAAATTAAAAGAGCATAAATAACTCATTTTTATTAAGATGTGTTAATAATTTTATTACACACACCCTTATACATGTACAAGTATATATTGCTATGTAACATCTATGGCAATAACCATGCCTTTTCTCAGCATTATACCACTCTAACTTGTGAATAAATTTCTTTGTAATTTATAAAAGAGTCCAAAATAATCTATGATGGGAGGGCCAAAGTGGTGGTGCAGGGTGTAAGGCGTCTGCCTTGTGCGAACTAGCCTAGGATGGGCCGCAGTTGAGCCAAGTTTGATCTCTGGCATCTCATATAGTCCCCAATCACCATCAAGAGTAATTCCTGAGCACAGAGACAAGAATAAACCCTGAGCATTGCTGTGTGTGGTAACCTCAAAAATTTATAATAGTCCCCTCAAACAATCATTTGTTGAAATATTGTAGTGTGCATTAGCTTGGACATTACATTTATAAAAAAAATAATACATTGGACGATAACTTTAAGTGCAATAATATATATTATTTATATAATAATGTATACAAGTACAATAATATTGTCTGTATAAGATCTGTGATATCATTAGCCAAGTGGTAGTTTAATGTGGAATTAGGAATGGAAATTAATCTAAGCGAAGTAAAATGTTTATAGAAAGTGAAAGTGCAGAATACAGGTTGGAGGAATTCAACAAGTAGATGATGAAACACTATTAGGTTTGAATGGGTAGGATGCAGAAGGAGTGGTGGCAAACAAAATTGCAAAGGCAGGTAGAGAAGAAGTCATTGAAGGCCTATATGTTATACAAAAGTAGTTTTAAAAAGTAATGTTCTGTGCTTAACATTTTTTTTGTCACTGATAGACTGTTACAAATAGCTTCCACTATGCAATTTATCATTGTATTCTTTCTTTTGATGAACAGATTTTTTTTTTTTGTTTTTGTGTCACACCTGGCAGCACTCAGGGGTTACTCTTGGCTCTGTGCTCAGAAATCGCTCCTGGCAGGCTCAGGGGACCATATAGTATGCCAGGAACTAACTAAGGTTGGTACCAAGTCGCTTTATGAAAGGCAAACATCTTGCTTGCTGTGTTATTGCACTGGCCCTGATAAACAGAAATTCTTAATTTTTTCTTATTATGTGGCATGCAATTTTTACAAGGCAAGTCTAGACTATTCTGTAACGAGTTCTGGACTTTTAATTTATTTTTGTGATAACAAATAAAATTAAATTTTAGCACCTGAAGCTATACAGGATTCATTTTTATAAACTTCATAGAACTGTTGTAACCAGGGGCCAGAGCAATGGCACAAGCGGTAGAGCGTTTGCCTTGTACGCGCTAACCTAGGACAGACCGTGGTTCAATCCCCATTGTCCCATATGGTCTACCAAGCCAGGAGCGATTTCCGAGCGCTTAGAGTAGCCCCTGAGCACCTCTGGGTGTGACCCCAAAACCAACCAAACAAACAAAAATCTATATTCAAATATGCATTACTTATATCATTGTGAAGTATTTTTTTCTGTTTCTCACTAACAAATCTGATCTAGGTGTCATAGATTTTTTTTTTGTTCTGTTTTGTTCTATTTTGTTTTTGGGTCACACCGGGCGGCACTCAGGAGTTAATCGTGGCTTTGCCCTCAGAAGTCGCTTCTGGCAGGCTCGGGGGACCATATGGGATGCCAATCCAGGACGGATGGTGGTTTGAATCCCAGCATCCCCTATGGTCCCCTCCCCGCAGCCTGCCAGGAGTGATTTCTGAGCGTAGAACCAGGAGTAATCCCTGAGCGCCACCGGGTGTGACCCAAAAACAAAACAAACAAAAAAAATCAAGGCTATGAACAATATTAATGATAATTAATTTTGGACATTACAGATTTGAGAGTGCCAAGTTTGGGAGAAAGGAGGATTTGGGTAACAATGAGGTTGGCTACATGACATGGTGAAGGGTCTGGAACACCAAGACCATAACTGTCGGGGGCCAGAGATATAGCATGGAGGAAGGGCGTTTGCCTGGCATGCAGAAGGAGAGTGGTTCAAATCCCAGCATCCCATATGGTCCTCCAAGCCTGCCAGGAACAATTTCTGAGCACAGAGTCAGAAGTAACCCCTGAGCGCTGCCAGGTGTGACCCAAAATCAAAACAAAAACAAAAACAAAAAAGAAGACCATAACTTTCTATCAACAAATAGTAGGAAATGAGAAGGGGGATGGTCAGACCAGAAGTGACATTGGGACAGCTGTGAAAAGTCATGGTTATTTCAGCAGAAAGCCTCTGCAGTAACTTTATACATCAATATCATACACTTCATCACAATTATAATAATCCTATTACCCAAACTATAAGAATAATTTTAAAAGACAAATTCTAATTTAAATAATTTGACTAAGAATTTTAATGATAGGAGACAAAAATCCTATGTTTGATAGCAGAAACAGAAAATATTATTAAAGTGTAAGAGGATGTACTGTGGAGCAAAGATAATAACTGGTGTTTTGCGGCACACCAAATTAGTTAAGGTGTATTCAAGTGTGTCCATGACACTCTGGATCTCATAAGAGAGTCAGGAAAGAGTCCCTGGAACCTAGTGCATAGTTTTAATGAGAGGCTGGCTCATCCACATGGGCAGGATATAGACTATCTTTTTCCCTTGGGTTATGTTCTAGTAAAACATTGGCAAGCAATTCATGAGGTCCTTTTTGGTTCATATATTAACCCTACTGAAGAAGCAAAATGCTTTTCATGGAATTTTTATATAAAGTCAAGGAAAATGTGCAAGGTTAACAAGACCCATTTTCTGTACCCGTCATATCTTAACAGAGTTGATTAAAAAAAAAAAAGATCCTGAAAATATGCATCAAGTCTACAAAATCCTTGATCCCAAAGACTATAAAGTAACAAAGATCATGTTCCTTGGGTGTTAGGTTACAATGATAGATAATCAGTCAGTTGTACCAGATTAAAATGAATTTATGGGATAGGAGATATAGGGCAGTGGTTATTTCCCTTCCATGCAGCAATCTGGGTTTAATTCTCCATCAAGATTATGGTCCCAGAGACATTGTAGGAGTGACAGAGTATAGAGCCAGCTGTGAACCTTAAGCACAGTTGGGTATGACCAAAAAATTTATTAAATGTATACTTACATTTATTTTTTTGAAGAGATAGCCTTGCTTAATAAATCAATGTTCAGTTTGGCAAGCTAAGACAGATACAATAAAGGTAGCAGAAATTCTTGAGAAATTTCTCTATAAGTTATTAATCAGTATTTTCTGTTCGATATTTTAATTATGGTATATTTTAACTATTGTTAGTGTGATATACTAAACAAAATAAATGAATGAAACCCTTGAGACTATAATTCAATTGTAAACAATACTTTTAATGATAAAAGGTTGATTTATAGAGAAAACATGATAGAAAACATAAATGCCTCCAATACTATTACACTAAGATGTATAAAGAAAAATATGACATGAGGGGGAAATTGGGCAAGTAAATAATTATAGTTGAGCATCTCAAAGCTCTATCTGATAGACAACTACACAAAAAATAAGGCAGAAAACTTGTGTAACACCATACACTAACCAGACCTAACAAACATCTTAGTGATAACTTCACCCAAAAACTTCAGATCTGGGCCACAGATGAACAAAAACACAGTTTACAATAAATTGATTATCATGTGCCATAGCCCCAAATGCAGAGACAATCTTATTGGGGTATACTAAAGGCTTAGAGGTTATTTCTGAGGAGCTAGTCAAAGACCAATCCTAATAACTTTAAATGTACAGGATTTGGTCAAACAGGGCCTGATAAATTAACTCTATGCTAAACAATAGTTAGACATTACCTACATCCTCAAGGATAACCAGAGTTTTTCCAGTACAAAATTTGTGCCGTAAAACCTGAACTCAGTTATACTCGGGTCATACAGGTTATTTGATTCGATGCATGCACACCGAATCAAATGCACATAGTCTCCAGTCGTCTTCTGCCGACTGCTGGAGGGGATGGTGTTTCTGCTCAGTCCACAGGCCACAGCTGAGCTGAAGAGGAAGGCGGCTGAATTGAACTGGATGCCACTGAACTATTTAACCCACAATATTCTGTGCTTGGTATGAGACCAACAACAGTGATGATGATATCTGAGAACTCAGTTATGATGACAATGTTTATGCCAATATAGCTGAAGCTCTGTTTGGGCGTACAAATAAGGAGGACGAGGAGGAATCCAGTTTTGAAGAATTTTTACTTTTGTGATTTAGCTTGATTACCTGTTAAGCTATGATTTTCTGTATTTTAAAGCTTAAAATTTATTGTTGCTAGTTTACAGTTTTTCTTTAGCAATATATATTGAAAAACATTTAACCTACTAATTCCTCAATTATTGTAATTGTTTTGGGTATATATTTTTGTTTTTGAAATTTACCAGTGGCTGCTGCATTTTCCACCTCGGCTTATACTTGAGTCACTAAGTTTTCCCAGTTTCTAGGGTAAAATTAGGGGGTCGGCTTATACTCGGGTCAGCTTATAAAATAAAAATTATTAAAAAAGGAAATATATAATAACTGCTACTTTTATAAAATGCTAGATTTTAAATTGGTACCATTTTTCTTCAAGGATACATTTATAAATGGTACTATACTTTGATCCAGCATATCTACTTTTAGAAATTTACCATAAGTATAGCTAAAGAAGTCACTACAAAAATATATATGTACATATATATATTTGCTTTTTGGGTCACACCCGGTGATGCTCAGGGGTTACTCCTGGCTATGCACTCAGAAATTCCTCCTGGCTTGGGGAACCATATGGGACACCAGGGGATCAAACTGCAGTTCATCCTAGATTAACGCACACAAGGCAAACGCCCTACTGCTTGCACCACTACTCTGGCCCCTACAAAGATTTTATTAATATTTTTTCCGAACTCTATGCCATTTCTGTAACTCAGGCTTTAAAATCAGTTAAGATCTGCTAACTCAATTTTTCTTCCTACTTTCAACAATCAGTTGACTAGCCTCTCAGTAACTTCTGGCTCATTTCCGAGTTCTGTGGAACTCTTATTCTCCATATGCAAAGTGCTCCCTTATCATGATGTAAGCTTAGCTCATGAGAAGGTATGATCTTTGTTAGTTTCCTCCAACAAAAACTGTTATTGACTAGAGTATTATTAATATACTGGGAATATCAAGAGATTGATGATGGCAGCTTTTATACAAAGTGACTTAAATTTGGTAGGGGAAGTTGGGAAATAGTTGAGCAGAGTACCTGGTTAGTCTGAGCTCAACTGTAGTTCAATTCTTTGAACCACCTGTGTCCCCTCTCCTCCCAATAACATACATCATCTTTCAGATATGATCCTGGAAGATTCCAGCACTGCAAATGTCCCTGATGTTCCTGGCACAGTTGGAGCATCATTGCATCCTCAGGTGCTTGCACAGAACCAAAGTCCAGTTGACTGAGAATTGCTGATAAAACTCCCAAATTCTCTGAGCATTGTCTGTAGGACCAAAATTACTGGATAGATAAGAAATAAGTTTGGCATAGCCCTTTTCTTTTAAAAAATATTATTGGGCCAGAGGATACAATGGGTAAGGCACTTGCCTTGCATGCTGCTGACCCTGGTTTGATACTCAGCACCACATATGTTCCCCAAGCACTGCCAGAGCCCTGAGCACAGAGCAAGGAGTAAGCTCTGGGCACTGTGTAACCAACCCAGCATCTTCCCATATACTTCTGCTGCATTCACTTCACTTCACTTTACCCATTATTCTCCTGGCTCTTCTCCAGTTCCCTGGAGTCCTTAAGTCCCCATTATAGTTCTCTCTCTCTTACTCTCTCTCTCTTGCTCTCTCTCTCTCTCTCTCTCTTGTTTACTTCTACCTGGGACAGTCAGTACTATTTTTAGCATTTGGATGATTTATTCTTGCACTTCTGATTTCTCTCTCTGCTTAAGTGATACCTAACCAGGTTGTTTTTCTATGTGTTTTATCTAAAGTAGTGTTCTCCCACCATTCTCTATTGTTTACTTCATTAAATTCAGCACCAGCTGATATTGTCAATGTCATTTGTTTTTAGTTTTTGATACTGGATATGAAACAATAAACAAATGGATACATGATATCCTCAGGGAACTTATGTACTGATGGCAGATATGTTTTATCTTTATTGATTAGAGTACTTATTTATAATATTGTTAATGATAGTTCCATGTGTACATAACTCCAACATTACACCCATCACCAGAGTACTCACTTCTCTTTCCCCAAGATCTCAAAGGCCCCTTTGACAATATCAGGTAGTACTGATCAGGTAGATGTCACTTAAGCAGGGAGAAATCAGAAGTGCAAGAATAAATCAACCAAATACTAGATAAATAACATCTTTATTTAAACACTGTGATTACAAACATGATTGTATTTGGGTTTCAATCATAGAAAGAATACCCCCCTTCACCAGTGCAACATTTCCATCACCAATGTCCCCATGTCCCTTCCCCCACCCCGCCTGTATGAGTCAGGTTTCCTACTTCCCTCACTCATTGACATTGTTATGATAGTTCTCAGTGTAGTTATTTCTCTAACTGCACTCACCACTCTTTATAGTGAGTTTCACATCGTGAGCCGGAGCTTCTGGCCCTCATCTCTGTCGAAGGGTATCCTGGTTGTTCCTAAAGTCTGGCTATTATAAATAGTGCAATGAATATAGGTTTGAGGAAGGGGTTTTTGTATTTTTGTATTGTGTCTTTCTGTTCCTAAGATATATCTGTAGGAGACAACCAAATACTAGAAATAGTGCCTGAGTGTTCCTAGGCAGAGGCGCGCAATGCGCGCGCGTGCGCACACACACACACACACACACACACACACACACACAAAACCTAAAATGGGGATTTAATTAGAGAACTGAAGAAAACCCAGAAGAATAGTGGATGAAGTAAAGTGAAAGCAGCAGAAGTATGTGGAAAGATCATGGATTGGTTAAACAGTGCCCTCAGGTTCTATGATTATTTTGAGCTTTATTCTAAAGATGATCAAAAAAAAATGACATAAGACAATGTTATGCCCAGGGAGATAACTCTAAGTTTAACAGTGATGCTTTGCATGCATTGGTATCAAGTTCAAATCCACATGTTCCCCACAGCACAACAGAACATAGTCCTGGAGACCCTGTAAACATCACTGGGATGGCTCCAGGTACCAAAAAGTTCCGTCTTTTTTTTTTTTTTTTGCCAAGCTCTGAACTGTTCAGGAAGATCCCCAGCACTATTTGGGAGACTTTGCACTACCAACAGATTTATCAATTTAGAAATAGATTATAGACCATAAGGTACAAGACCAGAAAAAAGGAGAGCAACTGATAAACTATGGTGACATTGTCTGATATGATTACAGTTTTTATATCATGTGTTCAGAAAGAGGGAGATGGTAAATTATCATAGATTAATCTACTATTAATTAAACTATATCATAACCACTGTAAAGATATAAAGGAGTACATGAAACAAAATATGTTTATACTACATTAATGTAAGTAAATTAGGATACAAAATTAGACTACATTTTGAGTCACAAAGTTTGTTTATGAATAGTATTATAACATTTTGTTCAAATATTATATGCATGAATTAGACTAAAAATTGAGAGCCTGCCTTGTTTATCAAGACCAGAAAAGTTACATGACTTAATGTTCAACAAGGAATAAAATAATAAAATATATATCTCATTCTTAGGCTAAAGATAATTCTCTCAAATCTATGATATTAATATCTATTTATTTCTTTATCATTTAGAGTTTATAAGTACTTCATGTGAGTTTGACATTTGAATGGAAAATTTCATCAGAATCTTTTTATCCAGATTCATATGACAAATATGCTTACAACTAGATTAAAGGGGTATACCCCATCTAGCAGTGCTCAGGTGCTATTTCTGGCTCTGTGTTCAGGAGTGACCCCTGACAATAACCAAAAGAAAATAAGTGGTACCGGAGATTGAACCAGAGTCACAGCTGAAGTGCCATATGCAAGGCAAATATCTTAATTCCTATTTTACTTCTCTTGCCCTTGATTTTATTTACTTTGGGGGAGACATATACAGCAGTGCTTCAAGGTTATTCCAAGCTCAGGATGACTGCAGGAGATCTTTGGGTGAACCACATGTGATGGATTGGGTGAAAATGGGATTGGCAACATTGCAAGGCAAATACTTTGACCTTTAAACACTCTCCAGGACAAGTCCTTTGATCTTTTAACTTAATCTACAGTGAATCGAAGCTCTGTTCAAATTTTAAAGACCAGCAGAGAGGATAATTTCAAAGTAAATCATGTATATAAAATCAAAGAGATAGCACAGGGGTTAAGACCTTGACTAGGAGCCAAAGAGATAGCATGGAGATAAGGTGTTTGCCTTGCATGCAGAAGGACAGTGGTTCGAATCCCGGTATCCCATATGGTCCCCTGAGCCTGTCAGGAGCGATTTCTGAGAGTAGAGCCAGGAATAACCCCTGAGTGCTGCTGGGTGTGACCCCAAAAAACAAACAAACAAACAAAAGACCTTGACTAGAATGAGAATAACCTTGGTTCAAATCTTGGCACCTTATATAGTCTTTTGAGCACTTCCCGGAGAGATCCCATGGCACATATCCAGAAATAAGGCCTATGCACAGCCAGGAATCCCTCCTCAAAAAATCATGAATGTATACTTGCAAGAATTTTCACATGAGTAAAGTCATCAACTATGAATAATAAATATGTTAGCACACATTATTAAAGTGTCTGTGATCAATGATATTTTTCAATAAAATAATGGTACATAGAATTTTTCAAGAAACAATATTCTTGTGCAGCAAAACATTCTGAGACCCGTAACCATTTCTCTTTTGAATCTTTTGAATCCTTTCTAGGATTTTATTTTAGGTTGAGGGCCAGAAGTGTCCTAGAAAAACAGCCTAACCTCCTCCTTTCAATGGTAGCATAGCATATCCCCTCACTGTCTGACCTACAAGGAAAAACTTGCTATTAATTAATCATTAATTGCTTGAATATAAACTTGCATTATGTGGAAAAAATGTGTTACTTTCATCTTAATTTAAAAGACAACACTCGAGGTTGAAACTGGCAAGAAGATAAACTTAATAAATGTGTTTACATAATTATTTTCCATCAAAGAATTAGCAAAGAGATTTATTTTCCTATGGTTCTGCAGGGTTTGGAATGGTAAAGAAAAAAGATAATAAAATGAAAGTTTCTCCTTGAAGCTTTTGCAGGGAAGAAAAAAGTGTAATTTAAGAGGATTTTTTATTATTTTAAGTACATATCTGAATATTGAAAAATAAAATTTAGATGAGATTTTTCTGAGTACTAATAAAATCCATATGAAATTTAAGATCTTTGTGTTGTATCTGCTATAAATACATTAAAGTTACTTGAATTTGTGTACTAAATTAAATCAAATAGAAAATAAAAAAGATTTGTCACAGGTATAGAGTGCATGACCAATAAAATCAAGTTCAGCTATAAGCAAGAATGTTTATAAATATGGGGGAGAGTTGCCTCAATATTTTTATAATTTTATGTGCATTATTTTTCACATCTTAAAGCTGCCCAAGTATAGAAAAATACAGGACTTCAATAACAGTTACCAGCATGATTTGCTTTTATTACCTTTCTGTTCAAGATCCTTGTTTCCCCTTGTAGCATGTCAAATTGCCCCCAAAACCATATTATACAGCAGAGAAATGTTGTTCACACTTCACTGGCTATTGATTTACTTTATTTATTGGCACAAAATCAGCCTGAGATAAACATTTTGTCCCCCATTTCCACTATTGTAACCAGTGAGCTTCATTGCAAGATAGGTAAGTCCCAATGTACGGGGTCACAATTCGACATGGCTTTCTAATCAGTGTGTGAAAAATTATCTAATGAATAATGGGTTGCACATTTCCACAAACAAATTAACCAGGGTGAGACTGAAACTAATGATTATATTTATCTAATGTAATTTCACATCTGTTACTAGTGGTAGTAATTTTTTTCTTTTTCAGCCATGGTATCCTCAAAATTACAACTTAGCTTTTCAGATGCAGTTTAGGGCATCACTTTAACTAGAAAATACACAATTTTGTGGGATGCCTTTTTGCTTTTTAATGCCAGTGTCCCTAAAAAAATAAGATTCCATTTTGTAAAGTTTGGGAATTTGTGTACTTCTTTTTTTTTTTTTTTTGGTTTTTGGGCCACACCCGGCGGTGCTCAGGGGTTACTCCTGGCTATGCGCTCAGAAGTTGCTCCTGGCTTCTTGGGGGACCATATGGGACGCCGGGGGATCGAACCGAGGTCCGTCCTAGGCTAGCGCAGGTAAGGCAGGCACTTTACCTCCAGCGCCACCGCCTGGCCCCCACCTTTATTTCTTCTTTCCTTCAAACAGAACCACATAACTTGAACTCCATCATATTCCTTCTTACAAACTGAGGGGGAAATAATGGATGGCATCAAGACCAACAGTAGTATGAACATTTGAGTAGAAATAAAAAATGATCAGACTTAGGTACCAAATCCAAAGCCAATGACAACAGGATCGATACCCAATCTACAACAAGCTAGAGACAGAGGGGACCACTTGTACTAGCAGCCTGGGGGCCAAAGGATGAGGATATGGGATGCATGCTGGGAATGGGAGTAGAGGGAGGACAACATTGGTGGTGGGGATGCCCCTGATTCAATGTCACTTTATACCTAAAATTTTACTATGAATGATTTGTAGTCCACGTTGGTCAAAATAAAAATTACTATAAAAAGTTCTTTTCCTGGGACCTAAATGGTAGTACAGTGGACAGGGTACTTACCTTACACACAACCTACCACAGTTCTATCCCTGGCACCTCATATGGTTCCCTTGCTCCTTTAAGAGTAATTCCTGAGTGCAGAGCCAGGAGTAACCCCTAAAGATTTCTGGATGCGACCACTACTCCCCACAAAAAAACTTTTCCTATTTGGGGGAGATCTTTCTATATTTAATTTGATGAGAAGTTTTGCTCTGAGGAGTTAAAGGAGACAGAGAACCCTTTCTGTATTCTATGAAAGATGAAGCTGCTTCAAACTCTTAAGTCTGAAAGAATGGCCCAAAGCTTAAGGTTCAGTCAGGATTGATACATGGGAGAATGCAGTGAGGATGGTAGTCTCCAGAAATGACCTGCCAACTGGGTAAGTTCCAATGCTTATCACTGACCTAAAAGTCAAAAAACACTTTTGGTTTCTGCCTCTTTTCTATGCCTGTTCCTCTGGACTCCTATCTTTTCTATGATCCTCTGTTATTCAAGCTTTGGAATATATCTATTTTCATTCCTTATAAGACTAAATATTACATGATGGAATATGTATTTATACATATACATTTTGCTTATCCATTCATTGCTTTCACCTTATCCATTGCTTTCACCTCTTATATGAGGCTGCAAGTAATGCTGCTCAAGTAATGTATGCCCAAGTTGGGCATACAAGTTCCTTTTCTCAAGTCCTTACTCTTAATTCCATTGGTTATATATTTAGAAGTGCACTTACGGGACATTGTATGAACATACTGAAGGATAGTATCGTGGTAATGTGATGTTTAATTTTTTGAGGACAAACTGCACTGTTTTTCAGAGTTTCATTTTTAATTTTAAATTTCACAATTTACCGGGTGACAACTATTCTACATCCCTTCCAACACTTACTTTCTTTTTTGCTTTACTTTTTAGCAGTCATTGTAAGTGGTGTTAACTTTCTGTGGTTATTATTTGATATGCATTTTTCAAATAATAAGGTTATTATTTATTATTATTAATTAATGATAATTATATTATTAGAGGCCTTATTAAATAACTGAATTTGGTCAAAGATAAAGATACTTTATGTATTAAAAATAATAAACAGAATAAAATATATGAACTCTTAAGTTTATAAAGATATTTTAAATGAAATATCTCCTTAAAAACCACTAAAAATAATGGGCACGTTTTTTGGTTTTGGGGTCATATGTGGTTTGCTCAGGGCTTACACTTGGCTCTGCACTCAAAAATCACCCCTTAATGGGCATTGGAACCATTTAGGGTGCTAGCGATCAAACCTAGGTCAGCCACATGCAAGACAAGCATACTCTCCACTGTATTATTGCTCTGACCACATTTCTTATTTTTACTTTTTTATTATTATTACTTATTTATTTTTACTTATTTAATATTTTGAGTCACACCTAGCAGTGCCCAGGGGGACCATATACATTTGTTTAGGGCTTTGGGGAACATACCCAATGATACTTTAGGTTTATTCCTAGATCTTTCCTCAACAGGTTATTCCTGGTGGTCTCAGTACTAAGGATTGAACCAGGGTTGAGCACATGCAAGGCACTAAGAGATTTATCCCCTGTGCTATCTCTCCAGGCCTCCACTTCTTATTTTTTTTAAATTAACAGTTAAGGGAGAGGAGGATTAAGCATATAGTCTGCCACCCTCTTTTACAAAATGCAACAACCAAATCACTAGATGATGAAGAAATGTTTTTGACTAAAGAATTATAGCTAATAAATGTGGGATGACAGAATTAGGAAATCAATATTTTGCATGTTCTACTACTTTAGACAATATTTGCAAATAGATAAATATATCATTCATTATGTAGATAAACATTAGATAAAAGGGTGACAGGAAAGTGCACATGGTATAAGTCTATCATCCCTCAAGCCCTCTGCTCCTTCACATCATTCAAAGAAGTGGGACAAACACTATGTGCCTCCAGCTGTGATCCAATCTAAAGCACATAGCACACCAGGAAGTACTTGTGCCCCTAAGTCTTGGACCAAAATCCAATTAAATCACAAGAAATGCACTAATATGATAGCCACTGGTAAGATGAAGATTTGAAATCATTTATTGTGGTTTAAGTGTTAATCCCCTTAGTATGGATTTGAGGCCACACCTGGAGGTGTTCAGAAGCTTACTCCTGACTCCATACATGAGAAGAGGATCATTCCAGATAGTGCTCAGGGAGCTATGTTATCCTGGAGACAAAGATCAGAGATTCCACAAGTAAAGCAATGCCCCAGCCTTTTGAGATTCTCCCCAGCCTACTTTTAGATATTTTAAAAGTAGTATTCACTTCGGCAGCTCTAGATAAAAGTAAAATTAAAACGTTGATTTCTTGGAGCCAGGAAATATCCAGGGCACATGCTTAAAATGCACCTCCACTGGGTTCAGTTCTCAGTATCACATGGTCCCCAAGTACGACAAGAGTTAGTCCTGGAGGCTCCCAGCACTAACAGAGTGGCCCAGTGGCCTAATACTGCAGGACCTTGCAATTTCTGGCTCCTTCACTGAATCTGTGCACCAACTGGATAAGAATTATCAGTGAGGCCCTAGACCTCCTGAGCACTGTTTGGGGAACTACCCTGCTCTCCAGAAAAACATTGATTTCTCAATCTACAGTGTACAAAACCCAAACCCAAATGTAATCATTAGGCTCACATGGAATAATTCCAGAATTATAAACATTATTGCAGAAATTCTCTTGGATAATATGCTACTCTAGAACTAAATTATATTATAAGAACTAAGGAAGCAGGTCAGGGATGTAGTCAGCCTTGTACATGTAAGGCCCCGAGTTTGACCCTTGGCACTGCAAGAATTTAAATTAAAAAATAAGAACAACAACAACAATAATAGAGAAGGGAGAGGGGTAAATGAAGCAATTAAATAACACTAGCAAGAAGCAGGGGACAGAGTACAGTGAGTAGGGTGCGTGCTTGCATGCAGCTAACCCAGGTTGGATCCCTGGCATCCCATTTGATCCCCTGACCCATCCAAGAGTAACTCCTGAGAACAGAGCCAGGTGTCAGCCTTGAGCATTGTTACATGTGGCCAAAAACAAAAACAAAGAGTAGCAGACATTTCCAAAACACAAAGGAACCTATGGAATAAATGAAGAGCTGGATATAAAGTAGAGGAAGGTAGGCATCGCCCTAAAATTTGAAAACACAAAATGTCCAGGATGAGAAAAATAAATAGAAAAAATATATATATATCAGTAGTTTTGTGGGGAAAACAAGGACAGGGAAGGAAGGGAAGGAAGGAAGGAAGGAAGGAAGGAAGGAAGGAAGGAAGGAAGCAAGCAAGCAAGCAAGCAAGCAAGCAAGCAAGCAAGCAAGCAAGCTGAGTGGAGGGGGAAAAACCACAAATATGAAAAGATGAGAGCCAGGGACCAAGCAGTCTCAAGGGCATTGGTGGAAATTTAAAAAAAAGGCAGAACTAAATTCCCAAACCAAAATCAACAACAATGAAATCAAGAGACCCCAAACTCAAACAATCTAAACTTTAAATGGGCCTGTTATACTGATAGGCTGGGGGCAAAGGATGGTGGTATGGGATATACTCTGGGAACATTGGTGGAGGGAAGTTGACAATGGTGGTGGGATTGGCCCTGATTCATTATATGCCTGAAACCCAACTATGAAGGACTTTGTAAATCACAATAATTTCAATAAAATAAAATAAAACTAAATAGTTGCCTTTGAGGAACTGTCTGAAACCTAAAAATTTTTACCAACCCATTTTGTGTATTTATGACGTGTTTTCTGCTTGTTTGGGGCCATACTTGTCTGTGTTCAGAGCTCACGGCTCTGCACTCAGGAATCACTCCTGGTGAGCTCTAGGGACAGTAGGTGATGCTAGAGATCAAACTCAGGCCAGCCCCATGAAAAGCAAGCACCTTATCTGTTGTACAATCTCTCCAGCAACCCTAAGGAACTTTTAAGCATGAACATAGAGTAAAAAGGTGAATATCTATTTTTCTACTCGTTCTATGAGTCTGCTCATTACATATTTGATAATGTCTATGTCTATGTCATGAAATACATTTATCAAAATTCTCAGTCTCTGGCCTCTGATAAATGTGCCCAGCACTAAAGTCTTTTCAACAGCCTTTGTGCATATCAGTATATTGAAACCACAACCATAATCTGCATCATAATTAACATAGAAACATATCTGACTAGGTCCATGAGGTTTTGCTGTATAATGGGGTTTGAGACCTGCAGGGAACTAAGAAAGCCTAGGGAAGAAAGTAGTCTAATTTCACATCAGACAGTAGACGAGCTATAAAGAGTAAAACAGTTGTTTTCCTGAAATTTCTATGACATAGTTGAAAGATAATCTTACTATGTGTATATTATATACTCATAAATACACATGTCTGAGTCACTTTATGGTTACTCTTCCCCACATACACTTCTCAGTACATTTTTCTTATGGCCATTTCAAGTCCCACTTTCTGCCCCAAATTTGAATGCAGATCTGATTCAAAACCATATATAAATAGTAATTTTTGGTTACTACTAATAGATTACATGTCTGATGTATGGATTTGAATAGTGAAATATAGATACACACATATATTAGATTTAAACTATACATCCCATTTTCTCCTTATACCGTTTTTGTAGGTAAGAAATTCTCAAGTCCCCTTTAACTCTAATTTAAAATTGTTTTACTTTAATGGGCTGGAGACAAAGTATACAGATTAAAGCACTTGCTTTGCATGCCACATTTCCTGATTAGATTCCCAGCACCACATGATCCCCTCCAGGGATCCTCAAACTTTTTTAAACAGGGGGCCAGTTCACTGTCTCTCAGACCTTTGGAGGGCTGTACTATAGTGAAAACAAAAATTGTGAACAAATTCTTATGCACGCTGCATATATTTCATTTTCAGTGAAGAAACAAAACGGATCAAATACAATATATGGCCCGCAGGCCGTAGTTTGAGGATCATTGCGGCCTAAGCATTGCCAGGAGCAACCTCTGAGCATTACTGAGTGTGGTCTCAAAATAACAACTACTAAATAAGGATCAGAGAGATACTGCAGGAGTTAAGGTGCTGGTCTTTCATGCTGCCAAACCTGGTAGGACACCCTGATTTCAGAGAGTCTCGTGAACATTGCTAGGTGTGATTCATGAGCACAGAGGTAGGAGTACGCTCTACCAAGTGTATATCCCCAAATAAATGAATAAACATATAAACAAATAAATTTTACTTTAAAATATAGATAGAAAATCCATGTTTAAGTAAATTTCCACTTACTGGCAGAGGCCCTCAGAGATATATACAGTATCTCTGATGCACTTACATTCATTGTTCAATTCCATAACTAGAGCATAGAGTTAAATCAAATGAAACTTAGCAAGAATCAGAGCAACTTGATTCTCTATTTCCCTTGTCTAGAATTCTGAGTGAGCACTGACCAGTAAAATTTTTTGTAATGATACACAGTATAGTGGCCATGAATCTCATGAGCTCTTGAGCACTTTTGACTTTTGTGACAAAAGAACAGAATTTAATTTAATTTATTTTATTTCAATTAGAAAAACTACATGTACCTACTCGATGAATATTTGACAGTATAGCTAGCTATACACAAAAGATTTCCTTCTATTACAGTTTTTATAGGCTATTTGATAGACATAAAATATTATTTGAAATAATTTTTATTTCCTCTCATGTATACTCACCAACTCATATAGCAAATCTTAATAGTGTTTAACTCTGGGTAATAGGGTCATGTAATCAGACACTATATTTTTAATTAATGTTTATATTTCATAATTTAACAAAAAATTGATGATATTTATGCTCATAAAACTATAAATTAATTATTGTCATCATTATAAATGTACGTGGGAATATTAAAATACCACTATGGAAATATACAGAGGTAGAACACAAATTATCATCTATTTCTTGGTCACAAATATTAAAAAATTAAATAATTACATTATAAGAGGATCAGAAGGAACCATAAGCCAATAAAAATAATGAGATTGAAGAAATTATAAAAACTATTTTATTTGTGAGGCTGGAGAGATAGCAAAGCGGTGTTTGCCTTGCAAGCAGCAGATCCAGACTGAGGTGGTTGGTTCGAATCTCGGCGTCCCACATGGTCCCCCGTGCCTGCCAGGAGCTATTTCTGAGCAGATAGCCAGGAGTAACCCCTGAGCGCCGCCGGGTGTGGCCCAAAAGACAAAAAAAAAATTTTTTTTTCATTTGTGATAATCTACCCCAGTTTGTATATGAATAAAGGTCTAAAATAGTAATGTTGAAGAGCAAAAAGATCTAATCGACTAAGCACAGGAATAATTTGATCTAATCTGTAAAATGGGAGCAGATTATCACAGTATATGGACAACAACCTAAAGAGCTGAGAATGAGCTAGGCCTAAATACATAGTATAGCAAGTAGGGCACTTGTCTTGCACCTGGCCAACTAGGTTCGATCTCCAGCATTTCACCTCATACCTCTGAGTACCACTAGAAGTGATCCCTGAGTGCAAGATCAGGAGTAACCCCTGAGCATCGCAAGTGTGCCCCCCAAAAATACAGCTGAGAAAAAAAATAATTTTTAAATAATTTAAACTGAATTCTAGTGTGAGAAGAAAAGATGTAACTAGATTGAGAAATTAGTGTGAGAGCAAGTTTATAAAAAGCAATAAGAAATCAAATGAGGGTTGATGCTCCAAAGCCATAAACTAAGAGGTCAACACTGCAACCCATTCTGAGCTTACCATCATTATACTTCATCTCAACTCTTCAACAACTCAAATATTGCTTCTCAAACTCCACAGGAGTCTCCCAAACCCATCCAGAGACCAAGAAAGCTTGCTTTTAAAGAATAACCTCCTTGGACTCCTTGATTCTCATTGGAGATATTCTCTACCTTCTACTTAGTTACTACTTACTAAAGATGTAGTTCAGAAGAAGACCACATGCTTAGCACATAGAGACCCTGGATTTGATACCCAGTATAGAAAAACACAAATAATCAAGAACTGAAGTAGTAAGGCACTTGTCTTGCAAATAACAAAGCCCAATTCAATCCTCAGTTCCACCTATGGCTTCCTAACTACCACCTAAGTCACTCCTGAGTACCACCATGTGTGACCTAAAAACCAAAAGTAAAAAAAAAAAAAAAAAAAAAAAAAACCTTCCAGGAATAAAGATGAAGGTGGATTCTTTTTATATCTTGGAAAATGGCTGTATTTTTACCATACCCACTTATCATTTCATATGTTTTTACCATACCCACTTATCATTTTATATGTTTTTACCATACCCACTTATCATTTCATATGTTTTTACCATACCCACTTATCATTTCATATGTTTTAGGAAAGAGCAGAGGCCAGAAAAGATGTCTTTAAACATGGAAAGACCTGTCAAGTAATAAGGATGCAGGCTTGCTTTGTAGGTCTGACATTACAGGTAAGTCAGATATCTATTTATATAAGAACATTTTAGAAAAAAATTCAGGTCTCTTAAAGTTTTCTTTCTCTTACAAATGTCTAAGCTGATATTAAATGAGCATCTTGGCTTACCATTTGTGTGAAAAATTTAATCATCAATATTAAGTAATCTTTTTTTTTTTTGGTTTTTCGGGCCACACCCGTTTGATGCTCATGGGTTACTCCTGGCTAAGCACTCAGAAATTGCCCCGGGCTTGGGGGCACCATATGGGATGCCGGGGGGATCGAATTGCGGTCCTTCCTTGGCTAGCACTTGCAAGGCAGACACCTTACCTCTAGCGCCACCTCAACGGACCCAATATTAAGTAACCTTAACCTTCCTCAATATCTTTATGCATCAATATAACACCTTGCAGAATTTCCCACTGTCACAATGCAGAACACAAAGTTCATCCAAAAGTGGGACCAGAGCGATAACACAGCAGTAGGGCATTTGTCTTCCATGCAGCTGTCCTAGGACGGACCTTGGTTCGATCCCAGCGTCCCATATGATCCTCCAAGTCAGGAGCGATTTCTGAGCACATAGCCAGGAGTAACCCCTGAGTGTCACCAGATGTGGCCCAAAAACCAAAACCAAAACCAAAACAAAACCTTTATGTTATCTATTAGTACTACTTGGTGTGTCTCCCCCAAATAAATAAGTTTTTCTTTGAAATCTAAATAGTCATATTAATATAACTTTTTTCATCGCAAAACATTCGAATTTCCTCTCATTGTTTTGTTGTTTGGGGCCACACATAGCAATGCAAATGTGCTATAGCTGACTCTGTGCTCAGGAGGTGCCCTCCCCTCTGTGGTGCTCAGGGGACCATGCTTTGTCAGAGTTTGAACCTGGGTTTCCTAAATCTGAATGCAAAGCATGTTCTCAGCCAACTGAACACAGAAGCTCTCCAGCCCCTCCCAATCTTACTTTTTGGCATCTGCAATCAAAATCAATGCATATTTTTTCCTCATTACTACCATAGTGTCACTTATTAAACATTTCCTTTCTTCTTCCTTCAATTGCAGGTAGAAAAGTAGGCAGATCTAGTAGTACTTTTGAGAAATAATAAAACTTAAGAATTAAACTCTGAGAAGAGAATGCTTAGCCCTGAAATAGCCTAAAGGCATCAAGATCACATTATTTTGAGATATAAATCCTGAGCTCTTTTGAAGAGGAAAAACTGAGGCACCAGGAAAAATCTGGATCCTGAAATCCAAGGCCCCACCCAAGGAAGGATGCATCCATTGGAAAAGAAGAAGCTCCAGAAGAGTCTCTGAGATTCCTCAGAAAGTTCCAGAGGGGCTGGAGTGGTAGCCCAGTGGTAGGGCGTTTGCCTTGCATGTAGCTAGCCCAGAATAATCCTCAGGTTTGATTCCCGACATCCCATATGGTCCCCCTAGCCTGCCAGGGGTAACCCCTGAGCGCCGCTGGGTATGGTCCAACCCCCCCCCAAATTCTAGAGAAATTCTAGAGAACATTCTACAGGGGGCGCTGCCATCAGCAGGGTAAAGTTTTCCTGTTTAGAAAAAATGAAACACCAGCTTAACTTTTCTTGAAAACCCACTTGGGAAAAGCTCCTTTGGAAAGACACTAGGGACTTGCTCTTCAAGCCTGTGGTCTCTCTTGAACATGTATTCCACTTGTTCATCTCTGTTTCTTTGCTTGCTTATTTTCACTCTGGAGAAGCCTGTATTCTCTCATGAGCACATTTCCTCCTTTTCTCTCACATTTTTCAAGCAAGTTTGTTCAGTAAAAAAGTATCTTGTTTGGGGGCCTGAGCTGTAGTGCAGTGGTAGGGCATTTGCCTTGCGCATGGTTGACTTAGGATGGACCGCAGTTCGAACTCCCATGCGTCCCATATGGTTCCCCAAGCTAGGAGCGATTTCTGAGCACATAGCCAGGCGTAACCCCTGAGCGTCACCTGGTGTGGCCCAAAAACAAACAAACAAACAAACAAACAGGTATCTTGTTTCACTATTTTGACTCTTCCTGAAATGAATTGACCCAGGATGTCTGTGCTGAGGTTAGGACTGACTTTCCTTTCCTGAAAGAAGCAATTCTTTTCTCCAGCCTGAGTCCATGGCTCCCTGAAAATCAGTGGCAAGGGATCATCTACCATACTGTGAAGAACAAGTGGACTCCGGGCAAAGCTTGGTGGCTGGCTCTTGGGGCTGGTGAGACATGAGTGTCCATATTATGTAGGTGCTCATTGCAGACTGTATCACCCCTAAATTAGGAGAGATCAAGTGATTGCTAGTGACTGAGGAGAGATCAAAGAGGTGAAAGTTAGTCTTTTCTTGAGTCTAACTCTCTCCCTACTTTACCGAGCTACAAGCAACATTTCTTTTCTTCCTTACTTTCCTTCTTTTGTCATTGAGTCATGGTCAGATTACTGTCCACTAAATTCATCATAAACACATACAAATTAAGGCACATAACTTTTGGATCTGGCCCTACAAACATATTTCATTCTCTCAACATATAGTCCAGGTCAGACTTTTTTGTCCCATGCCCAACAAAACCTCATTGTTCCTCTTCTCTTCGTTGCATTACCTCATGGATGAATGAGCAACATGTCCAGCTGTTGATCCTCCTCAGCCTGACCCAAACCCCAGGTGTTCCAGAGGCAGCAGCAATTTAGGGGCAGGAGGATTAGGCTTATCCATCTAAAGGAAACATGAGTGTTAACAGATAGAAGGTAGAAAGAAACTCAAACCAGGATTTCAAAGTGAAAACCTGACTCTGGGAGCTTAAAGGCAGAAGAAAGGAAGACAGAAAAGAAAAGTGGATTTTTTTTTTAGTGAAGTGGAGAAATGTGAGGTAAATGACTATTTTAAAATCTAGACACAGATAAATGACCAAGGTGACTCTGGAGTCCAAGATTTCATCTAGAAATCAACAGTTCAAAAGGTGCCTCTGTATACTTAGCTTTTTAGTAAGCAATCTCTAAGAAAATCTGTAGGACTGGAGAATAAGGAGCTTGGCTTACATGTGACTGACCTGAGTTCAATTCCCAACATACTATTTGGTACCCTGAGCCCCACCAGGAGTGATTTATGAGCTCAGAGTAAGGAATATGCCCTGAGTATCACCAGGTGTGGCCCTAAAAAAATCTCAGCTATTCCAGAGAAGCTGGTGCTAATATGACACCAAGGGAAGGTGGAAATTACAGGTTTTTATTTTTATTTCTTTTTTTTTTGTTTTGTTTTTGTTTTTGGGCCACACCGGGTAACGCTCAAGGGTTACTTCTGGCTATGCACTCAGAAACTGCTCCTGGCTTGGGGGGCCATTATGGGATGCTGGGGATCAAACTGCAGTCCATCTTAGGTCAGTCACATGCAAGGCAAACACCCTACCACTGCACCACAGCTCCTGCTCCTTTATTTTCTTTCTTATTATAAAATACATCCAACAAATAAAAGAATATATATAAATAAAAAATAAAAGAATATATGCCACTTAAATAATAATATTAATAATAATAATAAAAACACTGTGTTCCTGCCAGATAAAGTGTGTTTTTCTTTACTTTCTTCAACTCCTTGAGCATCCCTGAACTAAAATAAATTAATCTGGGAAGTTGATTCCGGATGTAATATGTAGAATAGAGGCCCTTGGATGGGGCTGGATGGATGTGGATGGAGAGATGGAGGGCTTTCTCCTCCAGCTCAGGCCACATGTCTCCAACCCCCTTCAGCCTGTGGGTCCAAAGCTTCAGGATATTGGGGTAGGGGGAGAAAACTCATAGGCAGTCAGGGTTCAGAAGATATCAGCTTTATTTAATGCCCTAGCCACCATGTGTGGCCTATCATAACCTTTTACACTGAATCCTTATTCAGCCCTGCATTGTACCTTGTCTCTCAGCCAACTCTCCTCATGCTTCTCTCTCCATCCATCCTCAAAATCTTCTAATCTCCTCTGCCCCTGAGGCCAAACCTTTTGTAACCCACCAAAGACCCATCACAGAAATGGGCGGGTCTTATTAGCTGGTAAGGGTTACAGGAAGAATGGGGGATGGGCTAACAATGATATAATTTCTTTAAATTGCATAATGCCCCTATGCTCTAGCTTGATTCTCACTGGCCTCTATTGAATGCTTAAATTCTTTAAATAGATTAAGATAAAGGCTATTTCAACACTAAAATTAAAGTTGTTAAATGGATAAGCCAGCCTATTTCTTCTAATCTAGTTAGTCAAAATAATGCCATTTAATTTTTTATTTTGAAAGAGAGGGCACATTGGGGGTTGGAAAGATAGTATGGAGGTAAGGCATTTGCCTTGCATCCACAAGGACCATGGTTCAAATCCCGGCATCCCTGAGCCTGCCAGGAGCGATTTCTAAGCGTAGAGCCAGGAGTAACCCCTGAGCGCTACCAGGTGTGACCCAAAAAAAACAAAAACAAAAACAAAGAAAGGGCACATTGGTTCTCAAAATATCAGGGGAGGAGGGCCGGAGAGATGGTGCAGCAGTAGGGAATCTGCCTTGCACGCAGCTGACCCAGGACGAACCACGGTTTATTCCCCCAGTCCAGTAAATTAAGAACAGAGATAAGGATTCCTCTGTGCAATCACATGTGTCAATGGAAATATGAGTTCTTACAAATTTCAGTGATTCTTTTCTACTTTGAAAAATAATTCCCATGTAGTCCAACCCTCTCCCTTGTGCTATTACAAAAAGATGAAGATGTTACTGGCAACAACTCTTTAGCATAACACTCATGCTCATCTCTTTACAGTTTAACACATGATCATTTGACTCAGAATCAGATATCTTTCTGACAGATAAAAGGCTAATACCTTGGGTGGGGATGAGGGAGATATAGCTGTTATGTCCCAGGGCTTGCTCCTGGCTCAGCACTCAGGAATCAGTCTTGGAAGGATTTGGGAAGCCATCTGGGGTATCCAGGATTGAATCTGGGCAAGTCACATGCAACGCAAGTACACACAGTACTCAGTACTCTCAATTCTAAAAGGATAACACCTTTAAAAGAATTGGAATTAGATAAAACCAGTCCAGGCTTCTAATTAACATTTGATTTTTATTTTGTTTTGGGATCACACCTGGCAGAGCTCAGGATGGAGATTATTCTTCAGGATTATTTGTTTTTATTCAGGAGATTATTATTCAGGATTACTTCTGGCATAGTTCGGGATGGAGATCATGGGAGATGTAGGGGATCAAATCCAGATCAGCTGCATGCAAGACATTCCAAGACACACTACCTATTGTACTATCTATCTCTCCAGCCCCCAGAGTCATTCCTGGTGAGATGAGAGAACCATAGAAGCCAGGGATCAAATATGGCTCAGTAGCAAGCAAGGCAAGCACCCTGCCCTCTTCTGGCTCCAACAATTTAAAAAAAAAAAAAAAACAATTTTAATGCCCCCATTAGTCAGTCATATGAAGTTAGAATATTATTAGAAGTGATGGCATTAGGAGGAAAATCTTGTATATTATATAAATAAATAGAAGCTCACATAAGCTATTTACTAGGTCAAGATCAGAGTAGGATAATTAATGCCTAACCAAGGATAATGTTTTTTAAAAGCCCATTGCATTACTTCATAGTTTCCAACTCTAGTAGAGGGAGAACAAAAATTGCTCTATGTAACAAAGGAGTGAGGGAATCCTCTCTCCCAGAAAATCTGGAATAGCCTAATCTGCACCCAAAGCAACCTCTACTGTCTGCTTTTGCCTAAGGAGAAAATTCTCCTCATAGCTCTTTGCATCTGAAATGTCTCATGGCATGCAACCAGTTCTCAGAGAAGCCACTACGTTTAAAATGAAAATGAAGCTCTTAAGTCTTCCAACAGGGAAATCTAAGATAGCTGCTTTCTGGGCAAGCATGTGCTCCTCCCCCTACTGTGGGAAACAATCCAGCCACTGGAGTTTCCAAGAGTGGCATATTAACTCTTCCACATACCAGCTCATCACTCACTAAATTACTGACTCAAAGACACTATGTGGTACCCCAAGTCTTTGGAAAAGGTAATTAGCCTCCCATGGGTGACTAGTTAACTCTTAAGTACGTACTGTGCACACCACTGGATAAGGATGGTCTCTTTTTGTGGGAATAAAAATATTATTTTGTTTGTTGTCAGAAATTGTCTTTCGCCTTAATAATTATGTAAGTCCTTTAACAGATAAAATTTTTAAGTTGATAACTGCTCCCCGAGATGACAAAATAGCAAGTGCAATAAGCTGTGACCCAAAGCTAAGTTTAATTTAATAAACATCTATTGAGTCCCTACAAACATCTATTGAGGCCAGGCTCCTTACTAAGGAATTTACAGAGCTTCACTGTGTCCATCTAAAACATCCATGATACTACAATATTATGGCTGTTAATGGAAGTATGGCAAATGGCCCAGCATTGCTTGTCCTTGTCATTGGACCTCTGAATCTAAATGATGACTTCAAATTTAAGAATATAATGCAGAATTTCATAATTTTATAAACATACCAAAAATAGTTTACTGGTCTGAAAGCAACACCCACAATAAAATGTAAAAAAAAAAAAAATAAGGCTGAATGAAGAAGAAAATCCTAACAGATAACCTATCATTTTTCTATCACTTCCTTCAAGTAGCCTTGTTAAGGAATTCTAAGCTCATGATTTCCTATTTCTTTGAGTTCCCATTGTACATATGTGATATTGACTTCAGTACTCAGAACTTAATCAAATTATTAAAAAAAACATCTTAGTAGAAGCCAGACCTGTAGTACAGTGGGTAGGGTGCTTGCTTTTCATGTGGCCAACAAGAGTTTGGTCCCTGACACCCCATTTGGTGTCCTGAGACAACCAGGAATAATGGGCTCCTAAGTGCCACCAGGTGTGTCCCCCAAACAAAACAACTTAGTATAGTTTCCTGTAAGAAATGAACTTGCTTTGTCTTCCTATGCTCTTCAAAAGCTTATATATTTTTAATTTCTCTCATATTCTCCAACCTTTGTTCCTTGTCAAAGACACACACACACACACACACACACACACACACACACGAACACATACACACAGTCTGACTATTTATATAAGGGAACTAAGATTATTTATCATGGGAAAAAATAAGACTGTATCAAATAATTCTTCTCATAGTGTGTTTCTCTATATTTGCCAACCCTCTTGCCTTTATTCAGCCATATAACTAGCTCTTCCTAGTGGACCATGAGCAGAAATTTTTATGCCAAAGTATTAGAGCCCCATTCACAACCTTCCAGCGTTCTCTTTCTTTTTCATCTTTCTCTTTCCCCAAAGATGAAAAAAATCCCATAATCAGCTTAACAAGCTGCCAAACTAAAATAAACTGAATCACTGGGCCACCACATGAAGGATAAACATCTTGAGAAGACACTTCACTCACACAGAAGAATGATTTGATATCTGGTTTGGGAACAACACCTCGAAAGTGTACTCAAGGGTCGCAACAGTGTTGTCTTGAGAATTATGCAGTGCTGTGAACTACCCCAAGGACTTCTATGTGCAAAGTATGCCCCCTTGAGAGATATATGAGCTTGACAGTAGAAATTTTGTGATGCGGAGAAAAACCTTGTTTGTGGGCCAGAATAGCACAGTAGGTAGGATGTTTTGCTTTCCATGCAGCTGATCCAAGTCAACCTGCGTTTGATCTTGGGTTTGATATCAGCAATCCTATATGGTCCCCCAGCCTGTCAGGAGGAATTTCTAAGCACATAGCCAGGAATAGCCTCTGAGAGCTGCCAGGTGTGACCCAAAAACCAAAAAATAAGAAAAAGAAAAGAAAGAAACCTTGGTTGTTTTAAGAAATTTGAGTTCTATCTACTAGCCTAATGATATGCATATGATATATTAAAAGTAAACAAAAAAGAAAAACCAGTTAAACTTTTAGAAGATATCATAAAAGTCCATAAGCAAATTATACAATTAGGAGCAGAAAAGGCTCAATAAATGGAAGGATTCTCTGGCTGTTTTAAGCCATCAATAGTAATCTGTAGGTATAGTATCTATAAGTCTTCTTGGCAACAAATGAACAATCAGCAGTAGCGGTCAAAGATCAGAAGTGATTTCAAAATCTCTTCATATGCTAAGATTCAATGGGTTTCTGATATGCAGAGAATGGAGGGGTTTGTGTGTTAAGGATTATAGAGTATAGTGATGGGAATTGACACTGGTGTTGTATGGTGTTGAAATATATACATGGTTTTAAAACTTCAAACTATCAAAAACTTTGTTAAGCCCTGGTTCTTTAATAAATAAAATAAGATCTAGATTATAAGCACTTTCAATGAAATGAGAGAGAAAGGAGGGCCCGGAGAGAGTAGCACAGCGGATGGTTGCCTTGCAAACAGCCGATTCCAGGACCAAAGGTGGTTGGTTCGAATACCCCGGTGTCCCTATTATGGGTCCCCCGTGCCTGCCAGGAGCTATTTCTGAGCAGACAGCCAGGAGTAACCCCTGAGCTTCACCGGGTGTGGTCCAAAAAAAACAAAAAGACAAAAAAAAGAAAGGTCAGAAAAGAATCTATGCTAATCTACATATGTCACGTGCTTAATGATTATATATGACATATATATGCAAATATATTTCTGATAATCTGAATTACTTTCAGATCAGAACTAAGAGAGATTGTGGGTATCAATAACGTCACAGCAACAAGGTATATCTCAAATCCAAAGTGGCTTCAAAGGTGGTAACTTGAATATACCAAATATTTTATGTGTAAGAAATATGCAGCTATTTATGTGTGATTGACATAAAAAAATCAATCAAGGTTTTATGTAGTGCATGCTTGTAATTCCTTAAAAACATATTTTATCATTCTTTTCATTCCATTCTTCCTTTGAAAGAGCATGAGAATGAGGAAAGAGAAGAGTGAAAAGCAAAAGCTATTGTTCTGTTTGTCTCTATAATGGCCACATGCTAAATAGGCCATGGTTTCTGGACCAAAAGCTCTGCTCTGATCAGAGTTAGCAGAGATCCAGGCAGGAGGTGCCCCCCTTTGTTGCTGCTTTCATTTTTGAAATGAATCATAATTTCTGCATTGGCTACGAAGATGGGTTTACAGCTATTAGCCATCATATTAATAATTTAGAAAATACATGCCCAATCACTTGTGTTCTTTCAATTCTCGATGAACACAGCTGCAACCCACATTAGAAGCGAGGGTGAATGGATATTTTTCAGATGAGATATTTGGGCTGAATTATTAGGATAGCCTGTACTACAAAATTACTAATAAACATTGCTTCTGGCTCAATTTAGCCTGAACTCAGTGAACCTAGCCAATGGTGACAAATCAAAAACTCTGAAATACCCAATGAATGAAGCTAACTAATCAAGGAACCCTGTAGGAAGTAGATGCCAGCATTAATGAGCCAGTAGTTTCACCATGCCATGCTGTTATTTTTCCATAAATGTCCTCAGATGAGATTACTTCTATGTCATGAAAAGGATAAAAGGAAAGTTACTTTCATTCACCTGTTAGGTTAACTACTACCATTACTAGTTGACACATCTATGTGAACTAAGATCCTTATCTACACTGAAAATTAAAATGCAAAGTCCACAATGCAAATTCAAAACATTCCCATTTTCAAGAAAATCAGTCATTGAAGTAATCAAACATAAAAGGTCCCAACTTTAGTATTTCCTCTGTATTCACCCATTCACCTTTACCTTGGTCTACTAAAATTGCTGTGCCCTATTTATATTTTGTTTTACATGTGACCTATTTTTCATTCAATATTTAATATCACCCTTAGTGGGCTAAATCTTATATCCTGTGTTTTTTGGGTTTGGGATCCACACTCAGCTTACTCAAGGCTTACTCCTTGTTCTGTGCTCAGGGATCATGCCTTGTGGTGCTTAGGAGATCACATGTGGTACAAGGAAATCAAACCCAGGTCTCTCATAGGCAAAACAAGTGCCTTAACCCATATAGTATCTCCTCTGTGTCCCTATAACCTATTTCTGCCACTATTAATGAAAGATAAACTAAATGTAACATCATTACTATACCATCACTTATGTACCATACTATATTTAGTAACAATATCAGGGATAAAAATACAAAGGGTATGAATATATATTTAAATAAACCAATCACATAGTTATATCATAACAAACTTTTTCTACCTGAGTTGTAAGTAGTTAGAGTCCCACCTGGCACCCACCTTTTGGCCACCTGAGCCAGCACCCAGGGAAGGCCTGGAGGCCAGGGGAGAAAGAAGGGAACGGCTGGGGCCCTGCCAAGCCTCCCAGCACCCCCCAAGCTAGGTAGAAGGCCTAAGGCCTGGGGCATCTCTAAACCCCATACCTGGCAATAACTGGCCTCCAGAAACAAAGAGGAAACCGGAAGCCAGATATCTGCCCGCCCTCCTCCCCATTACTACTTAATGCCAAACAGTCTACTCAATAAAAAGCATGATTAAATAGACCAATGGCATCTAACTCTGTTGTTATTAACATTTAGTTATTAATAAACTTTAATATTTTAAGTTAGAATCACTACTAAGAAACTTTTGAAAATGCTCTTCAAAGATTAATTTTTTCTCTTCCCAAAATACAGAAACCATTAAGGTTTGTGATTAAGAGTCTCATTCTCTGTTTTTTATCTTTGCTAAACTGTCAACCTTAACAATTCTGGCCAGGTTGCCATCCCTTATGCTAATGATAGAGATGACATTAAAATGTTCAGGAATTTTAATATACTGATCTACTGTCATAGAAACAAATATTATTCCAGAGTCAGGGCAAGTGAAAAACTCTGTACACTTTCATTATAATATTGATAAATAACCACTGTATTATGAAATTTAAATAGCTTTGAGAGCATCTATCACTTTAGTTGATTTGTAACTTCTCATCAGTGTTCCGAGCTGGCCTGATTTTTTGTGGTTTTTTTTTTTTTTTTCAAATGAAAGATCCCATTTCCCTTGCCTTTAAGAAATACAATTTTTAAAGATTCCATTTAGCATCCTTTTATTACATTCCTACATCATAAAGTTATGCTTTATAGCAGCATAAAAAAGACTGTAAAATTAGCATCCTTGTAAACAACCTTCCATGCTCACTGGTGAAGCAATCTGTGATTTGTACTGATTTCTTAAATGTGACTTAAGATTACAATATTCACGATTAAAAAAATATTTAACAGTGCTCTAGCCTAAGACAAGGAAGAATAGGAAAAAATGTAACATACAAGAAAATCTTTTTTATCTAATGATAGCTTAGAAATTTGATTAATGGGATGCTAAATTTGATTGTGAATTCCACAATATAGAAATGTTCATCTTAATGTGAAACTCTCAAGTAAGCATATTTTTTCTTCCTTAACTTTTTAATACTATATCAAAAACAATTCTTTAAAATATAGAATTGAAATACTAGAGGGATAACCACCAATTTTACCTCTAAAATACCCAGGGTACTGTGACCATGTGATTTTTCATTATTATAGAAAATCATACCCTTTTTGTCCACACCTTGGTGGAGATTCCTTTGTGTTCTTAATTACAATTACAACAGCTGCTAAAATTCACCTGTAGCACAGAGCAGGTAGATTAGTGCAAGGTCTTTTTTTTTCTTTTTTTTTTAAGGTTTACTCTGTAAGAACCACCAAATGTGAAACCTTCCCATGGAAAAGGGGGTGCGATCTCGATACCTATAATGACCATTAATAAATTTCAAACCACAGGATTGATTTTGGCTAGTGTTCCAAAGGAAGCCTGCACTATTGATTCCCCTCCTATGCAAAAGCCAATGCAGCCAAGCTAAAAGCAGCCTTCCCCATCAGACGCCTAGCAGGTGTGAGGGAAATACCTGCCAGGCACATGGCTAACCTCCAGGTGAGCTTGCACCAAGTGTGGACACCTGAGAAAGCCCGACTTCCTAGCAAGGTCCAGGCTGCAAGGTACCCACTTCAACCTGGTTGTCCTCAACACTCTTGAAGAGACATTGTGATTTGCCCCTCCTAAGGAAGGTCTCTGGTAGCTGAAACCATGGCAGGATCTTTGGAGACAAAGAGGCCCACCACCCTTAATCCCATCCAGCTGGCTCTTGGAGGAAAGAGCCCAGTTCTTTCCTATCTGGGGGCAATTCCAAGGGCTCTGTGCTCACATCCTTCACCATAGGCCTTTCTCCCACCCACAGCTTCCCTGAGCCTTTAGTTTTTTTCTAAAAAAAAAAATGTTTACCACAGCAGTTATCAACTATAGAGCCACTAACCAACATTCACATTCTCACCCCCAAGGCCCATCTCCAGTGAATAATACCAGGACCTCTGAAAGTCTCAGGATGCTTCAGAGTGGAGTGAGAAGTCTAACCTTCTCAATTCTGCCCTTTGGACCAGAAAATCCAGGCTGCCCAAGGTTGACATGGTGTAGGGCGTGCACAGCCTGAATTGCTGTACATCTAGGTAGCTGAATCCAACCCTTCTGAAAGGCAGTCACATCCCAAAGACCCTGATTCAGCCAGTTGAGACCCAATTGAGCATTTCTAGCACGAATTTCTCCCCGTCCCATGGTTTGAAGTCACACCAACACCCATGATTCTCCGTATCACATACTGAAAATGATTTTATTTTATCCATTTACATTTAAGTTGATATAAACTTGTCCGGAAACGTCAAATAATATGCTTTATATTAGCTCAAACATTTATTAAGAAAACAAATTCCATAAATAAGCACAGACAATAAGTTAAATCATATCACAAATTGACCAGTATGTAACAAGAATGCTTTATCTACACAAAACATCCTATTTCACATGTTCATTCTTCGAAAGCGCTTCTGTTCTCTGGGTTTGGATTTGACCAGCACATGCAGAAAGAGCTGATTGTGTTTCTCTGTACAAAGTTGCAGGGTTGTAGATGCCCAAGTACACCCATCAGTGGCCAGCTTAGGCCACGCGGCGCACGAGGGACGACAGGACGACCACAAAACAACCAAGGGCACAGAGCAGTGAGGAGAGAGAAACAGAAAAGAAAGCAGACAAACCCTAGTCCTGAAAGCTCCAGTCAAGGAATGTGGCTTTGCTTTTACAAAAAGGACTGCTTTTCTTGCTTGCCTATTTTGTTCTTCCTTACTTATCAAAACGGGTAGGATCACCTCTTCTTCGTCGCCTGCCTGCCTTAATCTATTCCAGCCACCTAATCCATGTCCCTCCTGAGAAGCCTTCCCTTCCATACCCTCATGAAAGAAATCAAAATAAGATCAAATAATAAAGCGTTCTGTGGCAAGCCAATAGAGGTATGCACGGATGTGAAACTGGGTGAACAGGGCCAGGGTAGGTAAAGAGAGGAGTTTAGAGAAACAATAATACGAGGATAAATCCAATGACTACATCAGTTGGGCTCTCAGATGAGACGGTTGGTAGCAGAGGCTTGTCCTCCTTTAAGACAAAAAAGTCCCTAACATTGTGCTGTCCCTTGAACACGTCTGTGTGTGACCTAGATGCACTGCGTGTGTGTAAATGTGTGTGCGCGCGTGTGTGTGTAGGGTTTGCGAGTGAGCCAGAGTGCGAGTGATGTGTTTCTGCCCACAAACCAGTCCATTGGTGTCTGATTTCAGATCCTGAGTCGACTCCCTGGTAAGTAAAATGGCGGGAAGGAAGGAGGTTTTGGGGCAAGGGTGCGGGAGGAGGGGAGAAGGGACCCAAGTGGGTGGCGGCGGCGGCGAGGGGGGTCGTAGGCGTAGTGCTGAAGGTGTGAATGGGGCCGCCGCAGGTCGGAGGGCCCGGGCGCTCCAGTTGCTCTAGCCGGGTGGCTGGAGATGACAGGGCAGGATGGGGGACGCGCTGGAGACGAGGCCCGGGGGTTGGGGGGGAGGAGAACTTGGAGCGGGAAGGAGAAGGAAAGAGGATCTGGGGGTTACAGGGAAGGCGAAGGAAGCGGGGATCCCGGGCGAGCGAAATCAGGCGGCGGGTGGGCCCGAGTAGGTGGGGAGGGAGTGAAGAGGACAAAACGAGACGCGGCGAAGGCCAGGTCGGGACCGGGCGGGGCGCCGGGGTCGGGTCGGTCGGGTCGGGGCAGAGCGCCCGGGCAGGAGCCGGAGCGGGGAGCGGGGACCCGGGCACGCGCGGGGAGGGCGGCGGGCGGCCCCGGCGGGGCGGCCCGGGGCACGGAGCGGCTGGGCGCGGCGGCGATTAGGTGAAGCTCATGGAGACTGTGTGCTCTAGCGCCTTGCGGCGGAGGGAGGCGATGCTCGTGCCCCGCCACACGTCGCTGCTGTCCGGGGAGCTGCAGAGCTGGGGCGAGCCGGAGACGTTGCTGGGGCCGGGGAGAGAGGCGGGCACCATGCCGGGGAAGGCGGGCTGGTAGAGGTGCGACTGCAGCCCCGCGCCGTTGGAGCCCGCCAAGCTGTTGGACAGGCCCATGGAGTTGGGCGGCGGCCCGGCGGCCAGGCTGCACTGGGACAGCGACTGTGCCATGGCCTGCTGCCTGCCCAGCGCCGGGGGCAGCGGCAGCTGGGACACGCCCGGCATGGCGGCAGCCGCCCAGCGGGTGTCGTTGGCGTGGAAAGAGCACAGGCTGTCGCCCATGGCCGCGGCGGCGGCGGCAGCGGCCGACGGGAACTGCGGCAGGCCCGGCGTGGGCAGCAGCGTGCCGGGCGCGCGGAACACGTTGGTCGTCTTCTTGCGCTTCTTCCACTTAGCGCGCCGGTTCTGGAACCAGACCTGGAGCGGAGAGGCGGGAGAGACGTGGGGAGCTGTTAGTGGGCTGTGTCGGAGTATGGGTCAAGCCTGAGCCTCCCCAAAACCCAAGTCAGATCTATCCATGAAGCCCGGGCCCGATTTGCACCCATCGAAAGAAAACCTGAGTCTCTGTCACCTCTTCCATCTGTGCACCTGGTACCCAACCCTGTGCGGACACCCTGAATCCAGAGAGATGGTGACTATTACGCACGGTGCCCTGGTACCACAGCGTGCGGCAATGCCCGCGCTTCTGCACTCACGCGGGCCTTTGCTGGTGCGCAGCGGAGACAGAAGCCCGGATTTGCGTGTGTCAAAGCGGAACCCACGGGTGTACAGATGAAGATAAAGCTGAGCACCTCTGTGTCTTCTTGATAGCTTGCCCAGTAACGCAGAGCGGGTGTAGAGTCTTCAGAAATTTGGAAATTGATGAAGGGTCGTGGATGACACCACCAGTTTAAAATCAGACAAAGGAAAACCCCTGAATGCCACGGATGACAGAGCCAGGAGGCTGGTATAGTGATCTGTGTCGGATAGCAAGTGCCACTGAGCCACAGAGTGTGGTCTGGGCCAGCGCCACGAGGATTCCGATTGCGCAGACGGCAACAGGCAGAATTGCCAAAAATTCCCGTGCCTCTCCCCAAAGCCCTCCAAAGGCACCTTTGTCTGAACCATGTCGGGATGTTGGAATCTGCTGCCAAAAGAGCCTGGTCCTTGGGGTCTTCGAACTTATTTTTAACAGAATCTCACTAAAGACCCCAAATAATAAGTCCTCTACTCCTCTCGCTCCTCCTTCCCATTTCATCTATTAAACAGCCAGTTTTCAGACCACTACAAAGTAAAAGTGTCACTTCTTATGCATATGTTTTAGACGTATTTAAACCCAGGTGTCTTTTTTTAAAAGATATGTTTTGGATAAAATATATTTCATATGAAAATAAGTCTTCTTGTGCTTTTTTTTTATAATACTGACTTTGCATTTTCAGACTTTACCAGACAAATTTGTCTAGAATATGTCAAATTTGTTCCCAAAGGAGAAGAAACCATCTTCCTGAAAAATAGCAAGTAAGCTGTCTGACCAAAATAGATTCTAATCTCCTCCTGTTTGAGTTTGATCTTTAAAATAAAAAAAAGAAAGAAAGAAAAAGCCACATGCCTGTTTGGCTGGTTTGTAACTTAATATGTAGTCTGCTGTAGGGTTATTATACATAGATAAAAATGACGTGGAACACTGCTCAAGTACTGATGATTCAGTTTTCTCTGTGAGTTTAGTCAAGACCACTGAATTTGACCATCATATTCATGGCTAAAATTGTGTTCATTTGTTAAACCAGAATATTTAGTGTTTATTCTGCATGCTAATGTATCATGAGCATGGACATACCTGTCCTTGGTCTCAGAAAGTCAGCTGTGTACAAAGGTGTGTGAGTGTGTGAGTGTGTGTGTGTGTGTGTGTGTGTGTGTATGTGTGTTCACACCCCTCTAACAAGCAAGACAACTCTACACTTGAGTGGGAGTGGCTTTGCAATCTAGAATTCACCTTCACCTCTGGGTTCTAGCTCACTTACCACACCTGTACCATTACCTGCCACTTTATCTTTCCTCAGTTTTTACCCAATTCCTCACATTTCTGCCCTATTTATCAGGCCTGAGTTAAGAAGCCAGATGTCCCTGCTAACCCAAGTACTGGTGGCATGGCGGGTTAATGAGCCTGCAGGGCTGATGATGGTGAATGGGATCAATGCAGCCTGCTTGAATTGAGCTGTAAGTGGTGGAGAGCAACCCACAGGAACCCAGAAAAGCAAAATGAGGACCTTTGGCCACAGGTCACTTTGTCCTACCTACCACTGAACTGAATGGAGATGCACACTATAGACAGGGACAGTGCCCATGTCCTAACCATCCTCAGACATCACACCCAGATAAATGTTGAAAGGTATCTTTGAATTAAAGACCTGGTTCCTAACCCCTGCACATGTCAGTAAATCCAGGAAGATTGTAATGTTTGGGTAGCAGCAGAGAAAAGGTATGGTAGAACTGGGTGGGGGTGGGGGGGGAGAGTTCTGGAGGGGGGAGTTCTGAGTGGGGCAAGAAATAGGATTGCTCTATAGAATTTCACTAGAAAATAGGATTTCTGGAAAGGCTTCTAAATCTAAGATCTGCTCAGGCACAGGTGGAAAAAATAGCTGTTACAAGAACTAAATCTAGGAATAATCAAAAAATTGTGCTCAATTATTTTTGAGGGTTAGCAGTCAAATGATGGCTACAAAATTTTTTATGTTTCATGGCTTACTGGGGCTGTGGGGGAAATCTGCATGGGTCTAAGCACCGCCATTCCAAGCTATAATGCATATGTTTTTAAAATGTGAATGTTTCCACTTGAAAACTAGAGCATGACGGATTAAAATGCAGGCAAAACCTAAGGGAGATTTTGAGGATGCACAAATGACAACTCCAGGAAATATATTAACCGCAGCCACAGGCCAACTTTGTACTCAGTTTGAAATGCAGCTCTTCTCAGAAAATGCTTAATACAACAGTGAGAATCTAATGGAGGTTGGAATTTAAAAATCCACTTTCATGATATCTGCTGTTACAGTAATATAGACATACTGTAAATGTATTTTAAAATATATAGCCCGTTTAATCCCCCACCTATAAATGGCTCTGAAATAGAAAAAGAAAGAGCCAAAGAGAATATTACTTTTTCCCCCTCAAAGCAAACGCTTTATGAAGATCTCATTGGAATCCAGCAAATGATTAATGTGAAGATTTGGGAGGAAATCTGGGGAGCTATATTAAAGCCTAGATCTCAGGTTCATTTCGATCAGCCAGCCGTGAACTCTGGGCCGAATTCATTACACTTTAATAGTGCTGGGAGAGGAAGAAAATGCAATTTCTCATTCCATTAGAAAACTAGAAAATACTCTCAGCTTGTCCCCCTATTAAGATGTGGCAGGTGACAGGGCCATTCTGGGGGACACGGTCAATGGAATTACAGCACATTATTTTTGTTCGTATAAAATATTGAAAGGCAAGCCTGACTGTGCAGAAGTTATTTCACTGATTTGGTTTTTATGTAAATAAAATATTGAAAGTTAATTAATCCGTGCTAGAGACTAATGATTATGCTTATTATATTGCATTTGATCGCATAATTTGCATGATTCTCGCATTGCTGCTTAATAAGCCATTCCAGGTTATAAATAATTCTGAAATTGGTTTCTAATAATGGCATGCTATAAAAGGAATGGTTTTATTACACTAGCCAGAAAAGGGGAGCAATATCAGATATGGAATTGGCCTCCTTGTGAGTAGAGGTGCTTTAATAAATACTTGAATGTATGATATATACCAGGTACAGCTGAAAAATAAGCAGGTTGGATCATTTAGTCCAGAATCAAAAAACATCCTTTAAAACATACAATTGCAATAAATTGAATGTTTAGATCATTTTTAATCAGTGCAGTGGCCCACATACTGAAATGAATGTGTGGCAATCTGTGAACTATAAAGAAAACTATGAAGTACTCATCATATAAGAACATAAACCAATTACTATTTAATTTGAATTTGGTCAAGGAGCAATGGTACAGTGAATTGTGAAGTAAATACATTTTCCATAAATTATTTTTGCATTACATTACATAATGTTAATCATTTTGAAATGTTAATTAAGAAGGTTATGTTGATCTGATTACTTTTTAAACTATGAAACATTATTTTAAAAAATATTGAAATTGCCATTCTATTAAATTGTTCCTATCAGCAGCCTCAAGCTATTATCTTTGGTTGAACATAATGCTACAACAATTAAAGTACTTTGTCTCTTTCTCCTCGAATATTATTTTGTGTACTTTTTGAAAATAACTGTTTCTATTACATAGTTTATATTTCATTTCATTTACAACTTTTTCTATTAAAAGAACCACTGCTATTAACCTTTGGAAGACCTAATAAAGTTTAATAGACCTCGTTTTCTTTTTTCATAAAATCAGTTGTCCAATTACATTTTATTTGTAATTCTAAGTTCTATTTTAATTTAAACTAATTACCAGTATGTCTAGGTTGGGCAACGGCATTCTATTCCTTAACAAAAATTGTTTGATAGTATTTCTCTTGGGGAACAAAAAGAAAATTTATGGATTTTGAATCTATAATATTTTAACATGCCAGGATTATCATTATTACCAGCGATGGATGTATTGAAATGGTATGTTTCTAAAAAAAAAAAAGCATTTAAGCCCAACTTCATATTTAAAAATAAATGCTGGTGAAAACAATTGTAAAGCTAAGTAATAAAATATATCGGCATAATGCAAATAGTACTCATTTGGGCTTAATTTCAATGGCCCACGGTTCAGGGCTTTCAGAGTTCACTAAGGAAATAACCCAGATTTAAATTGAGTGAAAACGTTCACCTATATTATACACTGAATATTACTTTACCACTTTGACCACCTGATTCCCCAGTGAATTTCATTTTTCAACTATTTAGAACAGAAACTCCATTATTTTTCTGGCTAATAAAGACTATCATTATTTTATTTCATTTTGCTTCCTATGCTTGGGATATCCTTAAAGGGCCAAGTAAAGACAGAAATATTCAACGTTGTGATTACGTACACACAGACTCTTCCTTCATAGACTGAATGTAAAGAAACTTTACATCTTTACATCTTTAAACTTAATTGGTAAAGTTTACACCCAAGATAACTGACAGAAAAAAGTCAGCACCTTGGATAGCTCAAGACAAAATAATTGTCTTGGAATCTTACCTTCAGCACGGGCATATAACATGTTTGCAGTAATTTTGTTCATTGTTTTAGGAAAGCGAGGGGTTTCGTTGGACTTATACCTTTATTCACTAGTTTTCAAAAAAGCCCGAAGTGTGATTTTCTATATATTTTACAACTTGGAAGCCGACTGAAGGAGAGCAAGGGATCAGAAATGATTTATTCTACCCCCTGTCAATCTTTCCTGCCCTTTCTTCAGATTGACTATCTAGAACAGAAAGCCATTAGCCTCCCCACTACCACCACCGTACCCGCACCCGATTCCTTACGGGAAAACCGGGGTTCACTGGTTATGGTCAGATCCCAGCAATGAAACCATAACCACCAAAGAGCTTGGTGGGGCTTTACAAACATCAAAGCTAGGGATATTCTCGCCTTGAAAGCGACGGGAGAGGGAGGTGACATTTAAGTGAGTAAGATTACACTGTAAAATCTAAGTGTGGGGTTTTGTTTTCTTTTAAGGTGCTCATTATTATGCTTATTATCTCCCTTTCCACGCTGTATTTTCTTGCGTGCCTCTTTCTTCTCCACTCCTCGGCTGGCAACGCGGTTCTTGGCATTACCGTGAGCCTGGGCGCAGCGTGGCCTCCTCTCCCGGGTGGCCGCAGCCCCACGGCTAAACTGCACGGGCCGGCCTTTGAGGGATTTCTGTGGCTAGACTACCCCCCGGGAGAGTCTCGTGGGTGGGGAGCGGGGAGATACGAACCCAAACTAACTGGACCCTGAAATGTAGGTGCTGCAGCGGCGAGGAGCGCCCGCGCTTGTCATCCCCAGCTTGCGCTCTGCCCGCGCCCCGGTACCTGCACGCGGGACTCGGTGAGCCCGATACGCAACGCCAGCTCCTCGCGCATGAAGATGTCGGGGTAGTGGGTCTTGGCGAAGCTCCTCTCCAGCTCGTTGAGCTGTGCCGGGGTGAAGCGCGTCCGGTGGCGCTTCTGCTTCTGTTGGCCCTGCTGCTGGCCGGCTTGGCTAGGGTTCGGCCCGCCCTGGGGGCCCGGCTGCTTGTCGGGGTCCTTGGCGCTCACCGCCAGCGAGGCCGGCGTCGAACCCACGGTGGTGATGTCCTCCCCGGGCAGCAGAGTGGCTCCCTCCACGGGGTCGGAATTGGGAGCCAAGTCCCCCGGATGGCCCCCGGGGTCGGAGCCCCCCACGCCCAGCCTACACTTCACCGCCTCCCGGTGGCCCAGAAGCTCGGCGGCATCTTTCATACCTGAGGAAGGAAGCAAGGGGGTCACTACTTTCTGGGCGATCACCAGGAGAAACGTCCCCCATGCGCCCTCCAAAGCCACACGATTCTCCTGCAATCAAGGGCCCTGTTTCCTCCGCACCTACGTTCGCCCCATGGCTAAAAACTGTCCCGAGGCTGAGCTGGGGACCCCAGGATTTGGACGGACCGGCTGCAGTTACTCCCAGTTCTTTGCCCCGTTCTCTGCAGCGGGATCCCGAGGGAAAACAGCTTGTTCTTGCATCTCTTATTAAGTACGAAATATTCCCAGTCGGTGCAATAAACATGCCCAGCGCTCCAGGGCAAAGCCTTGGTCAGAGGGTTAAAAATAGTAATAAATAAATAAATAAATATAGGAAGAAGGAGAAGAATAAAAAAAATAATAAAGTAGAAGAAAGGAACGATTCCTAGGGGCGGCCCTACCTGCGCTTAAGCAGCAATCTGATAACTCAACCTTCGGACTCGGCCGATCATCCCCTCTCACTTTTGGAAGATGAATTAAGTGTCCGAGTCTGCCACCCCCGGAAATCAACCCGAAATCAGCTCCGCCTCCCCCCTCAAATCAGAGAAAGGGTTTGGGGAATGGAATCGCATCCCTCACCAAAGATTCCCAATACCGAAACCCAGGAGCTAACATCTAGACCGCATTTAGGAAACTCAAGACCAAACCTTGAATCAAACTTTAGAGAATGCAACTTTTCTTTCCGGAAAAATAAAAGGAGCGTTTAGGCACAGCCACTGGCATTGCCGAGTCCTCTGCAGGCGGGGATGCCTGGGCAGATGGATTTGGGTTTTCTCCTTTTTCTTTTTCTTTTTTTTCCCCCAATGAGCACATTTAACAAATCCGCTTCTATTGCGGCGTTTTCTTCTTTGCCATTTATTTACAAATCCAATCATATTTCGACGAGCAGGAGACACGAAAGTGAGGGAAAGAGAGAAAAGAGGGAGGAAAGGAAGGAAGAAATCCAAATAAAGGCAAACAGAAAGGCAAGAGAGAAAGAGCAACACCTCCAAACAAATTACCACAGCGCAAATTGCCGTTCAAAAAAAATAATAATAAAGGGGGAGGGGGAAGAGAAAATAAGAGAAACAAAAAAGTATCAACATTTCCCAAGTCCCGCTTTTAGATCTACATATTCCATAGATTTTTTTTAAGACGATGTTAAATCAAATTAAAGTTTAATGCAGCACAATTACTTTTAAAGAAATTAGTCCATTTAGGGCGCATTAAGGTAAAATAAGGAACAAATTGACAATTTCCTGCCCGGGCTTCCCTGGCTGCCCGGGCGAGAGGCGCGCACTCACCTAGCCTGGCGTCCAGGAGGTCGGCGTGAGACAGCATCGCGCACCGCTCCAGGGCGAAAGCTGTTCCCCCCCAAATTTTAGCGGCTTTAAGTTATTTAAAATAGATATAAGCTATAAGCTATACGATATAGATATATATAGATCACCTAAATGAAAGAAAATTCGGTTTGTGGTTAAAAAGGGGGCTTCTTGCATTATAATGTCCTTTAGAGAGACGGGGAGGTGCTTAACAGTTGAATGAACCCGTGAGCAGCTCGGCGAGGGGACCAATCAGGAGGGCAGCCTGCAAATGTCAGCGCCCGGAGAGTCCCCCACTCCGCCCGCCCGCCCGCCCGCGCCCGCCCGCCCGCCCGCCCGGAAGAGGCGGTGGCAGCCCTGGCCGCTTCTGCTCCAGCCGCAGCCAAGCCTACAGCAGCGGCTTCGGCCTGGCCCGGTACTTTGGGCCCGGCTGCACTTAGTTCTCTGCTGCGATTTTCTCCAGGCACCCCTGCCTTTTCCGAGTCGCGCTCTGCAAGCTGCAAAGATGCATTTCAGGCTCTCTGATCTGGCATCTTCCAGAGGCCGAGGCAGGGCAAGGTCCAGAGCAGTACATGACCCCCGCGTGACCCAGGAGTCGCCCCCTATCCGCAAGCTCCGGGCGAATTTGGCCTGAGGCCGGCCGGGGGGCCCCCCCAATCCCCGCCACACTAAGGGCCACGCTGCAACCTCCACACCGAGCCCAGACTTCTCTGCCAACCCGCGGGCCTCCGCCTCGCCGGCCTTCGCCTAGGATTTAGGCTCTGGCAGCACCTCAGGTCAACTGAGTTCCAATGCCTGGACAGTCCTTGGGCACTCAACAACCGATCCTCCTCCCCTCCCAAGGGGTTCCTGGATCCTAAATCAGCTTGCAAGACCCGCGTGCGGTAGTTCCTGAGCTCAGTTCCCTACTCGCCCGCTCGCCTACCGCTCCTTCGCCGGACGCACGCTCCTATCCTGGCCCTTAGCACGGCTCTTTGAGTTAAAGTTTCTAAGTTCAACTTGGCTCCCAACTCCGCTTAAGGCTGTAAATAAAGTGAAATGCTCTTTATTTTCCTCTTGAATATGTTAAACTACTTGAACAATTTAAAGTGCTTTGCACAAGTGAAGCGAACCATTTCTAATGTTCTGATTTTTCAGAGCCAGCCAACAACAAAGTTTAGATTAGTAATATATTTCTAACCAGAGTAATTTTCAAGATCATTAGGCATTTATGTAATTAGTGCCAAATCTATAAGCTTTTATTACGATTATTAGAGTAAAATCAGTATAAATTTGTACTAATTTACTACTGTTTAGACTTGGCTGTCAAGCCCAGAGGTTCTTATTGTAAATGATAACTGAGGAAATTAAGTGCAAAATTCTGTACCACTTCTGATGTGCTCCTAAACAATCCGTTTCAATTGTATTTGTAGCAGAACATAATGCCCCTTTAAAGTTATTTGACTTGTATTTTTATTTGCAACACAAGAAAAATGCCCTCTACCCAGGCACAATGAAAACTGATATTTACTACTCTCAACTTGATTAACATTGATTTTTAATTCGAGAGTGATGCAATTAAGATTATTCATTTAGTGCAAATAAAGCTTCCACAAAAGGGTGGCCCTATGAAGTCTGTTTTAAATAATACCGAACAAATGGCTTTTTTTGTTCGCCGTCCAATTGACTTACACAAAACACTGGAAATGCTGCCTGAGAGCAGATGCAAGAGGAAGTGTGTGTGTGTGTGTGTGTGTGTGTGTGTGTGTCTTAGCTGTGTGTGTGTGTGTGTGTGTGTGTGTGTGTGTGTGTGACAGGGACTGAGGAAGGAGACAAAGGAGTTGACAAAGCGAACTCTAGGGCAGTTTTGCTTCCTCCTCCTCTTCCTCCTCCTCCTCTTCTCCTACAGCCCTCCCCACCCCAGGCATACACAGTGTGTGTGCGCGCACACACACACATACACACATTCGTGTGAGTGAATCGGGGCAACAGCGGTAGCGGTTCTTTCCTAGCTGCGTGGACCACTTCCCCGACGCTCCGGGTAGCCGCCAAAGCTGCGCGGAGCGGCCTGCGCGTAACCGAAGCGCGGGGACTGCAGGCGGGGTCCTGGCGGAGCTTGGCCGGCCACGGGGTGTTTGACAACCTCCAGGGTGTTAGACAAGCGCCTCTAGCCTTTTAGAGAAAGGTTTTGCGGGCCGGAGACTATCTAGCCCGAAAGCAAATATAATCCCGTGGATAAAAGCTTCCCCTGCCCTAAAGAAATCTCCAAATCTGGATGCTACAGCGCCTGGAAGGGGCGGATTGCGGAAAGGGGGCTACGGAATAGAGCAGTTGGGGGGTGGGGTGGGCGAGGCGCCTAGCACTTTAGACTTGACCCCCTAGAGCGCACCTGGTCTCATTTTTCCGAGGACTTGCAGGGGGTCTGTGCCCACCTGGGTGAAGCCTGTGGGGAGGGGGTGTCCAAGACCAGAAGGCAGGGCCAGAGGTAGAGAGATGAGTCAGAGGAAGAAACCGGGGTGGAGGGCACGGCTGGCCGCTGTACCCCGTTCCTCCAAATCCACAAGTCCGTCGAGGTCCCGCACCGAGGCGGCTCCGCACCGGGGCTGGAAGGTGGAGAGGCCGCGGCTGGCGAAGAGGCGGGAGTAGGGCCCCCTCCCGGGTCGACAGGAGTTGCACCCCTGCGCTCGTGTCCCCATCCAGCCCTCGACCCCAGAACCGCCACCAGCCGTGCGGCGTCCTCCTACGCGCACTCGCTCGTATATTCTGTTTTGCTGTATCTTTCAGGTCGATAAATAAATGTGTAATAGTTAATGTGAAGACACATCAGAGTAATAACAACGGGACGAAATCAAAGGATTATCCATCTCTGTTAGTAACCGCTGAATAACAATGTTGCGGCGTGATTGATAGCCCGCTTCATTTTATGACTTTTCTATTGGTCTTGATTTTTATAGCAGTATAAACAAACTAAATCATTTCTTCCAAGACTTCAGAGCGTCAGCACGGGGCGCGGTGGGGTTGGGGGGGGGCGTGTGTGAAGGGCTAAAGGAAAGGGGGGAGAAAAGGAAATCTGAGCTTGGGAGAGGTGCCCGGTGGGGGTGGGCTGGGGTGGGGGTGTCGAGGTGGGGAGGGAGCAAGCTGGAGCTGGAGCCCCCCGAGTCTGAAGCCGGCTGCCAGCAAGGCGTGGCGAAGAAAACTACAATAGTCTGCGCGTAAAACGCTCGCCCCCCGCGCCGCTCCGCGCTCTCGCCAGCTCGTTCCGGCCAATGTCTGAATCCACCTGGGTAGCGTCTGAGATGTATTTACCAGAGTTTTATTCCCCGTCATCTTCCCACGTTCCTGGGGCAGCCAGGAAAGTGCCGGTCAGGCCCATTGCTATTGATAATTTAAGGCATTTCCCACATGATCATGGGAACTGAAGTCCCTAACAAGGCGAGGCTTTAGCGCAATGGCCCCCAAATCTTCGGAATGACAAGAATGTCTTCAGAAATCACTTCAAAGCAAAGTAAAAGGATTTTCTATGACGGATCCAGTGATTTTTCCTCAATAAATAGGTTTTAGATTGTTACACACACGTAGAAGTGGAACAAAGGGAACTACCAGAAAATATATTGGTTGCCCCTAATAAAATTTATTTAGACAGTTTACTTCTCATAAAAAATAGAGATTGAATTTTGTACAAGAGCCTGCCAAGGGGCGATGCACAGGGAAATCATTTTTTTCTTTCTCCTTTCCCCCCTTCTTCTTTTTAACGAAGCACAAAGAGCATTTAAAGGCCAGGGAATGGGCTCCCTCTCCCGAGGGCCGGCGCCCAGACCGAGCCAGAGAACTCTGTACTTCAGAGAAGAGTCAGCTTTCTGGGAAATATATCTATGCATACATGATCTCAATATTTGATTATTTAAATTACGCGGTAAACTACAAAATATGTCCTGGTGCTTTGACATCCAGTTCCAGAGGCTGCATTAGAAATGTAGTGCGGCTGGATGGAGAGGGGGCTTCTGTAAGCCAGTGGTTTAATGAGGGATTTATGCTGATGGGTGTGTGCTCCTCTGATTTCGTCTCTAATTGTATTTCTTACTTCATTAGAAGCCTTTGTAGAGACTACTTTGAGACTGACTGTGAGGTTAAAAACATATTCCGGGTGCTCAGGAAGAATTGGATCGCGTGCCCAGCACCCTAATTGCTTTTTCCACTTACAGCAACCTGGGGGTATTTATTAGATGGAACTTTCGGCTGCCCCGGTTGTTTGTAAACTGCTCTCTTCTCTTTGCAGATAGTGGGCTGAAATGTGGTGCGTTATTATTCACATTCCTGCTATTAAATGCTGAATTGTAACATTGTTCCCGCTAATGAGGAGTGCCTCCCTTCATAATTAACGATCTCACATTTTCCTATTTTCTTGCCTGATGAAAAGAATCAATTTTAATTCGTGGTAAATTACAGTCATGCTTTTGGGTATTATTTGCTTACAGAAAACAAATCAAGTGACTTGAACACCCCTGTTTACTTTCTCAGCTATACAATAACCCAAATGGCAACAGCAAATCAGATCGCGTTCCCTGGGCCTGTCTCAGAACTTGAGAAACAACACGGGTGGGGACAAATAAAGGGAGAAAGGCAGCGCATAGGATTGGAACAATAGAGCCTTCCTCCATAGCTTGCCTCAGTTCAGAATTGACGCTCTCCAGTTCTAAACCCCCCCCCCCCTTACTACTCCCAATCTCTTCCATTTCTGGACAGGGTCAACTGTCCACCTCTGACCACCCTAGAGATTGGGCTTACTAAATGCAAGGTTCTCTTGAGGGGGAGGCAATTTGAGGGAGAGATGAGTGAAAGGAAGGCGAGCTGACAGGGCAGCCGAGTGTCCAGAAAAAGGTGAGAGGCACTTCCACGCCTCTCTGCCAACAAAACACTCTCCGTGGCTCCCAAATACAAGAGGCGACAGCAAGGAGGCTTTGGCTGGAGGATCTTGGCTCCCACCAAGAAAGTCCCTTTGGCTCTCTTAGGGAGGGTGGCGTGCGCGCAGTTAACCCCAAGCGCAGCTGTCTGGGCCCGTCCTATGCGTGTATTCCTAGGCCTTAGCCCGGGCACTCAGGACACCTCTCACCCGTCTCATTGAAGTCGCCCCGGATGCGGGGAACCAGAAAAACTCCTTGCTGCAGACTTTGGGTTCCCGTTTAGAAGCAAAAGGCAAGAACCCACAAGGCCTGCTGTTACTGCTGCTTCTTCTTCATCCTCCCCCCTTTTTCTTTAAACGCAAGGTGTGTGGGGGGGGCTGTGTGTGAGTCGCTAGATGCGTGTGTGAATGTGTGCGCGCTTGTGGACCATTGGGCACGCATCCGGGAGGTGGAAAAGAAAAGCTCGCCAGCTAAAGGGTCTGAAGACTTACCCTTCCTGGAAGCCTGTGGCAAAACACACAATATACAGGATATATAAAGGATACGTAGGAATGTTTTCCCCCTGCAATAGATTCCCATCATTTTAGTTTGCTAACTACAACCGCTCAAGACGCCTGCACGACTCTCCGTGGGCGTCGGGGCCTGGCCGGGGCTTATTTTCTCTCTCTGCTTTTAAGGAACTAGCACCCACCTCCCTCACTGCAGAAAGCTCCGCACTAAACAATGACTGATCAGTCCCAGTCCCCTGACTCGAGAGCTTCTCTCTTTTTTTTTTTTTTTTTTTTGCCTTTAGCCCGGTAATTTAATGGCCCCAATTAGCCATACGGAATATAATAAGTGACATAGAGATTTTGTTTGTATGTGTTAAGTTCGTTGCTTTTCTGATTTCTATTTACTCAGGATAAATAATCATATATCAGTTATTCAGTTAGGTGACAAGGCTAGTAATTGGAATAAAAAGAAAAAACATCTCATCCTTATCTCTTTCTATAACTAGAGATAGCGCTAATAAGACTGCATCAATCTTATCTAGCAAATAAATAAAATAGACAAACAAACAAATTCCCCTCCAACAAGTTAATGCGGTGTATCTGAGTGGAAAGTAGATATTTTCACGCATTCTGGAGATGAGGAGTGACTTTTAATAAAATCACAAGAAAAACAAATGTAATTTTGTAAGCCATTTCTTGGAGCCGCCAGCGCTCGCCTCCCTCCCCCTCGCTCCCCGCCCGGCTCCGGCGTCTCAACCTTTTGCTTTTCTCTGTTAGTCGCTGCTTAAGACTGACAGCCGGGCTCGGCTTCTCGGTTATCTTACACCTGGGGCCAGAGTGGGGCCCGGAGAAGAGTGCGTAATTCTAAATCTATATTCTAGGCAATGAGCTTTCCTGCTCCAGTAGAATTGTGTCTCCCTCTTTTTTTTTTTTTTTTCCTGTCCTGGCTCATCCTTTTGTTTCTTTTTCTTCTTTCTCTATCCGAAACCCTCTCTCCCTTTCGCCTTTCTTCCCTCTTCTCCTTTTAATCTCTCCTTCTTTTGCTTTTTTAGTTTCCCCACTCCTTCCTCTCAGTCTTCGTCCTTTCTTTGCCTCTGTCCATCCTCCTTTTTTTTTTTTTTCCTCCCTTCGCCCTCTCTCGTCCCCTGCCAGGCCCTTCTTCTTCTTCTTCTTCTCTTCTTTCTTCTCCCTCCCTCCCGCCCCCTCTTTCCACTCGACACCCCCCCCCCCAGCCCCTAGCCCCCCGCCCCGCAGCCGGAGTGCGGCTAATTCCGGGCGTCTATATTCACTCAATTAGAGAAATCTACAGAGAAGATCGATCTTCCATCTGCAGACATGCCAGCTTAACAAATTAGATTCTTGTTTCGTGCAGGTGATTTGGTGACAGTTGGGGAATTAGAAGTAATAAGTTGTTGTGTTTGAGCCCGGGCCCCCGCCCGCGCCCCTCCCCGCCCGCAGGCCCCCCGTTCGCGCCCGCAGCCCGGGCACCCCCTACCGCCGCCCCCCACCATCCCCACCGGCCGGCCCGCGCCCGCCGCCGCCGCCGCATCCCCCGCCGTAATTAGTGCTGCTGCCCTCCATGTGGGCTCGATTAAACCGTGATTTAGCCGAAAGAAATATAATTATGGCTGCAAATAAAATAATCAGCATTGAAGAGCGATTTCCTTAATGAGATGGAGCGGTTGCACGTCACGGAGTAAAGGGGTCTCATTAAGAGGTGGTAATGAGGCTTGGGTGGATGGTGCAGTTACAAAAGAGCCCCGCTACTCCTCGGCAGGCCCAGCCCGCCCGCCCGGCCGTCCCGTCGTGGCCCAGGGCACCCCGCGATCTGGCCCGTCCAGCCCCCAGGTGGCGCAGTGGCCGTCTCGCGGCCTCCTCCCTCGGGCACCCCGCGCCGTCGGGCCGCGTGGCTGGCACAGCTGAGCGCGCGGGGCCAGGCTTGGCACAACTTCGTGGAGGACCCAGTCTGAGGAGCCCCGCGTTGGAACGGGTGCTGGGGGGAGGCCCGGCGAAGGAAAAACGTTCTCTCGGCTGCTGGGGAGCTCGAACCAGATCTGGGGAGGTTTAACCGACAAAGCGGGGCATAGAGACTGAATGGAGTGTTTGTGGGTTTGGGTGGGAGTAGGGTGTGACCCAGTGCTGGCACCCATCTTCTCGGTACTGGTGTGGGGGTTCTCAATTTCTTTCGCATCGTTTCCCTGGCTTTAGTTAAATAGCCAAAAGCAACAACTCTGTTGGTAAAAACTGGACTTGAACCCCCTCCCTGGGAAAGTCTTAAATAAATTAATCTAAAGATTTCTTAACTGGGTAGCTCAGAACTTTCTGGCTTATTAGGCTGAGACAGGCTATGAATCCCTTCTCTCTCTCGGTCAAGGTGTGCACACCTGCCTGCTCCCAATGTCTGGATGGGGTGATACCTCAAGATTTCTTTCTAATTCGGTTAACCCTCTCTTCCGTTTGGTTTCATTTAAACTGACACCACACCTAGTGATTAATGAAGCAGACTAAGGCACTTTCCCGGATCCAGTCCACCAAGATTTCCTGAGCACTGTTATGTGCTGGGCACTGGGACAGGAGATGAACTGAGGGACATATCTGTGGCTTGGTGGAGTTTACTTGTCCAGCAAGCCCTGCAGTGATTTTTTTTTTTTTTTCAGCTATGAGGGACTTGAGGCGACCAGGCCTTGGTCCCTGTGTGGGCAGAGGTAAGTCTTGATAAGCAGCACCACTGGTTTGGGTGTATTCTAACCTCTCCACCTTCTCAATCAATACTCTCTTCCCACCTAGGAACCTGACTAGACCATGAGGAAGAAAGCAATTTGTGACATTAACTTTCTCAGGTATTAGGAGTTAATGTAATACCCTCCATAGAATGTTCTCATTTAAAAAAAAATAGGACCTCAAGGAGAGTCCAGTTGTGTAGAAAATGACTTTTTCCCATATGTATCCAGTTAGGGAGTGGGAGGCTTGAGAGGGGAGGTACATTCCACTATCTAAATGAGTGCTTCCCTAATCAGACTCACTTGTTCTGATAGAAACTAGCATTAAAATAAAACTATGGGGATGGGCAAAGATCCCTTTGAGAGTGTGGCGAAAGCTAATGACACTGCTTCCCATTAAAATGCATAGATTTGCAAACAACTTCAGGGAGTCAGGCCCCCCACAAACCCCAGCTGATGAAAGAGTGGTATCTAGGTGAACCTCTAATATTTGTGATTAAGACTCCCAGAGAAGAAATATTACAGATCTCCAGAGGAGTTCGTCCAATAAATCTGAATCTAGGGAAGAGCTGGGCCAAGAATCAAAAATAAATTGGCCAAACCAGTAAGTTCCAAGAAAACAACTGGTTAGAAAATGCATGCAGTCTAACAAATTTATAACAAATTCATACCATCCAGCTGACGAAAATATAGGTTGATATTAATCCAAACCTCTATAAAATCTTTCTATGTTGCAAAAAGTTGTCAAAACCTACAAGGTTGTTGGAGACACTCTTGCCCCTAGTTTCAGGCCCAGAGCAGCTGGCCTGGGTGAGGGGGTAAAGAGCAGGCTGACTCTGAGAGTGTCAGAAATAGAAGACCTTTCCCTGGATGGAGGTGCAAGTGGATGTGATTAAAATTCACAGACTGGGACCACAGGGAGTGAAGGGTGATTAAAAGTCTGTCTTAAACCCTCTAAAGCCCCCAAATCCAGAGCTTAAGTTAATTCTCTCATTCACTCCCCAAGGGCACTTTATACATTAACCCCGAAACTCAGCAGCAAGAGCTGCCTTCTCCACCCTCCCAAGCTTTCCCAAGATGCTAACATATGGAACCAGAGTGTCTTTTCTGGGTAGATGATGGTTCCTCAGCTGCATTAAAACAGAGATTTATTTTTCCCTTCTCCCTAATTTTGGTGAGGTCCCCGAGTCCCTTTCTTCAGAGATACTGACTTTTCCATATACATTTTTCTAGCATGAACTTTTTTTCCTTCTTACTCCCCATGAAGCAACTTCAATAGATAGGAGAGGTGTATTGCTTGCAATATTTACTAGGCCACTCTAACATGAATTCTAAATCAGAATGGTATAGAAAAGATATGATTTATTTTTATGTTGATGAGAGAGGGTGACTTGGAAAAGTTGGGAATCTACCCTTTATTATTGCTTTGCTATCTTTCAACATTTGATTTCTTTCTTGGGGCTTAACTTGGCTGCTCTAGCTCCTGTCATCACCCACTTCTGAGTCTTATGGGAAGCTGAATGGGATATGAGAGTAAAATCCAGCCCATCTTTAAAAGACCTGGCTCAAAAACATGTATCACTTCTAACAATTCTAACTTCTCACAGTGCCCTGAACACAATTTGGTTCTATGGCCATATTTATTTTAGTGGTGATTAAGATGTATAGTATTGTGACCAGAACAGTGCACAAGTGGTAAGGCATCTGCCTTGCCTGCACTAGTCTAGAACTGACCACAGTTCAATCCCCCAGTGTCCCATATGGTTCCCCAAGCCAGGAACGATTTCTGAGCACATAACCAGGAGTAACCCCTGAGTGTCACTGAGTGTGGCCCAAAAACTAACTAAATAAATAAATAAAGAGTATAGTCTTGATCAAAACATAAGATTAAAACATAAGAAAGGGGGTGCCATAATTTTCCTACTGGTTTTCAAAAGGAACTCCTGAGTGATTTGGCCTTCATTTTCACTCTACTCTCAGATTTACATGAAAAGGGTGTGTGCTGTGAGAGGAAAGATGAAGGAAAGTGGAAGCTGAGAGACTAGTTAAGAGCATAGGGCAATGATCCAAGGAGAAAGATATTGGGTGTTGGGATGGAAACTGGGCAGTGTAATAACTGATAAGAGTATTGGGAATTTTACATACACCACAAAAGCACTGTGTGGAGAGTAAATGATCATGCAAGGAGTCTATAGTTAATCCCACGACAGTATACTTCAGGGGTGAAGATACCCTGTATCTCCTAGGCCAAGGAAATTCCCTCTATAATATTCCCAAAGTTACTGTGCCTATGCAGGGGGGGGGAAAGAAAAAAAATAACAAAATAATCATTTTATACACATATATATTTGTTTATCGATTGATTTTTTTGACTTCTTTATTTTGGTGTAGATATTGAAGTTGATGTCTCCAATTTAATTTTATTTTATCTTTCTCTTTCTTTTACACTCTAGCATGGTTTGATTTCAGGACCGAGACTATTTTGTGGTGCTTGTCTTTATTGCTGTAGTGCTCACTGGATATTTAATTTGATATTTCTTTCTGTATTGTTGTGGTGTTTCAATTACCTTTTTCATGTCCTCTCTCAAACTGAGGTTGAAAGCCTCTAGAAGGACTCTGCCCATTTTCAGCTAATTTGATTTTTTTTACCCCATTCTATTGCTTTTCTTTCCTTCAAACAAAACCACATAACTCAAACTATCTAGCTCCGCCTCTCAAATAGAGGGGGAAACAAGGGAGGGTACCAGGACCAAACAGATATATGATCTCTAATAGTAAGCTAGACAAAGAGAGGACCACCTACTCTAGCAGCCTAGGGGGTGATCATGGAGAATATGGGTTGCAGGAAGGGAACGGGGATGAGGTGGGGACAAATTTGATGATGGGTATTCCCCTGATTCAATGTTAATATGTACCTAAAATACTACTGTGAAAGATATGTAAGTCACTGTGATCAAAATAAAACTTAAAAAAAAGAGTATTGGGAATTTTAGAAGTAGTTTTTGTTCAGATTTGTTTCTATATGTGAGGTATGAGAGAAAAAAATCCAAAAATAATGTTATTCATTGCTCATGTGGTCATCCATCCATTCACTCATTGAACAAGTTATTCAGCATTGGCTATATGCCAAAGACCAAACACTATCAGCATTGATAGTTGACAAAGAAAGACAAAACAAATATGAATACAAATACAGTATTGTGTAATTAAAAGTAACTTCCATGGGGTCAAAGAAATTGTAAAGAGATTAGGAGACTTGCGTTGCATCCTATAGGCCAGGCAAATCCCTGGCATCACAGATTATACCCCTAGGTGCAGTCTGGGGTCACTCCTGAGCACAGAACCAAGAATAATCAATGAGTACATCTGCGTATGGACCAAGAAATAAAAATGGCAAGTGCCAGAGACTATGAGATAATTACACATGCCATTTACCTAGTCCAGATCAGGGCAAAAATGTCTCATGAAGGTACATAGGAAGTGACCAGGAAAGGCAGGTGAGATGGAGTAGAAGAGGAAGTGTGCTGATGTAAAGGAATTCTCTCCAAGTCTTAATTCCTTCTATAGCTTCATGTCCTCTACTCCTCCTTTTCTTCCTCCACCTCCTCCTCCGTCTCCTGTCTCTTCCTCCTCTCTACCTCTCCCCTCCTCCTCTCTCTCTTCCTCCTCTCTCTCTTCCTCCTCTCTCTCTTCCTCCTCCTCCTACTTTATTCTTCCTCCTTTTCCTCTTCCCTTCCTCCTTTTACCCCTCTTCCACACCTAACACTACTCAGGAGTTACTCCTGACTGACTGCACAGAAATTACTCCTGGATCTGTTCTCAGAAATTACTCTTGGCAGGGTTTGGGGGGACCTCATAGGATGCAAAGCAAGAGCCCTATCTACTATACAATCTCTCTGGTTCCAGCTCATGGTACATTTTAAGAACAAATAATATAGTTGAAGTTGGTGAATTTTAGAAACTCCAGGCATTTGCCTTGCATGCAGAAGGACTGTGGTTCGAAATCCCGCATCCCATATGGTCCCCCAAGCCTGCCAGGAGTGATTTCTGAGTGTAGAGCCAGGTGTAACCCCTGAGCGCTGCCAGTGTGACCCAAAAACCCCCAAAAGAAAGAAAGGAAGGAAGGAAGGAAGGAAGGAAGGAAGGAAGGAAGGAAGGAAGGAAGGAAGGAAGGAAGGAAGGAAGGATGGAAGAAAGAAAGAAAGAAAGAAAGAAAGAAAGAAAGAAAGAAAGAAAAGAGAGAGAAAGAGAGAGAAAGAGAAGGAAAGAGAAAGAAAGAAAGAAAGAAAGAAAGAAAGAAAGAAAGAAAGAAAGAAAGAAAGAAAGAAAGAAAGAAAGAAAGAAAGAAAGAAAGAAAGAAAGAAAGAAAGAAAAAGAAAAAGAAAGAAAAAAGAAAGAGAAAGAAAGAGAAAGAGGGAGAAAGAAAGAAAAAGCCCTGTTTGCAGAGCTCCTTGGATCTGGATAATAAAGGTGACTACAATGTGACCCATCTATGTGGTAGAGATAAATGTTATTCGGTATAGTTAACTGTAGAACCTTTATTTAGAAATTTTTTTAAGATAAATATTATTATGATTATTTGCTCTTTTGATTACTGCCCCCCCCCCGTAAGAATCACCTATGTTCTTACAGATTGTATTTTTGATCACAGTGGAAATTTTGTTATTTTGGAAATAACAGCACTGACCCCTGGAGCCCTAACTCAATCCAAGATGTGAGCCATAAACTTATGAGGCATATACCAATGACAATGTACCTCAGAGCAGCCCCTTCAGGTCCTGTTACAAGTGTCTCCTTCTCTCTAGTGGGTTTTTCCCAATTCAACTCGAAGGCAAGCCAGTGCCCCCCAGGGCTGGAAATGGCAGGGCAAGGCCACCATCTGAGTTTTTCCATTTGGGCCTTGTAGGAAGAGAGACAAATTGAGACAAATCAGCTCATCAGCTCATTGTTGTTCTTTTTCAAAACCTTGTGGACTAAGACACAGTGGAACAGCCACCCCACCCCACCCCAGATCTAGAGCAATTGCATGTGGCTCTCACGTTATTATGACACCAGCTTCAGGTTTTTCTTTTCTTTTCTTTTTAGGTTTTTCTTTTTTTAATTGTCATTTCTCACCTATATCCGTCTTGTCATTACATTTTGTCCCTGCTCTCCACTTTATTTTTTTGAGGTATGGGGATTGAACTTTAAAGGTAACTCATATTTAAAAACATATATTCAACTGGTGCCAGAGAGATAGTAGCATGGGTAGAGCAGTTTCCTTGCATATAGCCAACCCAGGTTCCATTCTCTGGGTTGGCATCTTATATGGTTCCTCAAGCCCACCAGGAGTGATTCCTGAGCACAGAGGCAGGAGTAACCCCTGAGCAATGTTGGGTATGACTTCCAAACAACAGAAGTTGTGATTTGGAGCCAGAGAGATAATACAGAGGTTAAGGAATTGCATATGGGTTAGGTGTGACCCCAGTTCCCTCACCCCCATGACTCACCACCAAATGCAATTTTGTGATTACATAATGATGTGGTTCAGAATTCTAAAATTAGAAATTCTTGGGGTTGGAGCGGTGGCTCAGGCGGTAAGGCGTCTGCCTTGCAAGCGCTAGCTAGGACGGACCTCGGTTCTATTCCCTGGTGTCCCATATGGTCCCCAAGCCAGGAGTGATTTCTGAGCGCATAGCCAGGAGTAACCCCTGAGCGTCACCGGGTGTGGCCCCAAAACAATAAATAAATAAATAAATAAATAAAATTAGAAATTCTTTTTGTTCTTATCTTAAAGTTACTCAATTCTGTCCTGAAAGCAACAAAAATGATTGGTCTTTTTATGTGGTCCTTGAAACAGTTTAAGAATATACAAACAGGACCAGAGATATAGCACAGCGGTTGGGTGTTTGCCTTGCACGCAGTTGATCCAGAATAGATGGTAGTTCAAATCCTGGCATTCCATATGGTATCCTGTGCCTGCCAGGAGTAACCCCTGAGCACCATCAGCTAAACTCCAAAAACCAAAAAAAAAAAAAAAAAAAAAAAAAGAATATACAAACAGGGGCCAGGGGAATATAGTACAGGACATAAGGCACTTGCCCTGTATTTAGCCAATTTGCTCTTCTGCATGGTATAGGGTCCTGAAAACATGCCTGTGGTCATTCCTGAACAGAGTCAGGATTAGCACCTGAGTTTTGCAGGTGTGGCCAACCAAACCACAAATGTATTATAAGCCTTTATTTTTTTTTCTTTCTTCTCCCCCCCAAGCCTCTATGTTTATAAATTTATCTCATAATTATTTTACTTTATTTTTATTTTTTTGCATTTTGGGTCACACTCTGTGACACTCAGGGGTTACTCCTGGCTATGCACTCAGAAATTGCTCCTGACTTGGGGACCATATGGGACGCCAGGGGATTGAACCAAGGTCCATCCTAGATCGGTCACATGCAAGGCAAACGCCTTACTGCTGTGCTATCACTCCGGCCCCAATTTTTATTTGTTTTTAATAAATTAAGAATATGTCCCTGAATGTAAATTTAAGCTAGAAGGCTTCAATTTGCATCTGCATTTAATTTTTTCTAATCACACTCTACTTCTACTATACTATGTGGGTGTGTGTATATGTATGCATATTTCATCTAGTTTATCATTCTATATGCTAGTTATAGCATAACTAATATTGCATATTAACATACTCTGTCTTACATCTTGTGTTTTCCTTTTCTTTTTTTTTTCTTCCAATTGGAGGGGGTTCTTACCCAGTGATTTCATGATACTATAAAGAGCCAGGGATCAAACTCAGGGCTCCCACAAGCAAAAAATGAGTTCCAGCTATTATATCTAGTCCCCAGCCGTCATATCTTGTGCTTTCTATACTAAACAGTATAGCTTAGCTTCCCATATCAGTATATAAAGCGATTTCTGAGCATGGAGCCAGGAATAACCCCTGAGCACTGCCGGGTGTGACCCAAAAACCAAAAAAAAAAAAAAAGTGTTATAGAATTCTTTTCTGCAACTGTACTAGCATTCCCTTGTTTGGATATGTAAAAATGTATTTAACTTATCTCCTACTGAATGAAAATTTAGGTTGTTTGCAATCTTTAGAAAGATAACATCATTAAAAATGATGATGTATTCTTTCATACACATGCAACTGTACCTGTAGAACAAATTCTTAGAATTGGGAGGTAACACAGGCACAAAATGGAATGATGTTATCTACAAAATCCTGTCACTTCTGTTAGCATTCTATGAGAATATTTGCTTCTTACAACTTGGCCAAGCCAATGTGGTATCAAAGTCTTGATCTTTGTCAATCTGATGAGTAAACATAAGTATTTCAATGTTGATTAAGTGTACTTTTGTTATTCTATATGCAGACAGAATAATTTTTTTTGTTTTTTGGGTCACACCCGGCAGCACTCAGGAGTTACTCCTGGCTCTATGCTCAGAAATTGCTCCTGGCAGGCTCAGGGAACCATATGGGATGTCGGGATTCGAACCACTGACCTTCTGCATGCAAGGCTATCTCTCCGGCCCCACAGACAGAATACTTTTCTTATGTTTAAGAGCCTTTTTCTTGATATGATTTGCCCATTATTTCCTAGATAGTTGTGAATCTTATTGATTTTCTGAAGTATATTAATAAGAAAAGCAACTCTTCGTGCAAATGACTTGCAGATTTTTCCTTCTGATCTTTGTTTAAGATATCTCAAAAATTGAGTTCACTTTTTTTTTCTGTTTTATTTGGGGGGGGGGGGCGGTCACACCAGTGGCACTCAGGGGTTACTCCTGGCTCTGTACTCAGAAATCTCTCCTGGCAGGCTCGGGGGACCACCTGGGATGCTGGGATGGGGGAATCAGGTCTGTCTTGGGTTGGCCTCATGCAAGACAAATGCACTACCACTGTGCTTTGCTCTGACCCCCTTTTTTCTATTTTCATCCTTTTTCTTTCTTTATGGTTTCTAGGTCTCCTGTGGATTCTTTGTTTTAAAAATTGATGTATTTGGGGCCAGAGAGATAGCATGGAAGTAAGGCATTTGCCTTACATGCAGAAGAATGGTGGTTCGAATCCCAGCATTCCATATGGTCCCCCGTGCCTGCCAGGGGCAATTTCTGAGCATAGAGCCAGGAGTAACCTCTGAGCACTACCGGGTGTGACCCAAAACCAAAACAAAAAAAATTGATGTGTTTGTGGCTATGGGGATGATAGAGGGTTAAGACACATGTCCTCCACCATTGTTAGCTGCAACTCTGGATCCCATCACTCCTGGATGTCCCAGGTGTCATTGGCTTAGTAGGACCTAAGCAGCATTTCATACCTTTGACTCTTGCATTGAAGCACAAGTTTGATTTATCGAGAATCACCAGTTTTTTGTTCCTAAACCCCTAAATAATTTTGGAGTTAGAGAGACAGCACAGAGGTGAAGGCACAGGTCTTGCATAGAGCCAACTCTGATTCAATCATCACTGCGTATTTTTTTGTTTTATTTATTTATTTATTTATTTATTGGTTTAGTTTTAGGGCAACACCTGGTGGCACTTAAGGGTTACTCCTGGCTTTGTACTCAGAAATTACTCCTGGCAGGGATCGGAAAGATAGCACAAGCAGTAAGGCATTTGCTTTGCATGTAGCCCATCCAGGACTGACAGTGGTCAAATCCCAGCATCCCATATGGTCCCCCATGCCTGCCAGGAGCTATTTCTGAGCACTGAGCCAGGAGTAACCCTTGAATGCCACCAGGTGTGACCCCCCCAAAAAAAAAAAAACAAAAGGAAAAAAAGAAATTACTCCTGGCAGGCCCGTGGGATCTTATGGGATGCCAGGGATAGAAACTGGGTCTATCCTGGGCCAGTTGCATGCAAGCCAAATGCCCTACCTGCTGTGCTGTATTGCTCAGGCCCCAGAACTGCATATTGTTAATAAAAGGAGTTATCCCTAAGCATAGCCAAGAGAAGACTGATAGCCATTGGGTATCATTCTCCCAAAAAACAAATAACATGACCAAATGTTTTCCTATTCCTTAGATGTATAATTAAAAAAAAAAGGTATTTTATGAACATCTTTGGATTCTTTGGGCACATGCTTTTCTTTAAATATCTGTACTAAAAAAAACCCAAGTCTTCCTGTAATTTTATTTTTCTGGTTCAGCAAACCAAAAGAAAAAAGAAAAAACCAAACAACTTACACATTTTTTTGAGAATTGGATAAGGAAAGTTAAATCATTCAGAAAGAACAAAACAATGTTGCTCTATCATCTCTCCTCATTATAATTTTGGAACAAATGACATCTTACAAAGCTATTAAAGAACACATTTTGGGCAAATATTCATGCTGAGCAGTGACATTCAGCTAAAAGAGGAAATTGAAATTTATTTCTTTAATTCCCCTTATTTGTATTCAAAATTATCTGGGGAAATGCTTTTTTGACTGCCTTATGTTTATAAAAAACACTGCAATTTTGGGATGTGCCATATGAAAAATTAAAGACTTTAGTTTCTGATGAATACAAACTCTGTGATGGAGTCAATGGAACTATTAACTGAAGAGGTTGGGAGCTGGGGGTAGAAGACACTGGGATAATAATGGAAGCCTCTTAGTGCTCTTGCAGTAAGCATGGTGTTACATATTTTACATACATACATACTTTATATGCAGAAAGTATAAACAATAATATAAATACTGTTGTAAACTCTGATGTCTCAAAAACAATTATATTTTTAAAAAGTTGACATCTTTATGTTTTACTCTGAGTAATAGATGGATGGGGTGTGAGAAAACTACTAGAGGTTTTAATGAATTTTATGAAATGGTACAATGCAAAAGATACAAAAATCTATTGCATTTCTATACACTGCATCAGAAAACAGAGAAAGAGAAAAAAGCTCTTATTAACGATTGCATCAAAAGTATATTACCTCAGAGTAATTTTTTTGATATCTTTATTTAAACACCTGGATTACAAATATGATTGTAGTTGGGTTTTAGTCATGTAAAGAACACGCCCTTCACCACCCTGGGAGTAATTTTTTTTTTTTTTTGGTTTTTGGGCCACACCCGGTAACGCTCAGGGGTTACTCCTGGCTATGCGCTCAGAAGTTGCTCCTGGCTTGGGGGACCATATGGGACGCCAGGGGATCGAACCACGGTCCGTCCAAGGCTAGCGCAGGCAAGGCAGGCACCTTACCTCTAGCGCCACCGCCCGGCCCCCTGGGAGTAATTTTAACAAAGGAAGTGACAAACACGTGCAGAAAATTATAAAACATCATTAAACAAACTAGAGGACTATTGTTAAAATAACATTAATTCTTAAACCAATGTAATTCCTACCAAAATGTTAATAATTTTTCAAGTAAAAAGAACAAATAATGCTAAAACTTATATAGAACCACAAAAGACCTTGAAGAATCAAAGCAATTCTTTTTTTTTTTTTGTAGTTTTTTTTTTGTTGTTGTAGTTTTTGGGTCACCCCGGCAGTGCTCAGGGGTTACTCCTGGCTTCATGCTCAGAAATTGCTCCTGGCAGGCACGGGGGACCATATGGGACGCTGGGATTCGAACCGATGACCTCCTGCATGAAAGGCAAACGCCTTACCTCCATGCTATCTCTCCAGCCCCGAATCAAAGCAATTCTAAGATAAAAGAAAAAAAGGGAGGCAACTTTCTCAAGGTATGCTTTTGAATGAGATATCTCCCATTCACACTATACCATAAAATAAAGATAAATAAAATAACATGTTTATTTGTTTATTACAAAACAAACACACAGATCAGTGGAAAAGAATTGAAGGGGCCAGAAATAACATACACAAATATTGTTAGTTAATTAAATACAAAAGAGCTAATGAAGATAGGAAACAAAAGAATGGAAAACCTTTTCCACCAATTACATTGGAGACTGGAGAAATAGCTCCAAGGACAGAGCTTGTGTCTTGTATCTGTGCAGCGTCAGCTCCACTTGATCCCTGAGCACTACCAGGAATGTTCTCCTAGTCACTGTGGTGAGAAACTATGACTACCATGTATATCATTCCCTATCCCCAAACACACAATTTTTGTTTGGGGTCATATCCAGCTATGTTCAGAGCACACTCTTGGCTCTGAACTCAAAGGTTCAGAAAAAATGCTGCTACCATTGATAAGAAAATTCATGGCTTCCTAGCCACAGTGTTGACCTTCCCTTTTGCTCAATAGAGTTTCACTGCCATATTCTGTCCTTAAGTTTCTGAGGTTCAATGATATAAAATCTGATTCCTAGGGCTATGCAGAAAAACACATGATGAAGTGAATGTGACCAATGATCCAGCAGAGATAACCCAGAAAGGCACAGAGAGGAGAAGGGACTTAAAAGAGCCAGGAACCAAAGAATCCCTCGTGTCACAGAGGAGGAAAGTTGGCATCACCAGGATATGAAAGGCCAGGCCTACACTCCAGAATCCCACTGTTCGAGCTGCTGCTTCTCCTAGTACACAGCCCTAGTGGAAGTCACCTGTATGTGCAAAACTGAGACCAGGAAAATACATGTTTGCTCTCTAGAGAGGTGTGGCTGTCCAGGAGGAAATGCACTCAATGAGATAAACTCAACTGTCCTCTGGCCTTTGGGGGCTTGTGTGTCATGCAAGCCAGCACCCTCTGCATGGCACACAGAATGCCATGAATTGCTTGCTCTGTGGTTTTTAATTTGTATTCTTTTGGTGACCATTCCTCAACTTCCTTTTGGACAACAAGGTTCCCTATAGTGTGGGAAAGAACTAGAACTGGTGCAGGAGAAAGAGCCATACAGTGCCACTGCAGACTAACTGAGAGATGGCAAATGAGGTCTATTCTCTATAATGACCAAAATTTTTTTATAATGAAAGAATGCAGAGAGCTGCTTGACATAAAGTACAACATTAGCTTTTGAGGGGTTTGTTGTTTTTAAATGATAAAACAAATGAAAATTGCGAGACAGGCTGGCTGGCAGGAACAAAATAAAGTCACATCTGGAAACAGCTGCACTAGCAATTAAATGGCATTTAATGTGACTAATATCAAAAGGGTGGGTGTTCCTCCGTGTAGCATCAGGAATATAAAATTCCCACTCCCAAGCTGCTCTATTATAGTAGTTTTGAATCAGTGGGTGTTCAGATGTCATTTTGATATTTATAAAGAAAAAAACCCCCAGTGAGCCATAGGGGATTTGAGTCAAAAGAAAAAATGAACAAAAATTGCACAGTTTGAATTTTGAGAACTGGCATAAATTTTATAGTTTTTTTTTCCCTAAGCATTAACTGTTCAGTGTTTCAGTTGAATGAAATAAAGGCCTCTTGTTTCTCATACCAATCAAGTGACCTCCTGCCTTGCTATAATTAGTGGTAAACTTCAATATGCAAGCTAAAAGACCACCTAATTAAAAAGTGTAATTAATTTACATAGATCATTCAAAATGGCTAGATTAGATAGCTTATGGAGATAATGTAAAACTCTTTGAGCTGCTTTTATTGGCTTCTTTCCCTGCTGTTCCTCCGGTTCTGAGTATTTTCATGGGAATGAGTTTATCAAAGTGGGAAGGGCTTTGAGGTGATGGTTTTAGCTAATCATTGCTAAACATTTAAAGCTTGGTAATTATTTTTTTTATCAATTACCCAAGTATACAACAACAATAAATGGTCTTACCTTCAGACTTAGTGCTGAGCGACCTAATGTTATTAGTGAATATTTATTAAATGCCTGTTGAGTGCTAGATGCTACTTAAAACACAGAGTTAAATTTTTAGAGCCTGCTTGCCATGATTAACAATGATTTCTCTCTATGGTTAGAGTTCACTTGGATTCAGATCACTATAGATGGTTGCTGAACTAAAAGAAAATTTACCAAAGATTCCACTTGCTGTGTATCAGTTACTCACAAAGACAATGTCCTCTGTTATCTGTTTTTCAGCCTAATTGCTATTGTCCAGTGCTAGAGGTTGGTCAAGTCCTTACATGATAACTGAGTAGTTGTTCTAGTGAGAACAACTTGCCTAACTTCCTGGGTGTAGAAATGGGACCTTAGAGCAACATTCACAAATGGCTTTATCCCTTTACCTGAGGTAGTATAAAAAGAGACCTTTCTCACAATTTATTTATGGAGACAATATATCAGATCAGTCAAGGGGCCTGAGAGATAGCACAGTGGCGTTTGCCTTGCAAGCAGCTGATCCAGGACCTAAGGTGGTTGGTTCGAATCCCGCTGTCCCATATGGTCCCCCGTGCCTGCCAGGAGCTATTTCTGAGCAGATAGCCAGGAGTAACCCTTGAGCACCGTCAGGTGTAGCCCCAAAACCAAAAATAAAAAAAAAGATCAGTCAAGCATATGCATGATCCCCAGTTATCTCAACAACAACAAAAGGAAGGGAAGGGGAGCAAATAGAATGAAAATTCCACTTAGGTCCAGCAACACCATTCCTAGGCATTTATTCAGAAGATGTGAAATGTTCATTGTAAAGAATTTCTGCACCCTCATGTTCTTAGTAGCACTACAAAAAAATAGCCAAATAATGGGATCAACTTAAATGTCTATCAAGTGACTATATAAAGAAATCTTAGTACGGGCCCGGAGAGATAGCACAGTGGCATTTGCCTTGCAAGCAGCCGATCCAGGACCAAAGGTGGTTGGTTCGAATCCCGGTGTCCCATATGGTCCCCCGTGCCTGCCAGGAGCTATTTCTGAGCAGACAGCCAGGAGTAACCCCTGAGCACCGCTGGGTGTGGCCCAAAAACCAAAAAAAAAAAAAAAAAGAAATCTTAGTACAACAGTGTGTGCAAGAGAGGCAGAGAGAGAGAGAGAGAGAGAGAGAGAGAGAGAGAGAGAGAGAGAGAGAGAGAGAGCGCGAGAGAGAGAGAGAGAGAGAGAGAATACTCGGTTACTGAAAAAGTAGAAATTGTACCATTTGGGACAAAAATGGATGGACCTAATGGTGATCATGCTAAGTGAAATAAGCACAAAAGTGAAAGTTGGTTACCAGATGGCTTCACTCCTGTGTGGGATATGAATTACTAAAGCAAATGAACTGGCAAGAAATAATGGAACTAACTCCTCCTATATGCAGTGAAAACTGGTGGCTATCAGAGGGTGGGAAAAATGAGCAGAAGAATCTCTTTGGTGGTGGGTAGTGGCACTGGAACTGTCTTGATAAAAGTGGTGACAATTCACATATGAGATATAAAGCTTAATAGCTGAAATGAAAAATGTTTTCTATTCTGGTTCTTTATTGTGATTTTAGTTTTACATTGATCACTAATAATGTGGAAGACTTTTCAACATGTTTTCCTATTTTTATTAATGTCTTTTTATTTAATTTTTTATTTCCATGTTTTAATGAATACTAATTGTTTGATACTTGCTTTGGTTTTTGGACCACATCCAGTGGCACTCAGTGCTTATTCCTGACTCTGCACAGAGAGGGCCACTCCTGGCAGGGCTCAGGGACCATATGTGGTGCTGCAGATTAAATCTGGGTTGGCCATATGTAAGGCAAACATCCTACCTACTGTACTAACTCTCTGTCCTCAATACTATTCTTTTGGTTGTTGGGATATATCCAAAGGTACCTAGGGGATGCTTCTGACTCTGAACTCAAGAATCACTCCTGGTGGGCTTAGAGTAAAATGGGATGCTAGGATAAAACCCACTGTGCTATTGCTTTAGTCTGTTGCAAGTCAGCCCCTGAAGAGGTTGAGTGATGGAGGGATGGAGGATGAGGCCTTTCTCCTCCAGCTCAGACCACCTTGTTCAGTTGGCGGTTCTGAGGTGAATGCAGTGGGAAGAAAGCCAACAGTCAGGCTTCCGAAGAAAACAGCTCTTAATTCTGTGAAGAGGCCAAAGCCAAAAGGCCTAAGAATAGGTCCAGGACAAAAAGCCCCTCGCCTTCCACAGCCCTTTTCTTTTATGGCCCAGAATCAGATACCACCCAATGGTGGGATCAGGTACCACCCAATGGTGAGAGCAGAATCAGGTACCGCCCTAGGGTGGGAGCAGAATGCCAGGTCACAACCTAGGATAGGGCACAATCACCAATCAGGGTAGGGTCAGTAATATAATAATCCCATTAAAATGTTTACATACACAACACTAGTCCAACACTATTTTTTTAACTGAGGTGGCTTTGGTTTATAAGAGTGTAAATGTTTCAACATTTTAAAGATATAATGTTCTTATACCACACCTACCACCAAAGAACTAACATCCTTCTACCAGAGACCTGTGGAACCTTTCAGTCTCTCCTTGCCTCTGAATCATCTCAGTTCTAGGTGATAAATCTAAGTGTTTATTTTTGTTGCACATTGTATGTTCCCTTGCACATCACATGTAAGTATGATTAATGGTATTTGTCTTTTTAGTCTTTTATATTCCATACAACCTGACCTCTTTTAGTTTCTTCCATGTTGTAGTAAAAGACAATGTTTCATCTTACTTATAATTGAGTATTTCATTATGTATCTGTACCACATCCTCTTTATCCACTCATCTGTTGTGTTGGGTACCCAGGTTGTTTCTAGGTCTTGAATGTTGAGAATAATGCTGTAATGAACACAGTTGTACACATACTTTTCCAAATGAGTGTTTTTGTGTTCTTTGGAAAGATATCTAAGTTGTTAAAGACATGTAGTTTGAGTGGGGGGAAAAAGTAGCTATCCAGCAGTGCTCAGGGCTTACTCCTAGCTCTGCCTTCAGAAAATACTCCTTGTAGTGTGTGGAAGACCATAAGGAGTGTCAGGGATCAAACCTGGGTCAGTCACATACAAGACAATTGCCCTATCACTTTAGCTCCTAATTTTCATTTTTTTTTCCTTCAAGCTATTTTCCATAAAAGCTAAACAGATTTGTATTCCAACCAGTACAACCTGTCTTTGGAGAGTTCAGAGATCTTGCTAGCATCTTACCAAGGAATAATATAGATAAACCATCATCCTCTTTTAACATAATTTGTTTTTTTTTCATATTTTGCTTTTATTTTTGTTTTTGGGTCAGACCTGGCAGCGCTCAGGGGCTACTCCTGACTCTACACTCAGAAACCGCCCCCGGCAGGCTCGGGGGACCATATGGGATGCCTGGATTTAAATCACTGTTCTTCTGCCTGCAAGGCAAATGCTTTACCGCTGTGCTCTTTCTGGCCCCCATAATCTGTTTCTAAGAAGTAAAAATATAATTAAAATTATTAATAATTGGAGCCAGATTGATAGTAGGTTGTCTTTCTGTTTTTTGTTTGTTTTTTGTTTTTGTTTGTTTGTTTGGGGATCACACTAATTAGTGTCATGTATTATTTCTGACTCAGAACTCAGGAGTGAGCCTACAGATGCTCAGGTATGTGATACCAGATTTCAGACAAAGGTCTGCTACAAGCAAGTACCTTACCTTCTTTTTTTTTTTTTTTGGCCCTGAGTACCTTACCTTCTGTTCTATCTCCCCTGGCCTGTCTTTGTCTTCAAGCTATTTGTGTCTCTGTATTTGATACTGGGTATCAAACTTAAGGCTTAATTCATGTCATGTCAGATAATCATTACTGTAGATTCCTGGCTGCAGAAACTTTCAGTGTGATGTAGTATCTCTTCTTCTCTTCGGTTTTATTTACTTTGCTATTGGAATTGAGTCCTCTAAGATATCTCAGTGGTCATTGTCGATGAATACGTCACCTATGTTTACTTCCATGTGGTTTTGAGTGTTAATAGTGCCATTCCTAGTAGTGGTCAACTCAAGGGTATAAGGATGAAAAACTCCCATACTCAGGCCCAGCAATATGGTGCTGCTGGCTCAGGGTACTCATAAGCCACCAGGTCTACACTGGAAGTGCAACTGAGAGCCATGCAGGAAAGGATATCAAAGTCCAGGCTTCATACATTCTAGGAATAGCAAGATAGTCCCACTTGAACTATCTTCTTACCCTTATTCCAAGTTTTAATCTACATGACTTAGATTATACATAATTTTTTAAATTTATAAATCATAATATAATGTCACTTCTTTGCATGTGACTGCTTTCCAACACCAATTGTCTTAGTTTTGTTCTATTTTATTTTTTTTAAATTGGACTGGAGGGGCCGGAGAGATAGCATGGAGGTAAGGCATTTGCCTTTCATGCAGAAGGACGGTGGTTCAAATCCCGGCATCCCATATGGTCCCCTGTGCCTGCCAGGGGAAATTTCTGAGCATAGAGCCAGGAGTGACCCCTGAGCGCTGCTGGGTGTGACCCAAAAACAAAAAAAAAAATTGTACTGGAGAGAGAATATAGCAGGTAGGGCACTTGTCTTGCATGCAGCTGACCCAAATTTGATCTCCAGAATCACATACAGTTTTTGGTGTGGCCACAGCGGGTCCTATAAGGTTGGCAGCAGTGCCTATATACTCCAATGCAATGATTTCAGGGGCTGAACATTTAGTTTGGTGTTGCGCATGTTTGCTGGGGCCTGTAAGCCTAGTGACCGTGCTTGAACCTCCTTTTAGACATGGTGCTTGTCAGGAGCTGCTTGTGACACACACACACACACACACACACACACACACACACACACACACACACACACACACACACACCTGACTCTATGCAGCTCATACACATGGGGTGAACAAGGGACTCTGGACAGCAGCTCCGAAGACTTTTCCTGGAACATATGGGCAGAGCAAGGAATCAAACTCAGTGTCTCATTTCACTTTCCAGGTGCAAGGCAAGTGCCCTACCTGCTGTACTTTCTCTCTAACCCCAGCAAACATTTTCTTGAGTACACACTATAAATAGGCATTGTGCTATTAAATACTTTTAGTTTGATTAATTTAGTAGGAGAAAAGCTCAGATGTCCATTTTCCCTCCTTCGTAGAGAGTGCTAAATATAATCCATCTGTATATGGACTTATCCACACCTTAGGGCAGTTTTATCTGGAACAGCAATGTAAATGTTGGAAACAATTTTCTGCTTAGATATCTTTGCTTCTTAAGGTAAACCACTTAGCCCAGCTCTGGACAATGAGATAAAAGCAGAAGCCAATTAGATGGGACTTCTGGGAAAGCTATTAAAAGAGGCATGGCCACTGGAACTTAAGTATCCTCTGCTCTTCCAAGTAACAGACTTATTCTTAGGAGAATTGAACCTGAGTTGCTCTAGATTTGCTAACACATCAGTGAGGCCCACGAGGTGCTGAAACTGGAGGAAGTGAGTGCAAAGTGAGCACCAAGCTTTCTATATCTCTCCCTCTATCACAAAGTACCAGAACAGTGGCCTGGAGAATTTTCCCTGGAGAAGTTAAAAAAAAAAAGTGTGGACTAGAAAAAGAATACAGCAGGTGTAAGTATAAGTTGCTTGCCTGACCTGGACTCAATCCCTTGTACCCAATATGGTCTCCATTCCTGCTAAAAGTGACCTCTGAGCATATACCTAGGAGTAAGCACAGCCAGGTATGACCAAAATTATAAAGTGTTCAGGGGCTAAAAGCTGAGCATGGCAGGGTGTGCCCCATATCCCCAAAAAAACTCCACCAAGACGCAAACAACTGGCTTTCCTCTACCAGTCAGGTCAGTATATGCCTTTCATGGAAATAGATGTAAAAGAACTATTGAAAACAACCCTTAATTGCAAACTATACCAAATCCTGTCAAGTACTGGAGGGAGTGATGGAGGAGCAGCTGATGGAACCCTGTGTGGTTGGACAGTTTCCAGAGAGCAGACCTCAAAGCCTTTTCACATACAGTTCAAGGCGATGTTGTTGAGGACCTTACACCTGAGGCCACCTACCTGTATATGAGATCTGACTTCCACCTTCCTGGGTTGGAGCTTCCTGATCCATGAGGCTGTGGGGCTGCCAGCTACCTTGGGGGGTGGGTTGCAGGAAGGAAGAGGCCAGTTGGTGGGTGTAATGTACTCAGCTCTGAGACCCATGCTGAGATCTCTTGTGTGTCCCTGTACTGCATTAAGGTTGGAGAAGCTTGAAGAACATTTACTTGGCTAGTGTCACTAACTGCAGGACACTGCTAAATACCAAGGACATATGGGCCAGGGTGGTCCTTGACCTTGGTCCAACACAGTCCTTGGAGGGAGAGAGGCATGCTCCATTCTCCTGACAGGACTTAATTTGAGCTAGATTTGGATCTATTTTATTCTTCGACAACGCCCCCAGTTGTCCATGCATGTGAAGCACATACTACTGAGCTGCACCCACTCTGATTCTCTATTGCTTTACTGTACATCTACTTATTGTTATTTGAGCCCCTTTTTTGTTTGTTTTCTTATCTTTTTTTTTTTTTTTTTTTTGGTTTTTGGGCCACACCCGGCGGTGCTCAGGGGTTACTCCTGCTGTCTGCTCAGAAATAGAAATAGCTCCTGGCAGGCACGGGGGACCATATGGGACACCGGGATTCGAACCAACCACCTTTGGTCCTGGATCGGCTGCTTGCAAGGCAGCTGCTGTGCTATCTCTCCGGGCCCAAGTTTTCTTATTTTTTTCTAAAAAATATTTTGTTTTGTACCACAACTGGCAGAGTTCAGGGTGATTTGCACTTAGGAATCATTCCTGGTGTTGCTTGGAGGACCATATGGAATGTAGGGATTCACCTGGGTCAACAAGCATTGTACCCACTGTATTATATCCTCAGCCCCAACTTGAGCATATTTTAATAGCAAACAATTTTTTCTCATCGCAGCTTTTTTTTTTTTTATTTTTATAACCACCTCCCAGTTATTCTTGCCCATTTCTCAGCTTTTATTTTGTTGTGATGGTGGTTTTAGGACACACTCAACTGTGCTCAGGGTACCATATGTAGTGCCAGGAATCAAACCCAGGTCAACTGTGTGCAGAGCCTCATGTTAAATATTTTGGTTTTATGGGAGGGTCACACCCAGTGGAGCTCAGATGTTACTTTTGGACCTGCACTCAGGAATTACTCCTGGCAGTGCTTGGGAAGCAGGGAATAGAATTCACCTTGGCCATGTTCAAGGCAAATACTATTTTCTGTATTATTGCTCTGGTCCTTCCTGTTAAATTTTTAAAGACAAATTTAAAGACAAAGATTTTTTTCTTTTTACCAAATTATAAACAAACCATTTTAAAATGGGATTTTAAGGGTCTGGAGTGATAGTGGCTGGTGGCTAGGGCACTTGTCTCGAATGCAGCCAACCTGGATTTGATTCTCGGCATCCCATCTGGTATCTTGAGCCTGTCAGGAGTGATTTCTAAGCACAGAGCAAGGAGTAACCCCTGAGCACCACTAGTTGCGTTTTAGAAGATTTCTGAAATGCTCTCCTCCTATCCCACCTCCTGCTGTGCTTTTATTTCATTGAATTTACCAACTGACATAGGGAGAAACCATATTTGAATATTAATTTTCCATTTGTAATAGTTTCTAAAAGTTTTCTCAGTAGGGATTTAATTTTTTCACTATATCTGGTTACTATTGGCATTCAGGAAAGATTGAGTTCTTGGTATGTTTCTAGGCCTATTATGTCTAAAACAACAAAAACTTATATCAGAGTTGGAAGCCAGAAGTTCAAAATCAAGGTGTTGTGAGGCCTTGTCTAGGGCTAAAAGGGAAAACTTGTCCAAACCTTTCTCTTGGCTCCTTTCAGTGTTTCTAAGCTTGCCACTGCCACCCTCCATTCTGTTCTACGTTCAAGTGGCTTCTCCCCAGTCTTCTCCCTTGTCTTCTTGGGATGTCCTCAGATCAGGTTAATTTCTATTCTAGGGGCCAGAGCGATAGCACATTTGCATTGCATGCAGCTAACCAGGGTTTGATTCCTGGAGCCTGCCAGGAGTGACTTTTGAGTGCAGAGCCTGTAGTATCCACCACCAGGTATGGCCCCAAACCCAAACCCAACCAAAAAACCAAACAAGATCTATTCAAGGGCTGGAGTTATAGTATAGCAGATAAGGTTTGTACCCTGCACGTGACCAACCTGAGTTCTATCCCTGGCACCATAAGTCCTTGAATTCATACAGGAGTGATATGAGTAAAGAGACATTAAGAGGTAAGCCCGAGCACTGCTGGGTGTGGCTCAGAAATAAAAACAAATTCTATTCTAATATAATTGCACCTTAATTAATGGTATCTGCAAGGACTCTACTTCCAAATAGGTCCCCATTTTGAGATAATGAATGTTAGGATTTCATGGAGAGAACATAATTCAATACATTAACAGTTCCAAATAGCCATTTTGCAGCAATCCACTTTCACTTTCTTGTCGTTCATGTTTTCCTGGCACCTTACTTCTATCTGCATATAATGCAGGAGATTTTCCCTATTACCCAATATTTTGCTTCTTCCTTTTGATCTCTCTGACTCAACCTTCATCACACCTCCTAACAGGTATTCACCCTTAAAAACATCCTTTATTATTTGAACTTGAATACTATAAAAGTAAAGCATAACAAAACTAAGCACATGCATTCCTTTTGTAAATATTTCCATCTTTTGCCTTTGTTGGTAAGCCTAGTGGTACTCTGAGGATTATGAGGTGCTGAAAACTTGCCACCATGGACCGCATGCAAGGCATCAGTCTTCTCACTGATTTTTACATTTGCCTTTTTTGTTGTCTTTTTTTGGGCAACACTGGGCTCTGCTCAGGACTTACTCCTAGCTCAATACTCAGGGATTACTCATGGTGGGCTTGGAAACCATATGTGATGCAGGGGTTGGTTGTGTGCAAGGCCAGTATCCTGTCTGCTGTATCAGCCTGGATTTTTTTTTTTAATTTATTTTTGATCATAGTGGCTTACATATTGTTGACAATGATATTTTAGGTACATATTTACATAAAATCAGGGGGAATTCCCATCACCAAATTGTCCTCCCTACACCTCCGTTTTTGTCCTACCACCCATATCCTCTTCCCTCACCCACAGGGTAGCTAGGATGTGTGGTCTCCTCTGTATCTAGCCTACTGCATAGTAGTCTTGCACCTCTTTGGTCCTGGTGTCTCCCTTGTTTCCCCCTCTAATTGGGGGGGCAGGACTAGCTAGTTCAAGTTACGTGGTTTTGTTTAAAGGAGAGAAAAGTAATAAACTGGGGTAAAAGTCTAATACGCCGAAAATAAGTGGAATTCTTCCAGAGGTTTTCAACATCGGTTTGAGAAATGAAGGAGAGAAAAAAGGTGAAACATTCCACCAGTACAAAAAGAAGTGTCAAATATCCCGTGAAGGCTCCAACAATAAGCACAAGCACCAAAACAAAACAATAGCCTGGATTTTTAAATTCAAAAAGGCTTTGTGTATTTAAAATATCAACCTCTGGGGCCAGATATATAACCTCTTTTTTTTTGGGGGGGGGGCACACCCGGCATTGCTCAGGGGTTACTCCTGGCTGTCTGCTCAGAAATAGCTCCTGGCAGTCACGGGGACACCGGGATTCAAACCAACCACCTTTGGTCCTGAATCGGCTGCTTGCAAGGCAAATGCCACTGTGCTATCTCTCCAGGACCCTATAATTAACCTCTTATCAGAGTTGCCCCCCAGACTTCGAAAGCAACTACCCAGCAGGCAACAGTAAGCACATAAAGAAGTGAAGATCTACTGTCCCATAAATCAATTCTTTCTGTGTGATAGTCCAGTACATAAACTAATACTTCTCATAAGAGCAGTAAGAGTAGTGAAGTGCGATGTAGATTTTTATGAAGCACTCTTGAGCACTTCAAGTACACTAATACTTATAACTTGTTTCATAGTGCACCGTTTCAAAACTATTCAATTCCTTGCCAGCTGAAGCACTCAAAGTCTCAAGGACTAAATGATCTGATTAACCCTTTAATGACAAATGCTTCACCAGCTTTTGTGCACATACAAGTTTACAGTGACATTTAAAGGCCTTACCTCAGCATCAAAGAATTAATCTGTTCTTGGTTTATCTAAATGACTAAATAATAAGTTTAAATGATAACCAGCTGTAAGATAGGTTATTAAGTTTGATAGGATTTTTAAAAAGCCAAGTAATGTAATGAAGTTTGCAAAGTAATTTAGATTAACCAGGTTTGACTGCTCAATTTGGAAGCGATTCAATGCACAGGTAGAATCAGACAATTTTTAACTATTAGGCGTTGAATGTTCCTAACTGGAAAGTTGAGAAATGTTAAAGGTACAAGAAATTCTTTTACTTTTTATTACTCACAAACTTATGTGCCTATGTGCTTTTCCTCTATCCTACCCACAAGTTCCATTCCCTCCCAAAGTACTGTTTGTATCATTTATACACATGGTACAAAATAAGACAAAAGAAGAACCAGTGAAATTTCTGTGGATGTTAATAATTCCTACAGAATGTGAATGGGCTAGCTATTTAGTCCCAAGGTCCCTGCCCATGATTTTGGAAGGAACACTCATCTCCTAAACTGATTAAAAAAAAAAACAAAAAACTAAAGCTCAGTGATTTACAGTTATTCATAGTTGAGTTCTAGATATAAAATGTTTTCAGAATCAATCCCACTACCAACCAATGTCAGCTTCCCTCCACGGATGTTCACAAGTTCCCTCCCATAATCACCACACCGCCTGCCAAATTGATAGAAGCCTTTTTAGGTTTGGTTGTTATTCAAGTTTGGGTTTCATAGTTCAGTGTTGTTGACTGTAGTTTGAGTATTTTGGTCAATCATTCCTTAACACTACAGATGTACCTGTTGTCTCCTTAATCCCTAATCCCTATTACTATTTCTCTTATCTTTTTCCTCGTCATCTCTTTTTTTTTTATAGTATTATAATAGTAAAATTTTTTTTAAATATGTAGCATCCAGATAGTACAGGTTCCCAAAACAAACCTCCCAAAACTGAATTGATAAAAAATGGTTTTAATGTATCTTAGGGACAGCCAAGAAAATGATTTGTCCAAAATTCTCAAAAACAAGTCTTCAAGCTTACTGCTGCTGCTCAACACTTAGAGAGCCAGTATGTGACACAACCTCACTATTAACAAGGTCCTGGGTTTGATTCCAAATCCTGCAGGTATTACCCTGGTGCTCCCCAGTACTACAGGGAGTCTACTCCCCTCAAAAATACCCAGAAAATTTTCCTTACCTTGCTTATGAATTTTTTTTTTAGCAAAATAACTACTACTATTAATTATTTTTTCAGCTATCAAGATTTTGGGCCCTAACTGCACATTTGATTAGCTTCAGCACTGCTTTTCTCTGGGGAGACCAATTCTTTTTCTTTCAATAGAATGTTCTTAAGAAAAAAAAAATGTTCTTAAGAACTGGAAAACTTCAGCTGATCCGGAAGCTACGAGGTATGACTACACACGACATTTAGCTCTAAAGTAGTAGATATAGGGTATTGGACAGTAGGAAATATTCTGCCAGAAAACATTCCCGAGTATCACCAAGTGGCCCCAAAACTAAATTAAAAAATGAAAATAAAAAAACAAACGTACTCTTTTAAATGATGTGATGTCTCATTTGTAAAACTACCCCACCTGCCACCCAACTTCCATGTCAACCTGTCTTGGCATTTAAGAACATCTGAAGATTTTACTTATCCTGCCATGCAAATCTCTAGTATTGAACATGTATAATAACTTGTCTTATGGTGTTTAGGGCTTGATCCCAGAGGTGCTTGGGAACCAGGTACTGAGTGGGATTCCAGTCCTTTGAACCCATTTCTCCAGTCCTAGATTTTCATAGTGGTTTTTCTTGATTCTTTTTTCCATCTAAAAATACTTGTAAAATAGCATATTTTCATGATAATTTTAATGTAGAAGTATACTGGTTATTGTCTAAAATTTTCCTAAAGATTCCATTAAATAATGCACTTAAATAAAGTGCTGCAGAAAGGATACCTTTAGAAATAACATTAGTAAAGTACAGTACTGTTTCTCTTCCCTGATCCCTTCCAGTGATAGCTTTGCAGCTTCTAAACTCAGAGCCATTACAAATATTTATAGGAATAAAACTTATTTATGTTATTTCTACCCCAATTTTAGAACTAAAATTTAAATGCAGAGCTAAACACATTGCTCAAGTGATAAGACCACATATCCAGAATAAGTGAGGCCCTGAGTAAGATTCCCTTATACAGTATGTATTCTCCTCTACCAGAGCACCATACTCCGTGACCCCTATTAGAAAGGAAAATGAGGGGCTGGAGTGCTAGTACTAAGGGTAGGGCACTTGTTTTGCTGGCAGCTGACCCAGGCTTGATCCCAGGTATCCCACATGGTCTCTCGCAAGAACAGTCAGGAGTTAATTCCTGAGTGCAGAGCCAGGAGTGAAGCCCTGAACATCACTGGGTGTGGCTCAAAATGAAAAACAAAACAAAACAAAAACAAATGAAAACCAGCACACACAAAAACTATAGGAAGTTGTACTTTATTCAGAAACTAATAAAAATTGGATTTTTGCTTAAAAAAAAAAAGTCCTGTTTGTAACTCAATCCAGTTATGAGGCAAGTATCTAAACTTCAAATAGAGTTTACTTATGTTAGAAATATCTATAATTTGATGATAAATGAATGATAAAAGTCTGATTTTATAAAGTATGAAATAAACATTTTTTGATGAATTCATTTATTTGACATTAAATTAAGCAAAAAAATACGAAACTGCATAGAAGAATCACATTCTCATTACTATCTGAACACAAAGCGGTGGTCAAAATAATGAATTTTGGAATGGATTCTAGAATACCACGCATAAAAACACCCTGTACAGAAAGTCTTCATGCTTCTAGTTTCACTGAATCTAGTACTGATCGTGCTTCTTTATATTCCTCAGCTTCTTCCAACTCTTTTTCATTCTCCTGAAATAAAATACGGTAAAACAAAGTTTATCCTTCTCAAACTTTAATTTAAAAAAGTGAGGTGAAGTCAAGTCAAAAATAAAAAAAAATTAATTTTTCTAAGCATCTTCTAAAATAATTCAGCTCCTTAGCTAATTGAAAATTTTGTTTCTTCTTTAAAGGAAGAAACCATAGGTTTCATTTTGATTCACTATATATTCTTACACAAAGTATAACACAGATATTGAAATTCTCAAAAAATTCTCAACTTAAAAACACAAAATCACCATAGAAATGAACTATTAATATGAACTAAAAATTTACTAACATCACATATACATATGACAACATTCAGATCAAAACAGACCAACTACTCACACAATAACAAAGATAGCACCAAATGTCATGATATGAAGTGCAGTCTTTGAATCAAAAAGATAAAATAGCCACTTGCTGATATGAGGGGAAAAAATTCTGATATCTTTGATTTTCTGATACTTCCTTAATACTTTAAATATTGGGGACTGGGTAATACAAAAGGTATGGTAATCATAGATTGACTCATGTTCAATCCTGAACACAGAGCCAGGAAGAAGCCCTGAGCACAGATGGATATGGTCCCTGTCCCTCCCCCAAATGCTTAAATCTTTACATTAGAGACTGAAATAGTTTGTATAAGGGTTGATGCACAGGCCTTAGACATGGCAAGTCTTGATTTGATACCCAGCACCACATCTGATTTCCCCCAAGGAGGGACTCCTGAGAACACAGGTAGGAGTAAGCTCTGAGCATTACAGGATGTGTGCACCATCACATTCCCTACGCTGGTCCCTAAGAAAAACGAAACAGCCCAAATCCTCTACATTCAAATTTTCTTTGGTCATTAAATTATAAGCTCTCAGGGCAGAGCTTGCTGAATATGTCCTTATATGAAACTTTCATCCAAGGGCAACTTTTTCCAAGTGATTTTTATTACTTTTGTAGCCTATAGACTTATACTTATTATGACTATCAAGAAATTATATATATATATATATGTTATAGATAGCATTTAAAGTAATGTATTATTTTTTGCTTTCATCTATTATTTTAAAATCACAGCTTCATTTTTAGCCGCTTGAGTCATCTGCATGTAAAATATAAATATTCACTCTTTCTTTCCTATAGATTTAGTGCTAATATTATTTTGTGGAAAATAATTTCTCTTAAATATGAACATCCTAAAAAAGTCTCAGATTTGTTTTACTATATAGAGAAAAATGATAAATTTATCACTAGTAATACAGTAGTCTTGTATAGCTTTTTATCTCATTTACAAGGTGAGTTTCTGTTTTTTTGTGTTTGTTTGTTTTTGGGTCACACCCAGCAGTGCTCAGGGGTTACTCCTGGCTCTATGCTCAGAAATTGCTCCTGGCAGGCTCGGGGGACCATATGGAATGCCAGAATTTGAACCACTGTCTTTCTGCAAATGCCCTACCTCCATGCTATCTCTCTGGCCCCGACTTCTATATATATTTTTAGGATGTTATAAAATGATTGACACTATCTGTTCCAGAAAGCATTTAGATAATAGCAAGTGTGATAATTCTAGTGATCAAGAGAACTAAAGATCAAATTAATGAGAGCTACCTGTACTAGTGAACATATTTCTTATTCCTACTCTTTTTTTTTTTTTTTTTTTGGTTTTTGGGCCACACCCGTTTGATGCTCAGGGGTTACTCCTGGCTATGTGCTCAGAAATCGCCCCTGGCTTGGGGGGACCATATGGGACGCCGGGGGATCGAACCGCGGTCCTTCCTTGGCTAGCGCTTGCAAGGCAGACACCTTACCTCCAGCGCCACCTACCCGGCCCCTTATTCCTACTCTTAAACTCATGGAAGTTTAAATTACTTGGATTTCTTCCTTTTAGGTGTGTAAAGATCATTTTGACAAAGATGACCAAATAATTAAAGCTATCACTGGATATTAGTCCTTTGATAACTATGAAAGATACTGTTAAGTTTAAATAATCAGAATAAACATGCTAGACACATCATTTTCACTAGAGGAATATGTCAAAACAATAAAATTCCGTTACTTAAAAAATAGTAGTATCCAGAGAAAAACAATGCATATTAATAACTAGTTTTCTTGTTTAAAATCCTGGCCTTCCATCTCTTAGAGAAACCTAAGCAAGAGAAGTCTTTACTTACTAGTATCTGCAGAAGATCAGTATATGCGGCTTCCAACCTACGCTGGCAGTCTGGGATCATCATGAGGGACTCCTGCAGAATCTCAGCCTATAAATAAAAAATCTCAGTGGTTAGCTCACCTCAGAAAATGACTAGAATGGGGCTAGAGCAGTGGCGCAAGCGGCAAAAGGCATCTGCCTTGCCCACGCTAGCCTAGGATGGACCGCGATTCCATCCCCTGGCATCCCATATGGTCCCCCAAGCCAGGAGCGATTTCTGAGCGCATAGCCAGGAGTAATCCTTGAGCGTCTCTGGATGTGGCCCAAACAAAACAGAACAAAAACAAAAAACAAAAAACAAAAAAAAGAAAATGACTAGAATGATTTTGAAGAATCAGTAAACGATTGTGTTGAATAGATCACTTTAACAAGTGCTTATCAGAAGTTTGAAGACTAACATACCATATGTAAAACATGACAAATATGAGGTTTAAATCTAAGCCTATTTTGGGAATCACACTAAGTGAAAATTAACTGGAAAAGCTTTACGTAAACTATTTATTTTTTAAAAAGCTATTTAAAAGAAACTATTTTGCCTGCTGTCACAAAGCACCTTTAACCAAAATGGGATCAGCTGGCTATATAAATATCTCCTGCATCTTTTGTGTAATAAAGAAAAACAATGTTCAGATAATATCTCCATGAGATAATTATGGCATGAAAAAAGTTATTGAGTTATTGATCACATCGTGTGCACACTGCAGGAGGTTCTTACTGGAAGACAGAGGTAAAGAAAAATGAAAAGCGAAGACCAGCAGGTTCATATTTTTGATGCTTATCATGCATAAAAAGTTATTACTTATCCTTGTGCTTCATTTTAGGAGAGAGATTATTCTCCCTATGCAGTTTGAGCCAAATTACCAACTTGGCACCCCTCTGAACCTGAACTTCTGCCTATTCCTTCTGGAAATATACTAAATAATTAAATGCAGGAGTATTTATTATTATGAATAATATTTAGTATTATGAAGAATACTTCTAGAGAATATTCTGAAGAATACCCACCATTCAAAGTTGGGTTAAAACATGAAATCATTAAGAAAAATAAAGAAAATCAACAAATAAAAGTTCAAATGAGTTAATGACAAGACATTGGTCCTCAAGTGTTTTTCCTATGGTAACAGGAAACTATACTTGGAAAGAGTACTCTTTTGATACCTTTCTTAAAAATGATCAAATAGGGGAAGGAGAGATAGTAGAGTGGGTAAGGTGATTGCTTTGCACTCAACCAGCCTGAGCACCACCAGGAGAGATTCTCAAATGCAGAAGCTAGAAATAAATTCTGAGCATTGCTAGGTGTGGCCCAAACAAGCCAAACAAAAGATTGAATAGCTCTAGTCAACTGGGTACAACAACGGAACTTTTATTCAGAAGTTACTTCTCTCTTTTCCTAATGGTTAATATTATAAACAAAAATCAAAATTAAAAAAATAGAAGGGTTCTCTCTATACACATTTCCCCACATAAGCTAAATAACCTATAATTTTTGGGCAGAGGGGAATGGAGCATGCATGAGCTGGGCTACTTCAGGTTATACTGGGGGATCATAGGCAGTGCTGGGGATCAAGCAGGGGATTAGCAAGGCAAATAACCTCTACTACCTCTCTGGCTGAACTATTCTCTTACTAATGAGACAGGTTGATCACATCTTTACCTCACAGACACTCATAGTATATGCCTAGGGATTTAATTACTGCCACAAAATAATTTTTGTGTATTTAGCTTGGAAACATAAGAATGTGAATCAGTGAATCAGTGCTGTCTCAATGGAATTCAAGAGGATTGCTTTAAGCTTTAAAATAATTAAACAAGGGCTGGAGTGATAGCACAGTGATAGGGCATTTGCCTTGTACGCAGCCAACACAGGAGATATCTGGGTTCGACTCCTGGCATCCCCTATGATTCCCCGAGCCTGTCAAGAGCAATTTCTGAGCACAGAGCCAGGAGTAACCCCTGAACACTGCCGGGTGTGGCCTTCCCCAAAAACCCACAAAAGATTTAATAAAAGATGATCAAATATAAAAGAATTCCCCAAAATGTAAAAAAAAAAAAATTAGGATGAAATAAATATAAAACATTAGGTTAAATAGAAAAGCCAAATTTTTGTCTGCTTAGTAATTCATTTTACAGTATGGAGGGTTCTCTAAGAATCTATTTGCCATATGATCCAGCAATCCCACTTTTGGGGAGTCTATCCCTAAGACAGAAAAATACTGATCTAAAAGGATGTATGCACAAAGGATGTATGCTGCAAAGGATGTATGTAGCAACACTCAAGAGTTGAAATCAACCTAGATGTACAACAATAGGTGAGTGGGTCATGAAGATGTGGTACATATATACAATGGACTACTACATAGCTGTAAGGAATGATGCAATCATGTAATTTTCTGCAAACATGGATGGAATTGGAAGATATTATGTTAAATGAAGTAAGCCAGAAGAAGGATAAATACAGAATAATATCACTAATATCACTTATATGTGGTATTTAGAATAACTGCATGAAGAAATGCAATGGTTTAAATGGGAATTGTCTCAAACACTCTTGGCTCCAGAGCATGGTGAGGAAAAGGAAAAGAAATTGAATGAAGGAAGAGAAACACAAATTTGAAAGAGCAGGGGACAGGGGCCGATCTCAGGTGAACTCTGATGGCATTAAAAAAGGACAGAACTAAATATCCATGTCAAAGGCAACAATGGAACCAAGAGACATTAACTTTAACAATCAAAACTTAAAATAGGCCTATTATACTTGAAGGCTGGGGACAGGGTTGCTGGCATGGGATACACTCTGGGAACATTGGTGGAAGGAAGTCAACACTGGTAGTGAGAATGGCCCTGAAAGATTGTCTAAAACCCAACTATGAAGAACTCTATAAATCAAAATGGTTTCAATAAAATATTTTTAAAAAAGACATTAGTAAAATCTAGTAAGTCTAATTACCTTAAGGGCAAAGAAAAAGTACAAGAAAAACTCTAAAAAGAAGGAATGAAATAATAAAAATATGACCCCTAAAAAAACCTAATGAAATGAAAATAGTAAGACAATGGAGACAAATCAATAAAAGCAAAGCCTTTTCAGAGGATGGGTTAAATTGCCTAATTTGTTCATGAAACTGACAAATTATAAATAACCTAGAAGTAATCAATTTCTTCTAAGTTGGGCCCGGAGAGATAGCACAGCGGTGTTTGACTTGCAAGCAGCTGATCCAGGACCAAAGGTGGTTGGTTCGAATCCTGGTGTCCCATATGGTCCCCGTGCCTGCCAGGAGGTATTTCTGAGCAGACAGCCAGGAGTAACCCCTGAGCACCGCCGGGTGCGGCCCAGAAACAAAACAAAACAAAAAAAAAAACAATTTCTTCTAAGTTACTAACCACCATCATTAAATAAACTTTATCTTTTATTTTAAAGCTCCTGAATAAAATCTCCATAAGTCTAGATGGTTCCACAGGTCAATTACCGTATTTGCCAGTGTATAAGACGACTGGGCATATAAGACAACCCCCTAATTTTGCAGTTAAAACATAGGTTTAGGCCTATATTCGCTGTATCAGACAGAACGTTCCTGCGCTGCAACTGTATGTACCACAGTGAGCCAATCACAACAAGCAAAGGTTCAAAGGTTATACTGTCATAGACTTCCTCTCTGACTCTGGTCAATCTGAGCAGGCTTTTGACAGTGTAGATTCAGGTCCAGAACATTGTCTAATTTGCATGCATAAAAAGCCTGCTTGGATTGGCTGAGTTAAGAGAGGCAGTTCGAGCAGCCTTGCAGTGATTGGTGCAGGATCGAGTTGGAAAATTCGTTTTGTGGCAATATTCAGACAATTTTCGTTTAGCAGCATATTGAAACATTTTTCAGGATATATGCGGCGTATAAGACGACCCCCGATTTTCGGTTGACTTTTTTTGTTTCAAAAGTCGTCTTATACGCCAGAAAATACGGTATATTAAGTATTTCAAGGATGAATAAAAATTTCAAGAAATCAGAATACCTTCCAGATTTTTCTTTTTTTTTTTTCTTTTTTTTTTTTTTTTTCGTGATTTTTGGGTCACACCCGGCAGTGCTCAGGGGTTATTCCTGGCTCCATGCTCAGAAATTGCTCCTGGCAGGCACGGGGGACCATATGGGATGCCAGGATTCGAACTAATGACCTTCTGCATGAAAGGCAAACACCTTACCTCCATGCTATCTCTCCAGCCCCTGATTTTTCATTTTTATTGATGTTAGTACCAGTGTCATACCCAAATAGAGATAAAGACAATATTCTATAAAGACTTAAGTGATGAGGCTGGAGTACAACAGGTAGGGCATTAGCCTTGCACATGGCCAACCTGTGTTCAATCCCTGCCATCCCATATGGGCCCCCAAGCATGCCAGGAGTGATCTTTGAGCACAAAGCCAGGAGTAAGCCCTGAGCTTTGCAGTTTCCCTAAAAAAGACTTAGATGTGGGCTGGAGAGATAGCATGGAGGTAGGTGTTTGCCTTGCATGCAGAAGGACAGTGGTTCAAATCCTGGCATTCCATATGGTTCTCTGAGCCTGTCAGGAACGATTTCTGAGCTTAGAGCCTGGAGTAATAATCCCTGAGCACTGCCGGGTGTGACTCAAAAACCGAAGGGGGGAAAAAAAGACTTAGATGCATAAGTAATATGTTAAAAAAAGCCCCTAATAATTCAAATTCACTATGTTTGAAAATAATTATACATCAAATTGATACATGATCAAACAGTGATCACCAATTATAATTTCTGGTTTACACAATGCTGGGTGTGGCTCATATTCCCTCTACCCCCAAATTATCGTACCTAAAACAATAATTGGCAAATATATAGCATTCAGCAAGTGTTTATTAATTTAGTAAATGAATGAGCATTAAAATTAAACTTAAAGGAATGGAATGGTAAGGTTACAGAGAAAGGGATCAAAGAACTGCTTGAAAAATTTAGAAGTCTTTGTATACAAACAGTGACAGAAAGGAGGGAGGAGGTGAGAGGAGAGGAAGCTATTTTTCTACAGTTTTGGCAATGGAGACTGAGAAATAATGACAGTGAAATAAGAAAAACTTAGCAGAGGCTGTTCTCTATCAAAATTGTCAATATAAAAGGGTGAGCAGTTACTGTGAGGACAAGGACAAAATGAAAACCATGTCAATGTTACTACCATATGTATACAATATGGTCCAGGGAGTAGAGCCCTCTCAGCCAAGAAAGGTACAGACGTAGAAGGCTGTTAAAAGATTTTGTGGTAAAAAAGTGAGGGTTGATAATCATTTTTCTAGAGGAATATGAAATGTATTAGCTAAGAGCATATTCAATGACTACTCTCAGAATAAAAAAGGTATTATGGGAGAAAAAAGAGACAAGAAGTCAGTAATAAGATAGAGCCTTAAAGGATAGCTATATGATGAAGAAGAGTTCAGGGGGAAGGAATAGAAAGGGATTCACACATATATGCAAAGTCTCAGACACAAAAAGAGAATGACGCATGTAGAATCTAGGAAACCAGAGCTATAATACAGTGGGTAGGGCTCCTGGCTTGCACGTGGTTGATCTGCATGCAATCCTCAGTCATTTGGTCCCCAAAGCCTGGCCAGGGAGTGATGCTTAAGAGCAGAGCCAGGAGTAAATCCTGAGCACCATTGGGTGTGCCCTTTCCCTGAACAGAAAGTAAGGTGGAAGAAGTACAGATAGAGACAATCAGGCAGTGAGTTTGGAGGGTGAGAAGATAGCACAGAGGTCATATTCTAAAGTTAGAAATCTGTGTTTTAATGCAACTTGGCAGTTGTGTGAGCTTGAAAAAGTTATTTTACTTGTATTTATTTCCTTCTCTTTAAGGGAAAGTTTGTTTTTGTTGGGGATCAGATATGGGGTGTCATATTTCCACTGAACATGTGCTCCAACACTGAGCAATATACAGGCTTCTGGGGGCTTAAAGAGTAAGTAAAATAAAATCACTTCAAAAGTCTGTTAATAAGTTACTATGTACTCTATAAACATAGCAGTTATTTTTAAGCCATAATTTTACCTGTTTTTTAATGGCATAATTTTCACCATCTTCCGCTTTCATCTTTTCAATCTTTTCTTCTTGTTGTTTGGCTTCCTTTTCATACATCACTTTTTCTTTGACCAATCTATAAATAAATATTTTTAAAAATTAGCCTTTTCCTAGAAACTTGAACATAAAAATCATTTAAAATATTTAAGTATAAAGGCCAGAGCAATAATACAGCAGATATGTCGTTTGCCTTGCACAGCAGACCCAGCTTTAATCCCTGACATCACATATGGTTCCCAAGTCTGCCACTAGTGATTCTTTAAGTGCAAAACCAGGAGTAGTCCTAAGCACAGCAGTGGACAGTGCACAGCAGGACCCAATACCAAAATGAATAAAGTAATTTATAGGATATAAGGAAGGAAAGAAGGGATGGTAGGAGGAAAAATAATAACTACAGAAGTGGTTTAACAGTTTGAATATATACTCTGTAAGTAAGAAGCCTGGAAGGTTCAGTCCCTGGTACTTCATGTGTGATCCAAAAAATCAAAAAGAACAATATTGACTGGAGAGTCCTAAAAGTAAACAATTTCGATTGACTCATTTCTAACAATAAAATTAATCATTAGTTTTATTGATTAATCAGATAATAAAATCAATCGCTTAATATATAGCTCAGCTTCCATGCTAATCAGTCTTTTAATATAAACAGTTTAGGAAAACATGAATATTATGACATAGAATTTAAATATGCAGAAGAAAAAGTTTCATAGCCCATACATATTAAAAGCCCAGCTTTTTTCAATCAGTTTATTGACTTACTTTTAAACTGTTTCTGAGCTAGAATTGGGTCATTTTTAAAACCGAGGCAAAGGTGTGTGTGTGTGTGTGTGTGTGTGTGTGTGTGTGTGTGTGTGTGTGTGTGTGTGTGTGTGTGTGTGTGTGTCTGTGTCATTTTTAAAACCGAGGCAAAGGTGTGTGTGTGTGTGTGTGTGTGTCATTTTTAAAACCGAGACAAAGGTGTGTGTGTGTGTGTGTGTGTGTGTACCGAGGCAAAGGTGTGTGTGTGTGTATGTGTGTGTGTGTGTGTGTGTGTGTGTGCAGTGAGGGTGGGAAGACCTGGTATTAGAGATCAAACTGGAACAGTAGGCCTTTGTTTAAGTAATTTTCCAGCCCAAAGATTTAAGTGTATTTAAAAGCAGTTAATTTTCATATTTTAGGACTGATTAAGCTCACAAATCTAAAATAAGCTCATTATATGGCACGTTAAGTCAGATTTTAAGCTGGTATTTAAACCATCCCATAACTACACACCAAATATTAAACATTAAATTTGGTTAAAATTTTGGGATGTGTGAGGCTCATGCTGTCTTTTAAAATCATATTATAGAGACATATGAAACCAAGAATACTCAAGAAACAAAAGGTGCTTAAGAAAATGCCATTCATGGTTATCAGAGGAACCTCTTAATCTGGGGGTAAGGAAGCACAAGGCAGAGGAGGCAAACCATTTTATGAATTTGGCAATCCAATATCTAAGTATTACCTCTTTTTTTTTTTTTTCCTTTTTTGTTTTGGGCACATCAGTGATGCTCAGGGGACCAGATGGAATGGTAAGGAATTAACATAGGTTGGCTGGGAGCAAGGCAAATACCCTATTCTTTATACTAGCTTTCTTTAATAATAATAAAAAAAAAGTGATAAAGGTATTACTTTTGTCAATAAGTTCAAGTGGCAATGAGTACATAATTATCTTTGAGTAAATACTGAAGTAATTTTTTTAAACTTGTTTTGTTTTGTTTTGTTTTGCTTTTGGGCCACACCTGGTGACACTTGGGGGTTACTTCTGACTATACCCTCAGAAATCGCTCCTGGCTTGGGGGACCATATGGGACGCCAGGAGATCAAACTGAGGTCCTAGGCTAGCATTGGCAAAGCAGATGTCTTACTGTTTGCGCCACCGCTCCGGCTCCTGAAATAACTTTTTAGAGAAATAATTTTTTAAAGTTTGTTAGCTATATATTGAAATTTTCTGAATGAAAGTAAATTTGATAAGAAGTCAAAGTACATGCATTATTTGTAATGCTAACTACCTTAGTAAATTTTGTAAATGCTATTAAGATAGCAAGTAAAGGGGCCAGAGCGATAGAACAGCAGGTAAGGCATTAGCCTTGCATGCAGCAGATCCAAGTTCAATAAATGCCATCCCAGATGGTCCCCCGAGCCAGCCAGAAGTGATTTCTGAGCAGAGTCATGAGTAACCCCTGAGTAACCACTGGGTGTGGTCCAGAAACCAACTAAATAAACAAACAAAAACAAGCAAATAAAAAAAAGCTAACAAGTAAAATAATCATACCCACAAACACAGTCACCATGTTTGAACTGGGGCCATCTTCTAGGTGCCCTACAGCTAAGTATATGTCCCTAAAGTTAATAGATAGTAGCTTTTAATTTCTAAATAACTTTATTTGTTTGATGCTGTCATCTCTAAAAGAACACTCCAATTTAACAGACTGAACATATAACAATAAGAGTATACTAAACTTTCTGTCACTGTATTATTGAATGACTTCATTGGTGATACAATAATTTTCACAGATGAGCTTGCTACTTTTATCTTTCTTTCCTTTTTTCTCTTCTCTTTCATCTTATTTTTCTTTCTTTCTTTAAATTAACTTTGCTTTCACTTACCTGGAAACAAATGTATTATCATTAATCTTTTTTTTTTTTTTTTTGGTTTTTGGGCCACACCTGGCAGTGCTGCTCAGAAATAGCTCCTGGCAGGCACAGGGGACCATATGGGACACTGGGATTCGAACCAACCACCTTTGGTCCTGGATCGGCTGCTTGCAAGGCAAATGCCGCTGTGCTATCTCTCCAGGCCCCATCATTAATCTTTAATCATTAATTTATTTGAGTAAATAATTTTTGTTTTGTTTTGTTTTGTTTTGGGGCCACACCTGGTGACACTCGGGTTACCTCTGGCTATGCCCTCAGAAATCGCTCCTGGTTTGGGGGACCATATGAGACGCAAGGGGATCAAATGTGATGCATTTTCTTAAAAAAAATAAAAGAACAGATGAGTGATATAGAAACTGTGGAACATCTATATAATGAAACCTTCTGCAGCTGTTAAGAAAAATAAAGTCATGAAATTTTTTTATACATAGATATGGAGATTATGCTGAGTGAAAACAAATTAGAGGGAGAGTGATAGACATAGAATAATCACACTCATTTTGGGGAGACATTAGAGATCAGAAGGACCAGTCCATAGTAGAAAGTGTGCCACAAATAGGGGAGTGTAATTAGTGCTGAAAAGGGACCGCTATGACAATGAGTGATGGAAATGATCACTCTGGACAAGAACTGGGTGCTGATAGGAGAGAGAAAGAAAATATAGCAAACCAGTGTCTAAAAGAAAAAAAGTTTGAGAGAAACAAACATCTGCTACAGAGCTAGAAGGGGAGATGGGAGAAGGAAGCTGGGAAGGAAACTACAAATATTGGTGATGGGAAATGTGGTGAAGGGTATGAACCTTGTATGACTGATTATCTTAAAAAACATTGTAACTCTGAAAAAAAACTATACAATAGACAACTTGTAACCATGGTGTTTAAAAAAGATAGTAAGTATGTGGCCTGAGCAGTGGCACAGCAGTAGGGCATTTGCCTTGCACATGCTGACTGAGGACGAACTGTGGTTCATGGAGTCCCAAGCCAGGAATGGCCCCCCCAACAAAGAAACAAACAAGATAGTAAGTAAAAATAACGACCTAATTAATGTTTCAAAGCATAATTTACTAAAAAGTTTCCACATAGGGCCGGAGCGGTGGTGCAAGCGGTGCGGTAGGGTGTTTGCCTTGTACACGCTAACCTAGGATGGACAATAGTTTGATCCCCCGGCATCCCATATAGTCCCTGAAGACAGGAGTGATTTCTCAGTGCGTAGCCAGGAGTAACCTGAGTGTCACCGGTGTGGTCCAAAAACCAAAAAAATAAAGTTTCCACAATATGAAGCTCACTACAAAGAGTAGTGAGTCCAGTTAAGGAAATAACTACACTAACAACTATCATGACAATGGTAGTGAATGAGAGAAGTAGAATGATTGTCTCGAAGATAGGCAGGGTTTGGGATGGAAGGCGCACACTGGTGGTAGGAATGCTGCACTGGTGAAGGGGGGGTTGCTCTGTTTATGACAGAAACCCAACTACAATCATGTTTATAATCATGGTGCTTAAAGACTTTTATATATAAAAAGTTTCCATTAGCTAATCTTTTTCTTTTCTTTTTGGTTTTTGGGCCACACCCACTGACGCTCAAGGGTTACTCTTGGCTATGCGCTCAGAAATCGCTCCTGGCTTGGGGACCATATGGGAAGCCAGGGGATCTAACTGCGGTCTGAACTAGGTTAGTGTGTGCAAGGCAAATGCCCTACTGCTTGTGCCACCACTCTGGCTTCAAACATTAGCTTTTCAATCCATATCCACAAAACACATAGTAATAACTTCCATAGTACATGTATGATAGTGTGATTATGTGCATAGTCCAGTGTTTTCCAAACTATTCATGGTACTCAAGTAACATTAAAATGTTAGTCTACATATTAAAATGATATGAGAATTTTTACCATGAGCAAATCTTTGTTCAACTTGCTAATTTATGTGAAGCAAGAGGATGTGTGCTCTCAGCATTCTCCAGAATAGCTGTGCCTAACACATTTGAGAAGTAGATTGTAGAAAACTAAACTTTAAGCAAATTTACAGACAACATTTAAGTATTCATAGTAATGTAAACAATAGAAGTTTTGATAAACCAAGAATTTAGCGACCAGGAAAAAAGCCTTAGCTTAATTTATCTTCTTTACACATTTTTATTGTAAATGAAAACTTCATAATTATAAACAACATTTGTGCTTGACTACCTAATAACTCAGAGTCTGACAGCATACCATATTAAGGATACAAATGATAACACAAATTAATTAGTAATGTTTTTATTTAAAAGAAAAAATTCAATAGGGATGGTGCAATAGTACACTGGTAAGGCTTGCAGTGGATAAAGTTTGTACCTAGTCGACTCAGGTTTGAAAACAAAAGATAAGTTGAAGCCACTAAAGATAAAAATTTATATATATATAAAGATATAAATGCCTACCAAGGTGGCAATTGGGGGTAGAAAGATAGGTTGAGGATAGGAGATGACAAGAAAGAGTAAGGGAGCACTGCTAACGGGAACTGACACTGGTGGTGGGATTGGTAACAATAACTTAGTTAATCATTTTCTTTAATAAAAGATAAAATAAAAAAAAAAAAGACCAGAGTATTCTGAAGCAAAAGCACAGAGCAAGTCAGTGACTTGTAGTCCCATCAGCTTCCAAAAATAAAGTCGTCAGTGACAAAGACATACAGATCAAGGGGAGAACCTATCAAGAAATTTTAGCTGACATTAATCACTGCACCCACCACAGATATATCTAAATACATAAACTTTATTAAAAGACCTAAAACAAGATATAAAATAACACAGTAATAGGGTTCTATATACCACTTTTCTTAAGGAATGTATCATCTGCATAGGTAATAAGATAATAATGACTTTAAATAACTGACCAAACTTTAGGCTCTTGAGCCTGTCAGGAGTGATGAATACCACACCAGGAATAGGCAATGAGCAACACCAGTGTGGCCTCAAAACATAAGTGTATTTGGATTATTATTAAAGGCAGGCCTTGCCCCAGGCAATATAAAGACGTAACTTAAATGTAATGTTTGGAGATATTGCTTGTTCCATCTAAGTGAGTCTTCTCTCCTTCATCCTTTCTTTTACTCCCACACTTCTTCAAAACTTAAGTCAAATATCTTTTCTTTGTCTTTCTGGAAGAACATTCTAGTCCTTACCCTGCCACTTTCTACTCTGATAACTGTGAATCTTCCCTATGGATCTTCACAACATATTTCTTTCCATTAGGAACTTATTACAATAGGTTAAAATTTTATCTACTCTTGAAAGTAGATGCTGTGAGAACTGCAAATGTGTCTACTATAAATATCTACCAAGTATGTGTCTTGCAAATATGTCTCTAAATAAATTCACATATTTCTCTGAAAAACAAACAGGACAGCTATCATCATCCCCAACTGTGATTCAAAGAAGTAAAATGACCCAGTAAAGGCCTGCTGGATAGGAATGGTGACTTCTAGAGCCACAGACATATCCCACAGCCTCCTCCATGTCCACTTATGGACAGCTCCAAAGACTCTTTATGCTTGAAAGAGATATAAGCTAAGACACAAAAATTTACGGGTACACCATTTACGAAGTTGAAATTTCTGAAGTGTTCTTATAGAGTGGCCATCCAAGTCCCCACCCTGCCAAAGCTTCAGCAACTACATTCATATCCCACAATCACTACCACGCCAAAAACTCAGTTCACTGCTTTTCCACTGATCTCTTCTGGAGACAACTAACAAAAATCTCCAGGTATGCCATTTTGGGGCTGAGAACTCTGGGTCTTCTCTGAGTGAGGGTGAGTGTCCCCTGGCCTCTCAATACTTTCAGAAGCCAGACAGACACATCCCATAGCCGCCACCATGTCAGCTCATTGGCCCAACATAGATCCTAGAATTCCTGGAGCATATCATAATTATGCAGCTAGAAGAACACCTCCAAATGTTTCAGTACTGGTACTCCATTAGGAACTTACCCAATTATATGTTAAAGTAGCATAGAAACCACCAAATAAAACATATTTATTTTTAATTTATAGCATAGAAGGTCAACATATAAAACCAGTAACATTGCTTGCTTAACTAGCAACAAAACATCTTAGGAATTCTGACAATGACTTAATAACCTTTTGTGAGGTACAATTACTTCCACAAATTTACATTTACTGAAGTTTTTCAATTTCATTACCATTTTAGTTGAAACAAGCAATATAAAATAAATTATTTCATGCCTGTCAAGGGGGCAGAATTTGGGATGGGTGGGAAACTGGGGACAACAGCAGAAGGAATACACTGGTGGTAGGACTGATGCTAAATCTTGGAACACAGAAATAATTAGTATGAACAACTTTGTAAACCACTAAGTTTAAATTAAGAAAAAGAAAAACAAAGAAATGGTAACTTCTGGGTCATCGTGATACCATAGCAGTAGGGTGTTTGCTTTGTACATGGCTGACCTGGCACCAACCCAGGTTTGATCTTTGGTAACCCATACAGATCCCCAGCCTGCCAGGAGCAATTTCTGAGCACAGAGCCAGGAGTAACTCCTGAGTACCACATTGGTACTCCACCCCCCCAAAAAAAATGGTGTCTTCTAACTTGTAAGTGTGTGTTGGAAAAACTTTACTTCTAACTCTTTTTGTTTTCAAATGTGGGATACTGGGTGAGCATTCAACAATCCACTATCTACCTGGAAAAGAAAGTGATTCCATACAGGTTAATGGCTCGCAAGACACTGCCACTTCCTGACTTCAAGTCTGGACACCAGTCAAAAAAACCAGGTCATCACCAGATTTCTTACAACTAGCTAAATCGAAGGAGGCTTCAAAGACTCCTTCACTTTTGGGGTCAATTAATTTGCTGCAGTAACTCATGGAATTCTGGGAAATGTCTACTTACTTTTACCAGTGTACTAAAGCATGAAAAAAGTTTAGATGAGTGGCCAGGTGAATGAATAAGTTGTTACGGTTTGGGATATTACCGAATATAATAATATAATAGGGACTTCTTTTAGGTGCGTGTGGTGCCCTCATTCTTCTGATATGTGAATGTGATCAATCACCCAGTTGAAAGCTTTTAATCCTTTTATACAGTTAATAACCCTTTCCTTCTGAGGATGAGGGGTGGGGCTAAAACTTTCAAGTTTTGATCATGGCCTTGTATTTTTTTCCCCCCCGGTGGTGGTGGTGCGTTTGGGTCATACCTAGCAGTGTTCAGGTGTTACTCCTGGCTCTGTGCTCAGAAATCACTCCCGGCAGGCATGGGGAACCATATGGAATGCCGGGATTCTGTCCTGGATCGGCTGCACCTTATCGCTGTGCTATCTCTCTCTAGCCCCTGGTCTTGTCTTTTTTATCAGTACCCATCCAGGGTCATCAAAGTATGACAAAAATGTTCTTAAAATTTTTTAGAAATCAGAAGCTCTGCTCTATAGACAAATATGACTAACTTTTTTTTTTTGCCATCACTGACATGCTTTCTACAGTATCATAATCATTTGTATTTAAAGTAGATTTTAAATGAGAGTTTCACATTTTAAATTTCTTTCACCTAAAAGTAAAATGATTCCACAAGTTAGGATGTGAATACCATAAAAGTATGAAAAGACAACCCATTGTACACATAACCAACTCCCAATCACTGCTCCCACTACTGAAAGCGGCATGTTCAATTTCTTGTGTATGCTAAATGAAATAAATTAAATGTTTAATTTGATGGCATTTGTTCCCTTATCATCTCCCAGTACCCATTAACTAATCCATTAAATTGGAAATGGTTCAAGTTCTATTAACTACATAAGTAGGATATATATTTTAATTAATTTTAGTAAGACAATACATTTTGTAAACAGACAAAATGAGCATGCCAAATACAAAATCAATGCACTATTGTTTTTCCTTGCAATATTGTGAATCTCAGGAATAGACTAATAAACCTTAGGCATTGGTCACTCAAAGTAATAAGCCTTAGAACTTGGTAATTCATAAAGCACAAATGTAAAATTTAACACTTTGCTACATCTCCTCAAAGGTTCTGAGACACTGAGATTTAAAAAAATGTGCATTAATGGGACCAGGGAGTGGCGCTAGAGGTAAGGTGTCTGCTTTGCAAGCGCTAGCATAGGACGGACAGCGGTTCGATCCCCGGAATCCCATATGGTCCCCCCAAGCCAGGGGCGATTTCTGATCGCATAGCCAGGAGTAACCCCTGAGTGTCAAACAGGTGTGGCCCAAAAACCAAAAAAAAAAAAAAAAAAAAGTGCATTATTGAAGAGCTACTATAAATGGCATATTGTGTTCATATGGAAAACAAAAGCACCTCCTTTTTAAAACTTGTAAACTTTTGAGGCCAGAGTGATAGCACAGCGGTAGGATATTTGCCTTGCATGTGACCAACCCAAGACAGACCTGGGTTTGATTCCTGGCAACCCACATGTTCCCCCCAAGCCTGCCAAGAGCGATTTCTGAGCACAGAGCGAGGAGTAACCGGAGGCACCGCCGGGTATGCCCCAAAACCAAAAACCAACCTTTTTAAAACTATTAAGTGCTTTAATTATTACCTAAACTCACAAATTTCTCTGTACATGTTTATTATCCAGAATAATAAATCATTACAACACCTCTAAAATAATACTCCACCACCAGCTGAAGGATGAAAAGGTCAGTTTATTATACTTTTTTAAAATGAGACGTGCTTCTTTCCCAATCAATAAGCTGATTCCCAAGAATTGGATACCAGACTTGGATTGGAGAGTTTGTGGGATATACAGCTAACTTTTATTTTACAAGCTCAGTATAAGTGTGATGCAGTTACTAAAAAACAAAAACAAGAGTCAAATCATTCTTAGACTAATTAAAATATGTAGAGAATCTCAAATATGGCAGAAAATTTGGAAACTATAGAGCTCTAGGATCTAGAACTCATGGTTAGAAATTATTGGCATATTATGATGTGGTGAGTTCATTTCAATTTGTTGGTCACTGTGTCAAAAATTCTTCAAGAATGAACACTGACAGTAGGCCAAAAAATTGTGTATGTGGCAAACATGATTTGATCCCCAAATGTACTATGACAGCTTATCCTCCAAGCAGTGCAGGAGGAGATCACACCTCAGTACAAAGCCAGTAACTGCTCCCTAAGAACTACTGAATATGATCTCCAAAACAAAAACTCTCATATGCATCAAAAATATTTATAGTTCTTTTTTTGGTTGTTGTTGTGGGGCTACACCCAGTGGTACCTGGGGCTTAATCCTGGCTCTCTCTGTGATTAGGGAACCACATGGGTGCTGGGGATCAAACCTGGTCAGCCATGTGCAAGGCAAGTGGGAACACAGTGGGTAGATGGTCCCCATTTCTTTTCTATTATACTGAGCCCCTGATTAAGCCCTTATTATATAAGAATGACAAAATAATCATTAACTGTAAAGACTTTACATTCAGAAAAATGCAAAAATCAAGAAGTAATTTTTATATTATATTCCCACTTTAAGGTTTACACAGTAATTTGGTATATATTAAGGATCTACTTCCTATGCATATTTTATTTCTACCTTATGAGAGATAAATTTTTTTTTTTTTGGTTTTTGGGTCACACCCATGAATGCTCAGGGGTTATTCCTGACTCTACACTCAGAAATCACCCCCGGCAGGCTCGGGGGACCATATGGGATGCCGGGATTTGAACCAGCGACCTTCCGTATGTAAGGCAACCGCCTTACCGCTGTGCTATCTCTCCGGCCCCGAGAGATAAATTTTTTAAAAAAACATAAACCAAGGGGGGTGCTGGGAGGCTTTGCAGGCCTCCAGCTGTTCTCCTATTTCCCCCCGACTCTAGGCCACCTCGGGTGGCCTGCTGTGGGGTCCAGGTGGATTCCATTAGGGGTCTCCAGACTTCCCTCCCTCCCTACTCTAGGGAGGAGGAGCAGAGGGAGGGGACGGGAAGATAGCTGGCTTCTGGTGCTTTGGTCCTGGAGGCCGGCTCTTCCCGGGTATGGGGTTAGGGGACACCCCAGACCACAGGCATTTTCCCTAGCTGGGGGGTGCTGGGAGGCTTGGCAGACCTCCAGCCGTTCCCTATTTCCTCCCCTACTCCAGGTCTTCCCTGGTTGCCGGCCCAGGTGGTCTCTATTGTGGTCCTTAGGCCTTCCCCCTTTCTCTCCAGATACTAAGGGGTGGATGGCGAGCTGATGCAGCACTGGTGAATGTTGGAACATTACGTTGTGCCATTCACTGGTTTGTTTTTTTTTTCTCATTGGTCTCCATTTCAAAAACTGTGTGGGGTTGTGTACCATATATATTTAAAATAAAATGGGAGGATGGACTTTTAGTTTGGAAAGAGACCATTTCGGGTGGGGGTACCATATATTTTCAAAATAAAAATGAGAGGATGGTCTCTAAGGCTGGGAAGAGCCAGTACTCTTTACCTACTTGTTTACTCTCAAATGCCTCTTGTCCTCTTTCTTCTTTTATCGTGTAACTGTGGTTGCTACCATACTAGGTTTTTGATTAGTTCCTATAAACGGTGACAATTGAGTCCATTGTCTTAAGCTAGATTGTTTATTTTCCCCACTCTTTATCTTTTCTCCTCTTTGTGAACTGTTCAATAAGGTATTTTGGTGAGAGTCCCTCTCCATCTTTCCTTCCCTTTGTTATTTATTAAATAAGGAAGTTTGTAGAAGTGTCCCTCCATTCAATGTTTATGTAAGAATCAAGTCAACTGGATTGTTGGACTTGTTCTAGGCGTCCCATTTCCCATATGGTCCCTCGTGCCTGCCAGGAGCAATTTCTGAGCCTGGAGCCAGGAATAACCCCTGAGCACTGCCGGTGTGACCCAAAAACCACACACACACACACACACACACACACACACACACACACACACACACACAAATATATATAGTAAAGCTGTGGTAGTGGCAATCGCCGTTGTTTGCATAGGTCCAGAAAAATGAGACAATGGAAAAAAATCCTTGACCTGATTACAAGGGAACACACAAATTTTCTTAAACAGTGACCATTGTGTCCACTGCCTTAAGTTAGATTGTTTATTTTCCCCACTTTTTTATCTTTTTTTTTTCTCTTAGTGAACTGTTCAATAAGGAATGTTGGTGAAAGAGTCCCTCAGTTTAATGCTTATGTTTGAACCAGGTCATGGGGATTCCTGTGGCCCCCTTATGCGCTGAAAACGCCAGGTGGCATTATTCCTTCTTTGCATAGGCACTTAAAATGGAAAATACGGGCGGAGAGAT